>NC_133133.1:147645822-148270822 GCF_048418815.1 Hemitrygon akajei | reverse complement strand
CAAGTTAGGCTTATAGTTACAGATGGGGAGGCACAGTAGCATAGTGGTTATCACAATGCTTTACAGTACCAGTGACCTGGGTTCAATTCCCACCGCTGCCCATAGGAAGTTTGTACATTCTTCTCCCGAATGTGTGGGTTTCCTCTGGGTGCTCTGGTGACATGGTCAGTGTAAATTGTCTTGCGATTTGGCTAGGATTAAGTCAGGGAGGCTCGAAGCGCTGGAAGGCCTAATCCACACTGTATCTCAATAAATAAATAAAACCATTGCTCTGCCCCACCCAGACGTTGGCAATAAATTGTAAACCTGAAAGGTAACACTGCTTCCAAACCCAAACCTAAAGTACACACCACTGCCGCAAAGTGAATGCAAATCTTGACATTTGTAACTACAAGGAACGAAAGGATTGTATGTAGGGCATTATAATAGAGACTCATGTCCTCATAACAACTCATGTTTATTGTAACCCTAACTTCAGAGCAATTCATGTTTTCAGTATTTTTTAATTTGTTTATTGAAACATAGAAAACCTACAGCACAATACAGGCCCACAAAGTTTTGCTGAACATGTCCCTACCATAGAAGTTACTAGGCTTACCTATAGCCCTCTATTTATCTAAGCTTCATGTACCTATCCTAAAGTTTCTTAAAAGACCCTATCGTATCCGCCTCCACCACCGTTGCCGGCAGCCCATTCCACGCACTCACCACTCTCTGAGTAAAAAACTTACCCTTGAATCTCCTCTGTACCTACTCCCCAGCACCTTAAACCTGTGTCCTCTTGTGGCAACCATTTCAGCCCTGGGAAAAAGCCTCTGACTATCCATACGATCGATGCCTCTCATCATCTTATACACCTCTATCAGGTCACCTCTCATCCTCCGTCACTCCAAAGAGAAAAGGCCGAGTTCACTCAACCTATTCTCATAAGGCATGCACCCCAATCCAGGCAACATCCTTGTAAAGTTAAAGGGTACTTCCACTTCTTTTATATCTTTTTAACTATTTCCATGAAACTTCAACTAATTTGGATAACTGCTTAATTGAGCCAAAATGTACTGGTCCCAATGTATCCCAATTAACCAAAATACATTGTATAGTTAATATATACTATACTTTGATAATAAAGTTACTTTTAACTGAGATTATTTTTATAACGTCTTTAGTACTTTATTTATATAGTTTTGCATAGATTGATGATCACCATTTAGGGGCAGCTAAAACTAACAATGGAGGTTGTAATGCCTTTCAAAGATTCAAAGCACATTTATTATCAAGGAATGTATAAATTATATGCCTGCTTACAGGCAGCCATAAAGCAAGAAACCCAAATAACTCAGTTAAAAGCAACGCCAAAAAACACTGTGCAAGAGAGAGGAAAAAATTGTGCTATTGGTATATCTTTGTTGCAGTTAAAACATCTCATTTAAAAATATTGCTCTTATTGAAAGTGTATAAAGCTAGTAAAAAAAGACACTTCTGACTTGCTGTGCTTGTCCCAACTCACCAAGATGAGCTGACATCCCCCCATCCACCTACGAGCGTGCGCGCGCACGCACACGCACACACACACACACACACACACACACACACACACACACACACACACACACACACACACACACACACACACACACACACACACACACACACACACACACACACACACACACACACACACACACACACACACACACGGCCAGAGGCCAATACGGCAGGCCAAAGCTTCTTCTGCTCCAGCAGTGTAGTCTTCACAGAGCAGGAATGCTGATGGTATAGTGAAGCTCCACCTAAAGACCCACTGGAATATGTTTATAGCTAGCAAAGATCCACTGCCAACTGTGCTGGATGGAAAAGCTATGATGGTAATTGTCTTTGGCATTCAAAGTCATTTTAAAATCATCAAGATAAATATAATGAAACATAATGACTAAATACTTAAAAATAACATTAAATGAACTTAATTTTGAACAGAAATTTTCTTCTCCTTTGCAGCCCTACACTGTCCTTTGATAGGAGGAGGGCCTCGATCTTGCCCTTGGTTTAACCTATTACAGGATTCAAGAAGTAATATCCCACATAAATAGAACCATAGAACCATAGAACATTACAGCACAGAAACAGGCCTTTTGGCCCTTCTTGGCTGTACCGAACCATTTTTCTGCCTAGTCCCACTGATCTGCACCTGGGCCATATCCCTCCAAACCCCTCTCATCCATGTACCTGTCCAAGTTTTTCTTAAATGTCAAAAGTGAGCCCGCATTTACCACTTCATCTGGCAGCTCATTCCACACTCCCACCACTCTCTGCATGAAGAAGCCCCCCCCCAATGTTCCCTTTAAACTTTTCCCCCTTCACCCTTAACCCATGACGTCTGGTTTTTTTCTCCCTTAGCCTCAGTGGAAAAAGCCTGCTTGCATTCATGCCAGAGATTCTTAGCAAACTCAGTCCTGCTGTTGAAATGCAAAGGGGTAGAGCACACAAATTGTCACTTGGTTTAAGATGAGCACATTTATTACTGCCAGACTTGACTGCAGTTCTGATGTCCAGTGGGATGGCCTACGGTTTCTGTCGATGCTGGCACATCAGTGTGTGCTCGACGCTCCCAATACCTGGCTCTCTGCGCTCACTGGTCCGAAGAGTTGATCCAAAGAGGGAACTGTTTCAGTGGCTGGCTCCATCTCCGAGCTTACTTCTGCCTAGCCTGCTGTGTTCTACCAGCATTTTGTGTGTACTGTTTCAGTGGTCTATCTTCTTTCCCCATGTTTCCTTTTTTAAAAAATTGTGATTCATTTTGAGGTATATTTCGAGAAGAACTGGCAGTGTACCAAGGTGCAGTGAGCCTTCTTCACATCTGAGCTTGGGGAACTGGCAGACTATTTAAGTGCGGAGGAGGTATTTGGTGTGGGTGAGGGACGAGAGCTGGAGATCTCTGATAGTAAATTCCCCCTGTAGTTCATTTAGTTGTTAGAATACAAAATCCTGACAAGCTGTTTTAAAGCTACACTCAAACTGGGACCTTTTATCTGCATCACACTCTGCTAGATCTACACTGTCCTGAATACATTGTTTGTACTAAAAGGCAACTCCATACAGAATAGTGGGCCCCACTGTCATGGGTTTTACTGGAATGTGTTTCCAAAACCATCAGGGTAACAAAATGTAAACACGCCAAACCTCTTTTACTTTTCCAGGTTGCACAGATCTACAACCTTTGCTTTTGCTTCCTCGCCCTTTTTTGTATTAGCCATAAATTCATCAGCATTTGAACCCTGATCTTTGTCACTTTGATACTGCAGGTCATTACTTTGAATGTCACAGAAGGTAAAGAATACAAACACAACTGGGAAACTTCACTAAAATAGTTCTGAAGCTAATGCTGAAACATGATTCTCCTGCCCCACCCAGTCAAGTCTCCTCTGTCAGGAGCATGAAGGGTAAAGGAAGGTGAGTTTATCAGGTCACAGGAAGCGAGTTCACTTTGGAGTCTGGGTGGAACTCCATTTTACTGTCACATTGCCATTATTTACAACCAATCTTTCACTGCAGCATAAAATAAATTTTCCCAGATTGAAATATTACTAATCAATAGATAAACCAGAGTGCATTTGGTTTATACTACCACCTCACTCTCAACACGAGCCCACAAGGTGTAATTCATTATGGTGCTCTTGGCCCTCACAGGTATGTACCACCCGTCCTGTTAAAAACATACCCATTCATGTTCTGCAGTCTGCGGGGAAAATGGCACAATTATCTGCTTTGCCCCGGCGCTCCTGCAGAAAGGAATAAACAATGGCTGTATGTGGAGAGGCTGCCAGTGAGGGCTGGTGTTAATTGAGCTACAGTTAACATGCGGCCACTTGATGCTGGGGTGTGATGCTTGGGACTGCCCATAGCCAGCTCGGCGAGGCTGGGCTAGAGCTGGGAAGTGGCAGTGGCTGCTCCCCCAGCTGACTGTCAGCCTGTATCCTGTGGTCTCTGTCATCACCGCCAATGGGAATGAGGTCTCATGTGGTCATGGGCTGAGGAGGGCTATGCAGGCAAACAAAGAAAAGGAAAATAGTAGTCTCTATGACAACAGTAGGGCGGGAGAGGGAGAGGAAGAGAGATGCCGATTGAAAGCGGAAAGTGGATGTGTCTGGAAGAAGTGTAAACTGGAGCAAATATAAGAAACCTTAAATTCCCGAAGTGAAGCAGGAAAAAAACAATGATGGAAATGTAAGATATAAGACTCAAATGATCAATGAATTTAAATAGCTGTCTTTGAGGGGTAATATGCAAAGGACCTGTGTTAAGCTTCATTGGAAAATTGTAGGAAGCTAAAGAGAGAAGAGAGGTCAAAATGGGGTAGGAATTAGAAACACAGGGCACTTTTGGAGTCATAGAGTCATAAAGATTTACAGTATAGAAAAAGGCCCTTCAACCCAACTCATCCATGCTGACCAACAAGCTAGCCTCGTCGGCCTGCATTTGTCCCTCTCCTATCCATGTACTTACCTATGTTGCTAATGTGCCTGCCTCGCCCACTATTACTGGCATAAAGAAGCTGCCTCTGGAGTCCCTTTTAAACCTCTTGCCTCTTATTTTAAACCTATCCCCCCTTATTTTCAGCACATCCCCCCCCCCCCCGAGAAAAAGACAATATATGTATGTTCACCAAGTCTGCTTCCCTCATGTTAACTTTATCAGGACACCTCTCAATCTCAATGTTCCAGGGAGTAAAGTAACTCATCTGTGCAACCTCTCCTTATAACTTGGGCCCCCAAGTCCAGGCAACATCCCAATAAATCTCTTTGCACTCTTTCTAGTTTACTAACATCTTCCCATAACTGGATGACTAAAAGTATACACATTACTCCAAGTGAGACCTGACCAACCTCTTATATAACTGCAAAATAACTTCCCATCTCCAATATATACTCTGTGGATGTGCTTAATGGTAGGGAGGGCTTCACCCATGATGGACTGGGCCATATCCACTACTTTAGTAGGATTTTCCATTCAAGGGCATTGGTGTTTCCATACCAGGCCATGATGCAACCAGTCAATATTCTCTCCACCATACATCTATAGAAGTTGTCAAAATTTTAGATATCATGCCAGATCTTCGCAAACTTCGAAGGAAGTAGAAGAATGCTCTGTTTTCTTTGTAATTACGTGCTGAGCCCAGGTCAGATCCTACGAAATGATAACATGGAGGAATTTAAAGTTGTTGACCCTCTCCACCTCTAATCCTGCTGAGGACTGGCTCGTGGATCTCTGGTTTCCTTCTCCGGAAGTCAATAATCAGCTCCTTAGTCTTGCTGACATTGAGTAAGAGGTTGTTTTTGTGGCACCATTCACCAGATTTTCAATCTCCCTCCTTTATCCTAATTCGTCACCACCTTTGATTCAGCTAACAATAGTAGTGTTGTCTGCAAACTTAAATATGGCATTGGAGCTGCCCTTCAGTTATTAAGTATAAAGCGAGAAGAGAAGAGGGCGAAGCACACAGCCTAGTGGTGCACCTGTGCTGCTGGAGATTGTGGAGGAGATGTTGTTGTCAATCTGCACTGACTGGGGTCTTCCTCGAGGAAATCGAGGATCTAATTGCACAAGGAGATATCTGAGGCCCAGGTCTTGAAGCTTTTTGATTAGTTTTGAGTAGATGATGGTCTTGATGGTAAGCTGTCAGCAATAAAGAGCATCCTGATGTATGTACCTTTGATGTCCAGATGTTACAGGCTTGAGTGAAAAGCCAATGAAATGGCATCTGCTGTGGACCTGTTGTGCTGAATGGCAAATTGGAGTGGATTCAAGTTGCTTCTCAGGCAGGAGTCAAAATGCTTCATCACCAACCTCTCAAAACACTTCATCACTGTGGATATAAGTGCTACTGGACAATGTCATTGAGGCAGTTTACTACATTCTTCTTAGGCACTGGTATAATTGAAGTCTGCTTGAAGCAGGTGAGTATCTCAGACTGCCAAAGCGGGAGTTTAAAGATATTGGTGAACACTCCAGCCAGTCGATCAGCACAGGTCTTTAGTACTTGGCCAGATACTCCAGTTGGGTCGGATGCTTTCTGTAGGTTCACCCTCCTGAAGGATGCTCTCACCTTGGTCTCAGAGACTGAAATCACTGAATCACTGGGGGCTCTGGTGTTGGTGGAGGTTTCTCCATGATTTAATGGACAAAGCGAGCACAGAAGGTGTGGAGTTCATCTGGGAGAGAAGTCTTGTTGTCACCTAGGTCACTTGGTTTCACTTTGTAAGAGGTAATCGCATTCAAGCCCTGTCACACTGATCTGACCCTCGGCAGATTGCATATCTCACGGTTCATCCGGGGCTTCTGGTTGCAGAAAACTCTGAATGATTTTGTGGGGACACACTCATCTATGACTGTTTTATGAAGTCTGTGACAACCAAGTCTGTATACAAGTCTGTATTCAGTCAGATCCTCTGATGAACACGCTCCAGTCCACTGACGAAGCAATCCTCTGCCTCCCATGACCACCTCTTGGTTGTCCTTATCTCTGGAACCTTGCTATTTAGCCTCTCCCTGGATGCAGGTGGGAGAAGTACAGCCAAGTGATCTGATTTCCAAAATGTGGTCTAGGTGTAGAATGGTAGGCACTCCTAATCATAGTGTAGCAGTGATCAAATGTATTGAGACCCCCGGTACTGCAGGTTATATTCTAATGATAATGGACAGAGATTTCTTCAAACAAGCCTGATAGAATTCCCTGACAATGATTTGAAATGTGTGAGGGTGGGCTGTTTCTTGTTTGGTGATGGCAGCAAACAATATCTCAAGTGCCTGGTTAACCTTGGCTTTTGGTGATTTGTAAATTAAGATTATGGAGGAGATCTCTCTTGGTAAGTAGAACGATTGGCACTTAATCAATATGTAGATGTTTCAGGTTTGGAGAAGAAGCGTGTAACAAGAATGTCATGTCTGAGAACACAGAGACTTTATTAAGAAACACGTTTTGCCATTTCCAAATCAGCAGTCTAGTCCATCCTGTGTATTGGGAAGCCTTCAAGTCTTACCAACAGATCTGGTGTAACCAGAGTGAACTATGTCTCTGTGAAACACAGAATGTAGCAATTCCTCATTTCTCTCTGATACAGCAATCTTGCCCTTAGATCCTCAGTTTTGTTCTGGGTAGAGGAACTTTCATTGTTTAGTGTTTCAGACTGGCTTGGAGTCCTCTCCTCCTCCCTCTCTTCCAGCCATTGCAATGTACCCTCGTCCACTTACCCGCATCCTTGAGAGGTAAGCTCTCAGAGTCCTTCAGAAAATTGTGAAATTGCTAGTTCATAAAGATGATTCAAAGGTATGTTGCTTGAAGGAAATTAAAGGCAGCGGACTGCAGTGTCAGTAATTCAGAAGAGGCATATTTAGAAGTTCTGTGAGCAGCCCTCAACATGTCCTGTGGTTCACATGCGCCATTTTGGAAAGGGTTATGAAAGGCTCTGGTAAAGTGCAAGATCTTCTTCTTTTATAAGTACAATGACAAAAAGAGTACTAATGTTAGGATGTCGCCTCAGCGTATAGTTTCAAAGTTTCCCTCTGTATGATTTCCAGTATGCCTCAGGAAGTCCACTTAATATTCTCTTTTCTTCATTCACCAGGAATATTAAACACATTATGTCAGCTCAGAATTTGATTAAGATGCTTATTTTCATCCTTTTCTACTTCCGCTGACACATGAGATTGAAAAGGTTGTTCATTTATAATGGGATATAGGGTTAGTAGTTTCTAAGGCCCTTCCCCCAGCAGTTCATACCTACGAGGTACTGTTTGTTTTGTCATCAAAATGAAGTAGTAGTGCCCTGTACTGCCAGGTAAAGGAGAAGAAATTCTATATAAAACACGCTCCTTCATTGACGTTACCAGGATACATACAATATTCTAAAAATGTCTTATGAATTTAATTTGCTCAAAGCATTCTAAAAATTTTACTTGCAAAATAAAATGTGACAAGGTCTTTAATTATATATTGTGGCTTAAGTAAGTGTCAGAGTTGAATGGGGTTGTATTAACAAACAACAATGGAGCTGTAATGTTGCAAAGTAGACCGACAGCCATTTTGCACCTTCATGCCTACTTCTGTCAGACATACTGCACTGCTAAGCTTTTAAGGACATTGCTCTCTAAAGCCTCAGCCAGCTTTCCATCAAACACCCACCTCATGAAGCTTTTCAGAGGCAACTTGAAGTGTGCCACCTTAACACTTGTAGATACTCTGCTGTCTTCAATTTTTACCCTGGCTTTTGCAAGGCACTTTTTCATACTCGTGATTCGGGTAGATGGAGCTCGTCAGCCTGGGAAGGCAGTCCATCTAAGAGAGGGAAAACTCTAATTTCAAACCTCTGCTGCCTTGCGGCCATACCCACTCATGGGAAGGGCTTCGGGAGTAAACCCTGAGGACAAATCCGGAGCTGGAGTCCCTAAGGCAGTCCGATGTTGCCTTCAACCTCGTTCTGGCAGCTCCTGAGACGACACTGGTGCCAAGCTGTATCAGCCCTTGCCCTTCCCTTGGACAACATCGGTGTCATGGAGAGGGGAGACTTGCTGCATGGGAACAGCTGGTCTTCCATACAGCCTTGCCCAGGCCTGCGCCCTGGAAACCATTTCAGGCGCAGATCCATGGTCTCGCGAGACTAACGGATGCCACCGATACTGTGCCATATTTTAAATAATCTGCAGTTGGATCAATATTTACCTTAACAGACTGCTGCTATATGAAATATTTCGCCTTCCTATTAACATTCCCCCAATATTACCTACCTTGGTGGTGCCCCAACACCAGAAAACACATGGTCCACAATTCGTGGTCAACTATAGAGAAGATGAATATCTCAAAACATAATGCTCACTTTGCAGCTTTGGCACCTACTTCCTGCAAGTAATGTCACTTCTTTGCATTGTTGTCTTCAAAATGCTCCAAACTATTAAATCTATGACTCCAAATTTTATCTACGTACCCAAATAACTAGGTATGCAACCATTCGTTTACTAATAAGCAATGTACTCACCAATAAAAATTCCAGTTTTCATTTTCTGAAACCTGGATCCAACCTCTTTTTTGAAAGTTATTTACAAGCACAGACTTGTCAATGTCTGAAACCCATTTTAGTTTCCCTGCCATGGGTTCTTGAAGCACTTGAACTGCCGCAGTTAATGCTGTAAGAAATAAACAAAATGTGAAACTAAGAGGTATATACAACATAAGAAAAGAACAGGAGTAGGCCACTTGGCCCCTCGAGCCTGTCCATTATTCAATATAGTCATGATATATCCATAGGACCATAAGACATCGGAGCAGAATTAGGCCTTTTGACCCATCAAGTCTGTTCCACCATTCAATTATGGCTGATTTATTTTCTCTCTCAACCACCATTCTCCTGCCTTCTCACCATAACCTTTCATGCCTTTACTAATCAAAAACCTATTAACCCAATGACTTGACCTCCACGGCGATCTGTGGCAATGAATTCCACAGATCCACCACCTTCTGGCTAAAGAAATTCATCCTCATCTCTGCTTCATTTCTGAGTTTGTGCCTCTGGTCTTAGACCTCCTCACTATAGGAAACATCCTCTAAGCGTCCACTCTATCCAAGCCTTTCAATATCCAGCAGCTTTTGATGAGGGACTCCCAAGTCCCTTTGCACCTCCAATTTCTGAAGTCTGCCCATAGTTCTCCTGCAGTAATCTGGCCTCCACAGCTTTATGGGGGAGAGAATTCCAAAGATTTATCACCTTTGGTGAGAGAAAGAAAATCCTATGTGTCTGTCTTAAATGACTACCTTTTAACTTATAACTATAGATGTGTGGTGGAGAGTATATTGACTGGTTGTGTTACGTCTTATAATTCTATTTGACAGAAACACATGGGAAACCAGGATAATGTGTTCACTTGGTTTTTACTTTAGAGAGGTGCTCTTTTATGACATGGTGGCGTAATGATGTATGCCATTCACCTATAGCCCATATGTAAAAAACAAAGAATGTTTAATCAAAGAATATACTTACAATATTACTGAAATATTAAATACACTACAGGTTGCATCACGGCCTGGTATGGCAACACCAATGTCCTCGTATGGAAAAGTCAGCAGAAAGTAGAGGATGCGGCCCAGTCCATCACGTTAAAGTCCCCTCCCCACCATTAAGCACATCTCCATTGATCACAGTCGCAGGAAAGAAGCATCCATCATCAAGAACTCCCACCATCCAGACCACGTTCTCTTCTCGCTGCTGCCATCAGAAAGAAAGTACAGGAGTCTCAGGACCCACACCAGCAGATTCAAGAATAGTTATTGCCCCTCTTGAACCAGAGGAGATAATTTCACTCAACTTCACTCATCCAATCACTGAACCAGACTCACTTTCAAGGACTCTTCATCTCATGATCTCAAATTTTATTGTTTATATATTTATTTTTCTTTCTTTTTGTACTTGCACAGTATTTTTCACATTGGTTGTTGTCTGCCCTTTTGGGTGTGGTCTTTCATTGATTCTATTGTGTTTCTTGTATCTACTGTGAATGCCCCAAGAAAATGAATATCAGGCTTGTATACAGTGACATAGATGTACTTTGATAATAAATTTACTTTGAGATTTGAACTTCAAGACTCTCATTGGAAGAAATATTTTATAAAACATCTATCATGTCATCATGCCCCCTAATTATTATGCACTCAGTGGCCAATTTATTAGGTATCTTCTGCACCTAATTAAGTGGCCGCTAGATGTATGCTCGTGGACTTCTGCTGTAGCCCCTCCACTTCAAAGTTGAAAATGTTGTGTGTTCAGAGATGCTCTTCTGCACGTCACCGTTGTAATGCATGATTATTTGAATTACTGTCGCCTTCCTGTCAGCTTGAACCAGTCTGACCATTCTCCCCTGACCTCTCTCATTAACGGGGCACTCAGAACTGCCACTCAGTGAATGTATTTTTGTTTTTCACATTATTCTCTGTATACTCTAGAAACTGTTTTTCATGAAAATCCCAGCATCAGCAGTTTCTGAGATATTCAAACCACCTGGTCTGGGAACAACAATCAAACAGTCAAAGTCACTTGGATCACATTTCTTCCCCATTCTGATGCTTGGTTTGAACAACAACTGAACCTCTCGAACATGTCTGTATGGTTTTATGCTGCCACATTGAGTTGCTGTCACATAATTGGCTAATTATTTATTTGCATTAACAGACAGGTGTGCAGGTGTACCTAATAAGTGGCCACTTTGTGTACATCCTGTAAGTCTTGTTGGTTTTTTTTGTACCATCGCAATATACTTATGTATGGAATGATTAATCTCAATGATATGCAAAAAAAACTTTATACTGTATCTTGGTATGTGCAATGATAATAAATCAATTATCATTTACACTTTTTACAATGTGTGACTCAGAAAAGAATGTGTATTGAGGTGAAGTGGAATGAGACAGAAACACCAGCATACTTAATGCATTTGACTCAGACGCTAGCTGTGCGCTCAGTAATTGCATTCCAATAATGGCCAGACTGTTTCCTCCACTGACAAGGATGCGTAGGCGTCCTGGTTAGCTCCTTGTTTCAATGTTTCAGTTCTGCAGAGCTGAAATCTACGATATGCCACAATATTTTTCTTTCTAGAACGATACTTTATGTATAGTTGTAACTGAACATGTTGAACCATAAGGACAGCTGTATAATCTGAGGAAGTGCATTACCTTCTACTGAAGAAAAGGAAATTTTCATAGGCATGGAATCTCCTGAGGCTACATAGAAACATAGAAAACCTACAGCATAATACAGGCCATTCAGCCCACAAAGCTATGCCGAACATGTCTTTACCTTAGAACTACCTAGGCTTACCCATAGCCCTCTATTTTTCTAAGCTCCATGTATCCATCCAGGAGTCACTTAAAAGACCTTATCGTTTCCGCCTTCATCACCGCTGCCGGCAGCCCATTCCATGCATTCACTATCCACACAATCAATGCCTCTCATTATCTTGTACACCTCTATCAGGTCACCTCTCATTCTCCATCGCTCCAAAGAGAAAAGGCTGAGTTCACTTAACCTATTCTCATAAGGCATGCTCCCCAATCCAGACAACATCCTTGCAAATCTCCTCTGCACCCTTTCTATGGTTTCCACCTCTTTCCTGTAGTGAGGTGACCAGAAATGAGCATAGTACTCCAAGTGGGGTCTGACCAGGGTCTTATATAGCTGCAACATTACCTTTCGGCTCTTAAACTCAATTCCACGGTTGATGAAGGCCAATGCTCTGTATGCCTTCTTAACCACAGAGTCAAACTACGTAGCAGCTTTGAATGTCCTATGGACTCAGACCCCAAGATCCCTCCGATCCTCCACACTGCCAAGAGTCTTGCCATTAATGCTATATTCTGCCATCAGATTTGACCTACCAAAATAAACCACCTCACACTTATCTGGGTTGAACTCCATCTGCCGCTTCTCAGCCCAGTTTTGCATCCTATCAATGTCCCGCTGTAACCTCTGACAGCCCTCCACATTATCCACAACAGCCCCAACCTTTGTGTCATCAGCAAATTTACTAACCCATCCCTCCACTTCCTCATCCAGGTCATTTATAAAAATCACGAAGAGTAGGGGTCCCAGAACAGATCCCTGAGGCACACCACTGGTGACCGACCTCCATGCAGAATATGACCCGTCTACAAGCACTCTTTGCCTTCTCTGGGCAGGCCAGTTCTGGATCCACAAAGCAATGTCTCCTTGGATCCCATGCCTCCTTACTTTCTCAATAATCCTTGCATGGGGTACCTTATCAAATGCCTTGCTAAAATCCATATACACTATATCTACGGCTCTACCCTCATCAATGTGTTTAGTCACATCCTCAAAATTCAATGAGGCTCGTAAGGCATGACCTGTCTTTGACAAAGCCGTACTGACTATTCCTAATCATATTGTGCTTATCCAAATACTCATAAATCCTGCCTCTCAGGATCTTCTCCATCAACTTACCAACCACTGAAGTAAGACTCACTGGTCTATAATTTCCTGGGCTATCTCTACTCCCTTTCTTGAATAAGGGAACAACATCTGCAACCCTCCAATCCTCTGGAACCTCTCCTGTCCTCATTGATGATGCAAAGATTATCGTTAGAGACTCAGCAATCTCTTCCCTCGCTTCCCACAGTAGGCTGGGGTACATCCCATCCTGTCCTGGTGACTTATCCAACTTGATGCTTTCCAAAATCTTCAGCATATCCTCTTCCTTAATATCTACATGCTCAAGCTTTTCAGTCTGCTGCAAGTCATCCCTACAATCACCAAGATCTTTTTCCATAGTGAATACTGAAGCAAAGTTTTCATTAAGTAACTCCAGTTCCATACACACTTTTCCACTGTCACACTTGATTAGTCCTATTCTCTCATGTCTTATCCTCTTGCTCTTCAAATACTTGTAGAATGCCTTGGGGTTTTCCTTAATCCTCTCTGCCAAGGCCTTCTCATAGCCCCTTCTGGCTCTCCTAATTTCATTTTTAAGCTCCTTCCTGCTAGCCTTATAATCTTCTGGATCTCTATCATTGCCTAGTTTTTTGAACCTCTCCTAAGCTCTTCTTCTTGACTAGATTTACAACAGCCTTTGTACACCACGGTTCCTGTACCCTAACATCCTTTCCCTGTCTCATTGGAACATATCTATGCAGAGCCCCAAGCAAATATCCCCTGAACATTTGCCACATTTCTTCCATACATTTCCCTGAGAACATCTGTTTCCAATTTATGCTTCCAAGTTCCTACCTGATAGCCTCATAATTCCTCTTACTCCAATTAAAAGTTTCCCTAACTTGTCTGTTCCTGTCCCTCTCCAATGCTATGGTAAAGGAAATAGAATTATGATCAGTATCTCCAAAATGCTCTCCCACTGAGAGTCCTGACATCTGACCATGTTCATTTCCCAATACCAGATCAAGTACCGCTTCTCCTCTTGTAGGCTTATCTACATATTGTGTCAAGAAACCTTCCTGAACACACCTTACAAGCTCCACCCCATCTAAACCCCTCACTCTAGGGAGATGCCAATCAATATTTGGGAAATTAAAATCTCCCACCACAACAACTCTGTTATTATTACTCCTTTCTAGAATCGGTCTCCCTATCTGCTCCTTGATGTCCCTGTTACTATTGGGTAGTCTATCAAAAACACCCAGTAGAGTTATTGACCCCTTCCTATTCCTAACTTCCACCTACAGACAACCCCTCCATGACTTCCTCTTACGTAGTTAACAGGGATGAATTACTAGCATGCAGGATCTTATGCACACAAGACACTGAGCAATGCTAAATGTCTGTGTGGCCATGTTGGGTATGAAGAATAGATTCATTAAGCAAAGCAACATGGCAAACAGGCCCTTTGGCCCAACTTATACATTCTGATCAAGTTGCATAACTGAACTTGACCCAATTTTCTGATTATTGAGACTATTGGCAAATAAGCAACGAAGGTGTTTATTGAATAGTCTTTGAGGCTGGTGGCGGTTGATAGGATTTGGCATTTTTCACTGGCGTTTAGGCACACGGTGAGGCTGGTGGATCTGGCAACATTGCATCCAGATCATTGGATCTAGACTCACGTCAAAAACCCAAAGCAGCCCATCCCCACTGCTTTCTAAGTACGTGCTCGAAAGGACTCCTTGCCTCTTTCCGTACTGTTACAGACTATCTCTCCCTCTTTCCACTTCCTCCTTTAAAGCCTTTAGTAAGACATCCAAAACTTTGCAGCTTGTTCTCTCATGTATGTGATTCTCACTGTTCCCCAGATCACTTTCACTTCCTGTATTTCCTACAGCAAAAATGAACCTCCTCTTTAGTTAGCGCAAACTAAGTGTAGCTGTTAATACTCACAATATCAAGAGGAGACCAATGGATACAGGATGCTTAGCACAGAATGCAGAAGTGTTCAGATGAACCAATGGCACTAGTTGCTATTTATGAATATGTCAATAATTTTGATGGAAACAAGATATAATGTATCCACCTTTGCTAAAGATACAATTAAGTAGAAAAATGAATTGTGTGGAGGATTCAAGAGGTCTGCCAAGAGATATAGACAGTTAAACAAATGGTCAAGAAGGTAGCAAATGGAATATAAGGCACAGAAATGTGAGGTTCCGCCAAGAGACCTATAGCCTTGTCGTAGGGTTTGGAGGCTTGTGTGCCTCAATGACCTGGAGAGTTATGTTTTCTGGAGTCAGGGCTTTGTGCTTTGGCTTTTGGTAGGGTCATCCATGCCACACAGATCAAAGGGTAGAGGCCGGACTAAGAGTGGTCCACCAGTCCTCCAGGTTTGAGATTTCAGCTCAGGGTTAGCAACACTAAAATAGCAATGAAGAATCCTTCTACATCTGAGTGTGATGGTATCCCTGAGTTTCCAGCTGGATCTTGTATGACTGGCAGTAGAGAACATTGAGAGGAAGCTACTGGCACGATGAAGGAAGCTCTGAACACCCCCAGAGGTGGAGGACCTTCATTGCTGCCCTAAACGCCAACAGTGTAACTGGCAGGAAGTAAATAAGTAAATGTGAGGTTATGCACGTTGATAGAAAGAACAGAGAAACTGGATATTATTGAACAAATGATAAACTGGTACTAATAAGAAAAAGTCTTCCACCTAAAGCATTATCTCTGTTTCCCTTCTCACAGATAAGGCTGTTAGGAATCATTCCGGAGTTATGGCATTGTGGATAACATAATTATGGAATAACTGAACTGAGAACCAGTCTTCAGGAAATAAAACATGTATTCAATTTAATTTCTAACCAAAAAATAAACTCATCTTAGGCTTCCAGCTGGGTACAGGTATCAATTTTAACTGAAGTTTTGACGACAAACTTTACCGTCTTCTTCAGGGATGATGACTGGACATGGCTAGCCCGGTGGTATTTATACCCCGTCATCTGTCTCTCCTGATTGGTTAGTCCTTATCCAATCAGGTTTCCACTTCCCTGCCTTGCTTACAATCAAATTCCAGTTCTTACATAGAGCGAGACCTTTGTCTTTGTTAAAATTCTTTTCCTCTGGTTTGAAATAGAAGCTATTGAAATAAAACTAGAGGAAAAGAATTTTAACAAAGACAAAGGTCTCGCTCTATGTAAGAACTGGAATTCTACGTAAGGAAGGAGGAACAGCAGGGTTATATACCAGACTGGGTTAATCTCTGATGAAGGTGGCAAAGTTTGTCATTGAAATGTCGGTTACAATCGACATCTGTACCTGGCTAAAAGCCCAAGAGTAGTTTATTCATCACATACAGTGGGAAAGCAATAGATCCTTTTTCCAACTGATATTTTGTGGCTAGTGAAACTAATTTATATTCTGTCCCGTTGAAACTACATAGTGAAAGAGAATAGATTAAAGTTATTCCACATTGTTAAAGGTGTATCCCTGCCACTTAAATCACAGTTCAGGATAGACTTGTTTTGCACTTAACCTTCTGGTTAGTTGTATATTCATGAAGCCTTTCTTCAAAACTTTAATAAAAGGGTATATTTTGAGTGTCTGCCTATTGCAACAGAGAGCAGCACTGCATATTCAAAGTGGTTCTGCTGGTTGGCTGTGAAGCCATTATGAATATGTAATTCTGTAAATTTATCTATATTAAACATGTTAATGTTAAGTCAGTGATTATAGCAATTGAATCTGTAGTTAATTGGTTATTGATATTTTTGTGTTGAAGAGGTAAAAAAACTGTATCAGGAGAGTGAGATTGTCTTGGACTGTCCTGGACTCTCTCTCCTGAGAGTTTGCAGTGTGATTAAAGTCCTGACGAAGGGTCTGGGCTGGAAACGTCGACTGCATTTCTTCCTAGCCTGCTGCGTTCCACCAGCATCTTGTAGTGTGATTAAAGACCAGTTGCAGGACTTGAGTGGCTCAGATTTAGTCAGTCATATCAGAGGCCTGCTATGTATTTTCTGCTGGATTAACTCAAGAGAATCTATAGATGCTGGAACAACACACACTAAATGTGCTGGAAACCCCAAGCAATATTATGTTGCTCAAGATTTCCAGCATCTGCATGACTTCTTGTGTCCAGTATATATCGGAGCTAAATAGTCTGTTGCGCTTTATCGCGTCTGGGTGGGGGTATTGGAGTAAAATGTTAAGGAAGCCAAGCTGAGACTGTAGAGGTCCATGTGCAGTTTTTGTCTCTATTAGTCTTTAACCTGTATGATTGGGCCGAGTTTCCCACGGTGCAATGATTGGCTATAATGTGACGAGGGATGCGATGGGCTTGCAAAAGACCATCTCTCGCACTTCCACTTTTTAACGGGCTGTCAGCTAATCTAGCTCCTCAAAAACTTGCAGCTAAACTTCAACTGCTACTACCCACTTTGTCCTGCCGTATCACGGCACTGTCACAGACTGGCCCTGTTTCATACAGACATACTCAGAATTCATGGGTGCGACTGGTCAATGAAACGCCGCTTGGAAGATTTCTCAAAATTAATGTTCTCATAATCATGCTCAATCTTTTACCATCTTCCTCACCCCGCTTCTTCGATGCACACGCCAATCCCAACTTTAAAAAAAAAAATTCTCCACTGCGTTGTGGATTTCGAAGAGAATTGTGGATTACTCTGATACCTCTGATCTGAGGAGAACTGTCTTCAGAATCAGCTAGAACCCAATATCGGGATTCACTATAACCCCTTGGGCCAACCTTACCTGGATGAGAGCACCGGAAAAGCTTCGGCGAAGAAACTTTCCAACGTGCAGTTCATACTTGTTGTTTGTTTAATGTTCGTATTTGAGGCCGTCTCCTGGCAACCTGGAAAGCTGAAGCCGGAAGAGGTGGACGGAGCGTTGCTGCAGAATTACCAAAAAAAAAGCTTTGTAAACCATTCAGGTGGATGGAGCTCGGGCGGCTGAATTTGCCTTTTGCATTTATGGTATTGCTCTGCTAATTGGCATTACTTAACCTTATTTCAATATTTCAGTTTCTGGCAAAAAAATGCAAATGTTGGGATCTGGAGCAACAAGCAAGGAGCTGTAGGAACTTAGATCTCCAGCTTCTTGTTTGTTGCCTTCAATTTTTGGACCTGACAGCTATTTATTTAAAATTTTCTTGGAATTAGATTGCTGCTTAGATGACAATTATAACTGAATGTGAAGGAACGTTAAAACCTGCAAAATAGCTCCGGGGCGCATGACACGCAAACACAATTCACAGATTTACAAGGAAACATCTTGTGAAGAATGTTGTCATTTCTTCCTTTAGCTATAATGTCTGTCATTGGTATAAGGGGACTTTTGGAAACCCGAAACTCAGTAATTAAGGCTTGACCTGTTGTCAGGCTACTTTATGAATTGTTTTTCTTTTTGGAGATAACAATGTCAGGGGAAAAAATGATGAAATTGTGGAGATATTTGTCAAACCATGATTTTGAAAGCCCCACACTGCAATAAAATGTTTTTCAGTATTATTATGTTAAATTTGATATTTTAGAACTGCCTTCTTACCATGTGCCAAACCCAGGTTGCTTTCTAACATTTGCCAACAGTTCAAAAGTATGCATTGGTTTAATTTAAATGTATTTCAAACTGTCATTTATTCCTTGTATCAAATAATCACACATCCTTAAATTAGAAGTGTGAAAAAGCTGGATTATTGGCAAAGCCTTTCTGAAGTGTTTAGATTTGTGAGATGCTGATTATCTGTCTCCATCTCCCCAGATGGAACAGAAATAGAATTCTCCTGGTCCTCAGCTTTCATCCCCACTATCCTCTTCATCAAGCACATATAATTTATGACACTCCTGCCGGCACCAACTGGATCCCACCACCACCCATATCTCCTCTTCTCCTCCACCATCCTTCCCCACCCACCAACTTTCTGCCTTCCACAAGAAATTGTCTCCATTACTCCCCGTTCGGTCAGTCTTTCCAGCTCACCAATTCCCCCTGCCATGAGAGGAATGTTAGATATTTCAACTTCACCCCCTTCAAGGACCTTAAATGCCTTTCCAGGTACAGTGGAGGTTCACTCACATCTCCTTTAATCTGGTCTGTTGCATTTAGTGCTGCATTGTGGCCTGCTCTACTTTGGCAAAAACAAGCAAATACTAAAACTCCATTTCAAAGGGCAGCCGTGAACAATCTGCAATGACAATTCTGGTTGCATGTTATTTTATTTTTTGTTTAGAGACACAATATGGTAACAATCTCTTCTGGCTCAAAGACCCCACACCACCTAATTACACCCATGTGACTGATTAACCCACTAACCCATACATCTTTGCAATGTGGGAGGAAACCAGAGCACTCAGAGGAAATGGTCACAGAAAGACCATAGAAACACAGACAACAGTGGAATTAAACCAGGTCACCTGCATTGATACTAGTGTTACACTAACTCCTGATGAAGGGGTTTGGCCTGAAATGTCAATTGTTTACTCTTTTCCATAAATGTTGCCTGACCTGCTGAGTTCCTCCACATTTTGAGTGGATTACTATGATCTCCAGCTTCTGCAGATTTTTCTCTTGTTTGTGACACTAACTACTACACTCATTTCAAATCCTTTCCCCGTTTCCACACCAAGGAAAATGTTCAAGGAACTGTTCAAGCTTCCTTGAAGAACTGCAGCAATTCTACTGACTCCTGGGCTCAAATTAGAGAAAGATTGTTGGCAGTCACATGTCTACCCATCAGCCCCATCTGCACATTCCATATTGGCCTCTTAGCCATTTTAGAATATGAATACCAAAACCACAGCGGAGCCAAGACACCTTCAATCCCAAAGGACTACTGAAGAAGAAGAACTGAAAGAAAGAACTTTAAAAGTTTTGGAAGTCACTAGGGATAGCAAAATATTGATAAGGAAGATAGTGATTTCAATGGTTTTGGTGGATGGTGATATCAAGCATATAACTGGTGGATTAATATAAATCATATGCTCCTATGAGGGATAGATGCAAAATTGACATTTCAATGTACTACAAAATTTTAACATATGCATTTTCTTCGGACTTCTCTAATTTGTCTTTGTTTCTTACGACTTGTTTTTTTATTTAAGGAGAGAGTTTGTTACAGTCCACGTGAAAGGGAAGATTTTTTTTCTTAAGAATGAACAATTGGCAGAGACGTCAGTCTTTTTGGTTTCAGTCAAAAATCCTCATGCTTCCTTTAGCATGATTGTTTCAGATTCCATTCATTCACTTTTGATGTTAAAATATTCCACTTCATTCTTTCTTGATTTATGAAAGCGTTCTTTCATTCTAAAAGGATGTACAAATTTAGCTTTTGATCAAAGTATGACCTCACCGTTCTCCAATGCTATAGGTGAAGCCGCAAAGCAATATGCTGACATATTCTATTATTCAATTGCCCACAAATATTTCTGGTAGACAAGGTGTGGTCTGGATTAAAGTAAAGCAAATTAAACAATAAAACACAGCTTCGCCAGTACAGCAAAGCCTTTATGACAAGTGTGATTTTCATATCTGACCAGATCATTTAAACAGTGCTCAATCAAACCCCTGTATATATAGTAGAAAATCAAATTCAGAGTCAAGTCATCATCTTAGTTAGTTCCTTTGGGTAAAGGATGACTTGCTTTCATTCCACTTCAGTGCATTCTGAAGTGGCTGCTGAGGTCAATGTAAGATCCACAGACTCTGCAACAGGTTGGGTCAGGGATGCTTGATGCATGAGCAGGTGGATAGTTTGGGAAGTAATGCAATCTTTCCACTGTTTTGTGGGAGTTCTTTGTACTTCCAATGAAAGGACTAAAGCCTATCAGTGCCATCCCTATAGTTCTTGCTCATGTCCCTCGTTAGCTAGCAATTCCCACAAGTCAGTAAATTTGTTACATTGTTTCAGCAAGGGTCTGGAAACACCACAGTAGCATTTCCTCTGACCTTTCGGCATACAGTTGGCATGATGTCACTTGGAGTGGCGCTGAATGCCTGCTTCAGGAGTTTGCTCTTGTTCGGACCATCAGAGTCAGCTGGTGTAATTTGCACCTTGATGTTGGAAACATGGGGCTGGAGAAAATTATGATGCTGGGTTCACTTATTTGGAAGGTTTTGCAAAAACAGAGCTGTTGCTTTGAGGAGCCTGCTGCATGTCCCTGAACTAGAAATGTGGTTTGGCATCACTGCTTGGTAGACCATGAATTTTATGCCAAGTTTGAAGTCCTGCTCTTCAAATACACTTTACCCCAGGTTGAGCCATAGCAGTGGAGCCGATGATAGATTTTGCCCTGAAGTACTCTCACTAAGTTTTTCTTGAGATGTGGAAAGTTTTTCACACTTTCCTGGTTTCTCCCTTACTGTCAGTGGATAGTTCAATCATCATTCAACAGTACTATGAACACAGCCAAATGAAGCCATGTTACTCTGGGGCCAAAGTGTGAAACACAGTACCAACAGTCATACACAGCGCAAGGACATCATATAGCACATGGACATATAGCACATATATAGCAGTAAAATAGTCACACGATAGTCTTTCACAAAAAAGATATACACAGTCTAAGTCCCTGAGTTCATGAATGTTGCAGCAGTCTGTAGTTGAACATGATTGCTTCCGCTGAGTGAATACTGGGGGTCAGCACTGCCTCCAGCACTCCGCTGGAGTCCTGACTCAATGCCTCTCCCTGGGCGGCTGCAAACCAGTGCCACTGGCACTTGAGGTCTAGTCCTTCCTGATGGGGTAGACTTGGCAGTACTTGATTTCCAGAAGGGTTTTGTGATCGCAATAAGTACTTTTAAAAAAGACAATACCTTTGGTTGACCCGCATAGAAGCCGCTGCATTCCAGTGCAGTGGCTGTCTTACCAGAACTAAATTATTCCATACTGTGTTGTACAGCAATAGGTTGTAAAAGACATTTATTTTTCACTTGTTGAATATAAGGGCTATTGGAGAGGGAAAACTCTGATTTTAAACCTCCGCTGCCTTGCGGCCATACCCACCCATGGGAAAGGCTTCGGGAGTAAACTCTGAGGAAGAAATCCGGAGCCGGGGTCCCCAAGGCATTTTGATGTTGTTTACAACTTCACTCTGGCAACCTCTGCGACGACACTGGTGCCAAGCTGTATCGGCACTTGCCCTTCCCTTGGACTACATCAGTGGCGTGGAGAGGGGGAGCCCACTGCATGGGCAACAGCCGGTTCTTCAAATCAGGCTTGCACCCTGGAGAGGACGCAATCCACCAGAGGCGCAAACCCGTAATCCCCTGAGATTGACGACTCCCTACTACCTCTACTTATTCCACTGACTGAACCATTGATGATGGAGCTCATCCTTCCAACACATATCTATGTAAGTCTCATAAGGAAACGGCAGTTCAACTATTGAGATTAGGGTAACCCTAATTCTGGAGCAGAGGGAATAAACATTTTCCCTTTTGGCCTGCATTCTGTATTTGTTCCATTCCAGTGTGAACTTTGTTGGGTGTGAGCAGTAGAACTGCAATGAGAATGATTAAACAAAGTGTGAGTGTAATGAGATTTATTCTTTTATTGACACATTGGTTAGGATGATAGTTACATGCCATCATGAACCAAGATATAAGACAGAGATTAATTTCTTGGGCAGTCATAAATGAAGCCAAATCTTGCCAAACCCTCTCAAGTGACAGAATTACTGCCTTTAAAAGCCAAAAATTGTTTCTGATGTTGTCCGTGTACTTCTCTTGGACTTGCTGTGCAGTAAACATCACATTCCCTGTGCCTGTAAATAGGCAAACTGTATGTGATCATTACTGCACAGCACGATGGTGAAGAGGCAGAAGCTTTTTCTAAAATGTTGAGAGTGTGTCTTCAGGGTCCTGTACCTCCTACCTGATGATAGCAATGAGAAGAGGGTACATCATGGGTGGCAGTTCCTTGGAATGTCCTCCTCTCTCCAGACAGGAAAAGTGGTGGTGGATTTGTATCTCAAGTTCTAAAATTTCAGTAGAAATGCCATTTGCTCCCAAGCCCATGTTTCTTATATAATCCTTTTACCTGCTATGCCTCTGAACAGGAGAAACAAAAAGGCAGAACACGTAACTCAGTCAGTCAAACAGTATCTGTGGAGGCAAGAGATGCAAGTTGATGTTCCAGGTTGAGACCCTCTATCAGAGATGAGAGCAAAGGAGAGAGTGACTGGACCTAAGGGAGGGGTGGGATAGTGATTGGTAGATGAAAGGTGGAACCAGATGGGCAGGGATGGACAGATGAAACCATGTGATGGGGGAGCAGTGACAGATGTACAAAGAGAGAAGAAAATTTGGTGCACAAATGTGCATGGAAGGAGAACACCAGGGGGTATGGATTACCTGAAAATGGAAATTTCAGTGTTCTTACCAGTGGGTTGTAAGCTACCCAAACATAATATGAGATGTTGCTGTTTCAGTTTGATTTCAGCCTTTCCTGTAACCAAGAAGATCAAGGGCAGACAGGTCAGAATTCCACTGGAGTGTTAAAATGACATGAAACTAAAATCTCGATAACAGAGGGTTAGTGCTCCAAAAACAGTGTTGTCCAGGCCTCGGGAGGCTTCACCAGCACAGAGGAAGAGACACTGAATGCAGTGGACTGGGTTGTAAGAGAGGCAGTGAAGCTCTGCCTCACTCGGAGGGACTGGTTCGGTCCCTGGATGGTGATGAGGAAGGAGGTGAAGACACAGAGGACCATTGCGACAGCCCTTTCGTTTCATCACCTCTCCGTGTGCAGAGTCAGGACACTGGATTGTGGTCCTTCCCCACAGAGCCTAAGCGACACCCATCTATCTGCCAGTCTGCAGCACTTCCTTACGTGCTGGAAGACCAACAAGTTTCGGGAAGACCGAAAGGCGTACTTCACCCAGTTGATGACCTTCCAGCAGCACATGGTGTCTGTCTGGGCACGTGTCTTTGGAGAAAATGGTCCCCAAGAAAAGCAAAGAATGAGAAAAGGTTACACACACAATGCTGGAAGAACTCGGGAGGGGAATACACAGTCGCCGTTTCGGGCCGAGACCCTTCATTAGGGTGGAAAGGAAGATGCCATCGGCGTTGGTTCAGTCCATTTCCCCACATCACACTTCCTCAACACAGAGAGGCAGCAAGGGGCGAGGTGGAGACGCGCCGGGGAGTATATTTAAGCGCCCGGAGCAGGCTGGTAGCCAGTGAGCGTCGCGGGGCTGGTCTCCGCGGCTCCTCCCTGTGAAGCCAGGAGGTGACGTCGCTGTTTGCCCGGCTCAGGTGCATTGAGTGGAGAGGAGAGTTCGGAGCGAGTGGGTGAGAGTGACGCTGCTGTGAGTATCGTCTGCTTTCTGCTCGCAGGACAAGATCAGATCTCTCCCGAGTGTCCCACCGCTGTCTAACCTGTTGCTTTGCATTTTTCCCTCCAGGGCGGCCGTCGCTATCCCGACTGCAGAAGGGTAAGAGGCACGTTTCTGGAGGTGATCGGGGTGGGGGGAGAGAATGGCGGGGCGGGCGGAGCGCTGCCTTCAGCTCTGACTACAAAGAGCGGGCGCTGCCCGGCCATTTCAGGAGGGTGGGCTGGGTCAGGACTTTCCATAGCTCTTTCGCATCTTCAGTCGGCGCCCAGCCCCACCAAGCGGGGATCTAGTGGTGAGCCTGAGCCCATTCCAACAGAAAGTCACTGATGTGAATGAGCTGAGATTAGCAGCCCGCCCAGCCGGTGCAGATAGAGTTCCTGCGGTGTCATTCCACTCCGGACAGGCTTCATAGTGGTGTGATGCTTTCCTCCTATCCAATCGAGATGGGGATCCAATAATGTGAGCCCACTCATTCTCGGGACGAATCCTGTCATGCGATTTCCCCTTCTCTTCACCCTTCTAACAAACAACTATATCCAGCCCATACCCTATTGTTGGTGTTTGGTTGCCAGTAATGCGTTGCTGTGGGCGGAGCGTGTTGGAGACAGAGCTGTAAACAAGGTACCTGTAAGCCAGATGTTCCCATTCTGGGGTCTACAGCGTGCTAGGGGTCCATGGTGTAAAAAAAAAGTTGGGGAAGCCCTACTGTAAACAGTCTTGAAAAGAGCTTGTTGAAATTGCAGTTGGTATCAGTAGGTGTGCCCAGACACAGCCGGATTACAGGTTTCCAGGCTGATCACTGGCATTCAGACCCGAATTAGCCCCCATTGCTGAGAGCAGACCAGCATTGTTTAGCATGGTAAATTGTCATGTACTAAAGATATCTAGATATTCACCCTGCAGCCTCTGCGAGTTTTATAGGGGACTGGAATCCCAGACAAATGTCTTCTGAAACAAGAGCCGTTTCCTTTGAATTACAGGGAGGCAGGTAAATTCAGGGTCTGCACTCAAGCTCTTGGTATTCAATGTTTTGATTGCATAGAAGATGTTAAATATTCTTTAATTAAAATGTGATTAGTTGTCAGCCCTCGATGTAACCTCTGCCTATGCATTAATGAATCCAAAGGAAGAATTATGATGAAGGGTCTTGACCTGAAATTTCCCTCCATAGACTTCACCTGAACTTCTGAGTTCCTCCAGCATTTTGTGTGTGCTACTGGAAGACAATTTATTGATCTTTTGATTATGCAAATAAAGTCACACAATTAAATTGAATGCAGGTGGTAGCTAAGGGTTTCTGTAGGAACAGATTAATTGAAGTATGATGGTGATCTGTTGATTTTAAAAAAAAGAGCAGAACAATTTTATCAATTTTGCTTCTAACTTCCCCACCCTGCCCTTAAATTCACCTGATCCACTTCTGACAACTCCCTCTCCTTTCTTGATCTTTCAGGAGACAAACTGTCAATGGACATCTTTTATAACCTACTGATTCTTAAATATACCCCTTCCCACAATATCTCCTGTAAAAATGCTATTCCCTTTTCTCAGTTTCTTCACTTTTGCCGCATCTGCTTCCAGGATGCAACTTGCCATTCCAGGATATCTGACATGTCCTCCTCCCTTAAAGAATGGCCCTCCCTCTACAATTGATGCTACCCTCACTTGCTTCTCCTCCCTTTCCCGTATTTCCACGATCACCCCTTCTTCCCACTGCTGTAACAGTGATGGAGTCCCTCTTATCCTTACCTACCACCCCATCAGCCTCCACTCCACATCGAACACCATAACTTACACCGTCTCCACTAACATATCTTTACCTCCACCCCCTGGCTTTCTGCAGCGATTGCTACCCCCGTGATTCCCTCCCCACGAATCTCCCTCCAGGCACTTATCCATGCAGGCACCCTAAGTGCTACACCTGCCCATACAGCTCTTCCCTCACCTCCGTTCAGGGCCTCACCTTCTGGGTGAGGCAACATTTCACCTGTGAATTTCCAGGGGTTGTCTTTTGTGTCTGGTGCTCCCGAAGCGGCCTCCTCTGCCTTGGTGAGATCTGTCGTAAATTGGGGGAACCACTTTGTTGAGCACCCCTGCACGATCTGCCACATGCTGGACTTGCCGGTGGCCAAGCATTTTAATTCTGATTCGCATTCCTGTTCCAGCGTGTTCATCCATGGCCTCCTCGTGTGCTGAGACGAAGCCACGTTCAAGGTAGCGGAGCAACACCTCCATCAGGGTACCCTCCAATCTGATGGCATGAATATTGATATATCCTTCCAGTGTGCCAATTTTCCCCCTCTCCATTCCTCTAATCCCCACTCTGAAATTTCACTTCTTACTTCCCCTGGGTCCCCTCCTTCCCTTTCTCCTACTGTCCATTCTCCTCTCCTATCAAATTCTTTCTTCTCCAGCCCTTGACCTTTCCCACCCACCTGGCTTCACCTGTTCCCTTCCAGCTAGCCACTTTCCCCTCCCCCACCACTTCATTCTGACATCTTACCCCTTTCTTCTCAGTCCCGATGAAGGGCCTCGGCCCAAAACGCCGACTGTTTACTCTTTCCCATAGATGCTACCTGGCCAGCTGTGTTTCTCTAGCATTTTGTGTGTGTTGCACAGCATGTAGTTAGTTTTAGAATTGTTTTAATTACAGATAATTACAGTAGGTGATTTTATAGAAATTGGGATAAACAAAAACAATTGTCATTGTAAAAACACTGAACCTTATGTCAGTTCTTTTTTTTTTAAAAAAAGCACATTAAAACATACTTTTTTCTATACGGCTATCTTCTCTGAAATGTTGTGTTTCATCCTTTTTACAGAACTGCAACATCATGGCATCTGGAAAGAATCGTGAGTCATGCAGGTCATGTTCATCATATGAGAAAAAGACCAATGAGATTGATACAGGTTTGTTTCCATTCGATGTGAATAGATAGCTGGCGGGCATCTGAAGTTGACTTTTTGATGTGTACAAAGTAATTAAAATATCAGACTGTGATCCATCAAGGACTTCCATTACCAGAGTTTCAGGTCTGTCAGCAGTGGGAATGAGTACTGTTTTGCATGGCTCTAGATGCTGGATCAGACGTTCAAGCAGCATTTATGGAGAGAGATAAAGTTAATGTTTCTGTAATTCGCTTGCAATTCTTCCAATCTTGTACTGTACTCAGTGCTCTTAATGCAGTCTCCTCTGAACCGAAGAAACAAAATGCAATCTTAGCGACTACTTTAAAGAAAATCTCTGTTCAGTCCACAAAAGTTATTGGGAATTGCCTGTCATTTTAATTCTCCATTACATACATTGTAACCAGTTTATCTGTGGCTGCTCGTATACGTAAACGTGAGAAATAGCACATCACCTTCTGTCTGGGCACATTGAAGCCTTCAAGACTCAATATTGAATAGAACCATTTCAGATAATTCAGGTTTGTTTCAGAATTACTTATTTCTGCTACAAGAAATCCATTTGTAACATTAACCCAGCCTGCCATTGCATAACCTGCTGTGTGTGTCTCTTTGTCTTCTATCTCTTGTTTCACTTATTGATTTGGACCATAAGCTGTAGGAACAGAATTAGGCCATTTGGCTCATCAAGTCTGTTCCACCATTCCATCATGGCTGATTCATTACCCCTCTTAACCCCATTCTCCTGCCTTCTCCCCGTAACCTTTGACTCCCTGACCAATCAAGAACCTATCAATCTTTGCCTTAAATATGACCTGGCCTCCATTCCCTTCTGTGGCTATGAATTCCACAGGTTCACCACTGCTCTGGTTGAAGAAGTTCTTCTATTCTGAGCTCTGCCCTCTGGTCTTAGACTGGCCCACTATAGGACACATCCTCTCCACGTCCACTCCTTCTAGACCTTTCAATGTTCAATCAGTTTCAATGATCCCTCTCATTCTTCTAAACTTCAGCGATTATGGGCCCAGAGCCTACTGTGTTAACACTTTCATTCCCAGAAACATTCACGTGAACCTCCTCCGGACCCTCTGTCTAATGTTAGCTAGGTAAGGGGCATAAAATGCTCACGGTACTCCCAAGTGTGGTCTGATCAAGGTGTTTTAAAGCCTCCAAATTACATCCTTGCTTTTACATGCTAGTCCTCTCGAAATGAATGTTAACATGCATTTGCCTTCCTTACCACCGACTCAATCTGCAAGATAACCTTTAGCGAACCTTGCACAAGGACTCTTTGCACCTCTGATTTTTGACTTTTTTCCCCCATTTAGAAAATAGTCTACACCTTTATTCCTTCTATGAACGTGCATGACTATACACTTCCCTACATCATTTTCCATTTGCCACTTCTTTTCCCATTCTAATCTGTCTTAAGTCTTGCAGAGTCCCTGCTTCCTGAATACTAAATGCCCCTCCACTTATCGTCACATCATCTGCAAACTTGGCCACAAAGCCATCAATTCCGTCATCCAAATCATTGACATATAATGTGAAAAGAAGCGGTCCAATCACCAACCCCTGATGAACATGTCTAGCCATCAGCAGCCAACTAGAAGAGGCCCCCTTTGCTCCCACTCTATGCCTCCTCTGTCGGTCAGCCAATCTTCAGAATCGATATCAGCTTTATTATCACCGTCATGTGACGTGAAATTTGTTAACTTAGCAGCAGGAGTTCAATGCAATACATAATACAGAAGAAATTTTTAAAAATAATAATAAATAAATAAATCAATTACAGTATCTGTATATTGAATAGGTTAAAAACAGTGCAAAAACAGAAATACTGTATATTTTTAAAATAAAGTAAGGTAGTGTCCCAAAGGTTCAATGTCCATTTAGGAATCGGATGGCAGAGGGGAAGAAGCTGTTCCTGAATCGCTGAGTGTGTGCCTTCAGGCTTCTGTACCTCCTACCCGATGGTGACAGTGAGAAAAGGGCATGCCTTGGGTGCTGGAGGTCTTTAATAATGGATGCTGCTTTTCTGAGACACCGCTCCCTGAAGATGTCTGCTATCCATGCTAGTACCTTTCCTGTAATAACGTGGGCTCTTATCTTGTTAAGAAGCCTCATTTCTGGCACCTGGTCACAGGCCTTCTGAAAATCCAAATAACCAACATCCACTGATTCTGTTTTATCTACCCCGCTTGTTATTTCCTCAAAGAATTCCAATAGATTTGTCAGGCAAGATTTCCCCTTAGGGAAACCATGTTGACTTTCGCCTATTTTATTATGTGCCTCCAGGTGTACCAAAACCTCATCCTTAGTAGTAGACTCCAACATCTTCCCAACCACTGAAGTCAGGCTAATCGGTGTATAATTTCCATTTTTTTTCCCATGTTAAAGAGTGGAGTGACATTTGCAATTTTACACTCCTCTGGAACCATTCCAATGATTCATTACTCATGCCTCCACAATTTCTTCAGCTACCTCCTTCAGAACACTGGGGTGTAGTCCACCTGGTCCAGGCAACTTGTCTACTTCAGAGTTTTCAACTTCCCAATCACCTTCTCCATAGTAAAAGCAACTACACTCACTTCTGCCCCCGACACTCTTGAATTTCTGGCACTCTGCTAGTGTCTTCAACAGTGAAGATTGACACAGAATACTTAATACTATTTTTTTTGTCCCCCATTATTACTTCTCCAACATTAATTTCCAGCAGTTCAATATCTGCTCTCAATTCTTTTTTTACACTTTATACAGGTATATGACAAGAAAACTTATTGTATCCTCTTTGATATTATTGGCCAGCTTAATTTCATATTTCATCTTTTCTCTCCTTCTGGTCTTTTATAGTTGCCTTTAGTTGGGTTTTTAAAAGCATCCCAATCCTCTAACTTCCCACTTATTTTTGCTATATTCTATGCCCTCTCTCTTGCTTTTATGCTGCCTTTGACTTCACTTGTCAGCCATGGTTGTCTCACCCTCCCTTTAGAATGCTTTATCTTCCCTGTGATGTATCTATCCTGCGCATTCCGAATTGTTTCCAGAAACTTCAGTTATTACCATTCTGCCATCATCCCTGCTGGTGTCCCCTTCCAATCAACTTTGGCCAGATCCTCTCTCATCCTCGTCCAGGAGTCCCTAAAAGTTTACTCGATTGAACTCTAAATTGGGGCTCAACCCAACAAAGGTATTCCTTTTGTCCTATCTATCCCCTCCCCACCAACGTTTCCTCTATATTTTTACAGTTGCATTGTTCAATCATTGCTTTGAACAGGGAATTTTTACATGGCCTGAAAAATGAGCGACACTTTATATTAACATTGTATAAAAGAAAGTTTCAGCTGCTATGTGCAGGAACATTTCAATTACTATGCAGTCATGCACCTGTGCGGCTTAGAGGGAACAGTGCTCCCCATCCTCTTAGCATTTTAAAATTTATATTTTTTTCTCTCTATGATGAAGATTCTGCTCATAAAACATTAATTTTTCTTTCTCCTTACACTTTGCAAATTGACCTGCTGAATGTTTCCAACACTTTTTTGTTTTGTAGCTTTTGTTACATAAGAAGTGGTCTCGACCCAAAGTATCGACCATCCCCTTTGCCTTCTGAATGCTGCCTCTGAATCCTTTAGCATTTTATTGTGGCCTTTGGGTTTTATAAAGAGCAGTGTTTACTTTTATATGAGCTGACGTATTTTTCAGATAGGAATCGAATATTGAATCCTTGGACTTGCAAAACCTAGTGCCTGTGCCAGGATTTGGTTAACATTTGGTTTTTTTATTTGCATTAACTAATGCACTATGTTTTAAACACAACCTCATCTGTGGTGTGAGAGAAGCAAGTTCGAATACTTGTGATACACAAACTCAAGCCAAGTTATACTTAATGGTCATTTGTGATCTCAGGAGGACTGAAGTGGCCTTAGGGAGGGGTATCAGGGGAACTGACCACTCTTGGGCAACCAGGATCTCAATTCCCTGCAAGACATTGATGGTGAATGATGTGGTTTAATGTGCAACTGATGTATCAGGAAATACCCAATCAAATTTGCAAGTGATATGACTGGATATGCAGTCGCCGTTAGTATGTTTTGCACTTGCCAAGTCTGTTATCACAGACACAACACCGAGGTTAGATGTTAAATTTCTTGACTGTCATGTGTATATTATGTTGAATTTTGTTATTTTCAAAGGAGTTTAATAGTGCCACACGTCTAACTTAAAAGTAGAGTTTAATTTGAGTACAGAAATTAGGCTGAGGCTCTACTGTACAATGGGAACGTTGCTCTGACAGTCTTTAAATGAAATATTGAACTGAAGTAAGAATAGAAGGGTTGGAAGAACTCGGCTAGTGTGGAAAGAGAAACGAGTTAATGTTCTCTCCCTCAGAAATTGGAGGGGTGAGTAGGGGGAGTGTAGAGTTAATAATTTTCAAAGGATCGCAAGGGGTAGGAGTAAGGTGTAAGACAAAAGCCTAGAGATGGGTTGAGACAGATTGCAATATAAGGAGCAGGAGAACTGACCAATAACAAAGCATTGTACATAAACTGGGTTTGAAAGGAAATAAGTATGATGTTCACTTCTGGTTCTGACCCCATGCGTTTCCTCTGGGTACTCCCTCAGTCCAAAGGTAGTAACTTAATTGGTCATTATAAATTGTCCTGTGATTAGGTTAGGGTTAAATAGGCGGGTTGCAGCTCACTGGACTGGAAAGGCCTGTTCCTTGCTGAATCTCTAAATAAAATAAAAATACGGGGAACGATGAGCAACTACTTGACCTGAGACTGGATCATTCAGTCTCCGTTTAATTCCAGAAAGTTGCAAAGTGTCTGAATGGAAAGTGAGATGTCGTTGCTCTAGTTTACATTTGATCTCGGTACAGCTGTTGTTGGGGCTGCAGACGGACAAGTTATGTTGGAGTGGGAATTAATGTGATGTGCAGCAGGAAGCTGGGGATCACCCCTGTAGCTTGGGATAGGTGCTTCACAAAATGAATAGCCAATCTGCGTTTGGTTTGGATTTTGCTTCTGTTTTGAAGAGACAGCAAGAGCATTTGTCTTAGCATTACAGCAAATCTTTATCACACTTTTTTTGGACGGGTGTGAACTGTTACTTTCTTGCATAGTACATTAAATTTTCACTCCATTTAATGAAAAAATCAAATTGACTCACAATCTTCGCTTTGACATTATGAAAATCAAAGATTTGTCAGTTGCTTTTCTAGAAGGATGCAGTAATAAATTGGAAAATGCAGCTCTTATGGTAGAATTGGAGCTAGCAGCAATTTGAAATCTCTGGATTTACTTGTCCCCTTGACTAGTGATATTAAAAATATGAACAGTGAAAAGCATTAACTGATTTTAGTTCAACTGTATGTAATGCTTTAATTGTTTTGTAATTTGGTAAAGACAAAAGTAAAAACACATACATTTTGCAAAATGTGAAAGGAAGGTGCTGACTATTGCAAAAGAACTTGTTATCATTGGACTTGGATATAATGCTATCATAATGCATTTTATTTTACTAAAGCTGTTATGATAGCTGTATGTTCACTGGCTGGAGTGAATATATAATGACAAACTTCTGGGCTGGGGTTGGACGTGAAAAATTTGTTTAAAATGACACATGCAGTTTGGCACTAAAATGCCTGCCCTCCAATCATTTACATAATAAATCAGATAATATGAGATGAAAGAGACTTTGCAAGTGTGAGCTGGTGTTCAGCACTGTGTAAATTATGAGATTAAGATTTCTGAATGATGCTGATGCCCATCTGGTCATTAATATAATGATTTGTCATTTCTGATTATTTTTATTTCAGGAGCTCCTTCAAGATAGAATTGCATTTACAGGAATATTGTAGTGAGATCCAAAAGTGTTCATGTTCATAGGTTCATATTGTTTTGGAGGGATTGGTGGTACCAAGCATGCAATAATTTGATTGCTATTTAACTTCCTGTATATTTTATACCCTGATTTAGTCTCCTAGTTTTTGTTTTGGATGCATGTAAGTGGAAAGCCAGGGGTCTGAGCTCTGATTAGCACATACATTAAGTTCTAGCTATAGGCTGACCTATGTAATTGGTGTGTTTGCAGTATGAAGATAAATATCAATTAAGATTGTAGATAAAGAACCATTGGGGAAACATTGGTGGCCATGTGCTAAGCTGTCAGCATTTTCCAATGGGATGGTTCACGAGTTTGTTCCATCTCGGCATTTTCCTGGAGGTATGTGCCCAGTCTTTAAACAGTAGTGGAGGCTGAATTTGGAGCGTAAACTTCCAGCATTTCCTCATTATCTGTCAAAGAAATCTACCTGAATGTCCTGTATTTAATTACACAGCAAGAGCATTAACTGTGAAAGACAGAGGTAAACTTTGGACAATTTATATATCTTTTAATTTTTTTACTGTTCTTGAGGTACAAATTGCTTAACTTTTATTGGTATTTGAGCTTCAAGTCAAGTCAACTTTTATTGTCATTTTGACCATAACTGCTGGTACAGTGCATAGTAAAAATGAGACAATGATTTTCAGGACCATGGTATTACGTGACACAGTACAAAAACTAGACTGAACTACGTAATTAAAAAAAACAACAACACAGTAAAAGCTACACTAGACTACAGACCTACACTGGACTGCATAAAGTGCACAAAAACAGTGCAGGCATTACAATAAATAATAAACAGGACAATAGGGCAAGGTGTCAGTCCAGGCTTCGGGTATTGAGGAGTCTGATAGCTTGGGGGAAGAAACTGTTACATAGTCTGGTCGTGACAGCCTGAATGCTTCGGAGCCTTTTCCCAGATGGCAGGAGGGAGAAGAGATTGTATGAGGGGTGCATGGGGTCCTTCATAATGCTGTTTCCTTTGCGGATGCAGCGTGTAGTGTAAATGTCCGTGATGGTGGGAAGAGAGACCCTGATGATCTTCTCAGCTGACCTCACTATCCGCTGCAGGGTCTTGCGATCCGAGATGGTGCAATTTCCGAACCAGGCAGTGATGCAGTTGCTCAGGATGCTTCACAGTCCGTTTGCTGACTGAAAATGTTTTTGAGAGACAATAGTGTAGTGTAAGTTTGGGGACGTGGTTTAGATTTTCCAGACAAAGTGAGTTCAGGCTCTGTGTGTGGATCCATTCACACACTCGCAGGCCTGTTGCCATGCATGGTCTTGCTGGTAAAGATCGAGGCAGTTTCTGTGAGGAAAATCTGAGCCTACACCGTGCATCAAATTATTACAGTTATAATTGTGGTGATCATAACTTAATTATTCTCAACCTTACCAAAATCTGCTGAAGAAGGTGGCACCAGCAAACGATGTGACCAAAGGTGACGTCCTTCAGACAGTTCAAGAAGCTACTTCTTTTATTGCTTCCTCTTCCTTCAAATGTGATTCAGTTTCTGTTGGAGCCTGTGGCCTATGTATTGATGGTGTATTTCAGGCTGATTGAGCAATCTGGCGCTTCGTTGTCTCCGAGGGTCTCCAGTGAGGTTTCGAATAGAGTGTGCAGTCTGGAGGCCAAGAAGCTTGGAGATGAAGCGCAAGCCCGTGGTTGACAAGAAATGGATTTGATCTTGCCGGCTGAGGAGTTGATTCAGATCAATGAGGATGAGAGCGGAAGGCGAGTGGGTGTTCGGCACCGTCTGCCTGTGTGTGAGCTGCCTCTCTCTCCCTCTCGCTTGCTGTTGCCAGAGGAAGTTGCCTGCATGTGACTGGCCTCTCCCTCACTCTTGTTTATTGCTCTTGGAGGAGGGTGCTTGCATTTGACAGGTCTTTCTTTCTCTCCCTCTCGCTCGATGGTGCAGGAGTCTTGGGTCTTGAGCAAGGTTTAGTCATCACGGTTTGTGGTTGGACTCTGCAGTCCATGTTGTATGTGTTTCTGGTATCTAGCTTCTCCTCTTGTTGTGCTATTTTCTGTGATTTTGATCGGAGTGGAGTGGCTCTGTGACCTCCTGTCAACAAATGACACAGTGCTAAATTGTACTGAACTGACCATTCCTAGACTGTTTCAATAACTGTAGTTTTGATGTTCTATATTCTGTGTGCTTTTTGCTGTGTGAGCAACATGTTCTTTCTTTTTTGCGTGTTGGATGTTTGATGTTGTTTTTGAACAGGTTCCATGGTGTTTCTTTGTTCAGTGGCTGTCTGGGAAGAAAAATCTCAGGGTTGTATACTGCATGCGTACAGCACTGATAGTAAACATACTTTGAATCTTTCGAAATATTCTTCTATTACCTATCATTTTTAGGAAACTATTGTTTAAGGCATATGACTGTGAGGAATTGGAAATAAATATATTAATAACTTTTAAAGGAAATTATGTTTAAAAATAAAGATTTACAGAGCTATGGGTAAAGGGTAGGCAACTTATTGAGAAGTTTTTACCTTTTTTAAAAAACCCGGCACAGTTAGCTGAATGGAATCTTGTAACTACTTTTAAAGAGATTTCCAGCTGTGGAAAAAGTATGAGGAAACTACATCTCATGCGTGTTTGATATCAGCTGCAATCTGGTAGTCGGGCTCTTTCGTAGCAATAATATTTATGTTATGTGAACAATAGTTGGTGCTCAATGCATGCGTACAAATATTGTGCAGGGACTGATTGAAGAACCAGCAGTCAGCTCCTTTCCATTGGCCTTGTCTTGTTCTATGTGGCTTGAGGCAAGCACTGAAAATATACTGAGCGTAAAATCTACAGCTGTCTGGGAGCAAACAAATACTTTGAACCAGGACCTGGCAGTCATTAAACCTTTGACGGTTGGACTTCTCCAGGGGCTGTGTGCATCTGCCTACATTTGCATTGATATTCAAACAAACTTATAAATCGAACTCTGAGCCTTTGTTATACATCTGTTTACATTGTCTGGTTTAGTTATTAACCATAGACTTTCAGCCTACAGGTTTAATAAATATTATTCTGAGGCAGTCATAAATCTTGAATTTTATTATTATTTTTATTTCACAGTTGTATTTGTGTGCAGTACAGCTTTCTCTTCTGGAGCTTCATGCCATTATGCCACTACAGGTAGGGAGTAGACACAAGCCACATTCCTAGGCCATTGTCGGTGTTTTTCATGATAAGCCACCATGAAGTCTGGCAGCCTGATGATCCAAATTTCTTCTGAGTATCAATTGCATGAAACCGTTTTAATTTATTATATATACATAACAAGACACCTTTTAGTTAGGCACTTGAGGACAAACTTTAATGTAGAACTTGTCTAGCTTCAGTTGAAGTTGACAGCACCATAACAAATGGAATGCAAGGAATTATGATTAGAGATTTTGTTGTAAATGAATAACGTTTTTAATTATAAAAGAATTTCATTATTAATTTTCTAACATTCAGTCTTGACAAGCCAAACTGGATTTTGCTTATTAAGGCCATATAAATTTACCCTCTGCACTCAACATTTATTTCCTCTGTTTTCATCTGCCTGACCACAAAGGAACTGTCTTTTCAAACACTTGAGGCAGGCTCTGGAAAAGTCTGAAATTTCTCAATTTTTATTCACAGTGCCTGCATCAGTTCTCCTAATGCTTGATCCTGTTAATTTATGAATAAATGTTACGAACATGGTCTAATTAATTTCTAACTTGTTGACTGTAGTGTTATGAACTATAATAAATGCTCAAGGCCACAACAGGAGTTTAGCTAATCGAAAATCAAATGGCAGAGCACTAATAAACTTGCAGGTTCTCAAGACAGGCTTTTATTCTGAGGAGTGATGGTGTTCCTTTTCCTAAGAGCAGGCTGGGAGTTTTCACTGGCCTGCTTCCTGGATACAACATGTAAATTTCCTTGTGCCACAACAGGTGCAACCATCTCTCCTTGTCCCATGGAAATTCCCAAGAACAATTTCAACACTGTGTCCAAGAACATTGTTACCAACAGGGTCCCCAAAGGTGACCAGGAAAGAGGGAGTAAAGTAAACAGACTAGATGGGCCAAATGGCGTAAATCTGCTCCTATGTCTTATGGCTATAAGTGGCCTTTAACTCACTTTGGACTTGCAATATTCCAAAGACTTTTCATTCTGCTGTTGCTTCACACATTAGCACTGATGCATGAAGATGACATGGTAGAATGGTGTGCTAGTTAAGGTACTGGTCTGCCATTCATAACATAGAACATAGAAATATGCGGCACATTACAGGCGAAGGTGATGCTGAATCAGCATTATAGGAGGGAGAATAAAAATCTGGCTAAGTTGGTGCTACAACAATCTCTTATTCAATGTCAGTAAGACCAAGGAGCTGATTTTTTTAATTCAGGAGGAGGAAACCAGAGGTCCCTGAGTCAGTCCTCATCGGGGGATCAAAGGTGGAGAGGGTCAGCAACTTTAAATCCCATGGTGTTATTATTTTGGGAGATCTGTATTGGGTCCAACACTTAAGTGCAATTATAAAGGAAGCACGGCAGCAACTCTGCCTCCTTACGAGTTTATGAAGATTTGGCATGACCTCAAACTTTGACAAACTTCTGTAGCTGTGTGGTGGCGAGTATATTGATTGGCTGCACCACAGCCTGGTATGGAAACACCAGTGCCCTTGAATGGAAAATCCTACAAAAAGTAGTGGTTATGGCCCAGTCCATCATAGTAAAGCCCTCCCAACCACTGAGCACATCTACATGGGAGCTGTTGAAGGACAGCAGCATCCATCCTCGGGGTTCCCCATCACTCAGGACATGCTCCCTTCTCGCTGCTACCATTAGGAAGAAGGTACAGGTGCCTCAGGACTCTCACCACCAGGTTCAGGAACAGTTATTATCCTTCAACCATCAGGTTCTTGAACCAAAGGGGATAACTTAACTTGCCCCACCACTAAACTGTTTCCATAACCTATGGGCTCACTTTCAAGGATTCTTCCTCTCATGTTCTTGATACTTATTGATTGTTACTATTACATCTTCTTTCTTTCTTGTGCTTGTACACTGGTTTATGCCCTGTTGGTGCAGCCCTTCATTGATTCTGTTATGGTTATTGGATTTATTGGGAATGCCTGCAAGCAAATTAATTTCATGGTTTTGTATGGTGGCATATACTGTATGGACTTTGATAATAAATTTACTTTGAGCTTTGAAATAAAATATGGAATTTAAAAATTATGTCATAAATGTGAAGCTACTAGAATGGCATTAAAGCCTATTGCATTCATCACTGTTCTTTGGGGAGGAAGTCTTCAGTATGGCCTTTGACTACAGTCTTGCCACTGTGTTGAATGTTAAATGCATCCTCAGTTTAAGATCAATGATAACTGTTGGCAGAGTCAGCAGCATCCACATTGGATGAAAGAGTAAAGTAAGTTAAGATAAAAAGATTGTGTGTGTGTGTGTGTGTGTGTGTGTGTGTGTGTGTGTGTGTGTGTGTGTGTGTGTGTGTGTGTGTGTGTGTGTGTGTGTGTGTGTGTGTGTGTGTGTGTGTGTGTGTGTGTGTGTGTGTGTGTGTGTTCATTTTCTTGCAGGCATTCACAGTAGAACAAAGAATCAATGAAAAACTACAAAGGCTAACAAGCATGCAAAATAAGACAAAACTATGCAAATACTAAATAACTAAATAATACAGAGAAGATTTGCTGTAGAGCCCTTGAAAGTGAGGCCACTGGTTGTGGAATCAGTTTAGAAATATGCTGAGTGAATTCATCCAGACTCTTTCAGGAGCCTGAAAGTTGAAGGGTAATAACTGTTCCTGAACCCAGTGGTGTGAAAGGAATGGCTTTAAGGAAGATTAAACTTAAATTTGCTTAAACTTATTTAGTGTTTTTTTTAGTATTTTAACTATTTCTCAATATTTTTATGAACCTTGAAAATTTTAGGTTTTACTATTTAACATTTAACTAATATGATTAATTTTGAATAATGTTTGAATCCTAGAGCAATTCTTAAACATTAAATGTTTTTAACAGTTTTGCTAACCAGTAAATGTAGAGCTCAAAATTGAGTTTCTAATCACTGACATGTGACATGAAATTTGTTGTTTAGCTGCAACAGTGCAGTGAAGTGGAACATACAGAAACCCCTTTGTGGAGGGGAATAAACTGTTCTTAAATTGTTGAATGTGGGCCTTAAGGCTCTTGTATCTCCTCCTGATGGTAGTAGCAAGAAGAGAGCATGTCCCATGTGCTTAAGGGTCTTTAATGAGGCACTGTCTCTTGAAGATGTCCTTGATGGTGGGATGGTTTGTGCCCCTGATCAAGCTGACTGAGCATATAGCCCACTGCAGTCCCTTGTGATCTTGCACATTGGAGCGGCCATACCAGGCTGTGATGTAACCAGTCAAAATACTCTGTAGAAATTGGCAAAAGTTGATGGTGACATATCAAATTGCTTCAAACTCCTGATGAAATGGAGCTGCTGGCATTGCATCGATATGCAGTCAAAGCCCCTTTTGGGGCAGGATTTTATATTTTATGCTGGAAATGCAGGATCCCATCAATCACAGAATGGTGGGTTCGAGTAGTTTTTTGTTTACCATGGGAGGCAGGACACAAGCATTTGCTATCTGACCACCAGGGAACATTAAAAAAGTAAGTTACTGTACATCTGAGAGCTTTTTACTGCTTGAATTGTTTCCTCATTTAGATTGCCACCTCAGCCTCCTTGGTGGAAGAATCCACCTGCGATGGATGCTTCACATCACCTGAAGAATATTCTGGACACCAAAAGACACTGTGAAAGTCCAGTTTTCATGGTGTTTATATCCCTGTTTCCATGGTGTTTATATTCATGTTGTTTGTATGCCTACAAACCTGATCTTGAATCCCATGCCACAGGGTTCTAGAGCTTAATGGGAGTTTACTTCATAGCCCGCAGTAACTACTCTCACTTAGCTAATGGTCACAAAATCCAAGCCCATGTTTGAATATTTTGGTTCTGTGTACATGATTGAAAATACTCACTTAGGCTGACAGTTGGTAAAGAAAGCAATCTTTATTCATTGAAACCTCCATGTATTAAATTTTTAATTGGAAAAGTCATAGCTAAAATATCTTAATCTATTGCAGTGTCACATCAAATTTCATCATCCTGACCTTAGCGTTCCCTGTAACCATGTAGAGAGTTTAAAAAAATGGCAATCACTTTGTGCTTGCTCCAAGAGTTCAAATAAATGGATTTATTTGAATGGTTTAGTTAGTTTAAAAAAAACAGAACTGTACACATTTAGCAGGAATTACTTCAGCTGCTTGGAAGTTTTTTATGGATGAAAGCATAAATTGAACTGAGCAAGATAGTACAGAGGTACTGGTGAAAGCTTTGGATTCTGTTTGCTGAGTATTGAAACACTATGGTGTGTGGTGCGATCAAATTACATGTGAATGGTAAACATTACATCATTCTCCAACAGCAAAGTGCTGCGATCGACCTGATAACTTGCCGTCTCTAATTACAGAATTAAGAAATGACTGTGTGCTATGACCCATAACATAAAATAGTATTACAGATCTGAGAGCACCACCATTGAGAAAGAATACTAACCAATGTTCTTAAAAAAAAAGTTATTTACAATGACAGCGGTCAAAGTAAAATACAACTACTTACTCCATGTGAAATCTGGAATTCCTGATACAAGTGAGAATTGGAAGTGTGATGTTTTTATGTTCCTGCTGCCCTTATTCTCCTTAATGGTAGAGATTACAAGTTGACAGAATGCTTTGGAAGATAAATGGATGACATTTCGTAGATGACGTACACCATGGTGCACAGGTGAGGCAGGATTGGATGGATGGGAGGCTAAGTGTGCAAACTCTTTTACCCTGGAGTTGTTGAGTTTCTTGAGAATTGCACTCATTCGGATAATGGTCAATTTCTACCATACTGGACTTTGAGTAAATGGTGGAAATAAATTCTGGTCACCTGAAGTCCCAGCTGTGAATTACAGGGGAGGTAATGATTATGATAATAATCATTAATGATAATGCCCATCAAAGAGTTTGGGACAGTGATTAGACTTCCTCTTGTCAGGTATGGTCTTTGTGAAGCATTTGTATGGTTTGATGTTTCTTTCAGATCATAATATCAAATATTTGGACCCTGAAAATGCTGGATTTTCATAAAATCCCAGTTGGTCCATTAGTGTCCATCAGTAAAGGAAATCTGATGTACATACTTGGTCTGGTCAATGTATGGATCCAGACCTTCAGCATTGCAATTGACTCTCAAATGTCCACTAAATGGCTCAACAAGACATTCAGTTGTATTATAACTTCTACCTGAGTATGGACAAGCATCAGCCAGCAATTATCCAAAGACTGAATTTGGATTCACCTCAATTGCTCAAAAACAATTGATGAGTTCTCCTCAAAACATCCGAAGTTGTATCTAAAATTAGAGAGCCGTTCTGCAGAAGAGTTGAGCAACAACCCAGTCTTGTTTTGGCCGTAGAAAGCAGGACATCCAATCTACACAACTACACACACCTGCCTGCTTTCAAAGGTTACCAAAAGATGGAAGGTGTCATTAGCAAGTGGGAGTTACTTGATAACAACTTCTCATCAAAGTACGGTTTAGGATTCACCAGGAATACTCAGCTCCTGGGCAGTTTAAATATGGACCAAAGAACTGAAGAACAGATCCAAGCTGAGAGTGCCTGCTGTTGACATTAATAATATGGCAACAAGGGTCCATGGTAAACCAAGGAGAAAACACTCCATTGATTGGAGTTGTAACTCACACAAAGAAAGATGGCCATGGTTGTTGATGGTTGAGCATTGCAAGTCAAGAATATTACTACAGAATTTTCTTAGGGTTGTTCACCTAGGCTACTCCAACAGCTCCTCCCAAATCTCCTTCCAAGGAGGACAAGACTAACAGGCAGATGGGAGGGAACGCTACAATTTGTCAATACCTGGACAATGAAGCTGCATACGTCAGGATACTTTTCATTGACTGCAGTTCAGCATTCAGCACCGTCATCCCCTCAAAACTCATCACTGAGCTCCAGGACCAGGGCCTTGATACCTCCCTGTGCAGCTGGATCCCCTCACTGGCAGAGCCCAGTTAGTACAAATTGTCAACATCTCCACACTCACCATCAGCCGTGGTGCCCCACAACAGCTTTACTTACTTTATACCTATGATGGTGTGGCTGAGTAAAAGCCCCAAAGCCATATTGAAGTTTGCTGATGCCAACGCTGTCATAGGCTGAATCAAAGGTGGTGACAGGTCAGCATATAGGAGGGAGATTGAAAATCTGACTGAGTGGCGCCACAACAACAACAACCTCTCACTCAATGTCAGCAAAACCAAAGAGCTGACTATCCCCTACATGAGGAAGAAGCCAGTCCTCATTAGGGGATTGGAGGTAGCTTTAAATCCCTTGGTATTATCATATCAGAGGGGATCTGTTCTGGGAGCAGCATGTAAGTGCCATGACAGCACCTGTACTTTCTTACTTTGTGTTGATTCAGCATGATTTTAAAAACTTTGACAAGCTTCTATATGCACAGTTTGAGTACCCTAACTGGTATGGAAACACCAATGCCCAGGAATGGAAAAGACTACAGGAAGTGTTATACAGCCTAGTCCATCAAAGGCAAAGCCCTCCCTACCAATGAGTGCTTTTACATAGAGTGCTGCCAAGATAGCAGCATCCATCATCAAGTGCCCCACCATGCAGGCCATGCTCGCTTCTCGCTACTACCGTCAGGCAGAAAGTACAGAAGCCTTCGGTCCCACACTACCAGGTTCAGAAACATTAGGTTATTACCCTACACGACACCAGGCTCCTGAATCACCATAGATAACTTCACTTATAAAGAACAACAACCTACAGACTCACTCTCAAGGACTCTTTACAACTCATGGTATCAGTATTAATTTTTATTTGCACAGTTTGTCGTCTTTTACACATTGTTCTTTTGTCCATCTTAGTTTATGTGTAGTCTTTTGTAAATTCTATTGTATTTCGAATAAACTCTTCTTGGGCTTCCAGCCAGGTATAGGTATCGATTCTATCTGATATTTCAATGACAAATTTTGCCATCATCTTCAGGGATGATAAGTTTGAGAAGAGTTTATTCATCATATTTGCTGGGAAAGTACTAGATCATATTTCAATTGTATTTCTTTACTTTTTCCTCTAAATGCATTCAAGAAAATGAATCTCAAAGTAGTACCTGGTAACATCTATTTTGATAATACATTTACTTTGACCTTTTCAGGTTCTTCAAGTTACACTTCATCTTGTCTTGGAAATATTTGACTTTTCTTCATCATCACCTCATCCATATTTTGGACGATCCTTCCCAAACACACTATAGGAATCCCTTCGGGAGAAGGACTGCAGTAATTCATAAAGACAGATCACTGCCACTAATTAGCGGTTTGCACAGTAAATGTTGAAGTTGTTGATTATTCTGAAAAGTGGTTATACTAAAAAATTCCCATGTTTGAATAATGTCTAGGACTTGTTGCTTCATTAGCTGATGAGCTCTAAATACAGTAAATCATTGTACTATGATCTGATCCTGTGATCTTTGATTTAGTTATTGAAGATATCAGTTTGTACAAAATAGGTTCATGAAGTGAAAGCTAATCTGCTCCTTTGGGGATTCTTCATTTTAATGCAAGCTTCCGAGTTTTAAAACACCTGGATAATCTTTGATCTTCTTCCTTTGGTAGATCAGAGAGGAAGTGGTTTCTTTTTGGTTTTGACTGTGGAGGGAAAAGCAATGGTAGCTGTTACTAAGAGCTGTGTAATAACCCTATTTTTGTAACTGCGAATGGATAGCTTAGGCAAAGAAGCATCTATGTTAATGCCTGTAAATACATCATGTGGGTTGATGCACAAGGAATAGAGGATGTTATTTGTACCATTGAAACTCTTGGTACTGACAGTTATAAGTTTGCTTAGTCTCAACAAGAAGAAGAAGAGTTACTTGATAACTTGTCAAAGGAAAGCCGTTCAATAGCACACCAATCAATGTGGCAGTTTTGTTTTCTGCTTGTACATTGTCAATTGCTTTGAATGCATGGTTATTGTTTACATATTTCACCTTATTACGCATTTTCTGTTGTGGGCTACTGTTCTTTTGTCTGTAGACAACAACAGGTAACTCAACAGGTGTTCTAACCTATTATGTAATGCAGTTGATTTTATTGTGCAATGTGTACTTTATTGGTTGTATGAATACATGTGAAATATGATACAGGAAGTAGTAAAAAATTTTTAGCTTGCAAATATCAACCTTTCTTTCAAGAAGTGTTGGGTAATGAGAAGGTTTGCTGAAAGATATATCTTCAAAATCCTAATAAGAATTAAGTTGCTTTTCCCTCCTTTGTTGCTGGCTTGAACATAGTGTGAACGTGCTGTGTTTATTTTCTCATGTGAAAGGAGATGCTGAGCTGATTTTCAGACAGTCTGGTGCTTTCAATTGTATACAAAACTGTCCTGGTTTCACGTGATAAACACCGAGCCAAGATTAGCACTATGCAGGAGACTTCCTGATTTGCTATTCTGTAATTCATGTTGATATATACTTTGTAGGTGGGAGGAAAGATTCTGCAAACGTAGGTGGTGAAACTCTTTTAGATTCAAGAAAATATATTTGTTTAAAGTCAGTTCCTCATTTGGTTTGTCCTAATATTTACAAGGTTAACCCTTTTTATTTTACAATGGCTTTTCTTATTTTAAATTGGGTTCTTCAGGTTTCTTACTTTGTGGCTACCTGGGAGCAAACAAATCTCAAGGTTGTATAATTTATACATTCTTTGATAATGTACTTGAATCTTTACTTTAAATCAAAATTTTGCATTTTCAAGATCTTCAAGTTTCATCCCATGTGGAATTCTAATTGTTACTGTATTGTGGTAAAACTGATGGAACCATTTCTACTGACAGGAGAAGGGGCAAAGGTATGTTACTGGTGCCTCGAAACCAGTCACTTCGGGCAGATGGGGCTCGTCAGCCATGGTTAGCAGCTCATTTAGGAGAAGGAAACTTCTGATCTTAAACCACCGCTGCCTTGCAACTGTACCCACTCATGGGGATGGCTTCGGGAGAAAACCCTGAGGGGAAAATCTGGAGCTAGAGTTCCAATGTTGAGTTCAACGCTGATTGGCAATTCCTGCAAAGCCACAGGTGCCAAACTGTGTTGGTTTCTGCCGTTCCTTTGGACTCGACAGCTGCATGGGGAGGGTAAGCCTGCCGCATGCATAACTGCGTGCTCTCCATATTGTACTGCCCTGGCCCTGGCCTGCACATCACGTGGACAGCGAGTACGCAATATCCATGGTCAGCCTCAACCAACAGAGAGCCTCTGTTCTGGTAAAACCATGCACATTCAAATATCCACCAGGAGAATAAAGTACGTGTACAATATAAAATCAACTGCGCTATTACAAAGATGTTCCTTATGACCAATGCAAATCCAGTTCTATCCAGGATGCAGGTCTCCAGCCAGTGGCAGCTCTCTTCCTAGTACAGCACTATACGAAGAGCAGCTCGCTACCTGATCAAATTCCTCTTGCTGAAAAATGGCGCTCTTTCCCCTCATTCGTAACCAATGAACAAATCCAAAACTTTTGGAAGAGGTGACAGTATGGGCCAGACGTAATTGTATACCACAACACAAACATGGAAATGGCACTTGGTGAGCAGCTCAACCAGTTTTGGAAAAATGGCTCTGAGGAGCAGTTTCTTCACACACTCTCTGTTGGGGCTTGTATGTATAAACATTGAAAATGCCAGGCCATCTGCATATTTACACGCAATCAAGTTGCTTATTTACATACAGTAACTGCAGGTTTAAAAGCACAATTGCCTGCCATGTTTGCACTCCTGAAAATGACATTTCTTAAAATAGAAGGCTTTACCTCAAATGAATTTAGCAGGTTAGGTAGCATCTATGGAAATTTATAAGCAATCAATGTTTTGGGCCGAGACCCTTCTTCAGGACTGGAAAGGAAGGGGGAAGATGCGTGAATTGGGAGGTTGGGGGGAGGGGAAGGAGGACTAGCTGGAAGGTGATAGCTGAGGCCAGGTGGCTAGAAAAGGTAAAGGGCTGGAGAAGAGGGAACTTGATTGGAAAGGTGAGTGGACCATGGGAGAAAGGAAAGAAGCCAGAGTGTGAATAGAGGAAGAGGAAAGGGGGAGGGAGAATTACTGGAAGGAGAAACCGATATTCATGCCATCAGTTTGAAGGCTACCCAGACGAGATTTGAGGTCTTGCTCCTGCACCCTGAGAGTGGCCTTGTCATGTCAAAAGAAAAGGCCATGGATCGACATGTGGGAACAGAAATGGGGATAGGAATTTAAATGTTGGTCACCAGGAAATTCCACTTTTAGCAGATGAAGCAGAGGTGCTCAACAAAGCAGTCTATTGTCAATAGCCTGATGGTTGTTCTCGGTAATGGAAACCCTGATGGTGGCTGATGTGAAGATGTAAGATTATGATCAACAAAGTATAATCTCAGATTGCTGGGGATACACAACTTTTGGTCATTTTCTGGGTTATAGGCACAAATTATTTTATCATCCAGCCATTTAGTCAGCCGTGCTTCCAGAAGTCATCACTACAGCTGAAAGACTGGTTGAGGATTTCAGCTGGATTTCTCTGCCATTCTTGCCGATTTGTCTTTTTCAAAAACCTTGACAAAAAGGAAAGTGCTGCAGAATTGGAAATGTGAACTAAAGGTGGAACACACTAGAAAAGTTCATTTGCTCAACAGGCAAACATTGTAATATTCTCCTGTGTCACTGAATGCTGATAATGAAATAGTAGGTGTATGATGAAGCAAAGTACATGGAATTGAAGGATGACCAAATTAGCAGTTAACGCTATTGACAGTGCTTGTTTTCAAGCCAACTTGCTTGGAGGGGAAAGAACATTGTGTAAACTTGAGTAACTGTTTTAAGTTCTGCTGTTCAGTAATGCTTGCTATAGTGAATATCCAAGTGAAAGAAAGGAATATTTACATGATGGTACAAAGTCTGAGGTAAATTTGCAGTCTGAACACTGGGAAACTGACTACAGCTGGACTACGTACTTGCACAGCCAGAGAAAGAGAAGGGTGTTCTGCCATCAACAATGGTACTGGCTGTGGAGTTTTACAGTTTTTTTTCCCAGAATAATCATCATGAATCACTGAATTGGCCAACAGATTTTAATAACTGATTCTCATCTCAAAGCCTTGAAAACGTTGAATAATTTGAAAATTGGGTTCCATTTACAGCTTCTAAACTTCTGACCCTAAAATTTAGCTTTTAATTTTGGCATAGATTCTCATTTTCAGAATTAATTATAACAAAATTATGTAATTTCTAAAACTGCATGCTTTTGTTTGTTATCTCAGCTTGTCCATTTAGTCTTAGATGAATGTTCTAATCTTTATTCCAGCTGTATGTATTTCTGAACAATGAAAGAGCTGGATCAAATATATGAAAACACATTTGTAATCCAAGTTTTAGATAAAATTCATTCTGATTGTGCACAAATGAATTTTTAATCTGTTACCTTGACAATGGGTAAATACAACAGTAAATTAATAACTAATCACCACAAAATACCATGCAGATTAGGTAGTGTATGTGGGAGATAGAGTTAGATTAGCTTGCATCAGAACTGATCTATCATTAATGTGGGTGAGTACAGTTTGAAGGGAGTTGGTCTGTAAAATGCATGTTATTAGAAGTAGCTGCATTACTGATTCTAAAATTACCAAGTGTGATAAATCTCATTTTGTATCATTATATCTATAGCTGTAGTTTTTGAATACTGACACTAATAGGAAGTTCCAGATTTTGCAGTAAATGGTGGTTAAGTGACAATAGTCATTCATCAGACCTGACCTTGCTGTTGGATGTGCACCTTGAAATTTTGCTACACGCAGAGCACATCATCTTTACATGGGATTTAGAACATAGAACAAAGAAGGTTACAGCACATTACAGGCCCTTCAACCCACAATGTTGTGCCAACCATGTAACCTACTCTACAAACTGCCTAGAACTACCCTACCACATAATAGCCCTCTATTTTTCTAAGCTCCATATACTATCTAAAAGTCTCTTAAAAGACCCTATTGTACCTGCTTCCACCACTGTCACTGTCAGTTCATTTCACGCACCCAACACTCTGTGTGGAAAAACTTATCCCTGACATCCTCTCTGTACCTACTTCCAAGCACCTTAAAACTTTGCCCCCTCATGTTAGCCATTTCAGCCCTGGAAAAGAGCCTCTGGCTATCCACACGATCAATGCCTCTCATCATCTTATACACCTCTATCAGAACACCTCTCATCCTCTGTTGCTCCAAGGAGAAAAGGCTAAGTTCACTCAACCTATTCTCATAAGGCATGCTCCCCAACCATGTAAATCTCCTCTGCATTCTTTCTATAGTATCCACATCCTTCCTGTAGTGAGATGACCAGAACTGAGCACAGTACTCCAAGTGGAGTCTGACCAAGGTCTTAAATAGCTGTACCATTACCTCATGCCTCTTGAATTCAGTCCCACAGTTGATGAATGCTAACACACCATACACATTCTCAACAACACTCTCAACCTGCGCAGTCCTATGGACTTGGCCCCAAGATCTCTCTGATCCTCCACACTGCCAAGAATCTTCCCATTAAGATTATATTCTGTCTTTAAATTTGACCTACCAAAATGAAGCACATCACGCCTGTCTGGGTTGCCCTCCATCTGCCACTTCGCAGCCCAGTTTTGCATCCTACTGATATCCTGCTGTAACCTCTGCCAACCCTCCAGACTATCCACAACACCCTCAACATCTGTGTCATCAGCAGATTTTCTAACCCTCCCTTCTACTTCTTCATCCGGGATTTCCGTGTGCAGATCCTTTGCGAGTCGAACACTGCCCTTGAAAATGAGTATCTCCTCAATAGGATCAGTGGGATTTTTTTTGTTGTTACGGAACTCTGGATAAAGTACCTGTTTTGGGGATCTGATATTAAGTTTGTGGATGACAAGCCATGAGTGCAGGTTGAACGTGTTCTCGGCTGTTGTGATGTAAATATTGCCCTGTAAAGGGTCTCTGACTTTGGTTTCAAGGATTTTTGTGGTACTAATATTGAAATTATAATTCTGTGGTTTATTGAGGTGCCCATAGATGGTCCACCTCTCTGAATTTTAGAGGAGAATAGGAATAACCATGTTAGCTTGTAACATGTTATTTTATGTATTCTTTTTTTCCTCCACCATATATAGAGCAGAACCAGGAGGAGGAAACGGAGCACGTTTTTCAGAATAATGTCTGCTGCCAACATCAGGATGAGGTAGAAGAGGATCTAAGCAATGGTGTGACAATGCCTGGGACATCAGATGTGGATGAGTGGCAGACACATTCCAGGTATAGAATTGTACAGGGCAGAAACACTGTCCATGATGACCTTTTCACCCTCCTACATTAATCCCATTAACCCACCTTAGGGCCGTTTCCTTTATGTTTTACCTTTACAGGAGACAGTATTCTGCCTTGTTTCTGATACCCCCTATCTTTATGCCTCTCATAATCATTTGTATCAGGTCACTCTTCAGATGGCCTCATTTCAGAAAGCAGTCTTACTGAATTTCTTCCCATAACTAAAGTATTGCAATCCATACAACACCCTGATGAATCTTCCTTGTACTCTCTCCAATGGTAAATCTCCAGATTTTGAAAGTCTCCCATTCATAAATTCCCGGTGTTTGTGCATGGTGTATGGTTTGTTTCTCAATACAAAACTTCTGTAATACTTTTGTCTAAATTTTGCATGATATTTCCATCAGTTTAGTTTCGTTAGTAATTTTATCCCCTCTGGTTCAGAAGAGGTGGATTTAGAGTTTTGAGCACAAAGCTTTATGCATCAGCATTAGCTTATGTTTGGAGATGATGATTGGTAGTTTAGAATTAACTCTATATGTCCTTTTGTCACTGTCATAATGTTAAAGTAGTATTCCAGAAGCACTTTTGATCTGGTGCTAAAATTCTAGGTCTGAATGGAGAAGGGCAATAAAAAGGAGAAATGGAATAAAGTAAATGGTGTTTTGTCCATGGATTGTGCTTCAAGGTCACTAAGATCTGAATTATTTGTTATAGTATTGTTACGTAACCCCATAACCAGGTAACTTACCAGCAAAGATAGATGGATCAGCTGAGTCGGATGCTACTATTTTCAAACGTTTTATTCAAAAAGGGCACAAACGTATGGTTAATATCAAAACATTCAGATCATATACATCGTCAAAACTCAATCTAAAACACCGGTGTAATAATAATCAATCAGAAATAAGCTCTATAGTTGTCTAGGGGTAATACTGAGTCCAATTGAAATATAAAGAGTCACTCAGAAGTTTGCAGGCTTTTCCCTTTCGGGAACCGCTGGGGTTTTCACGTTGTAGAGAGAGAGAGATGATTTAGAAAGGATAAACACTTGCCCGTTGTCTTTGCAGAGCAAATCCTTGGAATCAGGGGAGCAGGCTTCCCCGTTGTTAGTTAAAAGCAGTCTTTCATTGGTTCTAGCCACAGATTCAAAAGTTGGAATCTAACGCACGTGGCTTCCTTCAAAATGGCTTCCTGCTCCCACGGGAATCGGTATCGTGCTTCCTTGGTGCGTCTGAGGGTTTCCCCCCCTCAGACCCTCCTTTATACTTCTTCACGGGATCGCAGGTGTCAATCAAGGTTGCAGGTAATACGATCTCTCTCTCAACCAGCCCACTTTGCCCGAGGGCTTTTCACATGGTCTCCATGAGACAATAGTCAATGTCGCCTTTATTCTGCTTCTTGGGAGAACGTGGTCTTCTGCACATCCCCCTCTCTCTCTCCCATTTTCCTGTGTCTATTCAGCACGTCTCTTTCTCTCTTGGGTCAGTTGACCCCCCCCCCGACTAGGGCTCTTGCGATTCTCACAAAGGAGGGGGCCGAGGGCATAACACCTTCCCCCATAGCAGGTTTTTAACCAGCGGTTAAAAACAGGTTGGTACAGGACTTTTTTTTTTGAATCTACATACTACACAAGCTTTTCTCTTCACAGAGTACTACTGTTATACATTCAAGTCAGTATCTAAACAGGTAACAAGTACAGTGCCCCTTTTCTTTAATACCTTAACCTCACGTGCCATACTACAGTCTGGTAGCATCAAACTTCAGCTTAATAACCACCTTATTTATTTGCTTTCTTCAGCAACATAACTAAAGAGTTGTGATCTTAGTTTACGTGTGTACTACAAAAGTTCATGCAAAATACTAATTTTTATGTTATTTTCAAACTTAACAGTCAAGCTTCCATGGGTGTTGTCTTTATTATTCACATACTTTGTCAAAATCCCTTAAAACCGGCTTCTGCTATTTAAAAATCGCGCCCCCATTAACCCTCGCCTCTTTTCCGGTTAATTCCCTCGTGGTGATCTTGGGCACCCTGGCGAAATAGGCTTTCGCCCGCTCCTTTCATAGTAGTTATTTTATCAACGTGTTCTAAACTTAGACCATCTTCCGGATTTCCACCCAATTCCTTAATTTTGTGCAATTTGTTATTTTTCTCTTCAGGACCCGTCATGCTATTAGTTTCCAATTTAAGATCTGCAAGCGATCCCGCTTTGTTCAGACAGCATGTCAAGTGCTGCCTGTTCACACCACACCCTTGAATAACAATAGCGTGTGGGGCCCCTTTACCTTCCAACTCAACCTGTAATTGATTCACAGGCTTTGTGGTACCAAGCCATTGTCTCTGTAGCCTGGTTGCTGCTTCTGATATCAGTCCAGCCTTTAAATTTTCTTCATTCAATTTGGGAACTACACATTCCCCTTTTCCTTCAATATTAATATTCACCTCACCAACTTGCAACCCACCTTCGAGCATAAACACCTGGGAACTCTCACTTCCCAAGGGTAACCCTTTTTTTCCCGAACCAAGTCTATCTGATCCAAAAGGACGGCCGTCTCGTCCAGCTGAGTCAAATACCTCAGCTTTTTCCTGAGCTCCGTGACTAGGTTCAGCACCACGTGCATCCCCATCTTGGACACACTCAAACGGGACGTTGGCCTCTTCCAGGCTTTCAACACCCGTACCTTTTTCAAATTCTAACATCCCCCGATCCTTCCAGTTACTCTCTAGGCAGCCCCCCGTTGGGGAAGGCGCAACCCTGCGAGCTGAAACAACCTCCTCGGCAAGGATACCCTTCCTCTCTAAGACTGCCCTCATTTCACTCTCGGGACCATCGAGAACATCTTTAGAACTCTCAACTTCTCCAAACAATTCTGCCAAACCAGACAGATCAACCACGTCCAACTCTGGACGTTTTAACAGCTTTATCCGTTTCTCATCTTTATTTCCTACCTCTAGGACCTTTCTCTTCACTAAGGGGGGGGCTATCTCCTTACCCCCTTTCACTTTACTCCTTTCTGTTTTACCACCTTCTGAACCCTCGTGGTATAGGGTCGGTAAAAACGTCTTGGCCAATTCACTACTGGCCCGATCTAAACTGCTCTGGTTCTCAGCTGCTTTTCTCGACAGGCTGCAAGTGTCCGCGCATGCGGGATAGCTCGGGGACTCCATGGGCGGGGCCTCAACTATCAGGGCGGTTCCCATCTTCCCACCCGCGAGGTCATTACCCAAAAGGAGGTCCACGCCCTCCCCCGGTAACTCCGGCAGGACTCCTAGTTCCACAGGTCCCGACACCAACTCGCAATCGAGAAGGACCCTATGCAAAGGCACGACCTCGGTCCAGTTCCCTATACCTCTCAGGGCTACCTCCCCCGTCCGAGGGCCGAATTTTAACACATTACGGCTAATTAACGATAGTTCCGCCCCCGTGTCTCTCCAAATTCGTACGGGGATGGGGGGGTCCCCTTCCCTCAAAGACACGGTTCCTTCGGAACTAAATGTCTCCCGCCCCTCCGGTATTCCATCTACCTGGGGCCCTCTTGTCCATTTCCTGATTACCACTGCACACCCGATAGGGATCGCTGCTTTCTCCCTCTCTGGCTCCTTTCTCGGAGCAAAGCAGTTCGATGCGATATGACCCACCTTCCCACAATTAAAGCAGGTTAAACCAGAGGGTCTCCAGGTTTCCTGTCTGTTATCCTCACTTTTTCTGCTAGCTCCCGGCGGGATCTCCGCCTCAGCCGGCGGGCTTTCCCTACCATTCCGACGGTCTCTCGGGTAACTTTTTGGCGAGGAAAACTTTGTCTTGTGGGTTAGGGCATATTCATCTGCGACCCTAGCCATCTCTGAGATGGACTGATTCGTCCTCTCATTTAAATACATTCGGATCTCTTCCGGAACGCAACCTTTAAATTCCTCAATCAAAAATAACTCCCTGATACGCCCATAGTTCTCGGCCACCTTTTCAGCGGTGCACCAATGGTCCAAGAGCACACCCTTCTCATGGGCTAGCTCGGGATATGTTTGATTCCACCCTTTCCTTAAATTTTGGAACCTTTGTCTATACGCCTCAGGTACTAACTCGTAACCTCGGAGAATGGCCTCCTTTACTTGATCATAATTCCCGTCCCTTTCTGGGGGCAGCGCGGCATATACCCGCAGTGCCTTCCCTCGTAACACACTTTGTAACAACGCCACCCACTGCTCTCTGGGCCACTTTTGATTCACTGCCACCTTCTCAAAAATCAAGAAATAACTATCAACATCCGTCTCCTCGAACGGGGGGACCAACCTCAACGCCCGACTAACATCAAACCCCTCCTCTCTCTCTTCCCCTTGAGCTCTTCGCTCTTGCCTTCGCCTGTCCAGCTCCAATTCATGGCTCCTTTGTTTCTCTTTCTCTTCTGCTTCTGCTTCTACTTCTAGCTGCTTTAGCTGGAGCTCATGATCCCGTTTCATCTCTAATTCCTTTAGTTTGAACACATGCTCTCTTTCCGCAGCCTTTTCCTTTTCCCTTTCAGCTCGTTCCGCAGCCTTCTCAGCTGCTTCTACTTCTAGCTGCTTTACTTTAAGCTCATGGTCCAACCTTGCTTTCTCCAACTCTGCCTGATCTGTCCCACTCGCTAATCTCTTTTCGGGAATATTTTCCAAATCCTCAGCTGCAAACACCTTCTTCCCAACGTAGTGCTGGTGTATGACCCTTCGCACTTCCTGCTTTTTCATTGCTGGCTTCACCGCTGTGAGGTCTAACGCCCGCGCCAAATTTACCAAGTCTGATTTTGTAGCCTTCCCTAGCGCCTCTACCGTCGGGTTTCTCATAAATTCATCCACATCCATCTTTGCTGGTTTCCCGTCTGGCTACCTGCGTAACCAGATTTAAGTTTGGACTTACAGCCCGATTCACTAACCCTCCCGTTTGGTTTCAAATCCGGGACGAGAACCCCACTTGTTACGTAACCCCGTAACCAGGTAACTTACCAGCAAAGATAGATGGATCAGCTGAGTCGGATGCTACTATTTTCAAACGTTTTATTCAAAAAGGGCACAAACGTATGGTTAATACCAAAACATTCAGATCATATACATCGTCAAAACTCAATCTAAAACACCGGTGTAATAATAATCAATCAGAAATAAGCTCTATAGTTGTCTAGGGGTAATACTGAGTCCAATTGAAATATAAAGAGTCACTCAGAAGTTTGCAGGCTTTTCCCTTTTGGGAACCGCTGGGGTTTTCACGTTGTAGAGAGAGAGAGATGATTTAGAAAAGATGAACACTTGCCCGTTGTCTTTGCAGAGCAAATCCTTGGAATCAGGGGAGCAGGCTTCCCCGTTGTTAGTTAAAAGCAGTCTTTCATTGGTTCTAGCCACAGATTCAAAAGTTGGAATCTAACGCACGTGGCTTCCTTCAAAATGGCTTCCTGCTCCCACGGGAATCGGTATCGTGCTTCCTTGGTGCGTCTGAGGGTTTCCCCCCCTCAGACCCTCCTTTATACTTCTTCACGGGATCGCAGGTGTCAATCAAGGTTGCAGGTAATACGATCTCTCTCTCAACCAGCCCACTTTGCCCGAGGGCTTTTCACATGGTCTCCATGAGACAATAGTCAATGTCGCCTTTATTCTGCTTCTTGGGAGAACGTGGTCTTCTGCACATCCCCCTCTCTCTCTCCCATTTTCCTGTGTCTATTCAGCACGTCTCTTTCTCTCTTGGGTCAGTTGACCCCCCCCCCGACTAGGGCTCTTGCGATTCTCACAAAGGAGGGGGCCGAGGGCATAACACCTTCCCCCATAGCAGGTTTTTAACCAGCGGTTAAAAACAGGTTGGTACAGGACTTTTTTTTTTGAATCTACATACTACACAAGCTTTTCTCTTCACAGAGTACTACTGTTATACATTCAAGTCAGTATCTAAACAGGTAACAAGTACAGTGCCCCTTTTCTTTAATACCTTAACCTCACGTGCCATACTACAGTCTGGTAGCATCAAACTTCAGCTTAATAACCACCTTATTTATTTGCTTTCTTCAGCAACATAACTAAAGAGTTGTGATCTTAGTTTACGTGTGTACTACAAAAGTTCATGCAAAATACTAATTTTTATGTTATTTTCAAACTTAACAGTCAAGCTTCCATGGGTGTTGTCTTTATTATTCACATACTTTGTCAAAATCCCTTAAAACCGGCTTCTGCTATTTAAAAATCGCGCCCCCATTAACCCTCGCCTCTTTTCCGGTTAATTCCCTCGTGGTGATCTTGGGCACCCTGGCGAAATAGGCTTTCGCCCGCTCCTTTCATAGTAGTTATTTTATCAACGTGTTCTAAACTTAGACCATCTTCCGGATTTCCACCCAATTCCTTAATTTTGTGCAATTTGTTATTTTTCTCTTCAGGACCCGTCATGCTATTAGTTTCCAATTTAAGATCTGCAAGCGATCCCGCTTTGTTCAGACAGCATGTCAAGTGCTGCCTGTTCACACCACACCCTTGAATAACAATAGCGTGTGGGGCCCCTTTACCTTCCAACTCAACCTGTAATTGATTCACAGGCTTTGTGGTACCAAGCCATTGTCTCTGTAGCCTGGTTGCTGCTTCTGATATCAGTCCAGCCTTTAAATTTTCTTCATTCAATTTGGGAACTACACATTCCCCTTTTCCTTCAATATTAATATTCACCTCACCAACTTGCAACCCACCTTCGAGCATAAACACCTGGGAACTCTCACTTCCCAAGGGTAACCCTTTTTTTCCCGAACCAAGTCTATCTGATCCAAAAGGACGGCCGTCTCGTCCAGCTGAGTCAAATACCTCAGCTTTTTCCTGAGCTCCGTGACTAGGTTCAGCACCACGTGCATCCCCATCTTGGACACACTCAAACGGGACGTTGGCCTCTTCCAGGCTTTCAACACCCGTACCTTTTTCAAATTCTAACATCCCCCGATCCTTCCAGTTACTCTCTAGGCAGCCCCCCGTTGGGGAAGGCGCAACCCTGCGAGCTGAAACAACCTCCTCGGCAAGGATACCCTTCCTCTCTAAGACTGCCCTCATTTCACTCTCGGGACCATCGAGAACATCTTTAGAACTCTCAACTTCTCCAAACAATTCTGCCAAACCAGACAGATCAACCACGTCCAACTCTGGACGTTTTAACAGCTTTATCCGTTTCTCATCTTTATTTCCTACCTCTAGGACCTTTCTCTTCACTAAGGGGGGGGCTATCTCCTTACCCCCTTTCACTTTACTCCTTTCTGTTTTACCACCTTCTGAACCCTCGTGGTATAGGGTCGGTAAAAACGTCTTGGCCAATTCACTACTGGCCCGATCTAAACTGCTCTGGTTCTCAGCTGCTTTTCTCGACAGGCTGCAAGTGTCCGCGCATGCGGGATAGCTCGGGGACTCCATGGGCGGGGCCTCAACTATCAGGGCGGTTCCCATCTTCCCACCCGCGAGGTCATTACCCAAAAGGAGGTCCACGCCCTCCCCCGGTAACTCCGGCAGGACTCCTAGTTCCACAGGTCCCGACACCAACTCGCAATCGAGAAGGACCCTATGCAAAGGCACGACCTCGGTCCAGTTCCCTATACCTCTCAGGGCTACCTCCCCCGTCCGAGGGCCGAATTTTAACACATTACGGCTAATTAACGATAGTTCCGCCCCCGTGTCTCTCCAAATTCGTACGGGGATGGGGGGGTCCCCTTCCCTCAAAGACACGGTTCCTTCGGAACTAAATGTCTCCCGCCCCTCCGGTATTCCATCTACCTGGGGCCCTCTTGTCCATTTCCTGATTACCACTGCACACCCGATAGGGATCGCTGCTTTCTCCCTCTCTGGCTCCTTTCTCGGAGCAAAGCAGTTCGATGCGATATGACCCACCTTCCCACAATTAAAGCAGGTTAAACCAGAGGGTCTCCAGGTTTCCTGTCTGTTATCCTCACTTTTTCTGCTAGCTCCCGGCGGGATCTCCGCCTCAGCCGGCGGGCTTTCCCTACCATTCCGACGGTCTCTCGGGTAACTTTTTGGCGAGGAAAACTTTGTCTTGTGGGTTAGGGCATATTCATCTGCGACCCTAGCCATCTCTGAGATGGACTGATTCGTCCTCTCATTTAAATACATTCGGATCTCTTCCGGAACGCAACCTTTAAATTCCTCAATCAAAAATAACTCCCTGATACGCCCATAGTTCTCGGCCACCTTTTCAGCGGTGCACCAATGGTCCAAGAGCACACCCTTCTCATGGGCTAGCTCGGGATATGTTTGATTCCACCCTTTCCTTAAATTTTGGAACCTTTGTCTATACGCCTCAGGTACTAACTCGTAACCTCGGAGAATGGCCTCCTTTACTTGATCATAATTCCCGTCCCTTTCTGGGGGCAGCGCGGCATATACCCGCAGTGCCTTCCCTCGTAACACACTTTGTAACAACGCCACCCACTGCTCTCTGGGCCACTTTTGATTCACTGCCACCTTCTCAAAAATCAAGAAATAACTATCAACATCCGTCTCCTCGAACGGGGGGACCAACCTCAACGCCCGACTAACATCAAACCCCTCCTCTCTCTCTTCCCCTTGAGCTCTTCGCTCTTGCCTTCGCCTGTCCAGCTCCAATTCATGGCTCCTTTGTTTCTCTTTCTCTTCTGCTTCTGCTTCTACTTCTAGCTGCTTTAGCTGGAGCTCATGATCCCGTTTCATCTCTAATTCCTTTAGTTTGAACACATGCTCTCTTTCCGCAGCCTTTTCCTTTTCCCTTTCAGCTCGTTCCGCAGCCTTCTCAGCTGCTTCTACTTCTAGCTGCTTTACTTTAAGCTCATGGTCCAACCTTGCTTTCTCCAACTCTGCCTGATCTGTCCCACTCGCTAATCTCTTTTCGGGAATATTTTCCAAATCCTCAGCTGCAAACACCTTCTTCCCAACGTAGTGCTGGTGTATGACCCTTCGCACTTCCTGCTTTTTCATTGCTGGCTTCACCGCTGTGAGGTCTAACGCCCGCGCCAAATTTACCAAGTCTGATTTTGTAGCCTTCCCTAGCGCCTCTACCGTCGGGTTTCTCATAAATTCATCCACATCCATCTTTGCTGGTTTCCCGTCTGGCTACCTGCGTAACCAGATTTAAGTTTGGACTTACAGCCCGATTCACTAACCCTCCCGTTTGGTTTCAAATCCGGGACGAGAACCCCACTTGTTACGTAACCCCGTAACCAGGTAACTTACCAGCAAAGATAGATGGATCAGCTGAGTCGGATGCTACTATTTTCAAACGTTTTATTCAAAAAGGGCACAAACGTATGGTTAATACCAAAACATTCAGATCATATACATCGTCAAAACTCAATCTAAAACACCGGTGTAATAATAATCAATCAGAAATAAGCTCTATAGTTGTCTAGGGGTAATACTGAGTCCAATTGAAATATAAAGAGTCACTCAGAAGTTTGCAGGCTTTTCCCTTTTGGGAACCGCTGGGGTTTTCACGTTGTAGAGAGAGAGAGATGATTTAGAAAAGATGAACACTTGCCCGTTGTCTTTGCAGAGCAAATCCTTGGAATCAGGGGAGCAGGCTTCCCCGTTGTTAGTTAAAAGCAGTCTTTCATTGGTTCTAGCCACAGATTCAAAAGTTGGAATCTAACGCACGTGGCTTCCTTCAAAATGGCTTCCTGCTCCCACGGGAATCGGTATCGTGCTTCCTTGGTGCGTCTGAGGGTTTCCCCCCCTCAGACCCTCCTTTATACTTCTTCACGGGATCGCAGGTGTCAATCAAGGTTGCAGGTAATGCGATCTCTCTCTCAACCAGCCCACTTTGCCCGAGGGCTTTTCACGTGGTCTCCATGAGACAATAGTCAATGTCACCTTTATTCTGCTTCTTGGGAGAACGTGGTCTTCTGCACGTCCCCCTCTCTCTCTCCCATTTTCCTGTGTCTATTCAGCACGTCTCTTTCTCTCTTGGGTCAGTTGACCCCCCCCCCCCCCTCGACTAGGGCTCTTGCGATTCTCACAAAGGAGGGGGCCGAGGGCATAACAGTATAAGGTTCATCTTGTGATTTTTTTGGTAATGAGTTCTAATATTATCTGCTCAGTTCCTCTGTGGAAATAGGGCGTCAGCTGGCAATTATTGGAGATGAGCTCAATAATCAGAAGATTAGAGAATCTCAAGGTGTGCAAGTCCACCTTCCCTTTGCATTTGGACATGAGTTGTTCCGCAGAGTTGCTGAAAGGTAAGCTTACGATTTATGAGGTCAATAAATGTCTTAAAAATTAACATAACAGTGGTGTTGCTGTCTTGGCATAATGTAGAGTACAAACCTAGCATCAGCCTAAAAAAACTCAGTGAGGCTGTAAAGTAGTAATGATCTAATCCATATATGTCAAACTCAAGGCCCGCGGGCCAAATCCGGCCCGCGGTGGAATTATCTTTGGCCCGCGAGATAATACCTAATTACTATTAAAGCTGGCCCCAGTAATCGAAGCGCCTATGACGTATGATATGGCTAATGCTGAGTTTATTCAGGTACCAGGTTTTCAGGGTTTTTAGTGTTTATTCGGCAGTCTTGCTCGGCAGTCTTCTTCATAAGAAACGGAATTTGTAAAGTGAAACACTTTGTAGTTATAGCAGAGACTGAGACACATGAGAGCAGGCTGAAAAAACGGAGGCAACGAAAGCTGCGTTCACACGCGTCCGACTGATCCGGCCCGCATGAAGCTGCATTTTGCTCAATCCGGCCCGTGACCTATAATGAGTTTGACACCCCTGATCTAGTCCATTATCCTTTCAGTCCTTGTAATGTTCATAAGTTACTAAAGCAAATGGAATAATTAAAAAATTTGCATTAGAGTGAATGCAACCACATTGTAAGAAGAAAGATTTCAAAAGCTCAACCACATAATATAACTACTGACTAATATTAATGTAGTGACATGATTATTTATGTAAATATATTTTTCATCTACACAGATTATTTGATAATGGAATAAACTGGCATCGCACAATCTCCCTGCTAAGCTTCGGATACAAGAGTTTGAAATATTTCTGTCAGGGAGGAATCATGGAATATTTTGGCAGAGTCACAGAACCCGTTGCAAAGACCATAGCAAAGAATCAAATCACTCAATGGATTGCAGAGCAAGGAGGCTGGGTAAGTGGGATGGGTGTTATGAGAATGATTGAATTTCTGCCTCACAATTGTTTATGAATTGAGAATTTTTTGAAGGAAAAGTAAGACTGATTCTAGAGTTGTAAGCATAAGGAGAATGTTAGAATTAGGAAGATTGCATGATGGGTGTATAATGGTCTCAACAGGATATCTATATCCATATTAGCAACTAGAAATTTGACCATTTCTTTTCAAAGGCAAATAACCAAAGGCTACTTATTTATTTTCCACAAAGGTAGTAATCTCTCATCTTAACTATTAGTCCCAAAGTTTTAAATTTCTTGGATTTCCCTCCCAGTGTGTACTATCTCATTTTAGTCCCTGTCAAATTGATCACTAGATAGATAGATACTTTATTCATCCCCATGGGGAAATTCAACTTTTTTTCCAATGTCCCATACACTTGTTGTAGCAAAACTAATTACATACAATACTTAACTCAGTAAAAAATATGATATGCATCTAAATCACTATCTCAAAAAGCATTAATAATAGCTTTTAAAAAGTTCTTAATTCCTGGCGGTTGAATTGTAAAGCCTAATGGCATTGGGGAGTATTGACCTCTTCATCCTGTCTGAGGAGCATTGCATCGATAGTAACCTGTCGCTGAAACTGCTTCTCTGTCTCTGGATGGTGCTATGTAGAGGATGTTCAGAGTTTTCCATAATTGACCGTAGCCTACTCAGCGCCCTTCGCTCAGCTACCGATGTTAAACTCTCCAGTACTTTGCCCACGACAGAGCCCGTCTTCCTTACCAGCTTATTAAGACGTGAGGCGTCCCTCTTCTTAATGCTTCCTCCCCAACACGCCACCACAAAGAAGAGGGCGCTCTCCACAACTGACCTATAGAACATCTTCAGCATCTCACTACAGACATTGAATGACGCCAACCTTCTAAGGAAGTACAGTCGACTCTGTGCCTTCCTGCACAAGGCATCTGTGTTGGCAGTCCAGTCTAGCTTCTCGTCTAACTGTACTCCCAGATATTTGTAGGTCTTAACCTGCTCCACACATTCTCCATTAATGATCACTGGCTCCATACTAGTGACCCACCATCTGATCTTTTCTCCATGCTTTAGTAGGCTTGTCCTTTACAGGCAAGAAATAAGAAACATCCCCTTTGGAAACTTTAAATATTTTATTCCCATGTCAAAATTATGATTTAGATACACGAGAACTATTTCATCAAAATAGAGCAGTGTGATCTCCAACATTTGGCAAAGAGGACACTATGCTGTTTTAGCAATGCACTGATTCCCAAGTTCATTGTCAATGTCATTGCCGCGGTTGTACCTACTTTTTAGATGGTCAAACATGAGCGTTGATGGCTGTGGCCTTTCTTCAATGTTGACAGTGTAAGAAAAGTGGCTAACCTTCTGCTGAGGTCATGCCCCAGGCCGCTTTGATAGACTCCTGACTGCTCATTGCTGTTAATGGTCTTTGAACCTTTTCAAAGTGTCTTATGCTCCCACTCAGACGAACAAAATTACTGAAAATCAACTATATTTGACGTAAAATTGATGGGTAAATGTAAAGTGCACTGATCCTGCAAGGAGGCCGAAGCGCTACCCTTCCTTTGGACCCAGCTGATTAACAGCAGCATGATCCAGCCCATTACTGATAGAAGCACTGTATAATATTAGCAGTGCAAATAGTTGGCACATTCACTTGACATTCTTGGGTCTACTCATTGATTAATTTCACATTGTCTCTGCTGTGGTTAACTCACAGTTTCTCTGATGTTTTTGTAGATGGCAGCTATTGAGGGTTGATTTGTTTACCTTGGTTCCTGTCATTCAGATGTGCACATGGAATTGTATTTATTTAAATTCAAATAGCTAAAACTTTTAGAACAATCACAAATAATGTTATCAAAGTATGTAACCTACCTGGTACATACCTGCCAGTCTTAAAGGAAGTGCCGTAGATTCCGGATTTTAAGCCGCTACTTTTTTCCCACATTTTGAACAGCTTTGAACTCTGCGGCCTTTAAAATGGAGCGGCTAATACATGATTTTTTTTCATGCCGCCGAAAACATTTTGCCTCGTAACAGTAGACCAATAAAATTGATGAGTAGTTCACAGAGGTCCAATGAAATTGTACGATAAATCAAGCGCACTTTCACAATTAAATTATTGTAAATCAGTCATTTGTACTCACCCTCATCAACATGGAAAACACTCGAAGAAAAGCATTGTGCTGCCTTTATGGCAGTTATTTAGTTTATAATATTTTCGCTTAGTAATTCATTTTCTAGTTAAAGTTAGAAGAGTTTTAACTATATTTGTTTTCTGTACTACATCGCGGGATGCTATGACGTCACACCCGGTTTCGCCGCGTCTTGTGGGATACCAGTTTGCGATAAACGGGAAGGAGGGGGCATTAGACCCGAGCGAAACACTGCTTTTAAATGCCGTTTGCGATAAACGGGAAGGAGGGGGTCGAGCGGCGGAGCGAAAACGCTGCTTTTAAGTTAAAGGCGATCAATAACTTTTCCTGGTAGGCTGCAGTATATATATTTTTTACCAGTCGTTAGGAGATATTGGAATGTTGTTCAGTAAAGAAGTATACGCAACGTATATTTAAAAGTAGCCGCGTTACGGGCACGGTTCGAAGAAAAGCATTTGCAATATGTATTTGTTTTTGTTACCATATGGATTTAATTTAAAGTTAAAAAATCCTCACGTGTAATATCTTTCTGTGTAAATATCTCATATTACAACGTGGGACACCTGCGGCCGAAAATCCGGTGCGGCCTTTACAAGTAAAAAATTGATTTTATTTCTAAAATTAGAGCCAGCGGCTTTTAATCAGGTATGCTCTGTAGTCCGGAATCTACGGTACTTGCAGCTCATAGGCCAAATTCCTCAGTGTAATTACTAGATGACGTGCTCCTTTCCAAACAGATGCAACAGCAGAATGTAATGCAAATTTTGTCAGCAAGAGTATGTAAAAACAAATTCAGGACTTCTATTTTTGATTATGCACGTGACAAAGTCATGAACATACAGGCGTTTGCACAGGTAAATAGATACAGTTTTGTCTCAAACTGCCTGGAATTTACCACCAAGTTCTGAAGTACAGGAACTGTAAGCCATTCTCTTATTAAATCCTTGCTAGAAAGGAAAGTAGATGCAGCTTGTAATATAGAGTTTGTTAATTTGAGTTTCTTTTTCTTCTGCTTTACAGACCACTGCCCTTTCCATTGAGCATGGCGTCTTGAAATGGCTGTTTGGAATCTTTGTGATTGCTATGCTGGGTGTGGCAATTGTGTGCAAGATTTACAAATCGTAAACCAAGTGCTGTGCTGGATCGTCAAAGCTGGTCTTGGCCAAGCAGCATATTTGCTCACTTCACCCAGGTGGTGGAAGTCCTTTTTTTATTGTCAAATTTTGAAAAATGGAAATAATGTTTTTGAATTTTTCTTTAGTTATTTAAGATTTTGGGAAAAGTGCTGGGCCACACTTACATTTTTCTAAAAATATAATATAACAAAATTAAATGTATGACTGTTACTGGTAACTGTCTACATTGATTGCTTGAAATGGGTATTTGTGGTAACCTTATTATGGACAAGGTGGTATCATGTGCCTTTGGGAAACAATGCTTTGCCTTTATTTGTGTAGTAGTAGTATTAATATACTGTATACAAATATTATTTCAATGTTCACACATTTACCTGATGAGAATGTGATAATTAGGCTTTTGAGAAGATGGTGGAGTGATGTGGTTGAACTTTTCTCTTTCTGTTAATTAAGATGAATGGTAGTTCTTAGCCTGCAGAAGGATCCTAAGGCACGTTTACATGCAAGTATAATCCCAGGTTATACTGAATGCTGGATCACTAGAAAAATCTGAGGCACATTTGAGTACAGGAAGAGTTTTATTCTTGTAATGGCTTTGTAGTTTCTTTGTGAGGCAGGAGCATCAGGCGTTCTCCTTGCTGACCTATTCTATCTGATTTTCTTTGGCATTAGTGCACAGGATCGTCTCCTTGAGGCTCCGCTGGTGGTCACCTTCCATCCTAAATCTTCCTTTCATCCACTCTCCACAAATCTGAGTCACGGCATTATTATGGACCTTACCAGTGGGTGTGTTTTTTAAAGTGGTATTTGTGCAGAATGAGGCGGTATTGTAATCTGTAAACTCATCCGCTGACTGAGCCCCATTCTGAGCGAGCACTTTGTTGTGATACATAAGGGATTGCACACTTGTATTATGTGACATTTCTTAAACAACCATTCTTCATCAGTCGCACTGCTCTGCTCTCTAACACCTCTCCATTTTCACCCTCCCGTGTTGTTTCATGCCATCAGAATAAATGAGCAAAGCCATCAGTTACGTCTAGAGTAGAAAACATTTTGATATAAGCTGCACTTCATCCATTACTCTTCTTTATCTTAAAATCTAGCTTTTTAAAACTCTGCTACCATTTCCTAATCTTTTTGTTCATTTTTATCTCACTGTTTTTTAACTTCTGGTGCCCTGTATGATGGATATTTGTGCCTCTTTGCAGTAAGAAAAAAGCTGATGGTGATCACTAAATTTGATTAAAATACCTCTTGATCGGTGTGTGCAATTTTGTCGAGTGGATAAAATTCCTTGTTATTTTAAGTTAACTATTGATATTCAAAGTGTAATTTGATTTATTTATGCCACCCTGCCTCTCACAGATGTATTTATAGAAACCTTGCATGTAAATATGTTTTGTGTACAGAAGCTTGGTTTCTGTTTAAACTTTAAAATACTTTTGCATTGGCTATTCATTTCAAAATTCCCATGTTCATAGTTTTTTTAAACAAAAACTCCTGAGTGAACTTAAGAAATTTCTGACTGTAATATTATTATTTTCCCACAATATGCAAACTTGCAACCAAAAGTTTCCAAGTTCCAAAAACATAAATGAGTCATTATTCGATCTCATTCATCTGAAGCGATTACCACCAGCTTGTTTTTACTGAAACCATGGCAGTAGATCTGGCACGCACACCACACCAAAATGGAAGAGTAATGGAACTGACCAAAAACAGGAGGCGATAGTAGCATCTTTGTGTGTAAGATTGCAAACCATGATTTATCTTCAATTAGCCTAATATGACTTCTATATCAAACAAACAACTGAATCCTCTCTCAGTACATAATATAGTTAACATTCTTTTAAATTAATGCAGTGCCTTTACATCATTTGGTGATTGTGCCATTTGCTGCTCATTTTAGAAAATGTTCACCAAGGGCAGCCTGATGTCCTTTGCATTGACTTTGCCTACAGCTTTATCATAGCTATTACTTTCAGTGTAATCTGCTTCAAACTATCATCTAACCACAATGCAGCACATAGTTTAGTACACACCATACAAGGTCTTTAAAAAAAAAATCAGGACAAGGGTATCAGATGAACCCTAATCCTATTCTGATCATTTTTTTAATGATAAGCATTATTGTCCTGATTTAATGAGTGTTCTACATCTCCTCAGTTGGTCATCACTTGCAGGGAAGATACCTCAGCTAACACTTAAAAATTAAAGAACATTGCAAATTACATTACTTCATAAATTTTATTCATGATTCTTTGAATATTGAAATTAACATTTTTTTCCTTGACAAAAACTGCTGGAAGTTGGAGACTGAGAAACCATTGAAATTTACCTTTACAATGATAACATTCAGCTAGTTCAAGTTAAAGAGATCAAATCTGTTTAACTCAGATTTGTGGAACTCAAGATACCAGGAACCAAGCTTATTCTGGGATTTACAAATTATCTTGCTGTGACCATCAGGAATTAAATTGAATATGTGCACCAATCTATTCATACGCTCCATAGCTTCGTTGTTAATCTTCCTTATATTGTGATTGTGGCTACTTGCTGTCCTCAGTGCAATGTATTTCTGGTTTTCCATATACTTCAGTGGGTTTGCAAGAATATCCTTTTGATTGTACCTTGAACTCACACCGCATAACAACTGAAATAATTTCTAAATTACAATCTTATGGACTTTTCATCTTGTTGTGTTACATGTATATTCAACTGTGTCACTCTGCCTGATCAGCTCTATTACTTCCTTCTGACTCTGGACAATCAGTGCAGTTACAACATATGCATGCTCTTCGATTTATTGTCTCAGAGGAGTATGTAGTGTCTGTAATGAGAAGGAAATAGGGGTCTGAATCCAGGCATTAAAGTATTGCTACAAGTAATATGGATTCAAAACCATTAATTTTCTCAATAGGCAGAATCTTCTGTAATTGAATGACCGTTTTCATCAAAAATGTTTATACATTCGCAGGCACGATTGCATTGTAGAGGATATGCAATGGATAGGATTTGTAGAGGTATGTACAAATGCATATGATATATGCATATGTAGAGGATTTGACAATATGCAGTGTCATCTCAATGTGATTATAGGGCTCCTCAGTTGCCACCATTTGCAGGGAAGATACCTTGAATGATACCTAAGTATGAAATAAAATTACCACATTGCATTCCTTTATATATTTTATTCATGATTGTTTGAATGCTGAAGTAAACATTTTCTTCCTTGATGCAAACCGCTGAAAATTGTGAATTGAAGTTTGAGAAATGATTGGAATGCTAACCAGAATGCACTTGGCTGAATAAAAGGAAAATAAATATAAATTAAGTATGGTTTCTTAAACAATAACTAGAGGATTGAATTCACAACAAGTGATAGATATTATTATTTAGGAGCTGAAATTCTTTTTCTATGTGGAAAGTGCTTCAATACATCACATCGGACTTGCATTAGCATGTGGAATTGGTTGTAAATACCTTAATTAGACCAGATCTTAAGTTTTTTTAAAAAAAAAAGTACTAAAGTGATCACTCAAAAAATACCAGGAATTTGAAGCTATGATTATAAAGAAAACTGAAGAGGCAGTGTTAAATGCAGTGTTTAATGCCTTTTGAGGCAGTGGAGACTGAGTATGAAAGTTCAAACATAGAAACGTAGAAAACCTACAGCACAATACAGGCCCTTCCGCCCACAAAGCTGTGCCGAACATGTCCTTACCTTAGAAATTACATAGGGTTTTGGAAAAATTTGATTTTGGACAAAGTTTTATTACGTTGATTAAATTGTTATATTCATACCCCACTGCTTCTGTCTTGACTAATTCTCAGCAATCCCAGCCTTTTAGTCTTAAACATGGCACCTGACAAGGGTGTCCTTTAAGTCCCTTACTTTTGGATTTGGCTTTAGAGCCATTGGCAATTACATTTCGAAGTTGTGCTAAATTGACGGGGATTTGGAGGGGAGGTGTTGACAGCTTTCCGGATACAAACTTAATTTACATAAGAGTGAACTTTTTTCAATAAATCGAGAAGCACAATCACTAGAATTTCATAACCTCCCTTTTAAAGTAGTAAGTAATCAATTTATTTACCTTGGCATTACAGTAACAAGAAATTATAAGTGTCTTTTTGGAGAAAATTTTACTAATCTTTTAAATCATACAAATCAGTGCTTAGCACAGTGGTCACCCTTGTCCATGTCTTTCATAGATTGAATTAATGTTGTTAAAATGTTTATTTTTCCTAAATTTTTATACTTATTTCAATCTTTACCAATTTTTATTTCTAAAGCTTCTTTTGATTCGTTAGATTCTATTATTTTGTCCTATCTGTGGAAGGGCAAACGTCCCAGACTAAATAAAGCTCATCTTCAAAATTCTAAAAGGGTAGGTGGTATGGTCTTGCCCAATTTTCGTTTATATTACTGGGCAGCCAACATACGTTCTCTTATCTTTTGATTTTACTTTTATGATCAGTCTGACTGCCCAACATGGGTGGCAATGGAGTTGAACTCTAATAAGAATCTCTCCGTCTCCACACTTCTTGGAGCTGTACTTCCTTGCCGTTTGCCTAAATCAATTGTTAATCTGGTTATCAGACACACTCTGAGAATATGGGCTCAGTTCAGAAAATATAATGGGCTTCACAGTCTTTCTCTCTCTAGTCCTATTCTACATAATCATCTTTTTCAGCCTTCTATGCAGGACTTAACATTTCTAGACTAGCACAGCAAGGGCATTAGCTGTTTTGAAGATCTTTTTATAGATAAGCACTTTGCAACTTTTGAACAATTGTCTGTAAAGTTTGGCCTACCTAACACTCGTTTTTTTTTAGATATCTCCAAATTAGACATTTTGTCAACCCTTTAATACCAAACTTCCCTGTGGTACCCGTTTTAAAATGTAGTGGCTTTGTTTCTTCGTATGAACCGATTGGGTAAATGTTTAATTTCTACTATTCGAGATATGTTAACGATGTTGAAGCGAGCCCGCTTCGACAAAATTAAAACTGCGTGGGAGCACGATTTAAATTTTTCTTTGTCCGATGGGGTTTGGGATTCTCAAGTCAGTTAATTCAACTTCTCTGTGCTTGCCACTGCCTTTTACAGTTCAAGGTGATACACAGGGCATATGTCTAAAACTAAATTGTCGCGGTTCTATCCTGATATTAGTCCCTGTTGTGATAAGTGCAAAAGAGGCGAGGCCTCTCTTATTCATATGCATTGGGCTTGCTCTAGCTTGGAGAAATTCTGGAGAGAATTTTAAAAACTTTATCTCACATACTTAATTGCTATTTGGAACCTAACCCTCTGATTGCTCTTTTCGGTACTTCTTTCGCCTCTCTTTTGGCCAGACATGCAGTCCTTAGGTGGAGAGATCCTGCCCCTCCCTCCCGTGCTCAATTGTTTAGAGATAATATATCCTGCTTAGACCTTGGAAAGATTCATTATTCTCTTAATTCAGATATAAAGTTCCAAAAAATCTTTTCTTGAATATTTTCATAATGACTGTGTAGATTAAGGGTGCATTTCTCCCTTTTTTCTTTTGTATTTACCGGTAAATAAATCCCTTACTTCCAGCTTCTTACAGTTAAAATTTATGGGTTTTTTAATGTAAAAACATATTATAGTTTAAGTAGTAGGCAATATACCTTCTTTCTATAAATACAGCTTTGCGGTGATATAGTTCTGATTAACTTTTTTATATATTGTAAGGTTGGCTTGGAGTTGGGTAGTGGGAGGGTCAGGTGGTAACTAACTTTACACGATTCTACTATGGGTGCTTTGCTTAATTGTTATGAATTGTACTTTGATATGTTTGTTTCACACAGCAATTCAAAGTACATACATGTCACCATATACAACCCTAAGGTTCATATTCTGTGGACATAATAAATCTGTAGAATAATAACCATTATAGAATCAACGAAAGTTTGCACCAATTTGTGCATTCAGTGTGCAAAAGACAAGAAACTGTGCAAATAGAAAAAAGAAATAATAAACAAACAAATTAATAAATAAGCAATAAGTATTGAGAACATGAGATGACGAGTCCTTGAGTGTGAGCCCATTGGTTGTGGGAACATTTCAGTGATGGGGCAAGTGGTTGAGTGAAGTTATCCCCTTTGGTTCAAGAGCCTGATAGTTAAAGGGAAGTATTTTCTCCTGAACCTGGTGGTTTGAGTCTAGAGGGTCCTATACCACCTTTATGATAGCAGCAGCGAGAAGAGAGCACATCTTGATGATGGATGCTACTTTCCTACAATGGTATTTCATGCAAATGTGCTCAATGGTGGGGAGCGCTTTACCCATGATGGACTGGGTCGTATCCACTACGTTCTGTAGGATTTTCCATACAAGGGCATTGATGTTTCCATACCAGGCTGTGATGCAGCCAGTCAATATACTCTCTACCACACATCTATAGAGGTTTGTCAGCATTTTAGATGTCATGCTGAATCTTCCCAATCTTCTAAGGAGGTAGAACGGACTGCTGTCCTTTCTTCATAATTGCACTTACATGCTGGGCCCAGGGCAGGTCCTCCAAAATAATTACACCTAGGAATTTAAAGTTGCTGACCATCTCCATCTCCGATCCTCTGACGAGGTTTGGCTCGTGAATGACTGGTTTCCTTCTCCGGAAGTTCATCATCAGCCCTGGGCCTTGCTGACATCGAGTAAGTGGTTGTTGTTACGGCACCACTCAGCCAGATTTTCAATCTCCCTCCTATAGGCTGAGTGGTGGGTGTACGAAATAATCTACTGGAGGAAATGGTAGAGGCAGGTACAACATTTACTATGGGGTAGGTACAGCTATAACATTTAAAAGACATTTGTATAGGTTCATAGGTAGGAAATGTTAAAGGGACATGGGCCAAATTCAGGCAACTATGGATTAGAAGTTATTAGCTATAAGGAGAGGCTGGACAAATACCAAATGCTTCTAGATTAGTTAAGTTTGGCCAAAGTGTTGGCTTCTGTGCTATAGAAATCTATGACTCTATAACATTTTAATGATCAAAGGAATTTCAAGGACCTTTGATATTTGGTGATACTGGGAAGCCAAGTGACCGTGAATAACACGCACACGCAAGACGGAGAGGTGAGGAACAAACATGGAGCTGTTGATTTTGCTTGTAAGTCATCTACCCAGAATTCCTTCTCACATTACGTTCAGAGTGTAACACACAGGGAGGCTTGACAGCAACTCATAAGGGCCAATATATACATGAATATATAGCATATATATATGGAATATATAGCAATTTCCTCCCACCTTATTTTAAAGACTTCTCTCCCTTCCCATACACAGAACAGCTGCTGATCTATTAACATTCAATGGAATAATCATCAAATTCAACAGAAAACATTGTTTTCTAATCTAGGGAAAGAGGGTAGACAGCCTCTAATCCCAGACATAACCCTGGGGATAATCCTGCTCCATGTGCTGAGGGATTAGTCACTAAACTGGAGATCCAATCTGTCTGTTCCTGTGAGGGTACCGATGACCTAGGGCTGACGCCAAAGTAATTTTATCCCTTGGTGGTGTATGGATAGATCTTGGCTTGGGTACTGCGTTATTAGTTGGGAGCAGCTCAGGGTGCAGAAGTGATGGGGGAGCACTGGCTGTGACATTTGATCTTCAGAGAGGTTCTGCAGTTGCTTCAGAATCCTGTCCTATTGCTAGAACTGGATCTGGATTGGTCAGTTTGTGTTGATTTTCACTTGCCTCAGAAGAGGAGAACAGCTGATCAACATGCCTTCCCCAGATGTTGTGGTTACTAGTTTCCACTGCGTACAATGCAGAACCACCACTGTCGCAGGTATCCACTTTGTTCCAGAGATGTTGTTCTGAGTAAGTGCTCCCTCTCCTACTGTGAACCTTCTATACTTCACTTCGGCACATCTCTCTGCTTGGGATTTCTGTTCATTCAGCTCAATCTGTTTTGTGTTTGGGGGTCTAAGCAGGTCAAGTCAGGTGAGAAGCTGACTTTTCACTATTGCAGTGGCTGGAACCATTTTGGTGGAGTGAGGTGTGCTGCAGTTGGATCAGCAAGAAAGTGCTAAGACTCTGGTTGAGGGATCCACTTCCCACTGAAGTCTTGACAGCTTGTTTCATTGTTTGTATGAATCGTTCAGCAAGGTCATTTGCGGCTGGATGATATGGTGCTGACTTGATGTGCTGAATACCATTTGCTTCCATATCAAAAGCCTTGAACTCTTCAAAAAGGAGTTGTGGGCCAATGTCACTTACCAGCTGTTGAGGAAACCTAAAACAGTTAAAATGGAACATAGCTCCTCAATGCATTTTTCGGATGTAGTGCTCTTCAGGATGACAACCCTGGGCCATTTGCCCTGTGCATCCACTGTGACCAAGAACATGTGACCTTCTACAGGTCCTGTTAAATCCATATGAATACTCTGCCATTGTTCTTCAGACCATTTCCGTGGATGCAAAGGAGCAAGTTAAGAAACATTTCTGAATCACTGACCATGTAGACATGCTTTGGCCTTTAACGGTTACATCCAGTCCTGGCCACTAGTCATAGCTATGTGTGATTTCATTCATACACACTACGCCACTGTGTCCTCCATGTAACTCATCAGCCACTTGTTTTTTTAATGGTGGAGGAATATAAACATGGTGCCCCCACAGTGAATATCCTGCTTGGACTGGGAGCCCCTTCCATCGAGCCTGGTAAGGTTTCAATTCTATGGTTGGCTCTTCTTTCTATTCACGAGTACCATGTCCACCACTTTGGATAGAACACGATGTGTGCTTCTGGACTTGTGCCACAGTTATCAAAAGATCTCTTTTGGGTATGACTCTGAAACTCTGATAGTGAAGGGAAGTCTGGACAGCCCATCAGCATCTGAATGGTGCTGGGACCTCCTGAGCTTTATATCGTACTGATATACAGATAATAACAGAGCCCAACATTGCATTGACTGGCAGCCAGGGAAGGAATCCATGTATGTGGACCAAAACCTGACCTGGGGGTGGGTGGCGAGAAGGCAGAATGATCCATTTGTGGTGTAAATCATTGACCAAAGAGGAAATGATGGAATTTCTGAACTCCAAACGCAATTGCAAATGTTTCCTGCTCAATCTGGGCAGAGTGGCCTTCTGCCTTGCTTAATGCCCTTGATCTAAGAGCAATTGGATACTCTACACTCGCCGGCATGATGAGTGTGATAGCTACCCCCGTACCATAGGGTGACGCGCCGCACGCCAGTTGTATGAGCAATGATGGGTAGAAGTGTGTGAGTGCTTCAGATTGTGACAAAGTTGTTTTGGGCTTTTTAAAATCTGCTTCACAGCGATCTGTCCACTGCCAGTGGTTTGATTTATTTAAAAGTTCATGAAGTGGTTTCAATATGCTACCTAGATTAGGAACAGACTTTGTATAGTATGTTAGTTGTCCAAAGAAAGATCTCAATTGATTTATATTCTGTGGTGATGGAGCCTTCGTGACAGCCTTCTCCGTTGATGGTGGCTTGTGAAGCCTTGTGATCACATGACCCAAATATTCAATCAAAGGTTGAAAGAACTCACACTTGTCTTTCCAGATGCTCAGTCCATATTCATTGAGTCTTTGTGGAGTAGCATCCCAGCTTTGTAGGTGCTCAGACTTATTTTTCCCAGTAATAAGTAAGTCATGCAAATAGCATCGGACCCCTGTCAACCCACTCAGGATCTGATCCACCGTTCGCTTAAAAAGTGCGGGAGTTGAGGTGATGCCAAAAGGAAGTCTTTGGTACCTGAACAATCCTTTGTGAGTCACTATGGTCAACAGTTCCTGTGACTCTGACTCAACAAGCAATTGCAAGTACACTTAATGCAAGTCAATCATGTTAAATGTCAGTCCCCCAGCCAATCTTGCAAAATAGTCATCAATGAGGGGAAGAGAGTATTGTTCAGCCATAGGAACCAAGTTAATAGTTACCTTGAAGCTCCTGAAACCTTTAAAGACCCATCCCTTTTTAAGAACAGGAACCACTGCAGTTGCCCATTTACTTACTGTCGACCAGTCTTTCCAACTCAGCCTCTACCTTTGGTTTGAGGGCCTATGGAACAGGCCTTGCTTTCAGGCATTTGGGTGTTGTGTTGGGCTTCACAGCCAGTTTAACAGAGATTCCTTTCACACTGCCCAATTCTCCATCGAATACTTCTGTGTGGTTCTTCAATACCTCTTGTAGACCAGTGCTCCCACCAATCAAGTGCACTTCGTGCCAGCTGAGTTTGAGTTGCTCCAACTGCAAGTGGCCCAGAAGCACTGGATAACTACATTTAACAACGTACAGAGGAAATTTCTTTCTCTGTTCATTAACCTCCTCTGTAACATGTACTACTCCCCTCACTGGAACAACCTCACCAATGCAAGTGTTTAAAGTCGACCTTGACCCTTCTGGGGTGAGATGCTGCAATGTCTCCTTGTAAACTGCCTCTGATACCAGTGATACTGCAGCACCCATGTCTACCTACATCCTCACTGTGGCCCCATCCAACCACTCAGTTAGCCAATAGTAGTCTTTGTGTTCTGAGACAGGTAAAACATGCCAAGCTTCTTTAACCACAGAGTAAGAGGCACTCAGTCTGTCCTCAGTATGCTCCCTCTTGTTCACATATTTCTTTTTGTTTTTCCAAAAGTCATCTTTCTGTATTAGTGGTTTTCGTTGACAGTAACTTTTTGCTTTTACATGTGTTCAATATGTCCCTTTTTGCCGCAGCTTTTTCAGTCTGAATTCTTACACCAGCTTTCTTTTGCTGAAAGACCAGCTCTGCCTCAGCTGTAACATTGATTGCCAATAGGTGTCTTATTTTTAAAGTCAGTAGACTTTATGAACGTGGGAAGATGCACAATAGCTGTGCTTCTTCAGTTGCCTTCTGCATTGACGTGCTGATCTCAATTGCCTTCTGTAATGTTAGTCTGTCTTCGGTAAGCAAGCATTTCTGAATCGCTTCATTACACAGACCACATACGAGTCTATGACATAATGTGTCATTCAGTGACTGCCCAGAATCACAGTGTTCAGACAACAGCTTCTGCACCACCACAAACTGTGAAATAGACTTGCCTTCTTCTTGAGTCCTTTTATGAAATCTAAACCTCTCAGCAATAATCAGAAGTTTAGGTGAATAGTCCTTTAAATCTTTATTTTCTCATAAGGCTTATTACCAGGTTTAGCAAGTTGCACATCTGTGGAGTAAATTAAATGTCTTTGCACCCATCCCAGGCAGAAAAGTTAGAACACAAATATCATCTGAAATTTGACTTCCCAGTGCAAAATGTTCAAATCTTTCAGTATATGAGCTCCATTGCTCTGTGGTTTTGTTCTACAGCCCCATATGTCCAAACATTGTCACCATTTTCAAACACAATCATACTCCAGAGAAGTTAACTAGTCTTAGTTGTGTCTCACTCTCCCACTCTGATTTGTTTTATGTAACTGTCTCGTTCTCATTCTCTCTCCTCGGATTCTTCACTCACCACGCTTCCTGTGGCCGTGTTTTACCATGGTGTGCGGCGTCTTCGCTCACCTGCATTGCACAGTGTGGCACGCTGACTTTTCTTGCTGAAGAGAACAAAACAAATATCGCGTGAGGACTAGTCGCCTTGTCTCCAGTTGTTATTTTTGTGGTCCTGGGAAGCTGGGTGGCCGTGAATAAGACACACGAGAGACGGAGAGGTGGGGAACATTGTGCTGCTCTTTATTATGCTTATAAGTCAATTACCCAGAATGCCCTCTCACATTGCTTCAGTATGTAACGCACGGGGAAACTTGACAGCAACCACAAGGGTCAAAATATACATGAATACATAACAACTTTGGTTTTGCAGAAGTCCATAATGGGGTTGAATGGTCGTACCATAGGATGTGTAGAACTGATAGATTTTCTCATTTAATGCTTTTCCAGGTATCTTTTTATTCCTTGTACACCAAAGCACATAGAGTCATAAGTTATTACTTATTTATTATTATTATTATTATTATTATTTCATTGTTTCTTTCTTTTTGTATTTGCACAGTTTGTTGTCTTTTGCACACTGGATTATTTTTGTCCCTCCTGCTGAATGTGGTCTTTCATCGACTCTATTGTGTTTCCTGGATTTACTGTGAATGCCCACAAGAAAGTGAATCTCAGGGTTGTATATCGTGACATATTTGTAGTTCGTTAAGTTTACTTTGAACTTTAAAATTGATATAGTAATTCCGGATGTGTAGATGTCCCTCAGCCTAATTGGACCATGCTGACTACAACATTCTCCCTGCCTATGTTAGAGCCAAGCTGCTCCCCTCCAGGTACCTATCCAAAACGCCTCTTAAATGTTGCAGTTGTACCCCATCAACAACTTCCTCATCTGTTCATTCCAAGTACTCTCATTATCCAATGTATATAAAAAAAGACACAGGTCTCTTTTAAATCCCTCTCCTCTTATATTTCTGCTCCTAGTTTTGGACTCACCAACTGTGGGGAGAATTTTATGACTGTCCACCTTATCCATCCCCCTCATGATTTTATAAACTTCTGTAACGGAAAGTCACCCCTGTTCTCCTGTGTTCCAGGAAATAAAGATCCAGTGTAGCCAGCCTCTCCCTATAACTCAGGCCCTCTAGTCCAGGCAACGTTCCCATAAATCTCTTCTGCACCCTCTCCAGCTTGAGAATGCCTTTCTTATAACAGGGTCACCAAAACTGTGCGCAATGATCCAAGTCATGTTTGCGGGCTTTCTACAAAATGACACAGAAAAAATGTTCATCGATTTTATTTCATGAGCTGTGGTATCGTAAACAAAATAGTTGCTTAATGTTACATTTTGAGTCCCTTTCATAAAGTAAGTAACATTTATTTTTCAGTGCCTGTAAGTTAATAAAGGTACAATTTTATAAGAATAATCACTCAGAAGTAACCCTTTACAGATAAGCTTCAAAGAACCATAGAAAACATGTGATGTTGAAGTTATATAGCCCAATCTGTCGATAAATAGAATTTATTCATAGCTGAGCTCACTTCATGGAATGGCGGTATTTTGGGGACTTTTGCAAGTATATTGGCTAAGAAGAAATTCCTGCTGTCAGATATTCAGTGCATCATCATGAGGTGTGCCATTTCCAGCTTTCACCATCCAATCAAGCTACAAGCACATAAAGAGATGTAAATTTGTGAATTTCACAAATTACTTCTGCTATAAAACATGCTGAAAATTCTTAAGCTTGTATAGGTGAGCCTTAATAACATAGCGAACTTTAATTACTGCTTAGCAAACTGATCTGGCATACTTTTCTTAAGGAACTTTAAACTTTATAAAAAAATGTTTTAAAAGTTTGTGATTGATTAGATCCTATTTTAATTATGTATCTGACGTATTTTATTTAGCACGGCAAATAATGTTTAAATGTTTAATTTTAAGTGGTGTCTGTTTTTTGCCTGTCAGGGAATTCTTCGATAGCTGCTTGGGCAGCTTGATCATGATCCAGAGGTCCTGTTGAAGTGATGCCTGATAGCAACAGGCATTTTAAAAGAGGATGTTTTCACCACAGGGATTATTATTTCTTGGTGAGGGATATTTTCCCCCTAGGTTAGTTGGCAGTGTGGTCACTTCACTGCCAAACACAGTCTCGGCACCAATTATTTTGCCCCTCATTCCCATTATGAAGAGCTCCCAATCTTACCAGTTACGCACTTACTCCCAAAGCTGACCTAGCAAGTAGTTTAGAAATATTTTACAAGCAACCCACTTTCCCTGGAACAAATGCAATCACCAAGTCAACTGCTGAAGCTCAATTGAACAAATCAGTCATCCAGTGATTCTGCAGAGTCTGAACGAATCCATCTGGTGGAGAGAGCAAGAAAGGTCTGATTAAACCTTGAAACAATGTGTGGTAACTAAGAGTGTCAATCGTAAGTGAACCTTTAGTGTGGGTGTCATCAGACTATTTGGCAGTGAGAGGCATAATAGTTAAATCTAAATTTTCACATACTGTGTCTGTATTAACATGAGCCATGTTAGTGGTGAAAATTTGGAGGAACTGAGCCCGGATTGGTCTTCACTCCTGTAGATACTGTAATTACCCAATTCAGCATCATCTTTGCTTAAATATTTCCAAGCAGTAAATAGATTGCCCGATTGGTTAGTTCTGAGTCGCTCAGGTCTGTGACTTGCATAATCTGTAAGACATTTCTGTACACGTTCAAAACCCCGAACAGGAAGTACGGGGTGCACGGTTTTTATTACGTTTCCCTCAACTCAAATTTCACCTTCCCCGTAAAACTTGCATGTTGTTTGTCACCTGCGTGAGTCTGTAGTGTAGAAGGCAAATTCCAGGCATCTGCCTAAAATGTACTCTACCTGTCTTCCTGGAAACCCCTTTGAGTTCGCACCTTGCCAGTGGAACGTTGCACGTGTAGAGCCCGAGGCAGCCCCGGCACTCCGAGGCTCTGCTGCAGGATCGCGACTCAATGTTTGCACAGGCGCTCTGTCGGAGGATAATAAAAACACATCCATTAGGTTAGTAAGTTTATTAAATGGAATGATGACAGATTTAATAGCACCCTATGTCCCTGTGTCTAGGTCATTAAGACTGAAACCTATAGAAATACAGATGGAAAACTGGCTGAGTGATAGGATAAATAAAACAGTAGGGAAAGGTTAGGTTTTGAACCTGAGCGAAGTATAAAATACATTGGTGCTCCCCCAGGGTTTGGTCAGGGGTCACTGTTTTTCTTAAACTGATTTAATGACTTGGACAGCTGTACAAGACACAGTTTCTAAACTTGCAGATGATACAAATCTTGGTGGTGTCCCATCTTCAGTAGGATACAGGCTGCTGAAATAGAAGAACGCATGTTAAATGAACTGTCCATGTTCCATGCCTTCCCTGGTAATGCTCCCCAAGCCTACCTCGCTACATTGACCCCTGCATTGTTGCTGCTTCACGGACCCTTGCTGAGCTCATCAATTTCATCAACTTTGCCTCCAACTTTCATCCTGCCCTTAAATTCACTCAGTCCATTTCTGACGCCTGCCTCCCCTTTCTCAATCTCTTTGTCTCCATCTCCGGAGACAAACTGTTGACTGACATCTTTTATAAACCTACTAATTGCCATGGTTATCTTGACTATTCCTCTTCCCACCTTGTGTCCTGTATTCCTTTCCTCAGTTCCTTTGTCTCTGCTGCATCTGTCCCCAGGACGAGGCTTTCCTTTCCAGGTCATTGGATTATCCTTCTGCAAAGAACAGGGTTTCCCTTCCCCATCATTGATCCTGCCCTCACCTGCATCTCCTCCATTTCCAGATCATCCACACTCACCCATCCTCCCGCCCCCTTAACAGTTCCTCCTGCCCTTACCTACCACTCTGCACCCTGGTCTTCATTCTCCACAACTTCTGCCATCCCCAAAGGAATCCTCCCCCCAAACCCCTGCTTTCCACTCCCTCCATAATCCTCTTGTCCATTCATCCCTCCCCACTAATTTCCCTCCCAGCACTTGTCCCTGTAAGTGGCCAAAATGCTACACCTGCCCATTTAACTCCTCCCTCTCTTCCCTTCAGGGCCCCAAACAGTCCTTCCAGGTGAGGCAACACTTCACCTGCTAACCTGCTGGGGTCGTCTATCATGTCTAGTGCTCTCATCATAAATTGGGAGACCACTTTGTTGAGCACCTCTATCCGCCAAATGCGGAACTTCATTGTGGCCAAACGTCTTAATTCCCATTCCCGTTCTAAAATGTCGGTCCATGGCCTCTTGTGCCAAGATGTGGCTACTCTCAGGGTGGAGGAGCAACACTTTATGTGGGTAGCTTCCAACCTGATGACACGAATATCCATTTCTCCTTCCAGTTATAAAAAATCCTTCCCTTCCCCTCTTCTTCTGTTCCCTACTCTGGCCTCTTAGCTCTTCTCACCTGTCTATCACCTACCCTGGGACCCTCTTTCCCTTTCTCCTATGGACCATTCTCCTCTCCTCTCAGATTACTTCCTCCCTACCTCTCCAGCCCTTTACCTTTCCCACCCACATGGCTTCACCTATCACCTTCTAGCTAGTCCTCCTTCCCCTCCCCCACCTTTTTATTCTGGTGCCTCTCCCCTTCCTTTCCAGTCCTGAAGAAGGGTCTTGGCCCAAAATGTTGACCAATTATTCATTTCCATTGTTGCAGCCAGACCTGCTGAATTCCTCCAGCATTTTGTATGTGTTGCTTCGGATTTCCAGCATCTGCAGAATCTCTTGTGTTAAATGATATTTTATTATGAAAAATGCAAGCAGTTAAGTTTCAGTAGGAAATATGAGTAGAGGCAATATACACCAGAGGAGTTGATCTAAGAGGAGTACAGGAACAGGGAGGTCTGGAGGTATATGTATATAATCACTGGAAGTCACAGGATAGTTTGAGAAAATATTAAAAAGGAATATAAAATCCTAGACTTTACCTCAAATCCTCTTACAGGGTTTGAGCATAAGAGCAAGAATGGAATGATAAATCTTTACAAAGCATTAGTTTAACCACTAGAGGATTGTGTCCAGTTCTGGGAGCACACTTCGGATAAAGTTCTCCAATCCTAGCGAAAGTGCAGAAAATGCATTAAAATGCTGACGGGGATGAGGGACTTTCTGCTCTGTGGAGGAAGCTGAAGTTGTTCTCCTTGGGCCAAAAGAGAATAAGAGAGGATCTGATAGGGATTTTTTAAACAATGAAGGGTCTAGGAAGCTGTTCCTATTGACAGCAAAGGGCATCACATGAAGGCAGAAGAACCAGAAGTGACAAAGGTAATAAATATCCACTGCCAGGGGAACTGGTTGTGGTCGACTGGGTACTTCACCCTAATTTTCTTGTGTTTCAGGGTGAAAACCCAGTGTCAGAACTGGAACTGAAGCTGGTTCTGATGAAGCATTTACTCTGTTCATTCCTTCACAGCTGCTGTCTGACCTAGTGACTGCTGCAAGCATTTTCTAGTTTTAAACTGCAATTCTCTTGCCAGTTCTGAGAACTGTGAGTTCTGGAGCTCTGTCACTGGAGAGGACAGCTTAATTCACACACTGCCTCTAAGAAGTCTAACAGCATCCACAGTTCCCAATGGACACTTCCACCCACCTTCCTTCACCTGTCAATCTAGAAGTGCAAATTATTAACTTCAGTGAAATTAAACATATTTGGAAAGGCAAAGTCATGTTAACAAGTAGATGGGGAAGAAGAGAGAGAGAGAGAGATATATAGAAATGTGCGGTATCTCAGGAGCTGGGGATGCTGAGGGAAGGATAGATATGACCTCACAGAGAAACACTGATGCAGGGAAACTTGAAATAAGAATACAAATGCTTTTGAAAGAAAAGTAATATCTTATTTGAACGTTGAAGGTTCCTTTTGTGCAGGGTGGACTGACCATATCTGGAGATGGTGTACAGGTTCACATTGCCCCATTATGAAAACCCTCCCTCTGAATGCATGCATTTCCATAAAGAACACGTGCCCTTTCGAGGAGCCAGTGCCAGGCACAAAGCTCAGGTTCTACAGACCCCTGCTCTCCTATCTGCTTCTAAGCCACTGGGGAAGACCAGTCCTGCCCCCTTTTCCAAATACATCGGCAAGATAAGCAACCCAAAATCAACATCATCTCCCTGGCCATCACGACTGCACTACCTACACTCGGTTAGCTGGCCATGTCGTCACATGTTTAACACCAAGCTCCCAAGACAGTCACTTTATTCTGAACCCCTTTATGGCAAGAGTTTATCGGACCGATGGAGGAAATGATTCAAGAGTTCCGAAAATCTCGAGGCTTTCCTACAACTCACGGGAATTCATGACTTGTGATTTGAGAGCACACGAAATGGAGGGCGATGGCTTTGAAGAGCTCAAGGCTACTAGCTGAGAATACATAGAAGCCCAGTGGAAAGAACACCTCCTACCTTATCAGTCACTCAGAACTCAAGTGGGATCAAGTCATTGAGAAGAAATGTTAACAGTGCACACCCACCCAATTCATGCTGAATATTTTCTAATGTTACTGAATACAAAACTACTTCAGATTCTTATAGAACGGGACAGAATGTTGTGGTTTTGGATTCTTAGGTTGGGCATTATTTACCTTTGAGCTCAGCATCTCAGACCACTCGGCAAAATGTTCTTTAACCTTCCTGGTATCTAACTAGTTTGTTGCATGACCTCAACAAAACAAACCTCAACCTGTCGATCTTACCATGAAATGTAACAACCTCTACCTCAGTTCCTTGTTCTCTCTTCCAGAGGAAGGAGCCCCAGCATCTTAGTCTTGACTTGAGAACCGCTTCCACCCCCTTCTGTAAACCTTTTCCGCACTTGTTCCATGGCTCAGAGCTTTCGATACACCAGAACGGGAAGCAATACAGCACGAGTTTATTTCATGAATAAATGTTTTTATTGTTGTATTCTATTCCTCTGGAATTGAATCCAGTAATAAATGTGTGTGGCCTTAACAGACTATAACTTACAGCAACTTGCATACATCCATTCCCAAATCACTATACTCCTCTAGGCCAGCCAGTTCCTTGCCTTGAATAATTTTATCTGTGTCAAATACCCCAACCAGATACTCCAGCCCATGATTTCCTGATGATTCATTTGTGAATTCTATTTGGGCCATTTTCTATCAATAGGGTCTGAAATGAAATCCAAATGACCCATCATTGAGAGAAAAGGAATCAAACTCCTTGATTGTTGAGTTGGGTCATGTGAAAGGATGGCAGAAATCCTGCTGACTCACAGCTTCCATAACCAGAGATCAACCCAGACCTCTGATGGTGTCTGTGCGGAGTTTATTGCTGGGGTTCCCTCAGGTGATCTGTGTCTTTTTACCCAAGTCCCAATTATGGGCTGTACCGTTGATGAACTGGCAACCAAGCTTAGCTGAGTAGGCAAGTCAAGGGAGTCGGTGTCCATGTGAAAAAGAAAGGGACTGATTAAACTGTTCTAAGGGTCTGTCTGTGAACAGTTTCCTTCTGTATCTGAGGAACAGTGAGGTGGGTGAATTGGGGCACTCACGAGAGGCAACATAGACTACTTGGGCCGAACGGCCTCCTTCTATGTTATGAGGAAAAACTGGAAAATTATACTACGCTGAACTAATAACAGGACAAAGTAGTATGAATATCTCTAGTTAAGACATGTGCTATAACTGTAAAACAAAAGCTACAACTACCTGTGCCCGAAGATAATTCGGCTTTCAGGAAGCAGCGCATTATTTAATTTGAAAGGGAAGAAAACGCGCTTTCAGAGGAAACTGTTACTGTTCTCCTCCTGGGTCTCCTAATCACATCTCACTAGCCCCGAAGACAGATGCAATCCGCCCCCGGACCCAATAAACTGCGCGAAACCTCTATAAGAAAAAAATCCGCTAGTCTCGCCGCTTCTTGATGGGTCCAAAGAAGCAAAAGATAGCCCGCGATTGAAGTTAGATTACATAACTTTATAAACATGAAGACCGCAATGATTTTTTCCTGTTCTGATAGTGTGAGTAATCAGTTGTATAGGAGATCGGATACATAGGATGGTCTGATATTACCGTGTCCGAGTCGAACCTGCCGTGGCCCTTCAGGTAGGCGAGAACTCGCCGGTGATGATGCTCGGGGCTCCACACTGTCCTGTTGCCGTGGGAAGTTTCATTGGTCCGGGTTGAGTTCTTGCCGGCCCGGGTCAGGCTCGCAGCGAGAGCGGCGTGGCGACCCCCTGCAGCCGGGGCGACGAGATGGAAGCCAAGCGCCAGGGCGAGCGGTAGCAGGAGCGCCAGGACACCAGGGCTCAACCTCGTGTTGGCCATCGTCGGAAAGAACCACGCAGTCCCCGCAGCGAAGCTCAGCCCGCCGTGCGGCATCGGTGTGCAGGGATGATTCAAGGAGTGCCCCTGATATAGATGAGGAGCCGCTCCTCCCAGCGTCACTCATCCTCTGAGCGGCCACCTGGGATCTCCACAACCTGGCCTCCACGGGCGTGTATCATCATATCATTGCTTCAGCAACATGTTTTAAACACATAATCCCACTGGCATGCTCATCTTGTTGGTAGCAGCCATCTTTCATTCATATTTGCCATCATGAATATGGCGCAACGCGCCTGGGAAGGTGCTCTGGGTGCCGACGACCGCCGCTGCTTGTACCTTTGAATTCATGTTTTGCCCCATGGAAACCTGCGAGTCAAACGAAGTTATCACAGGCTTTTAGTGGTTGATGTTAGATACACAAGCTACCAGTGATGTTCACTATAAAGAGAATGTAGTGTAGCCGTTATCGTAGAACTTTCCAGCCGTTTCCTGCGCCGAACGATATTGAAGATTTAATCAGGGGAAAAATTAAACACACAGCAGGTGTAGGCAACTGGGATCAAGGGAATGTCTTAAGGAATTTAGCGTACGTAATAAAGAGATTATGTGAGCAAAACAGGTCCCTGAAGTATCCTTGGCAATGTAAGCGAGGGAGGCAGAAGAGAAAGGAACCCAACCAGTTCTCCTCCACCACCGCTCTCCTCCGACTGGCAGAACTGGTCCTCACCCTCAACAATTTCTCTTCTGGTTCCTCCCACTTTTTCCAAACTCGAGGTGTAGCCACGGGCACCCGAGTGGGCCTCCGCTGGTAATGCTCACAACTCTTTCTGCGCTAGACTAACGACTGCCTTGGAGCTGCTCCATGTACCCATGCTGAGCTCGTCAATTTCATCAACTTTACCCCCAGCTTCCACCCTGCCCTTAAATTCACTCGGTCCATTTCCGACTCCTCTCTCCCCTTCCCCAACCTCTTTGGAGACAAACTGTTTACCAATAACTTTTATAAACCTACCAGTTTCCACAACTATATTGACATCCCGTAAAAGTGTCATTTCCTTTTCTCAGTTCCTTCATCTCAGCCGCAGCTGTTCCCAGGATGGGGCTTTTCTTCCCAGAAAACAAAAAGAAAGGGAGTTTCTCTTCCTCCACCATTGATGCTGCTCTCACCTGTATTTAGTCGATTCCACCTTAACAGGGATCCAGATCCTTGTTCACACCTACCCCCCCCCCCACCCCCAGCTTCCACATCCAACAAACCAACCTCCTCCAATGGAGCCTTACCACCAAACGTATCTTTCCCTCCCCACCCCCGTCTCCGTTTTCCTCAGGAATTGCTCCCTCTGTGATTCCCACCCCCACCATTAATCTCTCTCCCGGCATTTATCCCCACAAGCGGTTGAAGTGTTACACCTGCCTATTCAGGGCCCCAAACAGTCCGTCCAGGTGACACAGCTCTTCACCTGCAAAGCTGTTGGGATCGTCCACTGTATCCCGTGCTCTGGTGCAGCTTCTATATTGGAGAGACCCAACATAGACTGGGGGACAAAACGCAGGATTTCCTGGTGGTCAACCATTTCAATTCCAATCCCCATTCCCATTAAGTCGTGTTGGTCCATGGCCTCCTCTTCTGCCACAATGAGGCCACTCTCAGCTTGGAGGAGCAACACCTTATATTGCATCCAGGCAGCCTCCAACCTGATGTCATGAACATCGATTTCTCCAACCTAGTATGTTTCCCCCCCCCCCTTCTCTCTTCATTTCCCCACTCTGGCACCCCCTTATCTCTTTTCCTCACCTGCCTATCACCTCTCCCTTGTGCCCCTCCTCCTTCCCTTTCTCCCAGGGTCCACTCTCCTCTCCAATCAGATTCCTTCCTTTTCTTCCCTTTACTGTATCTATCACTTCCCAGCTTCTTTCTTCACCCTCTTCTACCACTCACCTATCTTCATCTATCACCTTCCAGCTTGTACTCCTTCCACTCTTCCCACCTTCTTACTCTGGCATCATCCTTTCCAGTCCCAGTGAAAAGTCTCAGCCCAAAACATCAACTGTTTATTCCTCTCCATAGATGCTGCCTGACCTGCTGAATTCCTTCAGCACCATATATGTGTTAAAGAAGAGAAGAAACTATAGGCCAGTTTGTCTGACTTCAGTGGTTGGAAAGATGTTAGAGTCCATTATTAAGGATGAAGTTCTAGGGTACTTGGAGGCACATGATAAAATAGACAAGACTCATCATGGTTTCCTTAAGGGGAAATCTGTTGGAATTCTTTGAGGAAATAACAGACAGGATAGATGAAGGAGAGTCAGTAGATATTTTATACTTGGATTTCCCTTGATTCCCCTATCCATAAGATACCTATCTAGCTCCTTTTTGAAAGCATCCAGAGAATTGGCCTCCACTACCTTCCGAGGCAGTGCATTCCAGACCCCCACAACTCTCTGGGAGAAGAAGTTTTTCCTTAACTCTGTCCTAAATGACCCACCCCTTATTCTCAAACCATGCCCTCTGGTACTGGACTCTCCCAGCATCTGGAACATATTTCCTGCCTCTATCTTGTCCAATCCCTTAATAATCTTATATGTTTCAATCAGATCCCCTCTCAATCTCCTTAATTCCAGTGTGTACAAGCCCAGTCTCTCTAACCTCTCTGCGTAAGACAGTCCAGACATCCCAGGAATTAACCTTGTGAATCTACGCTGCACTTCCTCTACAGCCAGGATGTCCTTCCTTAACCTTGGAGACCAAAACTGTACACAATACTCCAGGTGTGGTCTCACCAGGGTCCTGTACAAATGCAAGAGGATTTCCTTGCTCTTGTACTCAATTCCCTTTGTAATAAAGGCCAACATTCCATTAGCCTTCTTCACTGCCTGCTGCACTTGCTCATTCACCTTCAGTGACTGATGAACAAGGACTCCTAGATCTCTTTGTATTTCTCCCTTACCTAACTCTACACCATTCAGATAATATCTGCCTTCCTGTTCTTACTCCCAAAGTGGATAACCTCACACTTATTCACATTAAACACCATCTGCCAAGTATCTGCCCACTCACCCAGCCTATCCAAGTCACCCTGAAAGTACAGAGGCTTCAAGGGGATACAAGTGAGTTGAATGAGTGGATGAGAACGTGGCAGGGAAGGGAACATATGCAACTTTACTCTTTGGAACACAGTACAGAAAAGCAAAATATTTTAAAGTGGTGAGTGATTTTGATGTTAAAAGGTGCCTCAGTGTCCTTATATACTGTAGTTGCTACCAAAAGGAAACATGCAGATGTAGCAAACAATTAAGAAGGCAAATGATATGTTGGCTTTTATTACAATAAAGTTTCAAAGGTATGCTACTGTAATTATATAGGGTCCTGGTGAGATCACACCAGGAAGAATGTAACTGTCATAGAATAAATGCTAGATGTTGCTTTGCTAGACTGGTTCCAGGGCATGATGTATTTTTTTTGGATGAGGGGAAGTTGAGTAGACTTGGCCTGTATTCAGAGTTTAGAAGAAAGAGGACACTTCTTTGAAATGTATGAAGTTTCTGCAGAACTCAGTAGGGTGGGTGCAGGGAGAATGAGGAGCTCAGGACCAGGGGTCTCTGTCTCAAAATAAAAAAGAGCCCATTTAGGACTAGATGAGTAGAAAGTTCTTTAAGCAGAGACTGATGAATCTTTGGCATTCTCTGCTCCAGAGGCTGTGAAAGCTCACTCATTGAGCACATTCAGACCAGGGTGGATAGCTTTCTGAATAGGAAGGGAATTAAGGGACATAAGAACATAAGAAATAGGACCAGGAGAAGGCCATCTGGCACATCAAGCCTGCTCCTCTATTCAATAAGATCATAATTGGTTTGGCCATGGACTCATCTCCACCAACCTGTCTATTCCCCATAGCCCTTAATTCCACTTATGCAAAATTCTGCCTGTGTCTTAATATATTTGATGAGGTAGCCTCTACTGCTTCCTTGAGTAGAGAATTCCTCAGATTCTCTACTCTCTGGGAATAGCAGTTTCTCCTCATCTCCATCCTAAGTCTATTCCCATGAACCTTGAGGCTATGTCCTCTAGTTCTAATCCCACACACCAGTGGAAACAGCTTCCTATCTCTATTTTATCTATCCCTTTCATAATTTTACATGTTTCTATAAGACTCCTTGTCATTTTTCTGAATTGAGTATAGTTCCAGGTGACTCAGTCTTTCCTCATAGGCTAATCCCCTCATCTCTGGAATCAATCTGGTGAAACTCCTCTGCACCACCTCCAAAACAGTATATCTTTCCTCAAGTAAGGAGACCAGAACTGCACACACATTACTCCAGGAGTGGTCTCCCCAATACGCTGCAGCATAACTTCCCTGATCTTAAGTTCAATCCCTCTAGCAATGAAGGCTGGCATTACATTTGCTTTCTTGATAACCCGTCGCACCTGTGAACCAACTTTTGTGATTCATGCATGAGCATTCCCAAGTCCTTCTGCACAGCAGCATGCTGCAGTTCCTCACCATTTAGATAATAATATGGTCTTCTACCTTTCCTTCCAAAGTGGATGACCTCACATTTACCAACATTTTACTCCATCTGCCAGGCCCTTGCCCACTCGCTTCACCTACCTACGTTTCTCTGCAGACCCTCAGCACCCTCTGCCCACTTTGCTTTTCAATTTAGTGTCATCAAACTTGCATACATGAACTTTCAAATCATTAATGCATATTGTGAACAGTTACAGGTACAGCACCAACTCCAGTGGCACTCTACTCACTACTGACTGCCAACCAAAGGAACACTCATTTATCATATCTCTCTGCTTTCTATTGGTCAACCAACCTTCTGTTCGTGCTAATACATAACCCCCAACTTTGTGCATCCTTATCTTATGGAAAAGTCTTTCATGTGGCACTTTATCAAACACCTTCTAGAAATCTAATTATACAACATCTACATGTTCCTTTCTATCTGCTTCATTCATTATATCCTCAAAAAAACTCCACTAAGATTTTTGAGGATATAATCAGTAGATAGATGTCAAACAGGACCTGCCCTTCCTGAATCCATGCTGTCTCTGCCCGATAGAACTACTTCAATTCAATGTCCCACTACTTCTTTCTTAATGATAAATAATTAATAGCTTCAAGCATTTTCATGACCACAGACATTCACCTATCTCACCTACAGCTACTCACATTTTTCCTACATCCTTTTAAAAATAATAGCTTGACATTCACTGTCTTCTAATCCGCCAAGACATGCTCGGAGTCCAGAGAATTTTGGTGAATTGTCAAAAACGCATCTTTTCTAACATCCGTCACTCCTTTCAGTATGTTGGGGTGCATCCCATCAGAACATGGAGACTCGTCTACCTTTAGGCTCACTAGTTTGCTCAACACTAATGACAGTGATTGTATCAATGTCCTCCCTTTCTATCTCATCGATAACATCTCTCTTTGGCATATTAGATGTGTCCTCAACTTTGGAGACTGACAGAAAATAGTCATTCAAGGTCTCATCCATTTCTGTATTGCCCGATATCAATTCCCCATTCTCACCTTCCAAGGAATCTACATTCACTTTAGCCACCCTTCTATGCTTTATATCATTATAAAAACCTTTACCATCTGTTTTTATCTTTTCTGCTAGTTTTCTTTAAAATCTATCTTCCCTTTCCTTTTTGCTTGTTTAGTGGTTCTTGTTTGCTTTTGAAAGCTTTCCCAATTTCCAGTTTCCCTCTACTCTTGGTGACTTTGTATGCATAAGTTTTTAGTTTGATGGCTGCTTTTATTTTCTCAGTTATCCAAAGCCAGCTCCCCCACCCTTACTGTCCGTAACCGAAATACACCTTTGTTGAGCAATGCGAATAACCTCTTTGAAAGTCTTCCACTGTTCCTCAGCTGTCCCACTATATAGCCTGAGCTCCCAGCCCACACAAACTATCTCCTCACTCATCCCATTGTAGTCTCATTTTTTAGGCATAAAACACTGGTTTAAGATCGAACTATCACACCCTTCATTTGTATGAGAAATTCAGTCATACTGTGCTCGCTCTTTCTAAGAGGATCCTTAATTACAGGATTGTTGATTTTATCTGTCTCATAGCATATGACCAGATATAAGGTAGTATTTTCCCATGTAGGTTCACGAGCAAGCTGTTCAAGCACATTATCACAGATGAAGACTGCCACAACATACTTAATTCACCCAATCTATGGGCAAGTTAATTTCCCTGTGACAACTTCCATTCCACTCCTATGTGCATCAGCTCTTTCTTGGTTATTGCTTGTGCCAATGTAATGATATTCAGTGGCTTATAATAACATTACAGAGGCATAGGCGATATAGGGACAAAAATATCAAAGTTCAAAGTAGATTTATTATCAAAGCCCATATATGTTACCACAGACTACCTTGAATTCATTTTCTTGTAGGCCTTTATAGGGAAAAAAAGAAATACAACAGAATTTCATGAGAATCTACACATAAGCAAAGACTGACAGTAACCAATGTGCTAAAGGAGACAAACACGAAAATTTTAAAAAGTATGGACAACAGGAGTTTTAAAGTTAAAACTTCTGGTGCTGGTGGTAGACGGCGACATTCTGTGGGCAGCTCACAGAAAAGAAATATCTGATGCATGGGGATAGTGCAAGAAAATGGCTTGCAGTATATTAAAGATAATATTGTCAAATGGTGAAGGAAGTTAGAAACTACTCTAGCCATTATTTCTTACATTCTTAGCACTGTAATAAATTGACTAATGCATCAGAAAAGGCAAGTGGGAACTTTCTGGTCCTTAATCTGTGACACTCTCGTGATAGCTTATGCCTTGCATATATGAAGAAAGTCATCTTAAACCCCTGAAACATGAAGCAGCTTCTAGTACCTACGGTGTTCCGACATTACTGTGACAGGTCATTCCACACTGGAGTACCAAATACTGAATTCAGATCTTTGCAACACTCCTGGTTTTCCTTCCAGAATAATGTAACATTTATAGTATGATCAGCATTTTGAATGCGATCCTTTAATTTTGTAGTCTGGGCTTGGTCGGGGATATTTTGATTGACATTGGACGTGTTTGTTCTTTGGGTAAATTTCATGGTTCTTAATCTGGACACTAGGTGGAGCACACGAGCAATTGGTGATGGCAGAACTTTTGAGGGAAAAGCAGTTGGGTCTACAATTGTACCATTTGGTGCTTCTCAGTTAACACAGGTGCTTGCAGAGTAATGCAAAGATTAACTGCACACTGGCAGTGCTTTAAATTTGCTGGAACTGTGCATGTGTCAATTCAGCAATAGCCAATATTGCATGAAATGTCATGGAGATGTCAATGAAGATGCATGGAATACAGCTCAGCATTCAACACTATTGTGCCCGTGAAACTCATCATTGAGCTCCAAGACCTGGGCCTCAATACCTCCCTGTGCACTGGATCTTTGATTTCCTCACTGGCAGAGCCCAGTTAGTATTGGTTGGCAACATCTCCTCCACACTCAACATCAGTACCGAGCTGTGTGCTCCGCCCCCTGCTTTATGCATTTTATACCTATTACTGCGCAGCTAAAATATTACTCTTGTACATTTGGTTACCAGGGTCTGGAAATGGACCACCAAGCACATCTTACCCTCCTCTCCCCCACTTTCCACAGGGATCGCTCCCTACGCGACCCCCTTGCCATTCATCACTCCCCGCTGATCTCCCTTCTGGTACTTATCCTTGCAAGCAGAACAAATGCCACACCTGCTCCCTCACTACCATTCAGGGCCCCAAACTGTCCTTCTAGGTGAGGCAACACTTCACCAGTCGGTCTGTTGGGGTCATCTACTGTATCCAATGCTCCCAGTCTGACATCCTGTATATTGGTGAGCAAATGGAAAAGTTCTAATCTGGAAGACTTACAAACTAATCTTTTGAGCGGGAGATAAGAATAAAGATTTCCTTTCAATAAACACTCTTTATTCAGTTTAAGACTTGGGTACAAATGAAACAATCAAGACTGGTTATATGCTAACAGTTTTAGTGCTTTTAAAAAACGAGCTGAAGGCGGTAAGTGCTTGATAGGCTAGTATCTGGAAGGCCACATGTCCTCAATACACAGTACGTTTCTCACATTGTCCTGGACAGCCAGCACACAAGGAAAGTCAGCTAAGAGTTCTGCAGATAGAAGCAATGCCTTCTGTTCACGCTCGTAGTAGGAAATAGTCTTCCCACTCCAATGTCAGTCATTTAAGTAGCATCGTGTTCAAGTCTGGACCTTCTGTTCTTCTGAGACAGGACCCTGCATGAATGCATATATTTTGAAATTACATTGTTCAGTATGGGGAAGAAAATGGAAGCATATTAGTAACAAACTGTACAATTTTGAACAATTCTCTCTGTTGCATTATCCATGCTTTAATAATAATCTTTCATGACCTAAGGTTATAAGGGGGTTGATGGAGAGGTAGAAGGAAGGATAAAGTGGTTTGAGTTATCATTTATCTCATCCAATTGTTTTATCCAACTCCTTTATTTTCTTGGCATAAATCAAACTATAAACCTCGGGATCATTCTTCCTGCTCTTCTATGAATTCTTGGAAGTTCTTTGATAACAATATATATCTAGATTCCCAAGTAAGTGTAGCCTCATCTAGCCTCGTAAGTACACTCTTAGTAGCAAACATCCACATTCATTTTAATCTTACTTTATTAAGGATATTACTTATTATTTTAGTTGCTGTGTATCCTGCTTGACTATACATGATTGTAACACACACGAAATACTGGAGGAGCTCAGCAGGCCAGGCAGTATCTATGGAAAGGAATAAAGAGTCAGCGTTCCTGATGAAGGGTCTTGACCCAAAATGTCGACTGTTTACTCATTTCCACAGATGCTGCCTGGCCTGCTGAGTTCCTCCAGCATTTTGTGTGTGTTGCCTGGATTTCCAGCATCTGCAGATTTTCTTGAGTTTGTGATTACACATTATTGTAAATTAAACTACATAGAACATCATTCGCCTGACTGATCCAGCTGTTGTCAACTCTCCCGATATTCATTACTTGATTATCTTGGTGTCACTGCCTAATTTTTGCAATGTTATATAAAGCAATTCCTTCAGCTGCATTTGACTGAGAAGAAGCATCAAGCTGATACTTCCAATAATTACTTTCTAAAAGTTCTACTATTTTTCTTCTTATGACCAAAGTTTTCAAACAAGTTAGTTGATGAGTTATTTTTTATTAATTGTCTTTAAGTGTCCTTGGGTGGCAATAATCTCAATGGTGTTTTTGTTGGTCAGAAAATGCCAACGTAAAATAATTGATAGAGAAACAGAAAGTGGTGGAAACACTTAGCAGGTCAGGCAGCATCTGTGGGAAGAGAAACATTGTACAAAGATCCTGGTCCAGAACCGGAACCATTTCTGTTTCTCTTACTGAAGAAATACATTGTATTCACTAAAAATAAGAATATAGGAAAAAGGAATTCCTCAGGTGTTGTCCCTTATGACAATAGTAAATTCATTCAGGTCTAGTACAGCATATACAGTATAATGTCTAAAAGAACAATCCTGTGTTGATTTTTATCTTGTCTTATATTTACAACCAAGTACACAGAGGCCAATCAGCCCAGTGGATTCATTCTAGCTCCAAAGGGAGCTAAGCCATTAGTCCCATTTCTCCTCTCCTTGGTTATCTCCAGTTCTGCAACCTATTCACACACACCCATCAACAGCCCTTTGATCCTTTCTGTCACTACACCACAGCCAATTTATACTCACCAATTAACCTGTGCTCGAACCAAGTTTCACCTCTTGGTGACGATGGGGCCGGGAGTTGGGTGGCTGAGCAATTTAGGTTCCCCGATTTCATCGCATTATCATCGCTGAGGCCTGACATGGTCGTTGAGTCAGAAATCTCAAAGCAGAGCTGACAGTGCTTTGGGAAGACCAGATTGAGGAGGTGTTCAAGTGTAAGAGAGCCAAATTCCAGGAGCTGGTGGAGCGGTGACAGGGGAGGAGAGCATGATGTGAGTCTATTGAGATGGGGTGTAGAGGATTTGCTGGCTGCTCACTCTGTGGAACCTACTCTCTCCTTGGCATCACGGGGGTTGCAAAGAAAAGAGCATTGAGACTGTCCCAGAGGCTGCTGAGCGAGCCTCCAGATGGCTGTGGGGCAAGAGGTGCAGCCCATGGACCAGTGCTGCTGGGACACAAGCCAGGGCCTGATCAACCCTGGCTGGGTCACCTGGGTGAGAGTGTCTGATGCTGAAAGACCTGAGACATGCGGTGATCCCCAGGCCACGTCACAGATGACGTCTCCCAGCACATCGTCGAATGCATCTCAGCATCTAAAGTAGCCAGGCATCACAACCTGCCCTATTTTCAAACTCTGGGTTTCGGTGGTACAAAAATGTCTGGGTTCTCCAAACAGTGGAAAGTTCACTCTGCCAGATTATAGTCCAGTTGATCTGAAATGATTATCAATATACCTGGGAGTTATAATTCCCTGTTAGTAGGAGCTTTGCCATCCAAATGATATATTGGCTGTGGCCACGCACCCTCGAAGACCCGTTGTGGACTCACACTGTTGATATTGATGGACGTGGAGATGACTTCCAGTGACCTGATGGAATGGCTGGCAGCCAACAACCCCATCCTGACACATGTGTGGGTCTCCTGCCCTGTCAAGATGCCAGCAATCAGTCCAGCAGCAAAACTGTAAGGGAAAGCACAGCGTTATTCAGCAAATGTCAAAAACATATTCGAGCTGTTTGGTACCTTGCCAACAGCCACAGACCTGGAGAATGGTTCCTGGTTGAAATGAATAACGATATTTCGAATGTCAGCTACCTGCTGTACTGTATGCGCGAGTTTCACAAAGTCACATTCTGGATGTGAATTTATGCACAAGGGTCACCATATCATGAATAAGAAGGTGTGAGAGACGCATAAAAAAAAACGGTCAAAAGATTCAAGAACTTTTGATGCACGTTTTGCACAAGTTGAAACAACAGAGGGAGTTGCTATTGGTGGGGGAAAGCCTGGAGCTTAAATGATTAAATTGGGTCCTGCAGCAAGTGTTAATCATGACAGGACGAGATGGGATTTGTGCTCCCATACAGGGATTCTTCCCTGAGGCACATCTGTAGACGGATGAGGGTTGAAGAAGGGTGTCAGGGTGGGTCCTGATATATCAATTCCCTTCTGTTAACAACACGCATTGAATGCATAAACTCTTGAGGAAGGGGTGTGCTGTTGCTGGTGATGCTGATGTTGTAGCCTTTTATAGCTCGTAAACCCTGCTACAACTGACGACTGTGGTAGCACACATTGCTGGAATACACAGTAATAGTAACTAACGGGAATGGGACCACATCAATGTGTATTTATAGTACACCTTCAATAACATGTATCCGAGTGCTTCACAATGTGCAATCAGGCAAATTGACATCTAATGCTGTGACTTTGAAGGATTTTGGACTGGTATACCGAGGTCCCTCTGTTCCTCAGCACTCCCTAGGACAGTACCACTCATGCCTCATGTCCTAGTCTCTTTGGCACTCCCAAAATGCATCACTTCCCATTCAGGGATTCAACATTATTTCCCTTTTCTCAGCAACACGCACACAAAATGCTGGAGGAACTTGGCAGGCCAGGTAGCATCAATGGAAAAGAGTATGCAGTTGAGTTCCCCCCCGCCATTTTTTGCGTGTTGCTTGGATTTCCAGCATCTGCAGATTTGCTCGTCTTCCCTTTCTTCAGCCCACTTCACCAACACATCCGTAGACCGGGATTGCACGCTGTCAACATCTCCATCAACCTTTGGGTCAAGTTTTTAAATAGTGAACCATATTTTTGGTTTCTCTACAAGGGGAAACATCATCTGCACATGCACTGTATGACAAGCCCTGAGGATCTTAGTGAGGAGCTGGACAGGGATGGGTGGAAACATAAGGGATACCGCAGGAGGAGAGGAACCAACAGATATTTGACTAATGGGCGGGAAGCAGGCAGAAGCAACTGAGGAAGGTGAACAGGTGGTTCAAAAAGCCACCAATCGAAGTATTCCGGGAACTCCTTCTGCGAGATGGGCAAAGGTGGAAAGAATACGATGTTGAGGAGGTAAATGGCTGCACATACCCCCACTTGATGACACCAAATGCCTGCTTCTTTGAGCTCATCTGTGGAAACAGCTTAAATTCCTCTCTTTAATGTCTCTTTTTTCTTTTTCAAGGTGGCTGGGGTTCTGTCGGTCCACGATCTGCAACGGCATTCAAACTACAGCTTTACATGGCGAATGAGTTCCCACTCCTGGAGCCCACCGCCTGGCCGTTTTCCGACATTCTCCAAGAGTGGCCTGGAAGACGTGCCCCTCTGGGGTGTGGCCCTGCGCGGCTCTGTGGGCAACCGATTCCAGGCCAGCGCCACCAACTAAGGCATCGCGGGGGAGGGAACATGATGATTTCGTGGTGGCGGATGCTGCGGATGGAGGTCTCTGTTGTCGAGCAATCGGTCTCTCTCTCGCTCCCCCTTTCAACGATGGGGAGAGTTTGTCGCCCGATTCTCAAGTCAGAGAATCTTAGAATAAAAAGTGATGCGGCAGATTGTAATACCACAACAGTGACTGTTCGTCAGTCTCCCCTTTTGCTGTGAAATGGCTGATATCTCTCTGGAGGGAGGGAGGGAGGGAGAGGGAAAGGGAGAGGGAGGGGGAGGGAGAGGGGGACAGAGAGGGAGAGAGAGAGACTGTGGCAAGTCGAACTGTTGGGTAAACAATAACTTTTGTTGACAGATCATGGTCTCCCTTTTGGGGGCTTTGCTGCTGTTTGTGTGGGCGAGGGAGACAGGGGGCTTTGGGGTTCTAAAGTTTTTCTGTCATTCATTCTTTGGGGTTTTTCTGCTTTTGTGGATGTCTGCAAAGAATGAGAATTTCAGGTTGTATACTGTATACATTCTCTGCTATTAAAATGGAACTATTTGAACCATATGAACCTCAGTGAATAATAACTAACTAAATAAAAGCCTTTGCTTTGTTATTTCTAACCCAGTCTCTAATGGATTTTACATATTTAGGAACTGAAGAAGAAACATTCTATCAACTTTCAACATTGTATTTTACAAAATGCTGTTTTATTAATAATTGCAAGATACTTACGTTTCTGAAAGTGAGAAAACGAGCTAGACATCAGAACCAGGTATTAAAATATTGCATTCCCCGGTGGTGCGGAGGCTATTGATCTGAGATTATTGTCTAAGGATTTAACAAGTGCATGCATAAATCACTCTGACTTTCATACTTTTGAAACCACAGATATATTAGCTTCCAGTGAATGAGTTCAGGTCAATTGGAGCGATTAACTAAAATTGCAGGCTTAAACACAGCAAACTCCGTTGCTATTGCTGCAAAGACAAACAGTGCAAAAAGTTAGCCGTAATAAGAGAGGAGACATCAAAAAAATGCCTTTGAGGGAATTAAAGAGGAGATATGTACAGGGTGGTAAAAACATACAGAGGACTTAAGGCATGCAACCATAAATGTTCTTGTCTTATTCCTTATCATTGCTGTCTAAGTATGCCTAAACGACTAAGATGAAAATATGTGGTCATTGCAATTCAATTCTAAGTGTTTAATTCTACGTTTCATGAATTAGTGAATAAACATTACATGTATCGAAAGTTCAGACATCATTTACAATATAATTAACATTCAGCTTATTTGTCCTAAATCGCAAAACTGCTACCTGGGCAACTTGTTGCGGTTTGGCCAACTTGGGTCCGCATGTTTTGAGAGTATTCTGGGGTGCAAACCACCGACTGGATTGCACCAAACAAGGATGTCAACCATCACGTCATTAACTGGAGAGAGGGGTGGTGGTGAATACACAAACTGGGCAGCAAAGATGAACTTTCCAATATGCTGGGGATTAGGTCTGGCCTACCCCACACACCGTTCACCAGACGTAAAGCAACGTGGCACAGATTTATGCTCACGTTCTTAATACCAGGCTTAAGGACAGCTTCTGCCTCCCTATTTTAAGACTGCTGAACAGATCTTTAGTACATTAAGATGGACCCTTCACCTGCTATCTCCATGCACTGCAGTTTCTCCGTTACTGTAACACTTCATTCTGTGCTGTGTTTGTTTCAGCTGGTACTATTTCAATTCATTGTTGTAATAAATTGTTCTGTATGAACAGAGTGCAGATTTTTCACCATAACCCAGTGCACGGCAATAATCAGAATCAGGTTTATTATCACCGGCATGTGACATGAAGTTTTCTTAACTTAGTAGCTGCAGTTCGATGCAATACATAATATAGAAGAAAAAAAAGTAATACATATATAAGTAAATCAATTATAGTATATGCATATTGAATAGATTAAAAACGTGCAAAAAGAAGAAATACTGTATATTTTAAGAAGTGATGTAGTGTCCAAGGGTTCAATGTCCATTCAGGGATTGGGTGGCAGAGGGGAAGAAGCTGTTCCTGAATCGCTGAGTGTGTGCCTTCAAGCTTCTGTACCTCCTACCTGATGGTGACAGTGAGAAATGGGCATGTCCTGGGTGCTGGAGGACCTTAATAATGGACGCTGCCTTTCTGAGACACTGCTCCCTAAAGATGTCCTGGGTACTTTGTAGGCTAGTACCAAAGATGGAGCTGATTAGATTTACAATCTTCTGCAGCTTCTTTCAGTCCTGTGCAGTAGCAACCCCCCCCCCCCCATAGTAGACAGTGATGCAGCCTGACAGAATGCTCTCCACGTTACATCTATAGAAGTTATTGAGTGTATTTGTTGACATGCCAAATCTCTTCAAACTCCTAATGAAGTATAGTCGCTGTCTTGCCTTCTTTATAACTACATCGATATGTTGGGACCAGGTTAGATCCTCAGAGATCTTGACACCCAGGAACTTGAAACTGCTCACTCTCTCCACTTCTGATCCCTCTATGAGGATTGGTACGTGTTCCTTCGTCTTACCCTTCCTGAATTCCACAATCAGCTCTTTCGTCTTACTGGTGTTGAGTGCCAGGTTGTTGCTGTGGCACCACTCCACTAGTTGGCATATCTCACTCCTGTATGCCCTCTCATCACCACCTGAGATTCTACCAACAATGGTTGTATTGTCAACAAATTTATTGATAGTATTTGAGCTATACCGGGCCACACGGTCATGGGTATAGAGAGAGTAGAGCAGGGGGCTAAGCACACACCCCTGGGGTGCGCCTGTGTTGATCATCAGCTAAGAGGATATGTTATCACCAATCCACACAGATTGTGGTCTTCCGGTTAGGAAGTCAAGGATCCAATTGCAGAGGGAGGTACAGAGGCCCGGGTTCTGCAACTTCTCAATCAGGATTGTGGGAATGATGGTATTAAATGCTGAGCTATAGTCGATGAACAGCATCCTGACGCAGGTGTTTGTGTTGTCCAGGTGGTCTAAAGCCGTGTGAAGAGGCATTGAGATTGCATCGGCCGTTGACCTATTGTGGCAATAGGCAAATTGCAATGGGTCCAGGTCCTTGCTGAGGCAGGAGTTCAGTCTAGTCATAACCAACCTGTCAAAGCATTTCATCACTGTCAATGTGAGTGCTACCGGGCGAAAATCATTAAGGTAGCTCACATTATTCTTCTTAGGTACTGGTATAACTGTTGCCTTCAAGTGGGAACTTCTGCCCGTAGCAGTGAGAGGTTGAAAATGCCCTTGAATACTCCCACTAGTTGGTTGGCACAGGTTTTCAGAGCCTTACCAGGTACTCCATCAGGACCTTCCGCCTTGCAAGGGTTCACTCTCTTTAAAGACAGTCTAACACTGGCCTCTGAGACAGAGATCACAGGGTCATTAGGTGCAGCAGAGATCTTCACAGCTGTGGTTGTATTCTCCCTTTCAAAACAGGCATAGAGTTCAGCTGGTAGTGAAGCATCGCTGCCATTCATGCTATTGGATTTTGTTTTGTAGGAAGTAATGTCTTGCAGACCCTGCCAGAGTTGCCGTGCATCCTATGTCGCCTCCAACCTCGTTCGAAATTTTCTCTTCGCCCTTGAAATAGCCCTCCGCAAATCATTCCTGCTTACCCAAATTTACCCAACTTAATACCAGATACTAGTTTTAGACAGAATACAAGCTATTTATTTTAGTCTTGTTTAGGTATATGTAGACCCACTTTGAATATCCTAATGATCACACCCCAATGAACCGCATGGACTGTCCAGCTCTCTTTAATGGAGAGTAAGCCTGGCCTCGAGGAGGTGACACAGCACACCCTCCTCAGGAGGCAGCTGGGACTGCTACACCACACCCATGCCCCCAACAATACTTCACTGGGGAGCACGAGCACACCGTATAAACCCAGACCGCTAAATCACGATAATATGACGTCAGATGTGGAAAGTGCTAATGGACTTGGCAGAACTGCACACAGGCCAAGGCAGAAACAGCAGAGCTAGTGAATGTTCAGAGTATCTCTCAGTGCAAACCCCCTTCTCCTTAACTCAGTGCCGTCAGGTGATAAATGGGTAATGAGTGGAACTTTTGCTTTTTCCAATGCACCACTGGGTTCTTCACTTCGAGAGTAAACCTCAGTCAAGTCTGCCCCACCAAACACCTACCAATTATCTTGCTCACTCTATTCTCTGAGACTTTTGCAAATGACTCCTGATAAAATGGCCTCGAGGATCTTCTCAAATACAGCGCCTATAAAAAGTATTCGCACCCCCACCCCCTCCCTCTGGAGGTTTTCATGTTTTATTGTTTTACAACATTGAATCACAGTGGACTTAATTTGGCTTTTTTGACACTGATCGACAGAAAAAGATTCTTTTGTGTCAAAGTGAAAACAGATCTCTACAAAGTGATCTAAATTAATTTCAGATATAAAACACAAAATAATTGATTGCATAAGTATTCATCCTCTTTAATATGACACACCAAATCATCACTGGTGCATCCAGTTTGGTTTTAGAAGTCACGTAAATAGTTAAGTAGATATATTTATGGGACCTGTGAGTAGTCAAGGTGTTTCAATTGACTGTAGTAAAATACACCTGCATCTGGAAGGTCCAGCTATTGGTGAGTCAGTATCCTGGCAAAAACTACACCATGGAGACAAAAGAACACTCCAAGCAACCTTGTGAGAAAAGGTTACTGAAAAGCACAAGTCAGGAGATGGATACAAGAAAACTTCCAAGTCACTTGGAGTACAGTTAAGTCAATCATCAATAAATGGAATGAATAGGGCACAACTGTAAATCTGCCTAGAGCAGGCTGTCCTCAAAAACTGAGTGACCGTACAAGAAGGGGCTGGTGAGGGAGGCTACCAAGAGACCTATAGATGAGTTACAAGCTTCAGGGGCTGAGATGGGAGAGACTGCGCATACAACAACAACTGTTGCCCGGGTGCTTCACCAGTCACAGCTTTATGGCAGAGTGGCAAAGAGAAAGCCACTGTTGAAAAAAACACACATGAAATCTGGCTAGAATTTGCCAGAAGGCATGTGGGAGATTCTGAAGTCAGCTGGAAGAAGGTTCTAGATGGAACCAAAATTGAGCTTTTTTGGCCATCAGACTAAACACTATATTTGGCATAAGTCAAACACTGGACATCATCAAAGACACACCATCCCTACCATGAAGCATGGTGGTGGTTGCATCATGCTGTGGGGATGCTTCACTGCAGCAGGCCCTGGAAGGCTTGTGAAGGCAGAGGGTAAAATGAATGCAGCAAAATACAGGGAAATTCTGGAGGAAAACTTGTTGCAGTCTGTAAGAGAACTGCAACTTGGGAGAAGATTTGTTTTCCAGCAAGACAGTGGCCCCAAACAGAAGCCAAAGCTACACAGAGTCCAGACCTCAATCCAATTGAGAATTTGTGGCTTAACTTGAAAAGGGCTATTTACTTATGATCACCATGCAATCTGACAGAGCTTGAGCAGTTTTGTAAAGAAGAATGGGGAAAAATTACAGTGTCCTGATGTGCAAAGCTGACAGAGACCTGTCCACACAGACTCAAGGCTGTAATTGCTGCCAAAGGTGCATCTATTAAATACTGACTTGAAGGGGGTGAAGATTTATGCAATCCATTATTTTGTGTTTTATATTTGTCATTAATTTAGATCATTTTGTAGAGATCTGTTTTCATTTTGACATGAAAGAGACTTTTTCTGTTGATCAGTGTCAAAAAAGACAAATTAAATCCACTGTGATTCAATGTTGTAAAACAATAAAACATGAACACTTCCAAGGGTAGTGAATACCTTTTACAGGCACTTCAGACAGAAACTTAACAAAATCTAAGATATTAAATTTACTCTAGTTCATTTGTAATAATTTACCCAGGAATGCAGTGGAAAGACAAAACTTGCGGCTACATAATGTTTTTAATAAAAGGAAAACCACTCCAATCTAATCAATCTAGTCACAGGAATGGTATCACTAAAGGAGCTCATTTCATGTACTGAGCAGAGGAAGACTGATAATGGAACCTGCATTACATTAGCCCCATAACAAGATTGCTGCAAAATAACTGGAGAAGACCCTCACATTTGCTGTGTGTGTAGATTAATCTCTTTTGCATTGGCTTCTAAAGTGCACTGAGTTTGCTGGAAGCATTAATGTCCAGTGAAATTCTGACTTAAGCTTGCAGGAATATTTCATAAGTTTGGAACAAGATCTTGGTTTACTTCAACTATGCAAGATCATCAAATGATTCTGTGGAATGTCTGATGCCTGTGCTGCTCCTTGGAAACGGCTTATCAGATTAGCACCGTCCCTTTGCCCATTCCCACTAACACAGCAAATGTTTTCCACACTCGGTATCCAAGAAACCCCACCAGTGAAGTTAAGTTCTGCAACACTATTACAAAATTATGAAGTACATATGTCCTGTGTGCCAAAATGAAGCAATGCTTTTGCACGTTTGGGAGTCATTTGTCAAATTGGGCCTGTTCGGTAAGATGTTCTTTAAATTCCTTATATATAAACTGAGAAATAAATCTCCCTTCCTCCCTTCCCTCCAGTTCTTCAAGATGGTAATTCCCAATCAAACAGATCAAATTGGTTAACCTAGCAGTTACTTGGCTTGTTCAACAACATTACAATTCAGTACAAAAGCCACTTAGTTTAATTCTTCATGAGAGTAGTAGGAAAAGAAAATCTGTCCTCCTGGGAGAGGACAACTGAATGAAATCTACCCAACCAATTGATTAGTGATTATGCCACACATACGGAGGGCTGAGGTGGACATTGGCGGAGTTGGGAGAGAAAATCCCCTACGATGAGAAAGTTTCGCGTTTATGATGTCCCTGGCCAGATAGATGGGCACTCCCATAAGTTGAGCAAGAGGAAGATTCCTTTCAAGGGTGCGCTGGCGGTCCGTGATCAAAGCCGGAGGTTGCCGTGCAATCCCCTTGCTACTGACGCAGCAGACATGAAAGAACAGGCTTGCGGCGAAGAGCCTGGATGGTGGGCACGCGAGGCGGACAAGTTTCTGCCGTACACAGCGGCGGCTTCACAGCTTTGAAGACAACTAATCCAGAAATGTGGAAGAAAACTACCTTTGGCTTGGCCGTGCTTCTTGCCGTCTATGATTGACAATCTAAGTAACTCATTAAACGATTCTCCGTTCATTTATTCTTGTACAGCATCATCCTTCGCATATTTTGTTAATTCACCAGTTCTGCGCTAATCTGCACCATCAAAGGGAATGCCTTGATTTTTAGCACTAATCCTTTCAAACTGTGGCTATTGTGTGATTAGGGTGGCAGATGATAGATTCAGCTGCCACAGAATGGGGTGAGATTAGAGGGCAGGTTAAGGATTTTCACCTTCTCTTTGAGTACGCTTATATGCAGCATTTCTCTTCATGCTTCAAGGAGTTTCCACAAATGCAAAATCTAAGAATTCTGCATTACAGTATGTGGTTTCAAGGCTTGTGGAGAATCTCACTTGTTCCACTACGAGACTCGATAGCGTCGTTTCAACTGATCTGCCTCGGCTCAGAGTGACTGCTCCAATCAGAACGTGCAACAAATGAAAGTTGTGCCGCTGTCTGCAGTACGATGACAAAGAATGCAATTAATAACGTAGTCTGGAGCCCAATCATTATTTCCTAGCTTTACTCTATTTGTGGGGATTTGCTGAAATACCCACTGTTGATGATCACTTTTTTCCAGTGTCCCAGTTCAATCGGTCCTTTGAAATCCTCACTCTGTGATTAATTCTGCTATTTTCACATACTGTACTCTCCCAACCCACCATAATACGAAGAGGCTGTTACTGTGATTCGGCAAGGATCTGTTCACCTCTGGACTTCATAAGGGCACCTTTATTCACGCTGCAAGTGAAGGTCAGTCTTCCAATCCTCTGTTTGAGCCCCAAAGCTGCCTTAATCTGATGACCAAAGAGGCATTGGGTAGCGATAAGATGCCAGTACCATTGGCAAGCCCAATCTCCACTGTCAACCAACTTGAGGTCAATTACACCAGCATAGTCAAGAGATTAACTCCAAGATTCCCTCAAATCCTACTCAGTTATCTGAACAGCTGGAAGAAATACAAACACCGCTGTCACAGGGAGCAAACAATGTTCATAAAGTTGTTTCCAGCATCTGGAAGTCAGCACTGCAACATGATGTCCCTTACAATTGGTGCTGACGGGACCAAACACAACCAAAGCTGGTTGATCAACGCAATTGGCCTGAGCAGAAGGAATTACCTTCCTGAGTTGGACCTGACAATGATTTGAGGCTTTGTTCATTGGCCAGAGTTCCTATTGTCAGGTTGCACAGATCTGGGTAGAGTCAGTGAAGCTCTCTTACCTGTCACCCGCTCCAGACACGTTCAGCATTTCTCCTGGCCTGATACTAATGGCCGGGTAGTGGGCGGCACAAAGATCACTGGGCGACGTCTGGGAGAGAGTAGAAATGATCAAGTAGATTAATGTAATCAGAGAAACAAAAGGCGCTCATGGAGCTCAGTGGGTCAGGCAGGAACAATGGACTGCAATGGGCAGACAGTGTTTTAGGACGAGGCCTTTCATCTGGACTGGAAAATGAGGGGAGATTGCCAGCATAGAAAGGGGGAAGGAGAAGGGTTCAGCAAGAACTGGCAGGAGATAGATGGATCCAGGTGAGAGAGGGGGAAATCACAGGCGATATGAGAAGCTGGGGGATGGGTGATACAAAGTGACAAAGGGCTGAAGAAGATGGAATTTGATTAAAAAGGGCAGTGGACCACAGAATAAAGGGAATGAAGTGGGGTTGGGAATCAGTGCGGGGAATGTGTGGGTGATGGGCAGATGCAGATGGTGGGGAAGGGGTAAACATGGTAATGAAGGCCATGGGGTCAGAAGATAAATACACAAGTTGGGGGCAGGGAGTGGGGGGGAAGGGACAGGTGGGAGTTGTTAACAGACACTACAAAATTTGATGTGTATGTTGCCGGGCTGGAGAATATGAGTTGCTTTGCCTTGCTAGAAGATTTCCAACATCTCCAGTCTCTACTCTCCTGTCAGCCACCATCTGGAGAAACGGGGCAGATATGACTATCTTCACAGAGTGTATCTGATGTTACTGGGAGAAGCAGATCGGAGGATGAGGTAAACTGGAGTCTGACCTACCGCAGCCATTCCCTCCCTGTTCCACTAACCGATCCCAGCCCTGTGTCTGACATTTCCCGGCAGCTTGCATTGTAACAGAAGGCATTCTTTGGAAGGGAAAGAGTTGAAGCTGTAAGCATGCCTGAGAAAGCAGGTACCTGTTGGGGGGGAACAGGAACCTAAAAAAGATGCAAACCTGCAATGGTGGTGGGGTGGGGAGTGAGAGAGGAACCCAGTGGGCCCAGGTACCCATAGAGAGTGAAATCTGCAGAGTGTGAGAAACCCAGGGTGGGAGGGGGGCCCGTGGATGAGAGGAGGACCCAGAGTTGAGGAGAGGGAGAGGAGAACTCAGTGTAGGTGACCTAGCATGTGAGCAGGGATTCTAAGATCAAAAAGGTTCTTTTGAAGACCCTGGCCTGGAGTTACTCTCTGACTTTGCTTCTTTGTGGGAATGGGACCCGCTCTCAGGGTCTCACGACCGGCTGCTTTTTGATATCCCAAGGACGCAGCCTGGAAGACAAGTGTGCCTTCAGGGTTCTGGGATTTCGTGGGTCTGAGGACGTGCCGATTCTAGGCCGGTGCCCCTGACCGAAGCGTCACGGGAGAACACGGAACATCGGAAGCAGGGGGTTGCAGCCAGGGATTGTGTGTCCGAAGAGCTATGGCTTTCTGGGGCCAACTGTCTGGGCGCAGAGCTCGGAAAAAGCAAAGCAACAGACTTTTAACATTATAAATCAGCGAATTGTTTGTTATGTCTCCCCTCTCGCTGTGAAATGGGGACACAGCCCTTTTTTTCCTCATTAGGGAGAGCAAGGGAGAGAGCCTGAGGTATGTTGAGTTACCAGGTGAACGAGTAGTTTTTGGCTACTGCAAGTCTGTGTCTTTATCGATGCTTTGCTGCACGCTTGAGTGCTCGGTGGGGGGTGCTGATGCTTTTTTGCTGATGGGGGGGTGTTTTCCTTGCTGCCGTTTGTGCGTGGGAGGGGGGAACTGGGGGGGGGGGGGCTTTGGGGTTCTAATGTTTAACTGTCATTCATTCGTCGGGGCATGAAGGAGATGGGGGGGCTTTTCGAGGATGTTTGCAAAGAGAAGAACGTCAGGATGTATATTGTATACATTTCTCTGGCATTAAACGTACCTGCTGGTGCAGAGATGGGAGAAGGAGCTGGAACACCTGTCAGGAGCACAGGGTTGACATTGTGAAGCTGAGTTCTTGGGCGGGCGCTTCTTGCAATCTCGTCCAGGTTAAGTTGGATCAGGCAAGCGAAGGAGTTGAAAGGATTGGAAACAGGAAGGGCGGATGTAAATAGAACTATTCACTCACAACATGGGATGCCTGGGCCAAATGACCTGATTCCGTGGGAGGACCTCAAAGTTCGGGCTCCACTCTGAACCAGTGGTTGAGGACGTAGCAAAGACTGAAAACTCATCGTGTGGAGAATTGTCAAGGTGAACCACACAGTGACATCATCCGAAGAGCTGGAAGGTTAGCTGCTTAGTTTGGCGGTAAAAGGAGTGCATGAGAGATTTTAGAAGCTGGAGGCTTGTCATGCAATGGAGCCCGAGAGTTTCATGCTGACCTGAGAGGCTTTCCTTGGCTGAAGGGAGATTTCTCCGTCTTCTCTTCTGCTGCACAGGAGCACTCCATGCTTCCCCAGAGTGACAATCACACACTGCAAGTGTTTCAACAACGGCCGTGACATTCTCAGTGCGACTTCAACAACTTCATCTACTGCGGAAGGCAGCTCTGCAGTTAAGGAAGAGTTGTGTTAGTGCTACAGGCGTCAACTTGGGTTTAAAGGGAACATGGCTGCTAAGTGCTATAGATCACACCTCTGTCACCTCACACTGACAAATGATCCCCTCCACGAGACTCTGCACCTGCAGTGCTGGATAAAAACACTTTGCTTTTGGTAAGCAACACGCACAAAAATGCTGGAGGAACTCAGCAGGTCAGGCAGCATCTATGGAAATGAGTAAATAGTCTACATTTCAGGCCGAGACTCTTCTTCCAGACTCAAAGGGAAGGGGGAAAGCGCCAGAAGGAAAAGGTGGGTGGAGGGGAAGGAGTTCGGTGAAGCCTGGAGAGGAAGGAATCTGATAGGAGAGGAGAGTGGACCGCAGGAGAAATGGAAGGCGGAGGGGACCCAGGGGGAAGTGATGGGCAGGTAAGAAGAGGTGACAGGTCAGCGTGGGTGATGCACCATCAATAACTCACGCCGAGACTTAGGAAGTGAGATATCGGCTTTTATTGACTGAAAAACAACACTACATTCTGGGGAAAATGAGGGAGAGCAGCAGGCCACAGTCGCCTTTATACAGGGGTCTGTGGGAGGAGCCACAGGGGTAGTCAGCAGGGTCTTGGGAGGAGCCACAGGAGCAGTCAGACAGGTATATCTAGTTCACCACATTCACCCCCCCTTTGTTTAAAAAAAATTCCCAAGCATATTTACAGGTTAAGTCGATCAGGTGGTCGAATCGTTCGCTGCGATCTACGTAGCTCCGGCTGCAATTGCACAGGAGCCGGAGGTGATGACGGCACAGGTGCCGGAGGTGGTGTTTGCACCGGAGGCGGAGAGTGGGTTGGTTCTGTCCCAACAGGAGGTGTCAGGGATCCCTCGCGTGTGAGCGAGGGCCCTGGAACAGACGCATACGGAGTCTGTGTGGGGCACGGTGCGCGCGGAGTCACCTCGGGTACAGGGTGCATAGTTACCGTGGAATGCTCGGGGTAGTGGTCTGCTGCTCCGGCGGGCGCCAGGTCGCGGACAGAGACCGTGTCCTCCCGCCCATCAGGCAAGACCACGTAGGCATACTGGGGATTAGCATGCAGGAGGTGAACCTTCTCGACCAGCGGTGAGTACTTATTACTCCTCGTATGTTTACGCAGCAGCACTGGCCCCGGGGACGTCAGCCAAACTGGCAGGGTGGTCCCAGTGACAGACTTCCTGGGAAAAGAGAATAAGCGTTCGTGAGGGGTGGCATTAGTGGACGTACACAACAGGGAGCGGATAGAGTGGAGTGCCTCAGGGAGGACCTCCTGCCATCGGGAGACCGGCAACCCTTGTGACTTAAGGGCTAAAAGTATGGCCTTCCACACTGTGGCAGTCTCCCTCTCCACCTGGCCATTCCCCCGGGGATTATAACTCGTGGTGCGACTAGTAGCTATGCCCCTAGCAAGCAGGAACCGGCGCAACTCGTCACTCATAAAGGAGGACCCTCTATCACTGTGGACATAGCAGGGATATCCGAACAGTGTGAAGAGCTGGCGCAGGGCTTTTATGACCGACGTGGTAGTAGTGTCGGGGCAGGGAACGGCAAAGGGGAATCGCGAGTACTCGTCAATAATACTGAGAAAGTAGACATTGCGGTCGGTGGAGGGAAGGGGGCCCTTAAAGTCAATACTCAGTCGCTCAAAAGGGCAGGTGGCCTTGACAAGCTGCGCAGTGTCAGGACGGTAGAAGTGCGGTTTGCACTCAGCGCAGATCTGGCAGTCCCTGGTCATCGTCCTGATGTCCTCCAGGGAGTACGGCAGGTTCCGGGCTTTAATGAAGTGATAAAACCGGGTGACCCCCGGGTGGCAAAGTTGGGCATGAAGGGCATACAGCTGGTCGAGCTGGGCACTAGCACACGGTCCCCGGGATAGGGCATCAGACGGTTCATTGAGCCTGCCAGGCCGGTACAGGACATCGTAAGTATAGGTGGAGAGTTCTATTCTCCATCGCAAAATTTTATCATTTTTGATTTTGCCCCGCTGTTGGCTGCTGAACATGAACGCAACCGAGCGCTGGTCGGTCAGCAAGGTGAACCTTCTGCCGGCGAGATAGTGCCTCCAGTGCCGAATAGCTTCCACTATGGCTTGGGCTTCTTTCTCCACCGTGGAGTGCCGAAGTTCAGAGCCTTGAAGGGTACGAGAAAAAAACGCCACTGGCCTGCCTTCCTGATTGAGGGTAGCAGCCAGCGCGACGTCAGAGGCGTCACTCTCTACTTGGAAGGGAATGGTCTCGTCTACCGCATGCATCGTTGCTTTGGCAATGTCCCCTTTAATGCAGCTGAAGGCCGCGCGGGCCTCGGCAGAGAGAGGAAAGGTGGTAGACTTGACCAGGGGGCGGGCCTTGTCTGCGTAATGGGGAACCCATTGGGCGTAATAGGAAAAAAAACCCAGGCACCGCCGGAGGGCCTTGAGAGTAGTGGGAAGAGGGAGTTCTAACAGGGGGCGCTTACGGTCGGGGTCAGGGCCAATGACCCCGTTCTCCACGACATACCCAAGGATAGCGAGTCGTGTGGTTCTGAACACACACTTGTCCTTGTTATAAGTGAGGTTCAAAGCATTGGCCACCTGGAAAAAACGTTGGAGGTTGGCGTCATGGTCCGACCAGTCGCGACCACAGATGGTGATGTTATCTAGATAGGGAAATGTGGCCGTCAGTTTGTACTGGTCCACCATCCGGTCCATCTCCCTCTGGAAGACTGAGACCCCATTTGTGACACCAAATGGGACGCGCAGAAAGTGATAGAGCCTGCCACCCGCCTCGAAGGCGGTGTAGGGGCGGTCCTCTGGGCGGATGGGGAGCTGGTGATAAGCGGATTTCAGATCAATTGTCGAGTACACCTTGTACTGAGCTATCTGGTTGACCATATCCGCGATGCGGGGTAGGGGGTACGCGTCAAGCTGCGTGAATCTATTGATGGTCTGGCTGTAGTCCACAACCATCCTATTTTTCTGCCCAGTCCGAACAACGACCACCTGGGACCGCCATGGGCTTGTGCTTGGCTCAATGATCCCCTCCCTGAGCAGCCGCTGCACCTCTGAATGAATAAAGGCCCTGTCCCCCGCACTGTACCTCCGACTTTTAGTTGCCACAGGTTCACAGTCGGGGGTCAGGTTGGTGAACAGCGATGGGGGAGGGATCTTGAGGGTGGAGAGGTTGCAAATAGTGTCAGCAGCACAGCTATCGGCATGGTGCTGGGCGGGATGTGGGGTTCGGGGTGTATGTGCGTGTGGTAACGGAGTATATGGCGAAGACCCACCAAACTGAGGATTCCTGACAGTGAGTGGTGGGTGGGGCCCGTCATATGCCATAGTCACACTTTCGAGGTGGCTCTGGAAGTCCAGCCCCAATAGCACAGGTGCGCACAGCCGAGGCATGACCAGGAACACAAAGTTCCGATATTCTGTGCCCTGCACCACCAATGTCGCTACACAACCCACTCGGATGTCTGTGGAGTGCGACCCTGAAGCCAAGGTGATCTTCTGACGGACCGGCCGTGTCACGAGTCCGCAGCGTTTCACTGTGGCCGGGTCAATAAAACTCTCAGTGCTGCCCATGTCAAACAGGCAGCTAGTCCTGTGCCCCTCCACCAGGATGTCCATCATCGACCTTGCGAGCTGGTGCGGAGCGCTTTGATCGAGGGTCACGGAAGCCAGCGTAGAACGGGGCGTGTCAGGGGCGGGGCCTGGTGACGCCGGCAAAGTTGGCCGCTCACATCCGGGCATGCAAGATGGCGAGGCGGGGGCGGGGCCTGGTGACGCCGGCAAAGATGGTTGTCCACATCCGGTCATGCAAAATGGCGGCCCCCAGGTCTCAGACGCAGCGCTGCTCGACCCCGGGCGCGGTTTAGATTTACAGACCTTGGCGAAATGGCCCTTCTTCCCACAGCTGGAACAAGTCGCTTCGCGCGCCGGGCAGCTGTCCCTGGCATGTTTCAGAAGCCCACAAAAGTAACAGAGTTTCATACCTGGCGAATTCGTGGGGTTTGAGATACCTCGACTGGCAGCGGCGTTGGCGAATTCGCTCGGAACCGGGGAATCGCGCGGCTGGACTGCTTCGGCGTACAGCTGCGCAGCCTCTATCGAATCGGCCGTCTCTATCGCGGAGCGTAAGGTAAGATCAGCTTTTTCCAGCAGCCGCTGGCGTATACACACTGACCGGACCCCAGTCACAAAAGCGTCTCGGACCAAGAGTTCCTTATGCTGTTCCGCTGTGAGCGCTTGGCAGTCACAAGCCCGCGCGAGTGTCTGTAGCTCGCGGAGAAATTCAGCAGTCGACTCCGTAGGCCGCTGTTTTCGTGTTGCCAAGCGGTGCCGTGCATAAACTGGATTTACTGGCCACAGGTACTGTCTTTGGAGGGCGGCAAGCGCCTCCTCGTAGGTGGATATGTCCCTGATGAACGAATAAACTTTTGGGGCGACCCTCGAGAAGAGAAGTTTGTGCCGAACAGCCGAGTCGGTGGCACGAACCTCCTCTAAGTACGATTGGAAGCACACCAGCCAGTGTTCAAAGGCAAGAGCTGCTCCAGGGTCTCGGGGGTCCAAGTCTAGGCGTTCTGGGCGTAAAGCGGTTTCCATGTTGTAACTTTCAGTCAATAAAATTGATGCACCATCAATAACTCACGCCGAGACTTAGGAAGTGAGATATCGGCTTTTATTGACTGAAGAACAACACTACATCCTGGGGAAAATGAGGGAGAGCAGCAGGCCACAGTCGCCTTTATACAGGGGTCTGTGGGAGGAGCCACAGGGGCAGTCAGCAGGGTCTTGGGAGGAGCCACAGGAGCAGTCAGACAGGTATATCTAGTTCACCACAGTGGGGAACAGAAGAGAGGAAGGGGAGGGAAGGGTTTCTTTTCTGGAAGGAGAAATCGATAATCATGTCATCAGGTTGGAGGCTACCCAGATGGGATATAAAGGGCTGGTCCTCCAACCTGAGGGTGGCATTGTCATGGGACAAGAGGAGGCCATGGACCGACACGATGGAAGGGAAATGAGAACCAGGTAGTTCTGCTTTTGGCGGATGGAGTAGAGGTCCTCGATGAAGCGGTCCCCCAATCCCTGTCCTCGTCTGCATTCAAATGCAAATGCTCCTTAGTAGCAGAGCAGGACGGGAATCCTAGGCTGACTCCTGGTTCAGGAACAGAAATCTAGATATGGGACAAAGATCCCCCTGCTTCGAGAGGGAAAGGTTTTCTTCATCTGTTCTGTCTGACGGGCATAGTCACAGTTCCCAGTGGCGAGCTGGGATGAGGCCGTTTGAGGTGGAGGTGGTGAGGGTAGGGGAGACACAGACACAAAGCTTTTACAGACCAGTTGGTCCACCTGAAGTGGTTAAATTGCATCCTTATTTTCCTGTTGATATGCCACGTCATTGTGATTGGTTAAAATGCCTTTGTACATATAGCATTGTTCCCAGCGTAGCGGCACATTTACAGATCACATTAGCTTTATTTGTTATGTGTACATCGAAACAGATAGTGAGGTAAGCCAACAATTGCCACAGTCCGAGGACGCGCTGGGGCAAATCCGCAAGTGTTGCCACAGCCCTGGTGCCAACTTGGCATGCCCACAACTCACTAATGTCTTGTAAAGTGGGAGGAAACCAGGGCACCCAGAGGAAACCCATGTGCTCACGGGGAGAATTTACCAACTCCTTACAGACAGCAGTGGGAACAGGACCCCCTCGGTGGCACTAACCACTACACTGGCACGTCTCCCACACATCTGGCGCAGGACACCGAGCTGCTGTGGCGTGGGCCCTCATACTCAGAGTTCTCCCACACACCCTGTGAGTTCCTGATTGCAGTGCAGTTGTCGATCTAGTGGAGAGAAAGTCAACCTTCTGAAGAGAAGGGAGCCTCTCCGAGTCAAGTGCCGGAGGGACCTTCTGCTGGACCCTTTCCGTATAGTCTTGGGGCCTCTGCTGCTCATCAGGATGTGCAACCAGACAGACCACACTGGGAGAAAACAAGACATCTGAATCTCATTCCTGACCAAACAAGCCCAATGGTTAAGATTTCTACTGCTATGCTATGAGATATTTTATTTTAGCAGTTTTCTGTAAAAGCCGTGTGGCCTGCTGGTAAGAGTGTTTAGGCTTCAGCTAAAGATAAAGGGCTATGTTGTCCACTTAGGATTGTTGTGTCAGCCAGTCAGGAGTGAGATGGCAGGGAACGTTCTCAAGAGCTGGGTGGGAAGCATTTTCTGAAGGACAGTGATCTGGTTTGGGTTTTTTTTGAGGGGGGAGGTGCAGAGAAAAGAGCACCAGGGAAGACACCAGGAGGACCCCATAAGAAGTGTGGGGGGGGGGTCTATTGCAAGGAGAGCTTTGTGAGGTGGAGGATTCCAAGAAGAGGAGTTCTACCTGTGGTTGGTGATGAGAATTCAGCGCGTGAGGAAACTGATACTCCCAGCGACTACAGAGATGAGCTCCAATGTTTATGTGCACATTTAGACTGGTGTAACTGTAATGGGCCCTTTCATCTTTTTTTTCTTTCTCTGTTAACTGTTTGATAAGGTTGAAAATTGGTAAATATACTTCCTTTATAATTTTGTGCTGTTGTACGATCAGCCATTTCTGGGCTACCAATAACTGTGTGGCAAGTACTTACGCAGCATTCATTCAAATCGAGCTTCATTTAATTGGAACATCCCAGCGTTCCTGTTTGGCTGAACCCCAAATCGTACTGACCCTAGATGTATATTGCCTATAAAGGGTGGCCTTTGCGCCGCTGAGTCGCGTGGCTGTCAGTGGAGTCAGCTAACAAGCCAAGTTGGTGTAGGAGCCCCTGTGAGAGAGTTGCACAGGTATAACTCGATTCTAATTCAATCCTTAAGAGGCTTCATCCATTGAAACTTGCTTGACGCATGCTACAAAGTACACTGCAGGAAAGGTTTACCTGTGGGTACCGGTAATCCGAGTGCCTGGTTCATTGCCCACAGTTCCATCAGATTGGGTGACGTGTACATTAGAGATTTCCAGCTTTCTGTCTTGAACGGTTTGCAAGCGCTGGAGAAGTCTGTGGGCTCGAACAACACTGCAAACAAATCAAACAATAGATGATGTGGCTGCCTTTCTTTGAATACCTCGTCCCTGCACAAATGAAATTGCGGGCACCGCTCCTATTACACGTACAGGTTCAGCTGCCGCTCCTATTACACGTACAGGTTCAGCTACCGCTCCTATTACACGTACAGGTTCAGCTGCCGCTCCTATTACACGTACAGGTTCAGCTACCGCTCCTATTACACGTACAGTTTCAGCTACCGCTCCTATTACACGTACAGGTTCAGCTGCCGCTCCTATTACACATACAGGTTCAGCTACCGCTCCTATTACACGTACAGGTTCAGCTGCCGCTCCTATTACACATACAGGTTCAGCTACCGCTCCTATTACACGTACAGGTTCCGCTGCCGCTCCTATTACACGTACAGGTTCAGCTACCGCTCCTATTACACGTACAGGTTCAGCTGCCAGCACTGTAGCTCATGTGCGCAGCATTGCCTCGCTAGCCCTGCTGAAGCAGTGGGTATAGAGTCTTTCGCCTCTGCTCCCCAATGGGCTGCACTAAGGATGGAATCCGAACTAAGCATAGCACCGTTTCACTGGGAAACACTGAGAGCACAGCTGTTGTAGCCGCACAGATCAAAGAGAGTAGAACTGATTAGCTATGTTTTATCCTGAAATGTGTTGGTCTGCCTGACGCAGTCAGTTACCTGGAACGCTGCACTCTTTCGCAACACTGCAGACGTAATTGATGGTTGATGCGGGAATATTCCCATCCAGGCACACGAACGAGGCTGATCGGATTTGCTCCTCAAACTTGGAAACCTAACAAAAGAGAAGCAGGCCAGAGATCCAGAAAGGATCACTTTGAGGGAGACATGATGAGGCCCTCCACAGGAAAGGGAAACAGAGTTAGTCTCGCAGAAATCATTCTAGTTCTTAGCACTGAGCATATAAGGGGCGGGCAGGCAAAAATGCTTACCTACTAATCCTGATTTTATCTTAAGGTGACCAATGGGAACCAGTTAACTCCGGCCACATCAGTTTCTCTAACTTCTGATAATTTCTCCCCTCTCCCCCATTCTCTCTTTTCTCTATTCCCCATTCTGGCTCCCCTCTTACTCTTTCACCCACCTATCACCTCCCTTTGTGTTCCTCCTCCTTCCCTTTCTCCCATGGTCCACTCCTCTCCTATCAGATCCCTTCTTCTTCAGCCCTTGATCTTTTCCACTTACCACCTGCCAGCTCCTCACTTCATCCCCCTCCCCCCACCCACCTACCTTCCCCTCATCTGTCAGTTTGTACTCTTTGCCTTCAGCCCACCCCCACCCACCTTCTTATTCTGGCTTGCTCCCCCTTCCTTTCAAGTCTTGATGAAGGGTCTCGGCCCGAAACGTTGACTCTTTATTCCTTTCCGTAGATACTGCCTGATCTCCAGCACCTTAATCTCTGCTTAACTGAACAAATGTGATTGGACAACAGTGAGCGGGAACCAGGCTGGAGCCTTCAGAGGTCAGTCCTGGGCCGCATTGTTTAAAATTATACCCTCAATTAAATTAATTTTATTCTCCTTCTATCAACTGTGCAGTTGAACAGTTAGTCTGGAGCACTGAGAATCAGGAGCCTGGTTTAAGGACCCCCATCACCCAGGACATGCCCTCTTCTCATCGCTACCATCAGGGAGGAGGTACAGGAGCCTGAAGGCTCAACGATGCAGGAACATCTTCTTCCCTTCTGCCATCAGATTTCTGAATGGTCATTGAACCCATGAACACTACCTCACTACTTTTCTTTTTTTGAACTACTTATTTAATTTAAGTTTTAAAATAAAATATATATATCTATATATACTTCTTACTGCAATGTACAATTTTAATTATGCATTGCAATGTACTGCTGCCACGTAACAACAAATTTCCCGACATATGCTCGTGATATTACATACTGTATTATCTTCCTGATTCCTTACATACTGTGCTGTTATCTGCAGGTGAATGTCCATGTCTCCAAGGCCCAGATTTAGCTCTCCTGAAGGTGCAATTACTGCGCAGTACACGGCTGTGTTATGCTCCGGTAATATTGCCACACCGCTGGTATCCTGGAAAAAGGGATTGAAGTTCCTTAAACTGGGCACAGCCTGGTAACAATGCATTAAGTATAGCTGGCAACACGCTCTCCTACAGCGACGCAGCGGGTGAAGTGAAGTGGGCAAAGGAAACTTTGCAAGATTCACCTGCACACTTGGCCCAAACGGGTGCGAGCAGTAGCCCAGGCCCTGCACGCTTAGCGTGCAGAATTAGCCCCACCACCGCGGGTCTCAGACTCACGATGAAGAGCTGCAGGTTGAAGCCTGGCGGCAGGTACAGTTGTGGCTTTCAGCTGATGGCAAGAGGGTGGAGTTGGGGTCTCGGGCAGCTTCATGTAAATTGGGGTCACATTCGCGGGGGAGTCGGCATCATTTATGTCCAGTCTCACAGATATAATTCGATCCACCAGTGAGGCAGAAGGTTGTACTGGACAATGGAATGCCTAGGCCATATCCACATGTGGACTGAAGACTCATACTTTCAACCAGAGCGTTAGGGGCCAGTATTCCATTGTAGATCAGTTCCAATGAAAGAGCAGGCAGTTCTCAACCCACACTCAATGCCCTCTGTTCTCACCCGGCAAATATAACCTGGCAACAAGTACGATGCAACAATATTAAGTGATCCCTGATGCACAATTACATGTACAAAATACAGCGATCCTGTTGAAAATACAAATAGATTATAGGTCAGGAACAACAGCCAATGGGCTGCTTCTCATCTCCAGCATCCGGAAGGGAATGTAACATCCCACGATATATTCATGGGTCAACAGCTGGGACTGGTGCATTTATAGCACAAGCCATTTCTGATAACCTAGATGGAACAGAGCCAAGCCAGGCTTGACTGATTCACACTCTTCATGGACTGGCCATGAATCGTGTAAATCGTGCGTTCAGCTCACCGGAGTGCTGGGATGGCTTCTGCTCAGCACCTCCTGCACCTTTAGACCCAGTCAGAACGGGGAGACTTTGAGAAAGTGTCAGAGTCTTGAGTAAAGAGTGGAAAAACGTTAAAAAAAAACATTTTAAACTCACTAGATTCTGCAGGTGCTGGAAATCCACAGTAACACACAAAATGCTGGAGGAACTCAGCATCCATGGAAATGAATAAACAGTCGACCTTTCAGGCTGAGACCCTTCATAAAGACTTTCAGCCGAGATGTTGACAGTTTATTCATTTCCATAGATGCTGGCTGACCTGTTGAGTTGCTCTAGCATTTTGTGAGAGTTGTAATAAATACATTTATTCATTTTTGGGATCTGGACACCAGTGCTAATGCCAGCATTTGTTGCCCATCCTTAAAATGCCCCCGAGAGGGTGGTGGTGAACTGCAGACAGCAGCTGAAGGCACTTCCACAATGTTGTCGGGAAGGCTTTGGACCCGGGAAGGCTGAGGTGTTTCCCGGTCAGGATGCTGCCTGACTTGGGCTGAAATCGGCATCCGAAGCTGCTTTCACATGCCTGCTGCTCTTTCTTTCTGGGTGACAGATGCTGAGGGTTTGGGAGTGTCCGAGGTGAGTTTCGGAGGACATTCTGAGGATGGTAGCAACCACATGGTGCACACAGGCCACAATGTGGCAATGCTGTGCTTCTGCGCCACCTAGTGGTGGCTTTTAATCTTGCATCCGCTCCATTCCTCATTTGGCCACGCTCAACAGGTAGTAAAAGACTCCTTTGCTAAAAGGAAACTTTGCAGTCAAAAGGCAACCCAGAACAGTACAATTATTTTATTCATCACTTCTAACTAAACATAAAACTTAATAGTTTACCATGTGACCACAAAAGTGTCGAATTGTCTCCCCATTGATATCAGTTCCGATGGCTGAGATGAACAATGGATTCAAGCCCAGGCGACTTAGACAGTCTGAAGAAAAGATAAAGCAGACATAGTAAATGTGCAGTATACCTTTCTTACACCATTACTGAGGAATAGCTGGCTAATGCCAATATTTAGCAATGTTTGTATGGCGTTTAAAGGAAGGGTCAATATACCGTGGAAGCAAATACGCTTAATTGATAATTTTGACCAAGTTTTTGCTTTCTTTAAATTGGCTTTGACAAATAGAATGATATGAGTAGAAAATACATTCTGCATGAAAAAAATGGAGAAACTATGAATGCAAGGATCAACATGTGATGGTTCTTCAAAATGAGGTCATCCCAACTAGAAGACAATGCTACTATTAAAAAATGTCTTTTTTTTTAGAAATAGAAATAATCGCTTGATCATTCTTCACACAGAAGAAATCAAATAATATCTTTTGACTCACCTGTGGTTTGTACTGATAAATCCATCGAAACATCTAGGTTAGCAACCTTATATTTTCTCATAGTTGCCATTTTTAACTTCAGTGCCATATGACATTTGCTCTCTATCTCACAACGGATTTAAAAAATAATTCTGATGAGTAATGTCAACAAATGTGGTGAGAAGAGCATTAATAACTTTGAAAATCATCACAGATGATCAGATTTCTGCCTGCTTTCTGTGTAATTTGTGTCTTATTGCTCCCAGATGCTCAATCGTAAATGATGACATATTAGAAGATGTACTCACCAGCCAGGTTTCTGCCAACACCCCCTATCGACTGACGTACGATGCTGCGGTTCGTGGGGCCGCCAAACTACACGTAAGAAACAGCAAAGAGTATACTTCAGTAACAAGTGCCATTGTTCCGGTTTCAGCGGTCAGCCTCGCTACACGGAAGACATCTCTGCACTCAGACACCAGTACCAACTTGAGCCGAGTCTTCTGACCGACACTGTGTCAGGTTTTAGAGAAGTAAATAATTCTGCCCATCACCCTTCGAAGACCAGAGAAGACCTTCAAGTGAAATGGCCAATAGTTTTCACTCAAGGAACACAGGAGGTGATTATCAAGTTCTTTTCTGATGCCAATATTACAATTAAAGAACTTCATTGGCTGTAAATCATATTTAAAAATCTTGAGATGATGAAAAATGCTATTTAAATGCAATCTTTCTCCCCTTGTTACTACTGTGTTAGTCTAAATATGAGACCTTGACGTAACTAGTGAACCTGCGTTCTACACTCCACTGTTCACCAAGACTGTATCCTCCCCCCACTGTTCACTGAGACTGTAATCTGCCCCCCAATGTTGACAGACACTGTAATCTACCCTCCACTGTCAACTGAGACTGTAATCTTCCCCCACTTTTTGGTGAGACCGTAATCTTCACCCTCTGTTTGCTAAGACTGTAATCTACCCCCCCACTGTTCGCTCACCGAGACTGTAATCTGCCCCCCCCACTGTTCACTCAGTGAGTGATGCACCATCAATAACTCTCCGAGACGTGAGGTGAGATATAGGCTTTTATTGGCTGGAAGAAAGAACAAGCAGCAATTGACCACCATACTACATCCTGGAGACAGAGAGGCCGGGCTCAGGCCTCAATTGCCTTTATACCGGGGTCCGTGGGAGGAGCCACAGGAACAGTCAGCAGGGGAGCGTGTCCAGACAGTTCACCACAGTGAGACTGTAATCTGCCCCCCCACTGTTCACTGAGACCGTAATCTACCCCCCAATGTTTGCTCACCGAGACTGTACCCAGTTCCTGTTTGCAGCCAGTGAGTGTGTAGCCTCACCTCACATCAGATATCGCTGGTGCTGACTGACTTTCTCAGCACAAGCAACGTCTGACCGAGCCAGCTACGACTGACCGTCAGTGTCTCTGTAAACCGGACGAAGTGAAACACTGGGGCCACCCTCTCACATCCATGTTCTCATGGAGTAGAAGTCTGTGTGGAAGAACCACTGGTGAATGCTAAGCTGAAGTTTGTGGAGGGTGTAACCTGCAGCCATGATAGCTGGAATAAATGTAGACATGGGAACTTCATAGCATGCCATCACCATCTTAACTGTTCACTTAAACAGTTAAACATCGCAGCCTTGCAAAGCCAGAACTGCCTATCCCTAAATACCTTTAACAGAACGCTGGACATTTACCCCTCACCTCTGCAGTCCTTCCTTTGGAGTCCCTCACAGTGCCGTGGGGGTGGGGGGGGGGACAAGAATTTAGACACAGTGACAGCGAAGCAATTCAGGATGGGGCAAGTGCAGGTGGGCAGAGTGACGAGACCTCTTGCTGTCGTCCTTGGTGGAAGAAAAGACAGGTTACTGACCTGTGGTTCCAGTAACTGCAGTGTATTTCATTGATGGCAAACACTCTTACCACCACAGTGAAGGGAATGAACCTTTAGGGTGGAGAATAGGGTATCAAACCAGTGAGTTACATTTTTCCGATGGTGTAAAAGGCCTGGGTGGTTTGGGGAGTCGAAGGTTAGCCAGTCACTGAAGGTGCTCAGCTTCCAATTTAAGTTTACAGTCACAAAACACATGTATGTATGTGAGCATTGTCCAGGTAAGTTCTGACCAGAGTATCTGTCATATTGATAATGGTGGGAGATTTTGTAACAGTAATGCCATTGAATGCTAAGGGTAGATGGTTAGACTCCTCTACCTGGCGCCTACCAAGTGGGTAAGGAGGGAGGAGTGGACAGTGTACTGTACAACCTCATAAATAAATATCGTTTGGCATCTTCATCCAATTAATCAGTGCTTCAAAAAATCCTCATATTTGACAAGTCATGCTTTTGATTAATCTACATGTCCTGCAAAAAGTTTAAATTTTACCCAGCACCATATTCGAAATGAGTATAATTTAATAGCTTACAGAGTACAGAGTCTCTCCCTGAACCTCACTCCTGTTGTGCACATAACCCCCAACTGAACATTCAATACAGTCACTCCCTGAACCTCACTCCTGTTGTGCACATAACCCCCGACTGAACATTCAATACAGTCACTCCCTGAACATCACTCCTGTTGTGCACATAACCCCCGACTGAACATTCAATACAGTCACTCCCTGAACCTCACTCCTGTTGTGCACATAACCCCCAACTGAACATTCAATACTGTCACTCCCTGAACCTCACTCCTGTTGTGCACATAACCCCCGACTGAACATTCAATACAGAGTCACTCCCTGAACCTCACTCCTGTTGTGCACATAACCCCCAACTGAACATTCAATACAGTCACTCCCTGAACCTCACTCCTGTTGTGCACATAACCCCCGACTGAACATTCAATACAGAGTCACTCCCTGAACCTCACTCCTGTTGTGCACATAACCCCCGACTGAACATTCAATACAGAGTCACTCCCTGAACCTCACTCCTGTTGTGCACATAACCCCCAACTGAACATTCAATACAGTCACTCCCTGAACCTCACTCCTGTTGTGAACATAACCCCCAACTGAACATTCAATACAGTCACTCCCTGAACCTCACTCCTGTTGTGCACATAACCCCCAACTGAACATTCAATACAGTCACTCCCTGAACCTCACTCCTGTTGTGCACATAACCCCCAACTGAACATTCAATACAGTCACTCCCTGAACCTCACTCCTGTTGTGAACATAACCCCCGACTGAACATTCAATACAGTCACTCCCTGAACCTCACTCCTGTTGTGCACATAACCCCCGACTGAACATTCTATACTGAGTCACTCCCTGAACCTCACTCCTGTTGTGCACATAACCCCCAACTGAACATTCAATACAGAGTCACTCCCTGAACCTCACTCCTGTTGTGCACATAACCCCCAACTGAACATTCAATACTGAGTCACTCCCTGAACCTCACTCCTGTTGTGCACATAACCCCCAACTGAACATTCAATACTGAGTCACTCCCTGAACCTCACTCCTGTTGTGCACATAACCCCCAACTGAACATTCAATACTGAGTCACTCCCTGAACCTCACTCCTGTTGTGCACATAACCCCCAACTGAACATTCAATACTGAGTCACTCCCTGAACCTCACTCCTGTTGTGCACATAACCCCCGACTGAACATTCAATACTGTCACTCCCTGAACCTCACTCCTGTTGTGCACATAACCCCCAACTGAACATTCAATACAGTCACTCCCTGAACCTCACTCCTGTTGTGCACATAACCCCCAACTGAACATTCAATACAGAGTCACTCCCTGAACCTCACTCCTGTTGTGCACATAACCCCCAACTGAACATTCAATACAGAGTCACTCCCTGAACCTCACTCCTGTTGTGCACATAACCCCCAACTGAACATTCAATACTGAGTCACTCCCTGAACCTCACTCCTGTTGTGCACATAACCCCCAACTGAACATTCAAAACTGAGTCACTCCCTGAACCTCACTCCTGTTGTGCACATAACCCCCAACTGAACATTCAATACTGAGTCACTCCCTGAACCTCACTCCTGTTGTGCACATAACCCCCAACTGAACATTCAATACTGAGTCACTCCCTGAACCTCACTCCTGTTGTGCACATAACCCCCGACTGAACATTCAATACAGTCACTCCCTGAACCTCACTCCTGTTGTGCACATAACCCCCAACTGAACATTCAATACAGTCACTCCCTGAACCTCACTCCTGTTGTGCACATAACCCCCAACTGAACATTCAATACTGAGTCACTCCCTGAACCTCACTCCTGTTGTGCACATAACCCCCAACTGAACATTCAATACTGAGTCACTCCCTGAACCTCACTCCTGTTGTGCACATAACCCCCAACTGAACATTCAATACTGAGTCACTCCCTGAACCTCACTCCTGTTGTGCACATAACCCCCAACTGAACATTCAATACTGAGTCACTCCCTGAACCTCACTCCTGTTGTGCACATAACCCCCGACTGAACATTCAATACAGTCACTCCCTGAACCTCACTCCTGTTGTGCACATAACCCCCAACTGAACATTCAATACTGAGTCACTCCCTGAACCTCACTCCTGTTGTGCACATAACCCCCAAGTGAACATTCAATACTGAGTCACTCCCTGAACCTCACTCCTGTTGTGCACATAACCCCCAACTGAACATTCAATACTGAGTCACTCCCTGAACCTCACTCCTGTTGTGCACATAACCCCCAACTGAACATTCAATACTGAGTCACTCCCTGAACCTCACTCCTGTTGTGCACATAACCCCCAACTGAACATGCAATACAGTCACTCCCTGAACCTCACTCCTGTTGTGCACATAACCACCGACTGAACATCCAATACAGTCACTCCCTGAACCTCACTCCTGTTGTGCACATAACCCCCGACTGAACATTCAATACAGTCACTCCCTGAAACTCACTCCTGTTGTGCACATAACCCCCAACTGAACATTCAATACAGTTACACTCTGAACCTCACTCCTGTTGTGCACATAACCCCCGACTGAACATTCAATACAGTCACTCCCTGAACCTCACTCCTGTTGTGCACATAACCCCCGACTGAACATTCAATACTGAGTCACTCCCTGAACCTCACTCCTGTTGTGCACATAACCCCCAACTGAACATTCAATACAGTTACACACTGTACCTCACTCCTGTTGTGCACATAACCCCCAACTGAACATTCAATACAGTCACTCCCTGAACCTCACTCCTGTCGTGCACATAACCCCCGATTGAACATTCAATACAGTCACTCCCTGAACCTCACTCCTGTTGTGCACATAACCCCCGACTGAACATTCAATACTGAGTCACTCCCTGAACCTCACTCCTGTTGTGCACATAACCCCCGACTGAACATTCAATACTGAGTCACTCCCTGAACCTCACTCCTGTTGTGCACATAACCCCCGACTGAACATTCAATACAATCACTCCCTGAACCTCACTCCTGTTGTGCACATAATCCCCGACTGAACATTCAATACAGAGTCACTCCCTGAACCTCACTCCTGTTGTGCACATAACCCCCAACTGAAAATTCAATACAGTCACTCCCTGAACCTCACTCCTGTTGTGCACATAACCCCCGACTGAACATTCAATACTGAGTCACTCCCTGAACCTCACTCCTGTTGTGCACATAACCCCCGACTGAACATTCAATACTGAGTCACTCCCTGAACCTCACTCCTGTTGTGCACATAACCCCCGACTGAACATTCAATACAGTCACTCCCTGAACCTCACTCCTGTTGTGCACATAACCCCCGACTGAACATTCAATACAGTCACTCCCTGAAGCTCACTCCTGTTGTGCACATAACCCCCAACTGAACATTCAATACAGTCACTCCCTGAACCTCACTCCTGTTGTGCACATAACCCCCGACTGAACATTCAATACAGTCACTCCCTGAACCTCACTCCTGTTGTGCACATAACCCCCGACTGAACATTCAATACAGTCACTCCCTGAACCTCACTCCTGTTGTGCACATAACCCCCGACTGAACATTCAATACCGAGTCACTCCCTGAACCTCACTCCTGTTGTGCACATAACCCCCAACTGAACATTCAATACAGAGTCACTCCCTGAACCTCACTCCTGTTGTGCACATAACCCCCAACTGAACGTTCAATACAGAGTCACTCCCTGAACCTCACTCCTGTTGTGCACATAACCCCCAACTGAACATTCAATACAGTCACTCCCTGAACCTCACTCCTGTTGTGCACATAACCCCCGACTGAATATTCAATACAGTCACTCCCTGAACCTCACTCCTGTTGTGCACATAACCCCCAACTGAACATTCAATACAGTCACTCCCTGAACCTCACTCCTGTTGTGCACATAACCCCCGACTGAACATTCAATACTGAGTCACTCCCTGAACCTCACTCCTGTTGTGCACATAACCCCCGACTGAACATTCAATACAGTCACTCCCTGAACCTCACTCCTGTTGTGCACATAACCCCCGACTGAACATTCAATACAGAGTCACTCCCTGAACCTCACTCCTGTTGTGCACATAACCCCCGACTGAACATTCAATACTGTCACTCCCTGAACCTCACTCCTGTTGTGCACATAACCCCCGACTGAACATTCAATACTGAGTCACTCCCTGAACCTCACTCCTGTTGTGCACATAACCCCCGACTGAACATTCAATACAATCACTCCCTGAACCTCACTCCTGTTGTGCACATAATCCCCGACTGAACATTCAATACAGAGTCACTCCCTGAACCTCACTCCTGTTGTGCACATAACCCCCAACTGAAAATTCAATACAGTCACTCCCTGAACCTCACTCCTGTTGTGCACATAACCCCCGACTGAACATTCAATACTGAGTCACTCCCTGAACCTCACTCCTGTTGTGCACATAACCCCCGACTGAACATTCAATACTGAGTCACTCCCTGAACCTCACTCCTGTTGTGCACATAACCCCCGACTGAACATTCAATACAGTCACTCCCTGAACCTCACTCCTGTTGTGCACATAACCCCCGACTGAACATTCAATACAGTCACTCCCTGAAGCTCACTCCTGTTGTGCACATAACCCCCAACTGAACATTCAATACAGTCACTCCCTGAACCTCACTCCTGTTGTGCACATAACCCCCGACTGAACATTCAATACAGTCACTCCCTGAACCTCACTCCTGTTGTGCACATAACCCCCGACTGAACATTCAATACAGTCACTCCCTGAACCTCACTCCTGTTGTGCACATAACCCCCGACTGAACATTCAATACCGAGTCACTCCCTGAACCTCACTCCTGTTGTGCACATAACCCCCAACTGAACATTCAATACAGAGTCACTCCCTGAACCTCACTCCTGTTGTGCACATAACCCCCAACTGAACGTTCAATACAGAGTCACTCCCTGAACCTCACTCCTGTTGTGCACATAACCCCCAACTGAACATTCAATACAGTCACTCCCTGAACCTCACTCCTGTTGTGCACATAACCCCCGACTGAATATTCAATACAGTCACTCCCTGAACCTCACTCCTGTTGTGCACATAACCCCCAACTGAACATTCAATACAGTCACTCCCTGAACCTCACTCCTGTTGTGCACATAACCCCCGACTGAACATTCAATACTGAGTCACTCCCTGAACCTCACTCCTGTTGTGCACATAACCCCCGACTGAACATTCAATACAGTCACTCCCTGAACCTCACTCCTGTTGTGCACATAACCCCCGACTGAACATTCAATACAGAGTCACTCCCTGAACCTCACTCCTGTTGTGCACATAACCCCCGACTGAACATTCAATACAGTCACTCCCTGAACCTCACTCCTGTTGTGCACATAACCCCCGACTGAACATTCAATACTGAGTCACTCCCTGAACCTCACTCCTGTTGTGCACATAACCCCCAACTGAACATTCAATACTGAGTCACTCCCTGAACCTCACTCCTGTTGTGCACATAACCCCCGACTGAACATTCAATACAGAGTCACTCCCTGAACCTCACTCCTGTTGTGCACATAACCCCCAACTGAACATTCAATACAGTCACTCCCTGAACCTCACTCCTGTTGTGCACATAACCCCCGACTGAACATTCAATACAGAGTCACTCCCTGAACCTCACGCCTGTTGTGCACATAACCCCCAACTGAACATTCAATACTGAGTCACTCCCTGAACCTCACTCCTGTTGTGCACATAACCCCCAACTGAACATTCAATACTGAGTCACTCCCTGAACCTCACTCCTGTTGTGCACATAACCCCCAACTGAACATTCAATACTGAGTCACTCCCTGAACCTCACTCCTGTTGTGCACATAACCCCCAACTGAACATTCAATACTGAGTCACTCCCTGAACCTCACTCCTGTTGTGCACATAACCCCCAACTGAACATTCAATACTGAGTCACTCCCTGAACCTCACTCCTGTTGTGCACATAACCCCCGACTGAACATTCAATACAGTCACTCCCTGAACCTCACTCCTGTTGTGCACATAACCCCCAACTGAACATTCAATACAGTCACTCCCTGAACCTCACTCCTGTTGTGCACATAACCCCCAACTGAACATTCAATACTGAGTCACTCCCTGAACCTCACTCCTGTTGTGCACATAACCCCCAACTGAACATTCAATACTGAGTCACTCCCTGAACCTCACTCCTGTTGTGCACATAACCCCCAACTGAACATTCAATACTGAGTCACTCCCTGAACCTCACTCCTGTTGTGCACATAACCCCCGACTGAACATTCAATACAATCACTCCCTGAACCTCACTCCTGTTGTGCACATAATCCCCGACTGAACATTCAATACAGAGTCACTCCCTGAACCTCACTCCTGTTGTGCACATAACCCCCAACTGAAAATTCAATACAGTCACTCCCTGAACCTCACTCCTGTTGTGCACATAACCCCCGACTGAACATTCAATACTGAGTCACTCCCTGAACCTCACTCCTGTTGTGCACATAACCCCCGACTGAACATTCAATACTGAGTCACTCCCTGAACCTCACTCCTGTTGTGCACATAACCCCCAACTGAACATTCAATACAGTCACTCCCTGAACCTCACTCCTGTTGTGCACATAACCCCCAACTGAACATTCAATACAGTCACTCCCTGAACCTCACTCCTGTTGTGCACATAACCCCCGACTGAACATTCAATACAGTCACTCCCTGAACCTCACTCCTGTTGTGCACATAACCCCCAACTGAACATGCAATACAGTCACTCCCTGAACCTCACTCCTGTTGTGCACATAACCCCCAACTGAACATTCAATACAGTCACTCCCTGAACCTCACTCCTGTTGTGCACATAACCCCCGACTGAACATTCAATACAGTCACTCCCTGAACCTCACTCCTGTTGTGCACATAACCCCCGACTGAACATTCAATACAGTCACTCCCTGAACCTCACTCCTGTTGTGCACATAACCCCCGACTGAACATTCAATACCGAGTCACTCCCTGAACCTCACTCCTGTTGTGCACATAACCCCCAACTGAACATTCAATACAGAGTCACTCCCTGAACCTCACTCCTGTTGTGCACATAACCCCCAACTGAACGTTCAATACAGAGTCACTCCCTGAACCTCACTCCTGTTGTGCACATAACCCCCAACTGAACATTCAATACAGTCACTCCCTGAACCTCACTCCTGTTGTGCACATAACCCCCGACTGAATATTCAATACAGTCACTCCCTGAACCTCACTCCTGTTGTGCACATAACCCCCAACTGAACATTCAATACAGTCACTCCCTGAACCTCACTCCTGTTGTGCACATAACCCCCGACTGAACATTCAATACTGAGTCACTCCCTGAACCTCACTCCTGTTGTGCACATAACCCCCGACTGAACATTCAATACAGTCACTCCCTGAACCTCACTCCTGTTGTGCACATAACCCCCGACTGAACATTCAATACAGAGTCACTCCCTGAACCTCACTCCTGTTGTGCACATAACCCCCGACTGAACATTCAATACAGTCACTCCCTGAACCTCACTCCTGTTGTGCACATAACCCCCGACTGAACATTCAATACAGTCACTCCCTGAACCTCACTCCTGTTGTGCACATAACCCCCAACTGAACATTCAATACTGAGTCACTCCCTGAACCTCACTCCTGTTGTGCACATAACCCCCGACTGAACATTCAATACAGAGTCACTCCCTGAACCTCACTCCTGTTGTGCACATAACCCCCAACTGAACATTCAATACAGTCACTCCCTGAACCTCACTCCTGTTGTGCACATAACCCCCGACTGAACATTCAATACAGAGTCACTCCCTGAACCTCACTCCTGTTGTGCACATAACCCCCAACTGAACATTCAATACAGAGTCACTCCCTGAACCTCACTCCTGTTGTGCACATAACCCCCAACTGAACATTCAATACTGAGTCACTCCCTGAACCTCACTCCTGTTGTGCACATAACCCCCAACTGAACATTCAATACTGAGTCACTCCCTGAACCTCACTCCTGTTGTGCACATAACCCCCAACTGAACATTCAATACTGAGTCACTCCCTGAACCTCACTCCTGTTGTGCACATAACCCCCGACTGAACATTCAATACTGAGTCACTCCCTGAACCTCACTCCTGTTGTGCACATAACCCCCGACTGAACATTCAATACTGAGTCACTCCCTGAACCTCACTCCTGTTGTGCACATAACCCCCGACTGAACATTCAATACAATCACTCCCTGAACCTCACTCCTGTTGTGCACATAACCCCCGACTGAACATTCAATACAGAGTCACTCCCTGAACCTCACTCCTGTTGTGCACATAACCCCCGACTGAAAATTCAATACAGTCACTCCCTGAACCTCACTCTTGTTGTGCACATAACCCCCGACTGAACATTCAATACTGAGTCACTCCCTGAACCTCACTCCTGTTGTGCACATAACCCCCGACTGAACATTCAATACAGTCACTCCCTGAACCTCACTCCTGTTGTGCACATAACCCCCGACTGAACATTCAATACAGTCACTCCCTGAACCTCACTCCTGTTGTGCACATAACCCCCAACTGAACATTCAATACAGTCACTCCCTGAACCTCACTCCTGTTGTGCACATAACCCCCGACTGAACATTCAATACAGTCACTCCCTGAACCTCACTCCTGTTGTGCACATAACCCCCGACTGAACATTCAATACAGTCACTCCCTGAACCTCACTCCTGTTGTGCACATAACCCCCGACTGAACATTCAATACTGAGTCACTCCCTGAACCTCACTCCTGTTGTGCACATAACCCCCAACTGAACATTCAATACAGAGTCACTCCCTGAACCTCACTCCTGTTGTGCACATAACCCCCAACTGAACGTTCAATACAGAGTCACTCCCTGAACCTCACTCCTGTTGTGAACATAACCCCCAACTGAACATTCAATACAGTCACTCCCTGAACCTCACTCCTGTTGTGCACATAACCCCCGACTGAACATTCAATACAGTCACTCCCTGAACCTCACTCCTGTTGTGCACATAACCCCCGACTGAACATTCAATACAGTCACTCCCTGAACCTCACTCCTGTTGTGCACATAACCCCCGACTGAACATTCAATACTGAGTCACTCCCTGAACCTCACTCCTGTTGTGCACATAACCCCCAACTGAACATTCAATACAGAGTCACTCCCTGAACCTCACTCCTGTTGTGCACATAACCCCCAACTGAACGTTCAATACAGAGTCACTCCCTGAACCTCACTCCTGTTGTGAACATAACCCCCAACTGAACATTCAATACAGTCACTCCCTGAACCTCACTCCTGTTGTGCACATAACCCCCGACTGAATATTCAATACAGTCACTCCCTGAACCTCACTCCTGTTGTGCACATAACCCCCAACTGAACATTCAATACAGTCACTCCCTGAACCTCACTCCTGTTGTGCACATAACCCCCGACTGAACATTCAATACTGAGTCACTCCCTGAACCTCACTCCTGTTGTGCACATAACCCCCGACTGAACATTCAATACAGTCACTCCCTGAACCTCACTCCTGTTGTGCACATAACCCCCGACTGAACATTCAATACAGAGTCACTCCCTGAACCTCACTCCTGTTGTGCACATAACCCCCGACTGAACATTCAATACAGTCACTCCCTGAACCTCACTCCTGTTGTGCACATAACCCCCGACTGAACATTCAATACTGAGTCACTCCCTGAACCTCACTCCTGTTGTGCACATAACCCCCAACTGAACATTCAATACAGAGTCACTCCCTGAACCTCACTCCTGTTGTGCACATAACCCCCAACTGAACATTCAATACAGAGTCACTCCCTGAACCTCACTCCTGTTGTGCACATAACCCCCAACTGAACATTCAATACAGTCACTCCCTGAACCTCACTCCTGTTGTGCACATAACCCCCGACTGAATATTCAATACAGTCACTCCCTGAACCTCACTCCTGTTGTGCACATAACCCCCAACTGAACATTCAATACAGTCACTCCCTGAACCTCACTCCTGTTGTGCACATAACCCCCGACTGAACATTCAATACTGAGTCACTCCCTGAACCTCACTCCTGTTGTGCACATAACCCCCGACTGAACATTCAATACAGTCACTCCCTGAACCTCACTCCTGTTGTGCACATAACCCCCGACTGAACATTCAATACAGAGTCACTCCCTGAACCTCACTCCTGTTGTGCACATAACCCCCGACTGAACATTCAATACTGAGTCACTCCCTGAACCTCACTCCTGTTGTGCACATAACCCCCGACTGAACATTCAATACAGTCACTCCCTGAACCTCACTCCTGTTGTGCACATAACCCCCGACTGAACATTCAATACAGTCACTCCCTGAACCTCACTCCTGTTGTGCACATAACCCCCAACTGAACATTCAATACAGTCACTCCCTGAACCTCACTCCTGTTGTGAACATAACCCCCGACTGAACATTCAATACACACTCCCTGAACCTCACTCCTGTTGTGCACATAACCCCCAACTGAACATTCAATACTGAGTCACTCCCTGAACCTCACTCCTGTTGTGAACATAACCCCCAACTGAACATTCAATACAGTCACTCCCTGAACCTCACTCCTGTTGTGCACATAACCCCCAACTGAACATTCAATACAGTCACTCCCTGAACCTCACTCCTGTTGTGAACATAACCCCCGACTGAACATTCAATACACACTCCCTGAAACTCACTCCTGTTGTGCACATAACCCCCAACTGAACATTCAATACTGTCACTCCCTGAACCTCACTCCTGTTGTGCACATAACCCCCAACTGAACATTCAATACAGTCACTCCCTGAACCTCACTCCTGTTGTGCACATAACCCCCGACTGAACATTCAATACAGTCACTCCCTGAACCTCACTCCTGTTGTGCACATAACCCCCAACTGAACATTCAATACAGTCACTCCCTGAACCTCACTCCTGTTGTGCACATAACCTCCGACTGAACATTCAATACAGTCACTCCCTGAACCTCACTCCTGTTGTGCACATAACCCCCGACTGAACATTCAATACAGTCACTCCCTGAACCTCACTCCTGTTGTGCACATAACCCCCGACTGAACATTCAATACAGTCACTCCCTGAACCTCACTCCTGTTGTGCACATAACCCCCGACTGAACATTCAATACAGTCACTCCCTGAACCTCACTCCTGTTGTGCACATAACCCCCGACTGAACATTCAATACAGTCACTCCCTGAACCTCACTCCTGTTGTGCACATAACCCCCGACTGAACATTCAATACTGAGTCACTCCCTGAACCTCACTCCTGTTGTGCACATAACCCCCGACTGAACATTCAATACTGAGTCACTCCCTGAACCTCACTCCTGTTGTGCACATAACCCCCGACTGAACATTCAATACAGTCACTCCCTGAACCTCACTCCTGTTGTGCACATAACCCCCAACTGCACATCCAAACTTAGCCGGCTTGAGTCCCAGGACAGATAGAAACTCCCCACACAATTACACTGCAGGTAATTAGAAGGAAAATACTTCCACTTTCATTTAAAAATGAAATGCAGCTATTGATCAAAATTTCCTGTTGCCGAAAACTTGGCACTTTTATTTTGAGGCTGAGATGCAGTACTGTAGTAGATTCAAGCTCCGACTTGCTTTTAATTTAGTGGTGAAGCATTCAGGTTAGTGAGAGATGATGCCGTCTCCAAATGGCAACATACTGGGATGCAAAGGATCAAATGCCTTTTCAAGCAATTCCTCCCACACTGAATTATCAATTTATGGCTCTGTCTTGGAAGGGTGCTGTAGATTTCAAACACTTCTTTGTAATTGCAAAAGCAGTGAACTCTCAGGGGTAGGGCTGTTTTTAAAAAACTTCTGCTAATAACATTCAAGTTAACAAATTTATCCAGAGAGTCTCCTTCTATGCCATAAAAATACAGATGGTCATCCATCCATAACACAGGAGGGAGGAAGGTAGAAAGTATTCTCTGCAATATTTTTGAAAAGTTTTAATAGCAGGGTTTAAAGAGCTGTATGTTATAGAGGATCATTGCTGTTGGATATAAAGCAGTATCCAAGTACATCAATGGCAGATTGTTGAACATTTGCTGAGTTTTATTGCAGGGTTCACCTACCATCATATTGCCATGTTCCGCCTTGATAACATAATCAATATTGCAGCCACCAATCACGACCTGTGGAAATGGAAAACAGGAAACGGGAACAGGTGAGGAAAATGTGATCAATTCATTCAGGAAAAAAGGATTTGACTTTCGTTTGATGACAGCTGTATTTTTTGCGTTGCTGTTCCTGATATCTTTGTCTAACGCTAAGTCGATTGTTGCAATAACACGAGTCAAACGAACTAGAGGAATGAACCCAACAAGAACCTCACAATTTTTGATTCTTTTTGTTTTCTCTGTGAAATGCTCAATCCATTTCCCAGCACAAGTTGTTTACTTAACTTCGGAGGAAGAATGTTTCTGCCAAATCCAAAGGCGCCTAGATGAAAAACACCATAAAATAAGATATAGGAGCAAATTAGGCCGTTCGGCACATTGATTCTGCTCCACCATTTCATCTTGCCGGATCCATTTTCCCACTCAGCCCCAATCTCCTGCCTTCTTCCCGTGTCCTTTTATGGCCCGACCAATCAAGAAGCTAACAATCTCTGCCTTAAATATACCCAATGACTTGGCTTCCACAGCCACCTGTCACAACGAATTCCAAAGATTCAGCACTCTCTGGCTAAAGGAATTCCTCATCTCCATTCCAAATGGACATCCCTCCATCCTGAGGCTGTGTCCTCTGGTCTTAGACGCCCCCATCAGGAGAAACACCTCCTCCACATCCACTCCATTAGGCCTTTCAACGTTCGATAGGTTTCAATGAGATTCTCCCCTCATTCTTTTGAATTCCAGTGAGTGGAGATCCAGAGTCATCAAAATGCTCCTCATAAGAAAAGCCTTTCAGTCCTGGAATCATTGTTGTGAACTCTCCAAAGTCAGCACATCCTTTCTTAGATAAGGGGCCTAAAACTGCTCCAAGTGAGGCCCCAGTGCTTTATAAAGCCTTAACATCACATCATTGCTTTCCCACATCCCAAAGACATGCTTGCACATTGGCTGACTGCTGTAAACAGCCCCTGGTGTAGGCTAATGGCAGGAGAATAACGGAGAGGAGTGGGGAGGGGAACAGATGGGTAAATGGGAGAGGAAAAGCTAGTGGGAAATAAATTATATTGGATTGATGGGTCTGCTCTGAGAGTCAGCACAAACTTGATGGGCCAAAGGGTGTCTTCACACATGAGAAATTTGAGAACTTAGGATTGCTGTTCCAGACCAGGGACAAAATGGTAAACAGAATTACAAGCATATTACCATTCTACATGGCACAGTAACAGTATTTTAACTGGTGCTTTGCAACCTCAGTGATTTACAGTGTGAACATGCTCCAAATATGGCTTAGCACATTGGAGTTTTCAATGAGAAGTGTACTGATTTATTTTCAAACATAACACAGTCTCGATGTTCTCTCCAAGTCTCTTACTGTAGCTCCACTGGGTTTCTGCTATGCCAGCCTTCAACACTTTCTCGAATGTGATAAGGGGTCTCTTGATGAGTTTCAATAGCATCAAATCATGGCTTCATTTCATGTTATGCATGTCACAATGCATGTAAATATAAGACCATCAGATAGAGGAACATAATTAGGCCATTTGGCCCATCGTCTGCTCTGTTATTTCATCATGCCTGATCCATTTTCCCTCTCAGCCCCAATCTCCTGCTTGCTCCCCGTATCCCTTCATGCCCTGACCAATCGAGAATCCATCAACCCCTGCCTTAATTATACATAAAGACTTGGCCTCGATGGCTGCCTGTGGCAACGAATTCTAAAGAAATTCCTCCTCAGTTCCATTCTGAAAGGACGCCCCTCTATTTTGAGGCTGTGTCCTCTGGTCTTAGAACCTCCCACCATAGGAAACATCCTTTTCACATCCACTCTATCACGGCCTTTCACCATTCGATAGGTTCAATTAGGTCACCCCTCATTCTTCCAAATTTCAGTGAATACAGGCCCAGAGCTATCAAATGCTCTTCATATAACAAGCCATTCAATTCTGGAATAAATTTCATGAATCTCCTTTAAAACCTCTCCAGTTTCAGCACATCATTTCTAAGAAAAGGGGCCCAAAACTGCTCACAGTACTCCAAGTGAGGCCTCACCAGTGCTTTATAAAAGCCTCAACATTACATCCTTGCTTTTATATTCTAGTCCTCTTGAAATGAATGCTAACATCGCATTTGTCTTCCTCACCACAGACTCAAACTGCAAACTAACCTTTAGAGAATCCTGCACAAGGACTTCCTATATTAATATATAGTGTTTTATTGTAGCAAAACGTCTGAATGTGCTCAGAGGGATATCATTAAAAAAGAATATGACACGGAGCTACAAGAGAACTTAGAACAAATAATTGGTTAAAGAGATGGGTTTTTCGAGAGTATCTAAGAAGAGTGAGTCATTCAGAGAGAGAGAGAGGTTCCAGAAGGGTTTCATAGTCAGATTTATTTCTCACATGTACATTGAAGCATATAATTGAACGTTCTGTTTGTGTTAACAACCAAAACTCCCAAGGATATGCTGGGGGCAGCCTACGAGTGTTGGAGACATAGCATGCCCACTTATGTTCAACAGAACAAAACAACAATGAAACAAGCCCCCTCCCTGCCCTCCCACCCACACCCTCACACACACACACACAGACAAGCCTCCAACCCCAAGGCAGGCCACCTCAAGATCCCCAGAGCTTAGGGCCAATGAATGGCCCCAAATGGTGAACTAAAGCAGCCCAGAGGATTGTGGGACTGGAGGTGGTTATGGAGTCAGGGAAAGTCAGAATGCAAATTTTAAAGTGAGACACTGTAGCACCGAAGGCCAGTATCAGTCAGGAAGGACAGGGTGATGGGTAAATGAGACCGTGTGAATTAAAATACAGGTAGAAATGTTGGAGTGGAGGTGGAGTTCATGTGAGGTGGAATCTGCTGGTCAGAAGACCGCTGCAATAATCGAATGCTACCATGGCAGGAGAAGGTACTTTGGAAGACACCTGTACTTGTAGAACCACCTCAGCGTCAGGTACAACAGTGTGGCTCAGCATCGGATAATTACTGACATAAAGTGCTACCCCAGCAACAGAGGTGTTGTGGTGGCCAGAGCAAGTGGCTTCAGTCTTCCCAACATCTGGAACTGTGAGTTGGTCAAGCATTTGGTGAGTAGGAAACAATAAGGAACCGACTATCTCAGAATTAGAAGAATAGGGAATTTCCTCTCCTCTGGCATGCAGCTGCGGACATGACAGACATCTCCAAGTCTCCATCAAGGCACTTGTGAACCAAGTAGAGATCCTGCTGGTAAGAACAGGAAGCAGTGTTTACTCTTCCGAGTCTAAGAAAGAAAATGGGATGCCTCCTTTCTCACTGAGGAGTACATCCCTACTCTACAGAAACATGGGAAGAAATATAAAGATGCAGCTCCCAGCACAAGTCATTAAGACTCTATGCACAGTGTGCCTCTTTCAAAATTATTTTTACTTCTCAGGGATGTCACGAGCAAGTCGGCGTATATTGTCTATCCCCAACATCCTTGAACACTGCTTAAAGTCTTGAACACTGCAGTCGGGGTGATAAAGGTACTTCCACAGCACTGTTAGGCAAGCAGCTACAGGAATTAGATGCAGTGACAACAAAGGAACGTGAGCTGACCCACATTTTATGCCGCGTTAGTAGGAAGGCAGCTTCATATATTATACGAGATCATGGCCTTGAATGGTGGTACCAAACATGTCTGAGCAACCTCACTGAAACTATTATTGATGTATACATGCAGATGTCACGTTTATCTTTTAGAAATCAAAACTATAGAAATGAACCTTTTTCAAATACTTTGTTCCATTCGAGAAGAATTCCTTGCTAACTGCTGCCCATCTCAGAAATGTCTTCTCTGTTAGCACTGCAAACTACAGATGACCTCTTCATGAACTGATACTAAAATTTTCACAAAATATACTTGCTAAAGAAGAATCAGGCTAGAAGGTCCAATTTTCCCCGGTATGTACCGTGGAGAAGGTCCATCTTGCAAATGGAGGGAAACACAGCTGCAACTTAAGAATCCTCCTTTGCATGTGAGCTTGGTCATTTTTGGCTGAAATGCAAATAGTTATGTTTGAATGAAAAAGGGGCACTGCGCACCAACACCAAAACCTCTTCCCAACTGTGAAGCATGGTGGACGGAACATCATGGTTTGGGGCTGCCTGGGCAGCTTGCAATCATTGAGGGAACAACGAATTCTGAATTGTATCAAAACATTTTACAGGAGAATGTCAGAGTGGCAGTCCGTCACCTGAAGCTTAATAGAAGTTGGATAATGCAACAAGACAATGATCCAAAAGACAAGAGTAAATCAACAACAGATGGTTTAAAGAGAAGGAAGTTCATGTTTTGGAATGGCCGAGTCAAAGTTCTGACTTGAATCCTGTAGAAATGTGGAATTTCTGAAACAAATGGTTCATGCAAGGAAACCCACCAACATCCCAGAGTTGAGTAGTTTGTAAGGAGAAATGGCCTAAAATTCCTCCAAGCCAGTGTGCAGGATTGATCAACAGTTACTGGAGATGTTTGTTTGAAGTTATTGTTGTACAAGGGGGTCACACCAGTTACTGAAAGCAAAGGTTCACATACTTTTTCCAACAAATACATTTATATTGGATAATTTTTCTCAATAAATAAATGAACAAGTATAATTTTTTTGTGTTATTTATTTAATTGTGTTCTCTTTGTCTAGTTTTAGAATTTACATGAAGATCTGATCACATGTTAGGTCATATTTCTGCAGAAATAGAGAAAATTCTACAGGGTTCACAAACTTTCTAGCGCCACTGTACAGCTCAACCTGCTGAGTTCCTTCAGCATTTTTCTTGTGACGATACATTGTGGATGTCACTTACTGGTTTAGCAGAAGCTCTGTCCTTCTCTGCAGATGGCTGTGATGGACGCTTGTATCTGCGTGTGTTCTGCCTGGCTAGTGCACATGCTACACGACTGCCAACCTTTGCATTGTTTTGGATGAGAGCAATGTCTTTGTCAAAGTTAAGGATTAGAAGTGAGTCAAAGATTGACTGAGGTATGAGTGCTCCAACCATTTTCTTCACATCATGGATCTGCCCAACCCATGACACACAATAAAATGACTAAACAGATGAGAAATCTGTACGATGTTCATGTCCACAAAAAAGAGACATTTGCAAAGCTTATCTACAATTTAGGTTCTGACTAGGTACATTCCATTGGTTGTTTAATCATTGCCCCAACAAAATAGAAACTGCTGCATTTCATTGAAATGGAGTTTCTTCCCATGGTCCAAAGACATACATTTAGGAGGTTCATTGGTCTTTGTCAATTGCCCTGTGATTAGACTAGTGTTGAATAGGGGGGTTGCTGGATGATGTGGCTAATTAGATAGATAGATAGATAGATACTTTATTCATCCCCATGGGGAAATTCAACTTTTTTCCAATGTCCCATACACTTGTTGTAGCAAAACTAATTACATACAATACTTAACTCAGTAAAAAAATATGATATGCATCTAAATCACTATCTCAAAAAGCATTAATAATAGCTTTTAAAAAGTTCTTAAGTCCTGGCGGTCCTGAAGGACCCAATCCACGCTGTGTCTCTAGATAGATAAATAACCAAATTCAAAGGCCCCATCAAGGAGTCTGAAAATTTGCAGGCCATCACTCTGTGAAGGGAAATTTCAAAAAACTCTGAATTTGATAACAGTACACTTCATCAATTACCTCGCCTTCCAGATGTTAATAGAATTCCAGGATGGGGAACTAGTGCACATTATCCCTTCCTTCACTGTATCCTGTAGCAAAAGGAAGACTGTTCCCTTCTGCTCAAAGAAAGAGTGATGGAATCCAATGTCTGAATTACATAACCATCTGAGGGATTCATCTGCAAAACGAATTCAGAACGGTGAGAAAACTTCTTCCAGGAAAAGGGTTGCCCATGTTTGGAGTTTGCAATATGGAACTAGAAGGACACAGCTGAGCCTACTAAATGAACCCCTCAGGAGAATAGTTTGAATAGTGAGGTAAAGAAGGTGTTATTTGAAATGTGTTGCTATACCCCATTTCGGTACATATTCCCCACCCCATGCCCAGCTCCAGTAACGCAATCCAGACAGGAATTCACTCAGGTCTCACAGTATGGCAATGATGCAGCTGCTGTTTGCACAGCAGGTAGCTGCTCAAAGTGTTGGTACCAACTCATCTGCTAGCACCAACACGTTGGAGGGGAAGACTATATGACAGTTTAATCTTATAAACCATCAACTGGTCTTGCTAGACCTGCTTAGTTCCTCTGTTCTCACATTCTTGTCCATTTGAAATTCAATTTAAAGCAAGCTACAGGTACAACATGGTCCATACATGAAGGATACTGGTAGTCAAGGAGACTCCTTGTGTGAGCTCACAGATTCGTGCTAGAATAAAGGGAGTGACATCCTTGCCCTGGATACCTTTAACCCTGATGGAGGAAAAATAAGGAAAGTCACATCATATTTAGTTCATTCCTCCAAATCAGACATCCAAACACATGGTTTCACGGCCATACCAATGGGCACACTTGGAGGTTTAACCTCCTGATCCCATTTATTAGCATATCTCCTGTCGCTAACTCCCAAATGAGGCAGCAGCCTTTTCAAGTTTGACCACAGGTAACCAAGGCCATGAGGCATAGGAGCAGAATGACGCCATTCAGCCCATGGAGTCCGCTCCATCAATCCATCATGGCTCATTCCCCTGCCTTTTTCCCGTAACCTTTCACGCCCTGACTAATCAAGAAGCTATCAGTCCAGGTGACTTATCTACCTTCAGACCTTTTAGTTACCCCAGCACCTTCTCCCTAATAATAGCAGCTGCACTCACTTCAGTCCCCTGATGCTCAAATTTCCACCATACTGCTAGTACCTTCCACAGAGAGGACTGATGCAAAATACCTATTCAGTTCATCCACCATTTTTCTTGTCCCCCATTATTACCTCACCAGCATCATTTTCCAGTGGTCCGATATCTACTCTCACCTCCCTTTTACTCTTCATATATCTGAGAAAACATTTAGTATCCTCTTTGACATTGTTGGCTAGCTTACCTTCATATTTCATCTTCCCCCCTCCTCCCATTATGGTTTTTCAGTTGCCTTCTGTTGGTTTTTAAAAGCTTCCCGATCCTCTACTATACGTCCGCCCTTTTGCTTTTATGTTGGCTTTCACTTCCCTCGTCAGCCACAGCTACATCATCCTGCAATTAGAATATTTCTTCTTTGGGATGTATCTATCCTGCCCCTTCCAAATCACTCCCAGAAACTCCAGCCATACTGCTCTACTGCCGTCATCCCTGCTAGTGTCCCCTTCCAATCAGCTTTGGCCAGCTCCTTTGTCATGCCTCTGTAATTCCCTTTACTCCATTGTAATACTGATACATCTGACTTTAGCTTCTCCCTCTCATATTGCAGGGTGAATTCAATCATATCATGATCACGACCATATTATTTTAAGCTCCTTAATCAAATCTGGTTCATTCCACAATATCCAATCCAGTGTAGCTCATCCCCTAGTGGGCTCAACAATAAGCTGCTCTTAAAACCATCTTGCAGGCATTCTACAAATGATCTCTCTTGGCACCCAGCACCAATATACCTGTGTATTGAAATCCCCCATGACACTTGTAACATTGCCCCTTTGACAAGCCTTTTCTATCTCCTGTTGTAATTCGTAGTCCACATCCTGGCCACTGTTCAGGGGCCCATCAGGCTCTTTTTACCTTTGCAGTTTCTTAACTCTATCCACAAGAACTCTACATCTTCTAATCCTATGTCACCTCTATCTAAGGATTTGACTTCATTTTTTACCAACAGAGCTATGCCACACACTCTGCCGACCTGCCTGTCCGTTTGATATAATATGTCTCCTTGGATGTTAAGCTCCCAACTATAAGCTTCTTTCAGCTATGACTCAGTGATTCCCAAAACGTCATATTTGCTAGCCTCTAACTGCACTACACCATCTACCTTATTCTGTATACTGCATGTATTCAAATGTAAATCCTTCGGTCACCCTTTTCGATTTTGTCCCCCTTTTACATTGCAACTCATCCCACAGGTTACAATTTTACCCTATCACCTTCCTGCTCTTCCTCATAGTCTCACTACACTGTCTCTGCTCTAAACTAACAACCACATCACTCCAGTTCCCACCCCCTGCCAAATTAGGTTAAACCCTCCCCAAGAGGATAATGGTCCCCCTCAGGTTCAGGTGTAACCCGACCCTTTTGTACAGGTCAAACTTCCCCAGAAAAGATCCCAACGATCCAGAAATCTGAAACCCTGCCCCTGCACCAGTTTCTCAGCCACACATTCATCTGCCAAATCATCCTACTCTTACCCTCACTGCCCCGTGGCACAGGCAACAATCCAGAGATTGCTATAATAGAGGTGCTGTTTTTCAGCTTTCTACCGAGCACCCTAAATTCTCCCTCCGTGACCACTTTGCCTTCCTACCTATGTCACCGGTACTAATAAGTACCAAGTCTCGGGCTTCACTCGCCTCACTTCCCCATTTAGAATGTCATAGACCGGATCCAAGATTTCCCAGACCTTAGCACCTGGGAGGCAACATACTATCCGGACGTCTCTATTGTGTCACAGAATCTTGTGTCTACTCTTCTAATTACGGAATCCCCTGTCAATACTGCAGTCCTCTTCTTCCTCACTTCCCTTCTGAGCCACAGTGCCAGAGACCACTCTCCCACCCAAAAAGGTTGTTCATCTCAACAGGACCCGAAACTGTATGCTTATTACTGAGGGAATGGCCACAGGATACTCTGTACTCACTGCCCATTTCCCTTCCCTCTCCTGACAGTCACCCATTTACCAGCTTTCTGCAACTTAGGGATGGCTGCCTGTAGCTCCTACCTACATCTCGTCAGCTTCCTGCATGAGCAGAAGGTCAGCGAGCTGCAGCTCCAGTTCCTTAACACGATCTCTGAGGAGTTGCAGCTCGGTGCACCAGGTGCAGATGTGGTTATCTGGGAGTCTGGGGGGCTCCCAGAACTCCCACATCACATATAAAGAACTCAATAAACAAGAATAGCCATTCTCACTGCTATAACTATGCACTAACAGACAAAGAGTGAAGAATGAAGAAGAAGAAATGTATTAGATACATACCTCACCCCAGTTTGTCCTTGCCAAAGCCTGATGAGTCAAAGCCTCTGCACTCTAACACTGGCCCAAAAATGGTCACTCCGCTTGTCTCTACCTTAATTTTATTTGCTCTTGCTAATGAATTGCGACTGCATCGCCAAAATAACCCGAAATTCTGTGGGAGCAGCACACCCAAAATGCTGGAGGAACTCAGAAAGAGAGGTAGCATCTATGCAAAAGAGTAAACAGTCGACGTTTCAGGTCGAGACCCTTCATCAGTTCTGATCAGGCCTGTTGAGTTCCTCCAGAATTTTGTGCGTGTTGCTTTGCATCTGCAGAATTGCTCATGTTTGAAATTCCATGGAAGCTCTTTTTTAAGTCTCTCACTCCCAGTCCTGTGTGAGGCCTCCTGCACCACCAATGAATAAGAACTTGGACACCTGTGTTTTCACCCAAATTTGCCTACCTGGGAACAGTTTACTTTGCAGTGATTTGCGTGGGTTTCATTTCAGGGATGGGTTCTGAAATGACCCATCTGACTGCTTTACGTCTGCTGGTTGAAGGATCTTCAGCCTGCAGCTTTAGGCCACATTTGTATCTGATCCCATTCATATTACTTCTTGTCGAAAATGATACTGAGATGGAGCATGATGTTTGTAAAGAACAGGCAGCCTTATGACAAGCAAACAAACCATTGATTTTGCAGAAAAACTGCCAACAATTCCTGATGAAGGGTTTCGGCCCGAAACGTCGTTATTACCTCCTCCCATAGATGCTGTCTGGCCTGCTGAGTTCTGCCAGCATTTCGTGTTTTTTCAACAATTAAACCTGCAAGATCAGCACATTGACTCTCAGCAGCTGACTTGTTAAATATCAACAGACATAGCTGGGCAACAGGAGAGAGTTAAGAGATAAATGTCCTGTGACTTTGGCAGAAGAGCTGTCTAACCAGTCTTACAGAGTTATCGGGTTTTTCGAGGAAGTTACGAGGAAAGCCGCTGAAGGAAAGGCAGTGGATGTTGTCTACATAGACTTTAGTAAGGCACTTGACAAGGTCCCATGTGGAAAGCTGGTCAAGAAGGTTCAGCTGCTCGGGATTCAGGATGAGGTAGCAAATTGGATTAGACATTAGCTTTGTGGGAGAAGCCAGAGGGCTATTAGAGGGTTGTCTCTCTGACTGGAGGCCTGTGACTAATGGTGTGCACAGTGATTGGTGCTGGGTCCTTTGTTGTTTGTCATTTATATCAATGATCTGGATGATAATGTGGTTAACGGCATCAGCAGCTTTGCGGATGACACCAAGATTGAGGGTGTAGTGGACAGTGAGGGAAACTATCACGGCTTGCAGAGGGATCTGCTTCAGCTGGGAAAATGAGCTGAAAAATGGCAGGCGGAATTTAATGCAGACAAGTACGAGGTTTTGCACTTTAGTAGGACCAGCCAGGGTAGGGCTTACGCAGTGAACGGTGGGGCACTGAGGAGTGCTGTAGAACAAAGGGATCTGGGAATACAGGTACATCATTTGTTGAAAGTGGTGTCACAGGTAGAAAGGGTTGTAAAGAAAGCTTTTGGCACATTGACTTTCATAAATCAATGTACCGAGTACAGAAGTTGGGATGTTATGTTGCAGTTGTGTAAGACCTTGGTGAGGTCTAATTTAAAGTTTAGTGTGCAGTTTTGGTCATAGGAAAGATGTAAACAAGGTTGAAAGAGTACAGAAAAAATTTACAAGGATGTTGTCAGGTCTGGGGGACTTGAGTTATAAGGAAAGATTGAATAGGTTAGGCCTGTATTCTTCAGAACGTAGAAAATTGAGGGGAGATCTGATAGGGAGATACAAAATTATAAAGGGTATACAGTAGATAGGGTAAGTGCAAGCAGGCTTTTTCCACTGAGGTGGTTGGGACTACAACCAGAGGTCATGGGTTAAGGGTGAAAGGTGAGAAGTTTAAGGGGAACATGAGGGGAAACTTCTACACTGAGAGGGTTCTGAGAGTGTGGAATGAGCTGCCAGCACAAGTGGTGCATGCAAGCTCGATTTCAATATTTCAGGGAAGTTTGGATAGATACATAGATAGTAGGGATATGGCGAATTATGGCCCCAGTACAGTTTAAATGGAGTTGGCATGGATAAGATGGGCTGAAAGGCCTGTTTTGTGGTGTACTTCTCTATGGCTCTAAATCCTGAACAAATGACTCAAACTAATTACCCGGTAGTTTTCATTCTTTTTGCTGATTAGTGAGGATATTTATCATGGAAATTCAACACAAAATATCATTTTTATGAGTATTCTTGTCTTGTTCACCTTGCCTCTTCCACAGCTTGGCTGATCGCATTATCAATAACCAGGCCTGATGCAGCCTCTTCCTCCGGAATAGGGACTCCGATCAGCACTCCACTATCCTGGCCAAAATGATGGACAGTGGCTGTTAAAATAAAAGTAAATGCTTTCACTTTATTAACCAGCAACTCACATCCCCCACTATTGACTGTATTTGTCCATCTTGCAGTAAGGCCCAGTCACCCGCATATGAATAACACCAGGAGCATTTTAATGTTATTTATATACACCACCAAGTCAAGCATTCAGTGCAAATTACATCTACTCTTTCAATTCAAATAGAAGTAGGGAAAGATTAGGTATGACATGATAGACACTCTTCAAAGTTCCTCACTTAAGTCCATGGTTTTCAAACTACGCTCCTTAATCTCCAATTTCGAAGAGGGCTGCAAAAACTGAATTGCTCTTCCTGAATCTCTGAGTGAAGAGAGAGGGCTGGCTTTCAAACTGAAACCGACTGTGTCACATTCCAAACAATTTGCCACCTTGATTTTACAACAGAACCTAAAGCTGGCGGCCTTGCATCAACGACTGTGTGAACAGTGAAACCACTCTGAGTGAAGAGAAGGGAACGTGGAGGACAGGAGCTGTCGACTGGACTCTTGAGAATTTATGATGCTGTGTCTGCTTCATCCTCAGGTGAACTAAATCAGATATTAGGTTGGAGAAGGTCTTACTGGGAAGATTTTAACAACTGTGATCTACATCGATAAATTCATGTACTGGTAATCACTGCCTTGACAACACAGTCACTTTGTGACTCCCCTTCTGATTGTAATTTCTACCTGGACAACAGCATCCAATGTGCGATCAGTTTATGGCTTTTTCGCAAATCAGGACTCGGGGGCAGAACCTTACCAATAAGTCTTGCAGCTTCCTCTTCATCAGTGACATTGTAAGGAGATTGAAAGCCACTTCTTGGAGTAAAGAATGCTGGGAAGTCACGTGTCTTGCCAAACGTAGCCACGCATACCCCCTGCGTCTCCTAAATTAACCAATATATAATGTTAATTTATCCAAAATGGGAGTTCCAACTTTACTATCATCCTCCATCACTCACTGATACATCCCTCATGCAGAGACAACTCCCACCGCTGTTCTCGAACCGGTATGAGGAGATTACAAGGTGAGCAGCGGAAAGATTTGAGAACCTGCTTGCAGCTTCTTTGAAGAAATTCCCAGTGATCACTGAGACCATTTGAAGCAGAGAAGGGGCGCTCGGCACGGTGGTGAGAACATCAGGAACAAGCACAGGGAGCCCCGTTCAAGCCCTGGAAGGAGCCCTACACCATTTCAGACTACCCAACCACTTGCCCTTCTCAGAAAGCACAAAAGCAAAATGAAAGAAACCCACCATCCATCCCGAGGGAGGGCCAAAGGAGACGAGGAGGCAGTATGGGAAAGGAAGGGAAGAATTAGAATCTGAGAAGAATTGAAAAGGGAAAGAACGTGTGTCTATGTCTGCAAGGAAACAGAGTGAGGAATATCAGAGTGGGAAATATGAAGCAAACGACCACTTGTACGATAAAAACAAAATAACTGAGAAATTAGCCTCTATTTATTATGTACCAGGGTTAGTGTGTTTGTCCCAAAAGGCTCAATGGGGCAAAAAAGTTCTGAAGGCAATGGCGTTTTAGTTATTAATTCACCGGAGCTACATAACTTACACACACTTTCTCACACATTGTCCAGAAACAGGCTCAAACGGAACTGTTTCATTCCAGCAATCTAACAGAGCCTCCTGCACCTATGCCGGCATTAGATATTTCATTCCTAACCTTAGTTACGCGGCAAGTTCCTTTGAGAAGATTATTAAATATACTTGGAGTTTCGCAGCTGCTGTTTCAATCATTCTCATGATAAAAGCAAACTTCTCCTTTCCCAAGGATAGAAAGCAAGATTCATCCATCAGAATAGGCTGATGTCTACCTAAATCTGTGCTATGTCTTTAGGAATAACTGTATCAGAATGGGAAGTATTCCAGAGTTCGAAGTGTTACGAATGAGGAGCAACTCTGATGGGCCGAAGGGTGCAAAGTCGCCCCCCCCCCCTTTTTGAGAATCGCAAAATCGCTATTATTTCGGGTCTGATACCAAGGAAATGAGAGAGATAAACAGCTCATGTCAGTAATGAGAGAGAGACAACGCAGGGATACACAAAGGTGGAATGTCTCCTCCCTAACAAAAGCGGAACGGAACCATTGATTACTGCTATTGTCTCTTGGAGAAGGAATTGTGTATTGAGTACTGTTCTATTCATTGAAACCCCTCGGGGGCAACCAGAGTGGTCTGGATGATGTGTTGCATCATCCCAACCTGATTGACACCTGAGACCCCGTGAGTGGGGATAAAAGTAGGGTCTGGGGAAACACCCCTCAGACGCACCAGGAGAGACGCTACGAGACCGGTGGGGGCTTGTGTGTGTGTCCACCCTTGCCTGGGTGACGAGTCCTCCATGGAACGGTCTAGCTAAAGGACGGAGGGGTCATACGTGAATGGCCACAACAACAACGCACCGACGGATCAAGATCGTAAAAGGAAAGTTGGCAAGTCAATAGCTGTTACTCTCTCTCTCTCTCTCTCTCTCTCCAACAATTGCAACACCGCGAACAACAACTACTGCAGCCTACATGAACTGAACTGAACTTTATACTTCCATTGGACAATTCATTATCCCCTAGACAACGATAGAGCTTGTTTCTTATTGATTATTATTATACCCGCACTTTTAGGTTTAGTATTGACAACATATATTATCTGTATATTTGCATTGATATTATTTTTGTGTATTTTTACTAATAAATACTGTTAAAAATAGTATCATCAGACTTCAACGGATACTCCTATCTTTGCTGGTAAGATACCCAGTTACAAGGTTCGTAACAGAAGTGTACCAAGTATTCCAGTGTTCGCCCAATATCCAGGATGGACTTGACTCCTGCTGAAACCACGGCCACCGGGGTGCGACCCAGTTCTGTCAGATCTGAGCTGACATCCAGTGCTGTAAGAACAATAACAACACGTGGGAGGCTTGCAGCCAGTCTAACAGTATGGTGGGATACTTTCAAGGAACAAGTGCAAACTAAACAAATGACAAAGACTGGTCCGGGATATCTGTGACAGATCTTACAAATCTCTTACTGTTTTGTCCATCCCGATGGACGCCTCCGATGCCCCCAGTCACAAGCAGAGGAATGCCAGCTTTGTGTGCTGCTATTATGGAGACTGAAACAGTGGTACCGCCAGATAAGCCCTGAGGGAAAATATCCAGCAAAGCAAATCAGTGAACATCCTCTTTGCTAAATGTTTACAAAGTCCAAAACATCATGAGATACAAACACCAAAATATCCTGTAAAAGTGCTTGAAACAAGACTCCTGCTATTTGTATAGCTTCTTAACTTTTAATTATCTATCCTCAGCTTATTAGAATAAAAACTGGCTTCCTTGAAGCTTTTTTTTTCAGCCAGGCCCTGAAACAGATTATTTGAGAGGGAAGACAGCTTTAATTGGATCGACGAATTTGAATGTGGGATAGTTCAACTTTCAGACCAAAAACTGGCAGCAAGGTTCCAGAATGTGACAGAACAATGAAGGTAAGAATAGCAGAATTAAGCAGATGAATGTGTGGCTAAGTAACTGGTGCAGGGGGCAGGGCTTCAAATTCTTAGATCACTGGGATCTATTTTGGGGGAGGCATGACTTATACAGAAAAGATGGGTTACACCTGAACTCAAAGGGTACTAATATCCTGGCGGGATTGTTTAATATAGCTGTTAGGGAGGGTTTAAATTAAGTTGGCAAGGGGAAGGAAACCAGGGTGTTAGGGTCGAGGAAGAGGAAAATAGTAACAAGTCAAAGATACTGTGCAGCAAAGATGGCCAGAAGGACAGGCAGGTGAATAGGCAGGGTAATTTGCTGTGCAACAGAAATATAGCAAAATCGGTAACAGATACTGATCTAAATGTACTATACTTAAATGCCCGCAGCATTAGAAATAAAGTGGATGACCTTGATGTACAGCTACAGGTTAAAAGATATGACACAGTGGCCATCACTGAGTCATGGCTAAATGATGGATGTGATTAGGAGCTGAATGTTCAAGGATACACTGTGTATAGGAAAGATAGGAAGGTAGGTAAAGGGGGCGGCGTGGCCCTGATGATAAGCAACGATATCAAATCACTAGAAAGAAGGGACATAGGATCAGAAGAAGTAGAATCCCTATGGGTCGAGTTAAGGGACATTGTAAACAGACTTAGTTGGGCAACAGGAGAGAGTTACGAGACTTTGGCAGAAGAGCGGTCTAACCAGTCTTACAGAGTTATGGGGTTTTTCAAGGAAGTTACAAGGAAAGCCATAGTGGGCAGATCAGCTAGTGAAGGCTGGAGATTGAAGGACTAATGAAGAAAAATGCTGGCAAAAGAAAACTCTTAAGTAAAAGAGTAAGTTGCTGTGTAATATGGTTTGGAGAGATCTATTAGTATCTTTTGAGGAACAGCCCCTGGAAGAAGCATCCATGGTTTGTCCTTGTTTCATGGGTAGAACATGTTTGGACAATCAGATATTATATCCGCGTACAGTATATGCAGCTGACTGACTTAAATTTGTTTTTTTTTTTAACCCAGCACTTGTTGAATGAACACATCTGTTCTGAAATGTATAATGATGAATCGAAGGTTAGCAAAATGGGGCTGTTAGGATGGACGGGTAATTAGGCCCAGTTTATTTGGCTTTCACTGTGCTTTTTCCATGAAGCAAAGGACTTGCTCTGTGCTTAAGGTTTAAAACTATTTACAAAAAGAAAGGGTTTGTGGCTGCAGCTCTTCAATTTTTGGGAGTATTTAGAGCTGAAAGGGTTTGTGTGAGTTAGAGTAACTGCAGTGTCAGTGTAGGCAGGTTAACCAGACGCATCTGCAGGAAGTTTCAGAAAGATACATAAACGTCCTGGAGATTGAAATAGCACTAGATAACAGTGAAAGCGAGAGAAACTAATGGCAGGTGAAGGAGGTTTAGAGCAAGCGCGCAACTGTTGGAAATTTGTGAATAATGTGCCTGAGCAGCAGCAGAAATAGTCACGTGAAACTATGAGATTGTGCTACTACAATGAACTGGTACATGTAAGGGTCCAACAATGTGGCTATCACCAGCGGCCTGGATTGTAACCACACCAGACACATAAAACCGTGGCTACAACCACACATCACCCTGCAGTGATTACTTCATCTCCTGAATAGTTCCTCTGCTTCTTATGGTAGGAGTGCGAAGGGACTCTGCATTTACCCGGAGGAGTGTGGATCCAAGAACACTCCGGAAGGTTGACATCCTAGAGAATACAGGCCTCTCCACTGGGGTGGAGAGGAGGGAAACATGAGTTCTTACAAATGGGAGGACAGGCTGAAAAGCCCACTAAAAAGCCAGGTTTGTGCTTTGATTCATAAACAGATGGAGTACAAAAACAACAAAGCGGGCTAAATTTCATTTAAAATGTTGGCTACAGTTTAGCTGAAGTATTGCAGCAAATAGTGAACTTCAGCAAAGATATCAAGGTTTAGGGGAGAGGTTTACAGGAAAGTTACTGAAGAGATTTGCTATGAACCCATGAATGAAAGAATGCTGTGTAGTGGCAAAAGTAGAGAAGTTGGCATTGTTCCCTGGTCATTCTCCTTACAGCAGTGAAAATTAAGAGATTTAGTAGAGTTCTCTGAAATGTCAAAGGGGAAATGAGGGAGCCTGCTTCCAAGAGTCAGTGAACAGAAGACACAAAATGAAGGCATGTGAGAAATGCCTTGGCCCTTCATTACAAACTTCACCTTCTTCCCTCACCCCAATTCTCCTACCCCACCCCTAAATTTATTTAATTAGCAGAACTTAACTTCCATTCACTCTCTGGATTCCTATTCTAAGGACATTACCATTATACAAACAACTCAGATAAATGCAAGATTCTCCGGTCATAAAACATTTCAAAAATTAATCAAACCATTGAAGAAGCTATATTCAAAAGTGCCACGTTTGAGGAAAATACACCATGTTGCCTTTTGAAAACGATTACTTGGGCCGTCATGCATCCTAAATTATTTTGGTGGCAGCATCTTATTTCACATATGTATTGAAAGAGAACTCAAAAGCTATCAACAAAAAAAATTAACATCATTTTGTAATTCTTTGTGTCAAACTCTAAATGTTAACTGGGCGCGAAGAAACATGGAATTCAGTTGGCCTTTAGGGTCATGCTGATCCTGGCAAAACGTCTTTCCAATTCCCCGCTCCTCCCTTGTTGCTCTCACTATCTTCCTTCCCCTTGCTGAGCTGGGGCCCAATAATCTAATAACCCCTTTTTAAAAAAAAAATCTTCTCTCACCAGTCTTTACACGTGGTGTTAATTACCACAACGAAATTACACATCATTAAATTTGCTCTCACCTTGCTAAGAACGTATGGGAGATCTCTGCGTGATACTTTCAGTGTTCCCTTGCTTTTAGCCAGGTGCTCCAGGTGGCTCTCTGACAGTCCCACATGCACCTTCCCCTCGATGACGCCAATTGTGGCAGGGACTGCATTATGTTCTCTTACTATCTGTTCAACCTCCCTAGCGCATCTGAAACAAATCGGAGAAACCTTGGATCAAACCATGGCTGGTGTTTATTTCAAGGAAGCAGCACCAGGGCACGGAAGGGTTTCCATTCCTCTGTATCAGCTCTGCAGACACAAGTCAGGCTCAGGATGGGACAGCTGGCTTTAGGTTCGATTCGTGCCCTTCACTCTGTCACACAGCACCTTCCCACATGGCACAAAGTAGGCCCAGATTACAAAGATATGATTTCCAATACAGCCTCCCAGCTTTTCTGCTGGATCCAAAGCACACTTTGATTAGAACTAAATGAAGTTTCTTTCCTTGTTTGAAAGGTACATAACAGCTTCTCAGCTTCTTTACTTAACCAAATGATTTAATTTGCATAATTATATACTTATTTCTGGTGTAACTCAGTGAGTTGAGCACCATCTGTGTGAGAAAGGAATTGTCAATATGTGGGTCAAAATCCTGTATGAAGACTGAGACGGCAGAGGGGTGACACCCAGTGTCGTATACAGAGGTGACACAGGGGCCACAGGTAACTGATGGCCTGAGGATGGCTGAAGGGTAACAGGCAGATGGATGATAGGTGGAGGCAGACAAAACAAAAGGTAGATGGAGCCATGTGGCAGCAGGAGATTACTTTCGGAATTAATTGTAATGATGATTATACCTATTCCAATGGCTAATGTTTCATAATCTTTATACTGAATATAATGAAACATTAATTTTTGTACAATGTGATTGGTGATATATTCTACTTTGAGTTATCACCTCTTCTTCTCAGATGTGGATGATGAGACTGTGATGTTGTGAGCGTGTTGGTGACAACGTTAGAACTTCTGCAAGGATATTATCTGTTACAATTGGCCCCACTGGATTATGATAATTGGTTGACATCTAGTACAATTTTATCAGATAGGATATCCCAAAATTTCTACTGGGGAATTTGCAATTACATTCTGTAAATCATTGGTGGTGGCATCCGTCAGTCTCGAAAGACCATGGATCTACGCCTGGAGTTTCCAGGGCGCAGGCCTGGGCAGGGTTGTATGGGAGACCGGCAGTTGCCCAAGCTGCAGGCCTTCCCCTCTCCACGCCACCGATGTTGTCCAAGGAAAGGGCACTAGGACCCATGCAGCTTGGCACCGGTGAAATCACAGAGCAATGTGTTGTTAAGTGCCTTGCTCAAGGACACAAACACGCTGCCTCAGCTGAGGCTCGAACCAGTGACCTTCAGGTTACTAGTCTGATGCCTTGGTTACTAGTCTGATGCCTTGCCCACTAGGCCATGCGCCAACACATTATTTCTCATTATTTCTCACAGATATCATTATTTCTCATGCAAACCACCTTTTGATCTTAACCCAGCTCAGTACCTCTTCCAATCAATACATCTTATAAACATTACATCCCTATGTTCATATTTCACAATGAGCTAATTTGATTCTTGCATGAGTTGACTTTCCCAGATAGAGGATTCTTGTTGCAAGAGAGTTTGTGTTATATTACGATCCGAGCACTAGTGTCCATCCCAGATGCCTCAAATCCAATCGCTCCTCCTAGTCCACTTACTTCAGGTTCTGAGGATATGGCATGCCGTGTGTGATGATCGTGCTTTCCAAAGCCACTACAGCCTTCTGACTGGCAATTGCTTTTGATACTTCTGGGTGGACCTTAAGAAGTCCATCTGCAAAAAGGAACCTCAAGCATTATTTTCATAATTCACAATATTTTATTCAGTTTCATTTCCAAGTTTATGCAATAATAGCCAGACAGACAGTTCCCAAGCCTACAATAATCAGTTCAAGCTCCTGGGAGATGGACCAAAGTGATCCAGGATGCTCAAATTTTAAACTGAAGTCACTTAAGTGTTAATGGTTGAGAAGGTTCTTCAATATCCATTTTAGGGTTTCAATGAAGCTAGCCAGATGATGGCCTTTTGGCTCACCAGTCCTTTTGCACAAGTAGTCGGGTCCCATTCTCACACACTACCCTCTTATCTCTGCCAATTACTTTCTTTTAACTGTCAAACTAATTGTCTTTAAAAGCTCTCTCCCATCATTCATATAGGAACAAGGTCCAAATCATAACCAATCTCCCTTGAAGAAAAGCTTTGTTTTACAACTCCCTGTGTCTTTTGCTGTCATTTTGAGTCTAGTCCTTGGATTATCCACTGATGGGAAAGCTCCTGCTTACTCTCTGTATGCTCATCCATCACAGCTTTGCACAACTCCAACGGGTGCTTAAAACCACTATTTTTTCTTAGGGATTAACTCATAATTGGAGACACCACATTTTAATCAGACTGAGACCACACCTGCCCTTTTTGAGGATGGAATACTGAAACACAAAAGAGATTCCATGTGTTTTACTCAACACTCCACCGGGAATGTCATGAACTCACTTGTGGTTTGTGAGTTTGAGTACAAACCTCCACAACAGAAAATTGAACTCCTTAAAATGCTTTGGTGCATTCAAAAAAATGTCTGAATAAATTACATAGACAAAGAGGTATAAAAGGGATCAACGTCTTGTTCACATGATTCAGTGAGGTCATCACCAGGTTATCTATTCGGCAGGGGCGTTACTGAAAGAAAACAGATTCCCCTTATCTCCAGAAACTATTCTGCAATTTTTCACTGTACATTATAGGGAATTTATAACAGGCAGACATGAGAGTGAAAGCACACTCAAACCACAGCAGATTCCAAAATTCCACAGGGAACGGAACTGAATGATACAGCAGCTGCAGGCTGCAGAATGCAAGCAGCATATTGCCCCAGAAGGGGTAATCCTGCTCAGAACTGAGGCAATGCTCACTGCAACAGAGCCGGAGAGATTTTACTCTGCTCCTAACTCTTCACATCATACAGTTTCCTTCAGAAAACTGTTTCATCTTGAACATATAAAACATGTTTAATTACAATTAGAACTGAGAGAAAAACAACTGTAAATTACTGATGGCAAAAGAAAATTAAAAAGATTGGCCGGGACACAAAAAGAAATTAGGTTTAAGGGACATGAACTTTGTTACATAAAGCACAGTTGATGCTGGGTCACTTGCTAACATTAAATCTAAAGTTAATAAACTTTGTTGCCCAAAATATTGAGTGAAGGGGAAAAGTCAGGTGCATGGAGCTGTATTACCTCCTTCAGTGAACGACAGACAGGTTCGAGTGGCTAAGTAGACTTTTCCTGTTTCCATTTCTTAGATACAGTAAAAGTGCATAAAAATTACGTGGGGTAAAAAACCAACTAACCATGAAGAAGTCTTCGGGCAACGGCACAGCCCCACTGTGTGTCAGCTGCACGTGGAAGAAGAGTTATGCATTTCCACATTCTCCAGTGAGGACGAGCACTGAAGAGAGAAACAAAACCAGAGCAGTGGTAAGGATCTCATTAACTCCTCACGTCTTTACGCAATCCAAAGGACATTGACAGCCTCAGGAGAGGAAGCAGTAGCTGTGATACCTCTCTTGCACACAGCTCAGAATTTATTCACTCTATAATTCTGGATTCCCCTTCAGCTTTTATGTTGTTTAAATACTTATGGCAAGAACCAATTTTTGTAACTCCTGGGAATAATCACTAAACCTGATGATTAAATATTTTTGATGCTTGGTCAGTTATTAATTTTAATTCTCAATGTAATGAGAGATTTAAGCAAAACACTTGAAACGTGTTTGGCCTGACATCTTGGCTAATAAATTAAAATAGCTTGTGTCAGAATGATTAAACTATGCCAAATTATCGTGTGATTTTTGAGTACCTTCATAAAAATATTCACAAGGAGGTTCCTAAATTGGTGAATTGGTTTATTATTGTCACATGCACTGCGGTACAGAGTAATTCATTGCAACAGTGTATTGGTGTCGTACATTGTAGGGCAGTAACAGTGTGGAAAAAGGTGTTCAGTACTGAGTGAAGTGCAGGTAAGCAATGAGGTGCAAAGGTCATAACCAGGTAGATTGTGAGGTCAATAGTCCAACATATCATGCTAGGGAACTAGTCTTAGATGCAGTCCTTGAACCTGGTATGACTTTTGGGCTTTTGGATCTTCTGCCCCATGGGAGACGGCAGAAGAGAGATTGTTCAGGATGGGTGAGGTCTTTGTCGCCTGCATTACCGAGGCAGTGAGAAGTGTAAACGGAGTCCATTGAGGGAGGCTGGTTTGATGGTGCGCTGAGCGGAGTTCACAGAGCTGCAGATTCTTATGGTCACGGGCAGAGTCGTTACCAAACCAACCCGAGAAGCTTCTGGTTACTTTCTATGGTTCATCAACAAAAGCTGGTGATGTTGAAAGGGGCATGACAGATTTCTTTAGAGGCACTGGTGATCTTTCCTGGCAGGGCCACCCAGGTGATTGGACTAGGACCGGCTTTAGGTGATGTTCACTCCTAAGAATGTGAAGCTCTCAACCCTCACGATCTCACCACAGTTGATATAAACAGGAGCACGTGCACTGCTCCCCTTCCTGAGTGACCAGCTCTTTCGTTTTGCTGACATTGAGGGGAAGGTTGTTGTCATGACCAGACTCTCTATCTCTCTCCTGCACCCTGACTCATCGTTACTTGACATATGACCCACTAGAATGGTGTCATCAGAGAGCCTGTAGAGTGAGATAGACCAGAGTCTAACCACACAGCCCTGAGTGCAGAGTGAGTAGAGTGTAGAGGAGTGTAGAGGGGGCTGAGCTGCAGCTTTGGGGGGAGGCACCAGTGTTGGAAATAATCATGGGGGAGATGTTGCTGCCAATCCTTACTAACTACAGTCTATGGGTCAGGAAGTCAAGGATCCAGATGCAAAGGGAGGTGCTGAGTTCTGAGATACGTTTGCTTGGAATTACAGTATTGAAAGTAGAGCTAGAGGCAATAAACAATAATGTAATGCAGGTGCCTTTACTGTCCAGATGCTCCAGAGACGAGTGTAAGACCGGGGAGATGGAGTCTGCTGTAGACATCTTTCAATGCTAGATGAATGATCGTGGGTTGAAGTTGTCTGGGAGGCTGAAGTTAATGCGCTCCGTGACCAGACCATAATAATGGATGTCAGAGCCACTGGGCACTTGTCAATAAGGTCTTGGGCACTGGATTGATAGTGATCTTCTTAAAGCAGATGGATAGCTCAGATAGAAACAGGGAGAGCATCTGGCCCCATCCGGACCAGATGTTTTTCATGGGTTCAATCCCTGGAAGACCGATCTTACATCTGCAAAAGGTGACCATAGGTTCGGTTGCATTAGAGGCAGTCGGGGAGGGTGGTGATATTCTAATCTTCTTCTGTTCAAAACATGCGTAGGATGTGTTAAGGTCATTAGGAAGGGATGTGGAGTTGTTGGTGATGCTGCCTGGCCGTTTTGTAGCCTGTTATAGCATAAACCTCTGCCACAAATGATGGCTGGTCTCAGCAGTCAACATTTCGGGCCAAGACCCTTCATCAGGGTCCTGATGAAGCTCCTTGGCCTGAAATGTTGACTCTTTATTCCTCTCCATAGATGCTCCCTGACCTGCTGAGTTCCTTAGAACACACAAAGTAGGGGGTATTTTACTGAATTGGTTACCAGACAGAAAATAAAAGAGTGACAATAAACAGACCTTTCTCTGGTCGGCAGACTTGGATAGTGGGGAAACGCAGGGATCATTACTCTGCACTCTACTGTTTATGATCTAATTACAGTCATTTAGTAAATCGGCTGAGAGAACCAAGTGTCATAGTTCTGTGCTTGGTAAAAATATAAAATTATTCAAGTCTACATTTAGGGAGGAGGTTGAATCAGCTCTTCAAAGGGATACGGGCAAGTTGAGCAAGGTTGCAATATCAAGTGGGAAAATGTGAAATTATACACTTGTACGAAGTAGAATATAGTCTGGATGGTGTCACTGTTAAAAGGGATGCAGGTGTCCTGGTATAAAAGTAATCAGAAACCAATATCTAGTGATTAGGAAGACAACTGGTGCATTGGTTTTTATTATAGGATTGGAGTACTATAGCTATATCAAGTCCTGCTGAAAGCTCCACAGTGTGCAGTTTCGAACTCCTTACCTAAGAATATACATGTCTTAGAGTGAGTGCGGCCAGATTCACATGACTGGTTTGCCATATATGTAAAGATCAGGTACACTCCAGTTTAGACCAATGGGCAAGGTACTTAGAAGTGTCTTCTTGCTGAGGGTGATGAATCATTAGAAGTTTCCACCTAGATGGCCATGAGTTCATTCAGTACATTTCCATGGTTATCAAGGGGCATGGAGGATAATGGAGGAAAGCAGCAGTATAGAAGGGCCGAATGGCTCTCCCTTGTGTTTGTAAGAGAAGGGAAACTGCAAAAGGTCAGTCACCACTGTAGGGAGGCCAGTGTGGGCTAGAATGGAACAGCGTATTCCTAAAGTAGCGACGACACCAACGGATAAATAGCGGGTATAGAGGACAGGAAATTAAACGTTAAGGTGAAACTCACTATAACCAAATGACAACATCGATTATATCAATAGGGGAGAACTGTGTCCCGGCCCCAGAAGAAAGCCCTAGTTCTGAATGGTGCACAGTTGGGTGCCGGACTCCCGCTAGTTTACCGGACTAGCACGCTCCTGCTCCAGGGCACCGTTTACCCTGTGTCCTGTCGGAGCGGATCACTCATTAACTAATGATTTTAATATTAACTGTTCCAAAGTCCCGGTTACAACAGTCGGCACTCTGCGGGACAAGGCAAGGTTCCCACGTTCTGCTGATCACCAGTCTATCAGTGACTCGCTGCCCCGTCCCGGCTAAGCACCCAAGTCTTTTCTTTATCTCGTTTCTAATTTACCTTCCAAAAACGAACTCTAACGCACCGGCTTGGCCCACATATCTTACCTTTTTAATGCCTCGGGAAAAATATGTTACGAACTTTAATCGGCCTCGACTGCAACCCTTTAACCTATCAGATTACTAGCTTCAGTTGTACTAACTATTCTGAGTGCAGAGCCCCCTCCCTCCGCTAGATTTACCATCTGCTCAATGTAAGCCAACGCCAATGTTTCTGTTACTTAACTCTTTAAAGACCAATTATTTCGTGGAGAAGGCTGTGGTATTTTCCTGGTGTCTTATGATCCTTGCGGAGACTAGGAGCAGAATTGGGCCATTCGGTCTATCGAATCTCTCCACCATTCAATCATGGCTGATATACTATCTCCTTCAACTCCATTTCCTGCCTTCTCCCCGTTACCTTTAATGCCCTGACTAACCAAGAACCTATCAAACTCCACTTTAAATATACTCAGTGACTTGGCCTCCACAACCATCAGTGGCAATGAATTCCACAGATTCACCATCCTCTGGCTAAAGAAATTCCTTCTCATCACTGTTCAAAATGGATCTCCCTCTCTATACCGAGTCTGTGTCCTCTGGTCCTAGACTCCCTCGCTATAGGAAGCTGCCTCACCACATCCACTCTGTCTAGGTCTTTCAGTATTCGATAGGTTTCAACAAGATCCCCTCTTGTAAACTCCAGTGAGTACAGGTCCAGAGCCATCAAATGCTCCTCAAATGTTAACCCTTTCATTCCTACGATCATCTTTGTGAACCTCCTCTGGACCTTCTCCAGTGCCAGCACGTCTTGTCTGCCTTCTAAAATACGCAAAGTGTCCATTTCGGAAGGACAACTGACTCAATACTGCCAGGCCAACATCTCGTGCAGTGAAGCCAATGTTACTCTCAACTGGCTACATTAGCTGTCTGAACACCAGACGTCAGACGAGCAGGCACACTATTCCAAGCTCTCTCTTGGGAGGATGTTTACAGAAGACAGAAAAATAAGTTGAAAATAGGCCACCACTGAAACCTTACTTGGAGAAGTGCAGGTTCCTGGAAAATTCTGGCCTATGAAGGGGAATGAATGATGGTATTGCGAAAAATCAAAGCCATACAATAGGCGCCCTGTAGTATGGAGGAAGGCAGAAAGTCCCATAAACTACTCTCCTAGCTTTCTCCTGCTTCAGCGGTCAGAGAGCCCGCAATTCCAAGATGGACTGAATAGCTCTTCCCCCATTAGAGGAAGTGATGACTCCCTCCTGTTAGACTGTTTGTGGTGGCTTATTTTTTAGTCTTTCTACTTCTCTCATAATATTAATATTTCTTGCATTTGTAATGCTACTGTGACACTATAATTTCCTTTGGGATCAACAAAGTATCTCCAGATGTCCCTGTTTCCTCACACATCCCAAAGAAGTTCAGGTTAGTCCATCAATTGGCCTCTGCTAAATTTCTCTGATGTGGGTAGGTCTCAGGAGAATTGGTTGTGGGCAGGAGTGGGAGGTGTCGATGTGGATGTAAGTATCACAATCACGGATTTGGCAGCACGTCAGATTCAGCAATTGCACTCGTGAATATGCACGTGTCAGCTAATTATTATTTCATTGTGATAGTATTTAACTCCATTCATTCTGTCGTAGTATTTGTCAGGACTTGGACATAGCTGCGCTTCGCCGCCCTGCCTGAGAAATTGGACTGTTGAGTCAACTGAAGACTAGCGGTATTCATTTTATTCTTAGTTGCTCTTTACAGCCGCAGTGTAGGCTTCGTTTTCCATTTGAGAGTTTTAGTTAATGGCCCTGTTTGGCCTAGCGTTCATTGTTCACTTTTCCCTTTAACACTGTTTGCATTAAGTCTGTGATCTATCGACCTGCTTCAGTGTCTCTCACTCTGCATTTGGACCATATCCGTAAGAGGAAAATGGACTTAGTAAAGATGGTTACATGTTCATTAGCTTGGAGTCAATAGGGTCAGATGGCTTGTTTCCATCCTGTATAGATCCATGACTGTAATATCCTATCCTAATCAACTCCATCTCCTCCTCCAATCACCCCCAGCTACCTATCCTGATCACACATTAGCATCTCCCCTGATGACTTCATATTCAGTCATTCCTATCTCTATCCCTTTACTATCTCCCTCAATCAGAACTTCTCCTGATCATTCCTTATGTTCTCCCACCAAATCATTCCCCCTCCTAATCATCCCCTCTCAGAAATCCCCATCATCTCTTATCTCCTCTCAGGTCATCCCATCATTCCCAATCCCTGCACACATTACCCTTTCCCAAATGTGTGCATTAATTGTGCCATTGTCTAAGAAGGGACAGAGGCAGAAGAAAAGGAATTATAGACCAGTTAGCCTGATTTCGCTGGTTGGGAAGATGTTTTCCACTACCAAGGATGAGGTTCTAGGATACTTGGAGATACATGATAAAATAGGCCATAGTCAGCATGTTTTTCTAGAGGACATCTTGCTGTTATGGTACACACCTGACCATGCCAGCCTCTGGGGATTAGATGTTCTGATTCTCTAGAGTATGGATAACTGGTGTGGTCCCTTTGAAGATTCAGGTCCACTCTGTGAAAATGGTGGCCATGTTTTGGTGGCAAGATTTGGATATTTATAGAACACCTGAACTCAGGTTCGGTGCTCAACCCTCAGCTCAACTTTGGTTCAGTCTGCGATTGAATTTAGGATTTCTGTCCCGTTTGGATTCTCATCTACTCTCATCAGGTTCTCATCTAGCGCCTACTCAAGAACCCTGGTCTCGTCTCAGACTTGAAATCGTGTCTCAATTCTAGTCTCAGATATTCCAGCATCTGGGTCCTTTCCAAACTTGCCTTGGCCTCTCATCTCAGTTGCCTGTCAAATCTGTTCCAATTCTTTGAGGAAATAAAAGGCAGGATAGATAAGGAGAGTCAGTGATTGTTGTTTTCTTGGATTTTCAGAAAGCCTTTGAAAAGGTGCTACACATGAAGCTGCTTAACACAGTTAGTTCCTGTGATATTACAAGACTGGCTGACTGACGGGAGGCAACGAATGGGAATAAAAGGGGGCTTTTCTGTTTGGCCAGCAGCGACTAGTGGTGTTCCACAGGGGCCTGGTGTTGGGATTTTTTTCTTTTCCGATTATATGCCAATGACTTGGATGACTGAACTGATGTCTTTGTGGCCAAGTTTGCGGACAACACGAAGATAGGTGGAGGGGTAGGCAGTGTTGAGGAAGCAGTGAGTCTGCTGAAGGACAGACAATTCAGGAGAATGGGCAAAGAAGTCGCAAATGGAATATAGTGTAAGGAAGTGCATGGTCACACAGTCTGTAGAAGGAATAAAGGTGTAGGCTATTTTCACAATGGGGAGAAAATTCAACATTCAGAGGTCCAAAGGGGCTTGGGAGTCCTTTTGCAATATTCTCTAGAGGTTAACTTCCAGGTTGCCAGTGGTAAGGAAGGCAAATGCAATGTTAGTATTCGTTTTGAGAGGACTAGAATATAAGAGCACGAATGCAATGCGGAGACTTTATAGGGCATCTGTTAGACTGCACTTGGAGTATTGTGAGCAGTTTTGAGCCCCTTATCTAAGAAAGGATGTGCTGGTGCTGGAGTGGGTCCAGAGGAGATCCACAAGAATGGTTCCGGGAATGAAAAAGTTAATGTATGAGGAGTGTTTGATGGCCCTGGGCCTGAATTCACTCAGGTTCAGAAAAATGAGGGGTATCTCACTGAAACCTATTTAATATTGAAAGGCCTAGGTAGAGTGTACGTGGAGAGGGGACCTTTAGGACCAGAGGACACAGTCTCAGAATAGAGGGACGTCCATTTAGAACAGAGTTGGGAAGGAATTCCTTTAGCTAGAGGATGGTAAATCTATGGAATTTATTGCCACAGATGGCTGCACAGTCCAAGTCACTGGGTATACTTAACCAGAAGTTGATAGGTTCTTGATTAGTTAGTCAAAGATTACAGGGAGAAGGCAGGAGAATGGGGTTGAGAGGGACAATATTTCAGCCATAATGGAAGAGCAGAGCAGACTCAATGGACCAAAGTCCTAATTCAGTTCCTAGGTCTTATGGTCTTTGAATGCACACAGAGATAAACTATCACCTGTACATGCTCTTAATGCAGCTCTTCAATATGCCTTGAGCTGTATGTTTGCTTCTGGCCACTGACCCAACACTCCCTTTACCAGAGGCTTGAGCGAAGTTTGAGAAACCTTTTGATTTTAAACTTGACTCATTATAGGACTCACCAATACAGATAATAGTCCTGTTACTCCCTTTAAAGCCTCGGCTAGATCTATCATTTCTTTTCTCACCTCTTTAGCATCTCCGTTATTTGATATTTCCTGTCTTCTACTCTACTACTTCTCCTCTCCTTCTCTTTGCATTTAAGCTCTGTAACGTAAAGGTTTTAAAAACCGAAACTGGCTCTGGTTTTTCACCGCCTATGTTGCCTGATTTGATTCAGATTCAGTTTTATTTATCGCACATGCAACAAAATGCGTCCTTTGTGTTACGACCAACACATCCAAGGATGTGCTGGGGCAGCCCATTAGCGTCACCACAGATTCTGGCGCCAACACAGCATGCCCACGATGCTCAGCAGAACACAATGAAACCGAACGCACCAATCAACAAAACAACACCAGCAAAACAAACCCCTTTCCTCCCTCCCACACAGCCTTGTAGAGCATTTCCAACACTTTATTTCTGATTTACAGCATCCATATTGCAGGCTGAGTACTTTTTATCCGAAATTCCAAAATCTGAATACCTCTGAAATCTGGATTTTTTTGAGCACTGACATGACATCACAAATGGAAAATTCCAGAAGGTGCTGGGAAGGTTCCCAGGGGATGTGCAGGCCTCTGAGAAGTGACCTCACATATGTAATGAACAGATGTTAATGAAAAGTAGAAAAGCACTGCAAAAATGCAAAAAATTAGGATCTCAACTGTGTATTGAAAGAGAGGATCTGTCAGCGCTGGAGAGAACATAAGCTGCTTAACAGTATGCTGATCATGAGTCAAGCAAACATCTATCAGGAAGAACTGAAAATTGAAGGCAGCTGCGAATATTCAGCAGGCTGGTTACAGAAATTTAAGAAGAGGCACGGCATTACATTTTTAAAGATTTGTGGTGATAACCTACCTGCTGATCACCAAACAGCAGAGAAATTCATTGATCAGTTTGCCGAGATCGTCACTGATGAAAATCCAACACGCTGAACGGCTGCAACAGTACATATGTGTAATGGGCAAGTGTAATAAAGTGTAATACCAGTTGCACATAGTCAACAAGTGATAGTGATCCCAAGCTATCTCATTATATATTGCAAAATCCAATAAAAATCCAAACACTTCCGGCCCCAATCATTTCGAAATCATGGGATAGGGTAGGAAAACAGCAGGGATTTATTCATTTTAATTATGTTAGGATGGGTGCCTCAGGGCTTAGAGATGGCATCATTCTTTCTAATTTACAGAAATTAACTAAATTCAGAAGACAAAACAGATTCATGAACTAGGGAGCTGCAGCAGAATTAAGGAATGCATCCTAGAAATCAGAGAATAACTTACACAAAATATATGGGTGGGTCAAATAATGGCTTGTGGAAGAATATTAAGATGTCTACATTTAATTTATTGATCCATTATTTGGACCACCTGTATCTATGGGCAAAACGCTCTCCACAAACAGTGTGAAATCAGGAATAGTGGTCATGACGATGTGCGGTTTCTTGTGGTTGAATGAGGGAAATGTTTCTGGAACACCGAGACAACCAAATAACCATCTATGGTTAAGCAACAGAAGCCAACAGACCTGAAAGTCCCCATAATAAATGAGAAACTTCTGCTAAAGCTTTCTGCTCACACTTAATAGATAATCAAATTTTAGCAAGGCCATTGGATTCTCGTTGTCAGTGGTGATCATAAATCTTTCTTCTAGACATTTAAATTGTCATATTTTTGTACTTCCTTTCATGAAGATGCAAGATTTGCAGTTTTGTAAACATGAGTCCTCTCTGTTACAGACTAGCAACACACTCCATACGTTTTGTTTCTCCATTACCAATATGTGCATAGTTGTTAATCAGCACTTTCAGCTTAACACACACACACACACACACACACACACACACACACACACACACTCACACACACATCCATCCACAATTCGTAATTAATGGCATTTCTCAAATGTACGCGGAACAGAATACAGAAAATTTTACACTGTTCTGGAAATTATCTGCATTGCCCTTCCTTGAATTCATGCAGATGGCAAAACAATAATCTTTAGTACTTTGTGAACTTTTCAAAACCTCATTTGTGAAATATTTAGAAAGAAGCAATCCACTTGAAAGGTAGGAGTTTTATTAGTTTGGTGGCAACAGATCTCAATAGATGTAGTTAGGTGTTCGTTGATTTCAGTCATTTAGATTCATGTTTAAAATTATTCAGTAATGTCTATTTCAAACAAAATGAGACATTTTAAAAGTTTTTTTTTCCTGGACTCTTAAACCTCTGTGCAAATTAGGGTCCTTATATTTGGGACAAGTTGTATCAATTATGTACCACAAACAACTGAGCAATTCATTGCACTGTATATGAATTTTAAAAAGACACAATAAATTACTGTTTCTTACTATCTTATTTTTTCCCTTTTATCATTATTCCTCTCTGTTGATTTTGTTTACTTTTACAAATTCAAATGCTGACAGATATACACAGTTTATCCAGCAGTTTTCATTTATATTTAGAATTCAAAATAGTTAAAATAGCATTTTAAAAAATTTAACAGATTCTGTTACATAAGAATTCACGCACACAGTTAGTGAGAATGGAATTTTCACATACAGATCTAAGTTCAGGAAATATGCTTTGTGAATGTCTCTTAGCAATGACTGTTGTGAATTCACAGAAAATTCATGTGCTTGCTGGCAAATTTTCAGTAGGTTACAATCTCCTGTTGCACTACTTGCATTAAAATTTGCAGCTTGACAGTGAAGAGATCTGCAAAAGTAAAAGCAGATTTACTTTTAATGATGTTGGGTGTTTGAGGCACTCAGACATCACATGACACAAACAGAAATACATTAATGGTCATTCTTTACAAAAAGAATATTAATGAGCCCAGTTGTCTCTTCACCTGATAACCTTGTACTTTACTGACTGTAGCACTCGACAAGTAATCTCAGAACCGAGTTCAAAACCCGCTGTGGGAAATGGTGAAATGTAGTTGAATGATTCAGATCCTGCTGGCCCACTGCCGTGCTGGGAATTCTCCAGGTTCACAGGACCAAGTTCACTATCAGTTTGTTCTCATCAGGACTCATGCCAGCTTATTTACAAGGACATTGACCAAAGGGGCTTAAAGCTTTAAAAGCTGTCAAAATCCTTGTCCCACCTTTAAAAGCTGTAGGCACTGTGTGAGGATTTTGATATTTTAAAACCATTACTTACATTCAGAAACAATGAAAAACTATTAAAATTGAAGCAAACACTTAAAAGTCTAGATTTTTTCCTGTTACTGAAACATTTAATAATATTCATTGTACATGAAATTAATTCTAGAATTAATTTCTATATAAATTCTCATTCGTATCAGTGGAGATGATACTGGGGAATCTCAGAAAAACTGGGTCCAGCACTGGACTCCATGCAGAGTCCAGCAACGAAATACGTTTACAAATTCAGTCTCCCCAAAATGGTTAGCAAGTTTGGGGCTTATGCATTTACAGTGCATGCAGATCCCCAAACAACTGCTGATAAATGATTAAATAGCTGTTGCATAAAGCACTGATGACATTTGACATTGATAACTAACCCGATAAATATTCGCATTTTGAGTTTGCAACACAAATGAAAGACGGGAAAGCTATAGGACTCATATGCAGAGGCAACTCAATCACTGTTGTGAACTTGTTGGAGCGGTAGTCCTGATGTAGGGTCTTGACCCAAAAGTTGACATACACCTTTTGCCTCCACAGATGCTGCTTAACCTGCTGAGTGTTCTGCTATAGTTTTGAATTACTGCAATACCTTAAGTTAATCATGTTCTTTGGATCCCCATTTTTTTTAGTCCCTATCACACAGTTTGTGTCTTGTTACTTACAAAGTGCTTTTCTGTACCAGCCTGGTCGCTGTTGTCTTTTTATCATCAGGTAATAGACAGGTACACCAGAAAGTGTTAAAGCACAGCTAATTCCAGTGCTGAGAGGGTCAGAGTACAGAGACGTTGCCACTATGAATAGACACAGTGCACTAAAGGTTCCAGGTATGATAATTGGAACCTACGGAGATAAGAATTTTTAAAAATCAGATCATCTTCACATAACTTTTAACATCAGTACCATTTATTTACCTGCTTCAGAACATAGTCGTAAAATACAGAAATGGTTCCTTCCTCGGACCGTCCATGCTGACCATTTTGCCCACCCGCACCATTCCCAACTGCCCACATTAGATCCCCAACCTTCTCTGTCTTGCCTGTTCAAATGCCGGTCTAAATGCCTCTTAAACACATCTGCCTTCCAAATTGGCATTGAATTTCAGGGATCGACTACTCTCTTATAAAAAGTTACCCATCAAATTTAAACCTTCTTCTCACCTTTAAGCTATGTCCTCTTGTCTTTGACATGCCTACCATGGGATCTTTTCCCTTTTACTCATAAGTACAGTATATAAAATATACACAATGTGAATACAACTGGAGCTGGTAAAGACTTGATGGGGCAAGCAACCACCTTCTGTGCCTTAACAACTCTTCGATTTAATATGACATATTCTGAGGTTTGTTTTATAAATAATATACAAGCATCTATCCTCATAATCCCGAAGTAATGAGGGTTGTATTTTATTTATGAGTACAGAGAACTGGGGATGACCTCATCCAATGTTGAGAGCTTGGTCCAGTTCCATTAGAAAGGGTTTCCTGCACTGGAAGGGTGTGCACTGGGAGTTCATCATTTGATGGCGATGTGAAAACTGACAAGGTAGTAACACTAAAGGGTCTGCTGCTTTAGGTTAAGGGAAATTCTATTTTACAGTATACAACAAAAGGTACATAACTGTTGTTTTCATCCACTCTCCAAATATGGTGAAAATTTACCATATTTGGGGATGGATTGTATTGCAGGCAAAGATTGTGGTGTTTGGTGAAGTCAACTCATTTTTAATGCTCAAGGGTAGGCTGCCTGAGTGATTGTGGCTGAGTAGGCAACATCCCAAGTGTTTTGTGATATTGGAAAAGGCACGATGACACTTCAGCCAGGCTGAGAATTGGTTTAATACTCCATATCCTCCTCAGCTCTACCTGGTTCAGGGCTGGTGGATGGCATCTCCCTGAGATTTTTAATTAGGGAGGGATCTTCATTGGCACTGCAGGAAGATGGTACTCCATTACCAGGAGATGAAGTGAATTTCTTCAAGAGGGCACAAGTGGTTGAAAACTGAAGGTCTTAGTAGAGATCAGGTCTACCAGTAGCCAAATCATGAGGGACTGAATGGATGACAAGCCTTCACAATGTCCCCTGCTGTTCTAAAAGTAGTCTCACAAAATGAGCTAGTTGTGGGCTGGAGTATTATACTCTACCTTGAATGGACGGTAGAGATCAGGCTGTTTATAACGGTGCCGGATGAGTCCAAGGGTGACCAATCCCATAAACAGCCAACGCGGAAAGCTGTTTAAATTCAGCAAACCATACAGATCACCAATGAAAATCATCAGGATGACCAGTGGATACTGAGAAAGACAGAGATAATTTACAGTGATTTGCAGTAACTACACTCAATAGTTAAGTTACAAGTACCACATGTATCTGAAAGATAATGTTCACATAAAATTAAATCAATCCTGTGAGAAAAAAATAATGAATATCATTTTCAATAGAGAGAGTTATTAAATGTGTGCTACCCATTCTTATGTCTGGAGATGGTCAGCTGAAGGTGTTTTCTGGATTAATCTGAAACTGTTGAACCATGCACAAGAATGAGTTTTAGTTCTTAAATAGAAATGTTTGATGCTTTTCCAGAAGAGAGGCTGTAACTCAGATGTGAATAATATTGTGGTGCGGTACAGTACACATACTGTCCAGTTTTCAAAAGGATTAATAATCAGATCCCATGCAGGGACCACACAATGATGTCTTTGTTTTTCATGATGCAATATTGGTTTATCTGAATTGTAACATCGCTCTCCCAATATTTAGTGCAGATCAAGGGAGTATGGATATCTCTGGGCTGCCTGGATCCCACTGATATGTGCAACTTCTTAAGCGATGTACATCACTAATGAAAAACTTCAAAATGTCCAGTTCTCACAGGGGATTTGACATGAAATAGAAAACACATTTATGGTAACATTTTGGCAGCAAATCAGTTGTGACCAGGAAAAGATGTTACAAATTCTGGAAGTCTGTTCCAGTGATCTTACCTACAGTAAAGCAAATGTAAACACCATTTGTTGCAGAATACAGTATTTTTATAAGTACATTTATTAGACATTGGTGAGAGAAACACAGACGTCATCTGCAGTTTGTACTTACTATCAGAATTACAGCTGGAAGTGGGGTGTGGTGCTGGATGTGGATCATGGAGAAGATTGTTGGCCATTGGTTTTCTCTTGAAGCCACAAAGAATACTCTTTGAAGGACAGAACAAGTACATATTATCAAGAACATGCCACAATATATCTGTAGCTGTTATTCACAAGTTGGTGTCTCTAGCAGGGCCTCCAGCCCCATTTCCCTTGTATTGGCTAGCACGTCAGGTAATTTTTGAGGCTAGTTGAAAAGCCAATGATATTTCTGTGGTACAGAGTCACAGTTAGAGGAGATTTTCTTCCCTAAAGGACATTAGTGAATCAGCTGAGTTTGGAGAAGAATTTGTCAGTTTTCATGGATGGCTTTTCAGAATTTCCTTCAGGTTAAATTTAAATGTCCATGTGGGTTTCATACAGCTCTATAAAACTCTGGTTAGGACACACTTGGAGTACTGTGTCCAGTTCTGGTCGCCTCACTATAGGAAGGATGTGGAAGCATTGGAAAGGGTACAGAGGAGATTTACCAAGATGCTGCCTGGTTTAGAGAGTATGCATCATGATCAGAGATTAGGGAGCTAGGGCTTTACTCTTTGGAGAGAAGGAGGATGAGAGGAGACATGATAGAGGTATACAAGATATTAAGAGGCATAGATAGAGTGGACAGCCAGTGCCTCTTCCCCAGGGCACCACTGCTCAGTACAAGAGGACATGGCTTTAAGGTAAGGGGAGGGAAGTTCGAGGGGGATATTAGAGGAAGGTTTTTCACTCAGAGAGTGGTTGGTGCGTGGAATGCACTGCCTGAGTCAGTGGTGGAGGCAGATACACTAGTGAAATTTAAGAGACTACTAGACAGGTATATGGGAGGCAGGGTTTAAGGGTCGGGACAACATTGTAGGCCAAAGGGCCTATACTGTGCTGTACTATTCTGTGAACCCATGTCTCTGAAACCTCCGTTCAGTGGATCACTAATTCAACAGTTTAACAGCTGCAGCCATCTTTCAGTGTCAGCTCCTGGTTTCCACAGCAATGGTCGTTTAAGTAGTTCTTTGATGCTCAGACAACAATAACTCTCTATAAAGTATGAGATTGTATGCATATGAACTGTGAATACAACACTGTCCAGAAATCATTGTCACAATAATTAAGTTGGCTGGTTGACACAAACACTTGTGTTTATCCTTTGCATCTATACCTACTGGACAAATAAGCATTCCTTCACCAAGCAACAGACCATAACATTTGAAGCGGATTATTTGAAATATAATTAAACAATTGTATAAATTTAATGCGGCAGATATAATTACAGAACCTCTATTCTCTACCTTCTTAAACATTAAAGTCAAAAAGGATCCTCTGTATTTTCCTTTCTTAGCAATGCTAAACCCACACTGGTATTTGCAACAAATTGTTTAAGTGATGGAGTCAAAGGGTTAAAGTGAGCACTTTCTTATGTCACATTCACACTCAGTCAAAAAGATGTCCCCAAACCTACCTGGAAGCAGAAAACAGTCCTGCAGTTATAGCTCCAAGACATGATAGTGACACAAGAATTTGAATGACTGAGGAAAAACCACTCAGAGTCCGATCTGCAAAAGTCTAATTGAAGGAAAAGTATCGTTATTTGCAAACAGTTTCCACTCTCAATATATATTACACTGAAATATTGGTGAACAATCCAACCTCATGAAAGGATGGTTTGGTTCAAGGTAGGTGTTCAATACAAAACTCTAAATCTTGCTGAATCTTCTCTTTATGAAGACCTACGTGTGAGAATGGAAACATCCCAAATCTGATTCACCCAGTTCATTTTGGCCAACAGCTTTCTTGTGGGTGTAGAGGAGTTAAGGAGTGGAGACGCAAAAAAGTTAGGCTGAGGCTGCTGATGGTTCTCCCATTAACAACAGGGCAGGAGAGTGGAAAGGTCGTAAATGTCCAGAGCCTGACAACTAAAGGGCATGGAAAGGGCTACTGTGATTGGCTAAGATAATGTTGCTGATCATGTTTCCCTTTTCTATTCATGTCCATTTGATATTCTTTTTAGAGACTCATTGGCTGGAAATTCCTTGTTCTTGTTGTGCTCCCACTTCCATTCTGGTGGGACAACAGTAGAAGAAGATATAAACAAGGTTGGACTAAGATATAGCAGAAATAAAATTGGCCCACAATTTCAGAACCTATGTTAGACTGGGCAGGACAGGATCTGAACTCTCTGTAATGGAAGGTCCTGTGTCTAAGACCTCCCTTGCCCCGAGAATCCCACTACAGCAATAGTGGAAGGTAAAGCAGATGAAACCAGGCTCAAATAGACGTAGGCCTGTCATTTAATTTCAGCGTCACTAAAGAAGGACACAATAAATTGTTTCTAGGCTATTTCTTAAAAAGAGCTCTTGGTAGAATGGGGCCAGACAGAATGCTGTTGTGTTCATGTGGAGTCATGGTGTCAAAGAGAGAGACTGCCTAGAAACAGGCCCTTCGATCTATCAAATCCGCACCAACCATCATACCCTTTTACGCAAATTCTACATTAATCCCAGTTTCTTTATATATATTATACCCAGGTTCTTACCAACTCCCTCTAGATTCTATCACTCACCTACACATTCAAGATGATTTGCAGTAGCCAATTGATCTATCAAGTAACGTGTCTTTGGAATTTGGGAGGAAACAAGAGCACCCTGAGGAAATCTACACAGTCACAGAGAGAACGTACAGACTCCACTCAGATAGCACTGGAGGGTCTGAGAGCTATATTTCTGACAAACATGCATCTAAACAAGCTTGGTTAAACTTCACAATCAACAACTGAATGAACAGAACAGTAGAAGAGAAACAGATTCTGGTGTTAACAGTTACCTACCACAGCTACTGCACCAGAGGCCAACACCTCATCTGCTGTCAACACGGTGTAGTAAGCCACATTTACAAGCAGATACAATACCGTAATAAGAATCAGGGTGAAGACAATTGCCAGAGGAATAGTCCTACAAAAACACAACATATAAATTCAAACTTCTTCATATTGATTGTTCTTCATTGTGCTTAAAATTCATTAGAAAGTATGGCGAGTTATAACATCTTGATATAATTTACATTGGAGTGTTGGTGGACAGTGCTACATGCAGAGAGGAAGTAGACATACAGTATATAACTTGGAAAGAGTCAAACAGTAGGAAGAGTTTCTGTTCCATGTTGTAGTAATTTTCCTTTTTTTTCTCCCCACTCCTGCTAAAGGGTCTCAGCGTGAAATGTCAACTGCACTCTTTTCTTTGGATGCTGCCTGGCCTGTAGGGTTCCTCCAGCGATTTGTGTGCGTTGCTTTTTATTTTCCTTGATTTCTTTGAGTGACATTCCAAGTAGAGATACATTGGATTTAGACCCACAGAGGGCGGATGCAATCATTTTCCAAATAGGTGTTACCATGATAAGCCCTATGGGTTATTTCAAATGGATGAATTAAAATGGGCAGAATCGCCTTCCTCACCCATAATTAGTTCATACATGGAAAGGAGACAACGTTTAAAAATGGTGGTAGGAATAAAGTAAAAATATAAAAATCTATTGTTAAGTAAGAATAGTGTTTTGCAGAGCTTTTGTTAGCATCTGATAAATGGATAGGGAATGAATGGAATGTTGCAATTGCTTGTTCAAAGTTCATTGTCTGCAAATTCTCTGCCAAACGTGCATCTCCTCGTGAGGGAAACAGACAAAGCATTTATTTTTTGCCTTTTTATATGAGACGCCAATAATAAGATTCTCAAGATGAGATTCTCTGCTCTTCAAATAAAGCATACTTGTACATCCAGGCCCACCAGACCTTGCTTTGACAATTTTTGCCCAAAGGATAATGTAACACCAAGATTGAACACTTCAGTACCTGTAATCAGTTTTAGGTCATGACCTTCTGAGAAAAGGATTATATATTTAATTGATCGTTCTTATGTTCTGACACAGTGTCACTGCGTACCTTTCTGGGTTAATCACCTCCTCGCTGAAAAAGTTCACATAAAACCTAGAAGAAAAATAAACAATTGACAGCGCTTGAATAAACGTAAATGTACAATCTGCTATCCATACAACTTTCAAGAAACCCTCCTCTAGTGACAAATACAACTTTCATGTAAATAAATACACAATTGTCCCTACATTGTCACAGAAAACAATTCTCAGGATGCACCATAGCCCACAGCCTCTCAAGGTCCAACCGTACGTCCGGTCATGAGAGGTGGAAATGGGTAAGGCTGGCACACGGGGTTCTGGTGAGGCTGTATAGGCCAATCCCCTGTACAGTGGATACAATGGGTTACAGAAACACTGGTGAGTTCCAACCATACCATTGACTTTGGCAATAGAGACAGGAGGTCATCAATCCACTGGGAGCTAAGGGCCCATGAAAGAGAAGACCAGAGCTCACAGACCTTTATATTATCAAATGCTGCCTCCCCCCACCCCATATTAACAGATTCCAATCATAGGCATCTTACAGATCACAATTTAGTCATGTTTTTACCTAGGATGCCAGCTGTACATACCTCACGTGTAACATTCATTACTTGACATACCAGAGGGAGTTGGTATTACCTACAATCCAGGCTGTCAGCAGCCTGGACACAGGAACCTCCTGCTTCACGCCCATGCATCAGTTCAAAGCAAGTTGTTGTGGCAAATGGAGGCAGAGCTAGAGTCCCCGGCAAAACTGATGCTGGTCCTAGGAGATGGCAGTGGGGCAGCACAAATAAACTGTACAGTTTTGGTCATATTCAAGAGGAAGCACTAGAAGATGAGGTATTAGCATGAAGTTGCCTGGATTGGAGCAATTGAAGTACAAGGAGAAATGGGATAGACTGACTTTTCTCTAGGGTGGAGGAGGTCGAGGGGTAACCTGACAGAGGTATGGAAAATTGTGAGGGGAGACAAACAGGGAAGATGGTGAAAATCAATTTTTCGTGTTGGAGGTGTCAGGAAAAGAAGCTATGGGTTTAAAGTGTGAGAAAGGTGGTGTAAAAGGAGAGTTCAAAGTTCAAACTACATTCATTATCAATGTACGTATACGTCACCGTAACAACCCAGAGGCGCACTTTCTTGCGGGCATACTCAATAAATCCAATAACCATAATAGAATCAATGAAAGACCACACCAGCAGGGTGGACAACCAGTGTGCAAAAGAAAGCAAACTGTGTCAATACAAAAGAAAGAAAATAAGAAATAATAATAATACTAAATAAATAACCATAAATATCAAGAACATGAGATGAAGAGTCCTTGAAAGTGAGTCCATAGGTTGTGGCAACAGTTTAGTGATGAGGTAAGTGAAGTTGAGTGAACTTATCCCCTCTGGTTCAGGAGCCTGATGGTTGAGGGGTAATAACTGCTCCTGAACCTGGTGGTGTGAGTCTGAGGCTCCTGTACCTTCTTCTTGATGGCAGCAGTGAAAAGAGAGCATGGCCTGGGTGGTGGGGGTCCCTGATGAGGGATGCTGCTTTCCTCTGACAACACTTCCAGAGTGTTTATTCACCCAGAGGATTGTTTGAGTCTGGAATGAATTGCCAGAAGAGGTGGTGCAGACAAATATTCTCCCACATCTAAGAACAGGACTGCTAACTCTTTTAAAAATGGAGGAGGTGGAGTACGTCTCATGATTAATTCATTGTGGTGCACTGACGTGGTGGTTCTGTCTCCTATCTCACTCTGGCAGTGAAATGTTGTCCATTTTATCTGCTGAGGGAGTCTCCTGCCATCATCCTGGTAGTGGCGTACATTCCACTCAGGCCAGCGTCAGGTAGGCCCTGGAGGAGCTGAGCTCTGTGATCAGTCAGGAAACCACATACCCTGATGTCTTCCCAATCATTGAATGAGACTTCAACCAGGCCAACTAGAAGTCTCTGAACAACTGCCACCAACAAACCACCTGTGGAACCCGAGGCAGCAACACACTTGCCACTGTTACATTGTCATCAAGAACACATTCCTTGCCATTCCATGCTCACCCATTGAAAAGTCTGATCACCTGGCTGTACACCTCCTCCCAGCTACCAAAGACCACGGCACTAACAGAGAGGACCAGGAGGTATGGTCAAGGGAGGCAGAGGGGCGCTTACAGGACTGCTTTCAGTTGGTGCACTGGACAATATCCAGGGATTCATCTTTGAATCTGAATGAATACGCTACAGTTGTCACAGACTTCAAGACTTGTGTGGATGAGTGTGTGCCTTTGAGAAGATTCTGGGCCTACCCAAATCAGAGGCCATGGCTGAACCAGGAGATTCAGAGTCTGCTGAGGGGTAGATCTGAGGCATTCAAGACTGATGAGTAGGAACTATACAAAAAGCCCAGGTACAACATACGGAAGGCTATTTTAAGAGCAATAAAACTATTCTAATTAATCGGATGCACATCAGCTCTGGCAGGGTCTGCAGGCTGTTACTTCCTACAAAATGAAACCGAACACCATAAATGTCTGTGATGCTTCACTCCCAGATGAGGTCAATGCCTTTTATGCACATTTGAAAGGGAGAAAAAAATACACCTGTGCAGATCCCTGAAACATCTGGTATCCCTGTGATCACTTTCTCAGAACATCTTTCAAGAGGGTGAACACTTGCAGGTGTCAGGCCTGATGTGGAACCTAGTAGGACATTGAAAACCTGTGTCGCTCAACTGGCGGGAGCGTACAAGGACATCTTTCATCTCACTGCCGCAGTCGGAGGTCCCCACCTGTTTCCAAAGGGTGGCAGTCATACCAGTGCCCAAGAAGAGAGCAGGCTGAGCTGGCTCAATGACTATCACTCAGTTGCACTCACATCTACTGTTAAAATGCTTTGAGAGATTGGTCATGGCCAGAATCAACTCCTGCCTGAGCAAGGACCTGGACCTACTGCAATTTCTCAGAGCTGTCTAGAGTGTCTAAGGTATGGACAGCAGCTACACTTTATTAGGAGTTTGAAGAGATTTGGCATGTCAACAAATACACTCAAAAACTTCTATAGTTGTACTGTGAAGAGCATTCTGACAGGCTGCATCACTGTCTGGTGTGGAGGGGTGGCTACTGCACAGGACCGAAAGAAGCTGCAGAAGGTTGTAAATCTAGTCAGCTCCATCTTGGACACTAGCCTACAAAATACCCAGGACATCTTTAGGGAGCAGTGTCTCAGAAAGGCAGCATCCATTATTAAAGACCTTTTCTCACTGTTACCATCAGGTAGGAGGTACAGAAGCCTGAAGGCACACACTCAGCGATTCAGGAACAGCTTCTTCCCCTCTGCCATCCGATTCCTAAATGGACATTGAATCTTTGGACAATACCTCACTTTTTAAAAAATATACAGTATTTCTGTATTTGCACGTTTTTTAATCTATTCAATATATATAATTGATTTACTTGATTTATTTATTAGATTTATTTATTATTTTTATTTTATTTATTATTATTATTTTCTCTGCTAGATTATGTATTGCATTGAACTGCTGCTGCTGAGTTAACAAATTTTATGTCACGTGTCGGTGATAATAAACCTGATTCTGATTCTGATTTGCCTATTGTCACAATAGGTCTACAGTAGATGGAATCTCACTGGCTCTCCAATCGGCCTTGGATCACCTAGAGAACAGCAATACCTATTTTAGGCGGCTGTTTTATTGATAACAACTCAGTGTTCAACGCAATCATATCCTCAGTTCTTATCAACGGGGTCCAAAACCTGGGCTTCTGTACCTCACCCTGAAACTGAATCCTTGACTTCCCCATTTGTCAAAGACACAACTGTTGTTGGCAGAACTTCAAATGGTGAAGAGGAGGCGTTCAGGAGTGAGATAGATCAGCTGACTGAGTGGTGGCGCAATAAGAACCAATGTTAGTGAGGCCAAGGAATTGATGGTGGACTTCAAGAGGGGAAGTCGAGGCAGCACAAGACAGTCCTCATCGAGGGATCATCAGCGGAAAGGATGAGCAGTTCCAGCTTCCTGAGTGACAGCATCTCCGAAGATCTATCCTGACTCCACTATACTGATGCAATTACAAAGAAAGAACGACAGCGGCTATATTTCCTCAGGAGTCTGAGAACTTCTACAGATGTACTGTGGAGAGCATTCTGAATGGTTGCACCACCATCTGGTACGGAGGGGCCATTGCACAGGATCAGAAAAGGACTGCAGAGAGTTGTGAACTCAGCCAACTACACCATGGTCACTAGCCTTCCCAGCATCGAGGACATCTTCAAAAGGTGATACACCAAAAAAGTGGCATCCATCATTAAGGACCCACATCATGCAAGATGACCCTCCTCTCATTTCTGCCATCAAGGGAGAGGTACAGGAGCCTGGAGAGAGAGGGAGAGAAGAGAGAAGAGAGAGGAGAGGAGAAGAGAGGGGAAGAGAGGAGAAGAGAGGAGAAGAGAGGAGAAGAGAGGAGAAGAGAGGAGAAGAGAGGAGAAGAGAAGAGAAGAGAAGAGAAGAGAAGAGAAGAGAAGAGAAGAGAAGAGAAGAGAAGAGAAGAGAAGAGAAGAGAAGAGAAGAGAAGAGAAGAGGAGAAGAGAAGAGAAGAGAAGAGAAGAGAAGAGAGAGAGAGAGAGAGAGAGAGAGAGAGAGAGAGAGAGAGAGAGAGAGAGAGAGAGACACCACTTTAGGAACAGCTCTTCTACTCTGCCATCAGATTTCTGAATGGTCAATGAACCCATGAACACTACCTCAATATTTTATATGGCTCTCTTTTTGTACCACCAGTTCATTTATTTTAAATATATTTCTTATTGTAATTTTTAGTTTCTTAAATTATTATGTATTGCAACATATTGCTGCCACAAAACAACAAATTTCACATTTGCCAGTGAAATTAAACCTGATTCTGGACACCCAGACCAGTGCTTGATAGGCCAACTCGCAGAAGTCCGATGCAGGCAAATGGAATCTCAAATAACAATGAGTCAGAGTACAGGAAAGACATCCCTTCTTTTTAATTTGTTGAATTCAATGTTTTGCCCTTGCTGACAGGGAGTTATCTTCAAACTTTGTCATTCTGACGTCAGTCTTAGATAAATAGTTCTTAAAATATAACTAAAGAGATTAATCATTTTTCTTATTCAAACTGAATCAGCACTAAACTTTAATGTCAACAAATTCCCCCAGCTGATGTTCAATTGGTAAGTTATACTATAACAATTTGAACTTACATAACACCCCTAACGTAAATAACAAACGGTCCAAACCATATGTACAATAAAAATTGGCAACACAGGAAAAGTAGTTACGACTGAGTGTTTAATAGGATAGGCTGAAACTATAGTTAATTAATTGTAATGTGCAAGTTTGCTAAGGGCAGTCTCAAAGCTGTGGTGGGGCAGCAGGTAAGAATGGGGCATTCAAACAAAGAATTGCGGAAAGAACGGGCACCATTTTAGGAGGGATCCCAATCCTGAAGCATTTTGGATATGAAAGAGGTAGAGGTAGATCATGGTTCGCAAAGTTAGAATCTTGCACTGCACAGTGGAAGACAGTTGTGATGAGAGGTCAATCATCTCATTCCCAGGGCAGTGATCTTCGAGGCCCAACTATCTTCATTTGAATCATCAGTGAACCTGCCTCCTTTAAACAGTCAGACGAGAAGATATTCAGTCCATCTGTATCAGCTTAAATAGTGAAGCGGAACATGCCTATTTTCACAAGGTCATTCCTTAGATCAGGAAAATGATAAGTGACATGTAACATTCAGGCCACAATGTCCATGTCCAGTTGGAGAATGCCTTAACTCTCTCTCCTTGACTTGCTGTGGCATTAGTATCATCAGGTTCCCACTATGCTTCCATATTCTAACTGGGTACATTCCTGAATAAAAATGTAACTGAGCCAACCACAGAACCAACTGTGGCTGCAAACAAAAGTTTGGATCTCAGTGTTTGCCAGCAAGCGATTTACCTCCAGATTGTCTGAATCCTTTACACAATCCATAAAACACAAGTCAGGAGTGTCAGTGAATACTCACTACTTGCTTGAATGAGAGCAGTTTCAACAAAACTCAATGAAATTCAACACCATCCAGGACAATTTCAGCCTGCTTGATGGCATCCAACCCACAATTCAAAACGTTAATTCTGTCCATAACTGGAACTCAGTGGCTGCAGTGCGGCAGTAACTTGCCAAGTTACAGTCAAGGTGCAGGAGTAGGTCACCTGGCTCCTCAAGCCTGCCCTGTTATTCATAATGATCATAGATCGTTGGCCCTGAACCTCACTTCCTCACAGCTTTCAATCCCCCAATCCTTTAAAACACGTACCTACCACCTCTTTAAATACATTCAGTCAACCAGAACTCCGTATCCTCTGGGGTAGAAATGTGTAGAAATTCACCATGTGCTTGGAGAAGGAACTCCTAAATAGTTCAGTTTCAAATAACCATCACTATATCTTAGAAGTAAGTTCAAACTTTAAAGACATTCCTTAAGTGGCAACACCACGACATCTACTTTCTCACATCCCCTTAGGATCGGAAACATTTCAATTTCAATTCAGTCCTCTTTCTTCTAAATTCCAAGAATACATGGATATATAGTGTCAAGGACAAGGGAAGCAAGTGTATAGAAAGTGTATTACCACTCCTTCACTGATAAGGAATCAACATCAACAATGGTACTATGCAACTCAAATACCCACACTGGTTCAAGAAGGTGGCTCACTCCCATATTCTTAAAGTCAATTAACACTGGCCTTGCCAACAATGTCCAGTTCTTCCCAATGTAGTTCAGAGGCAATGCTTCAGACAAGTTCTGCATGAGCTGAATAACCAGCGGGCTTTAATATCAATGCTTAAATTTTGTTTGGTTAAAACAATTTAAGATAACTACAGCACCTAAAACATAAAGACAAAAAGAAACAAAAGCACATGAATTTTTAAATTATCAATTAAATAAATTGTAGTTAACTCAAATAATTAACAAGATACCTGAAACCTATCTGATTGCTTGGAAACCCTCCTCACCGCTGAGATGAATCAGCTGTTTATTCAGGGCCAGCTCCAACCTGCGGCAGGTTGGGCAAAAACATTTCCCAGCGACTGCCGTGACTCTGCAGGAGGCTGGTGCTCATGAGGCCGCACTGCAGTTGGAATTACCCCAGTGAGGGTCCCACAGGAAGCCTGGGGCTTTTGTATACATGTGAGTTGTTTTCAGAAATATTTTACATTATCAATCCACTGAAGTTGTCTGTTAGTACACATTGAAGATGATACTTTGTGGCTTCAATACTTTGTCCTGACAGCAACAGATTGGGAAGAATAGCACAGATGTCAATGAACTTTTGGTGCCCTTCAAGCTGTAGAAGGAACTTCTGAACACACACAAGAACATTATTTTGGACACTTTGACAAAACTTCACCAAAACTGTTTTCAACAATTATTCAAAAATTTCAACAACACTGGGTTAGTGCTGTGCTTTTCAATTCATAGGAATGACCAGAAGACCTTGAATGTTTAAGGAAAGAGATATGGTGGGGTGGCAGGTGGAGGGGTGGGAACGTCTTGCTCAGAACGAGGAATATGAGGAGAGAAAGAGTCTAAACCACAGTCACAGGAGAGAAGGCAAGAAGGGCGACATGAGCTATTTTTCCCCTGAGGAGGAGTGGCTATTGTGTGAGTGGGCCAATGCTAGAGTGGAAGGTTCAGGCTTTGGCTCACTGAGGCTTCAGCGAAGAGAGGCGGAGGCTATAGGTAGATTGATTCTTTATTTCCTTCTTTCCTTCTTTTACTTTCTTTCTTGTTAGAGCAGTGGGGATGCCAGGCAGGATAGTGAAATGCTCCTCTTGTCAGATGTGGGAAGGCAGGGAGGCCGCCAGAGTCCCTGATTACCACAACTGCAAGAAGTGCATCCAGCTGTAGCTTCTTACAGACGGTATTAAGGAATTGGAGCTGGAGCTGGATGAACTCTGGATCACTTGGGAGGATTGGGGGTTGATTGTCAGGTCATACAGAGAGGCAGGGTACATGTAACTGAGGGACCGTCGGAGGAGGACAGGTGATAACAAATGCAGAGTACACCTGTGGCCATTCCCCTTCATAACAGGTATACCACTTTGGATACTGTTGGAGGAGAGGTAATGACTTAGCAGAGGAAAATCACAGTGGTCAGGTCTCTGGCACTGAATCTGCCTCTGTGGCTCAGAAGGGAAGGGGGAAAAGAGGCAAGCTATAGTGATAGGGTATTCAATGGTTAGGAGAACAGATAGGAGGTTCTGTGGACAAGAATGAGATCCCTGGATGGTATGTTGCCTTCAAGGTGCCAAGGTCAAGGACATCTCAGATAGAGTCCATAGCATTCTTAAGTGGGAGGGTAGGCACCCAGAGATAGTGATCCACGTCGGTAACAACGACCTGGGTAGGAAGTGTGACAACATTCTACAAAGTGAGTTAGATGCTAAGTTAAAGGACAGGACCTCCAGGGTTATGATCTCTGGACTGCTACCAATGTGCCATGTTAGTGAGGCCAGAATAGGAAGAAAATACCATTTAACATTTGGCTAAGGAGATGGTGCAGGAGGCGGGCTTCATGATCTTTATGCTAACTTTGATGGAAGGTGGGACTTGTACTGGTGGGTCGGGTTGCACCTGAACTGGAGGGTAATTAATATCCATGTGGAAGGTTTGCTCGTGGTGCGTGGGACTTTAAACTAGAGTTGCATGGGATAGGAACCAAAGCGCCAGAGCAGATAGTGGAGCGTTATGGGAAAGATGGTATTAAGCCTACATACAAAGTCAGATTACAGCGGTGGATAAATCCCCAGGGCCTGACAAGGTGTCCCCTTGAACCCTGTGGAAGGTGAGGGCAGAAATTACCGGGGCCCGTGCAGATATTTAAAATGTTCTTAGCAATGGGCGAGATGCTGGGGGATTGGAGGATGGGTAATGTTATTCTGTTTTATTAAGAAAGGTTTTAAAAATAAGTTGAAAATTAAAGGTTGGTGAGTCTGACATCAGAAGTAGGTAAATTATTGGAAGGTATTCTAAGGGTCTGGATATACAAGTATTTGGATAGACTGGGACTGATTAGTGATAGTCAGCATGGCTTTGTGTATGCTAGGTCATGTCTAACCAATCTTACAGAGTTTTTTGAGGAAGTTATCAGGAAAGTTGATGAAGGCGAGGCAATGGATGTTGTCTACGTGGACTTTAGCGAAACCTTTGACAAAGTCCAAAAAGGTCAAGAAGGTTCAGTTGCTTGGCATTCAGCATGAGGTATTAAATTGGACTAGGCATTGGCTTTGTGGGAGAAGCCGGAGAGTGGTTGCCTCTCTGACTGGAGCATGTGACAAGGGAGTGCCTTAGGGATCAGTGCTGGGTCCATTGGTGTTCGTCGTATATGTCACCAATCTGGTGAATGATGTAGTAAACTGGATCAGTAAATTTGTGAATGACAAGATTGGGACCATAGTAAATAGTGAAGAAGGCCATCAAAGCTTGCAGCGGGATCTGGACCAGCTGGAAAAATGGGCTGAGAGATGGCAGATCAAATTTACTGTAGGCAAGTGCAAAGTGTTGTACTTTGGGAGGACCAGCCAGAGTAGGACTTACACAGTGAGTGGTAGGGCACTGAGGAGTGTGGTAGAACAGAGGGTTCTGGGAATACAGATACAAATTCCTTGAAAGTGTGTCACAGGTAGATAGGATTGTAAAGAGAGCTTTTGGCACATTGGCCTTCATAAATTAATGAGTACAGGAGTTGGGCTATTATGTTGAAGTTGTGTAAGATGTTGCTGAGGCCTAATTTGGAATATTGTGCGCATTTCTGGTCATCTACCTACAGGAAAGGTATCAATAAGATTGAAAGAGTGCAGAGAAAATTTACAAGGATATTTCCAGGACTTAAGGACCTGAGGGAAAGGTTGAACAGATTAGGACTTCATTCCCTAGAACATAGGAGAATGAGGGACAGTTTGACAGAGGTGTACAGAATTATGAGGGTTATAGATAGGGTAAATGCAAGCAGACTTTTTTCCTCTGAGGTTGGGTGGGACTACAGCTAGAGGTCATGGGTTAAGGGTGAAAGGTAAAAAGTTTAAGGGGAACATGAGGGGAAACTTCTTCACTCCGAGGGTGGTGAGAGTGTGGAACAACCTGCCAGCACAAGTGGTAAGCTTGATTTGAACATTTAAGAGAAGTTTGGATAGGTAATGGATGGTAGAGGTATGGAGGCCTACGGTCTCAGTGCAGGTCAATGGGAGTAGGCAGGGTGAGACTAGAACTCGAGTCATGGGCTAAGGGTGAAAGGGGAACTGTATGAGGAACATGAGAGGATGATTCTTCACTCAGAGGGTGGTGAGAGTGTGGAAAAAGCTGCCAGTGGAAGTGCTAGGCTCAGTTTTGATTTCAACATTTAAGAGAAATTTGGGATAGGTACATAGATGGGAGGGTATAGAGGACTATGGTCTGCTGCAGGTTGCTGGGACTAGGGAAATTAGTGTCCTGTGACCTCATAAGGTACAAAACATCCAACCCCCATCAGGATTCCTGTACCACGTGTGTCCTCTCCTTTGGTCTTTGGACCATTCTTTAACATATAAATGACTAGTCAACACGTTAAGTGCTAGTGGCTGTTAAGAGCTTACACCTAGTGTTCTGTTAAATTGGGTCAAGTCTGCAATTAAATGTCAGAACTCCAAACTTCTGATCAGTACTTCCAAACAAATTCAGATTATGCTAATCAGCGACGAAGACCAAAACTAGGCACTAAAATCTTAACTTTTAAATGGGCTAAATTTTAGAGCACTGTACCCATTTTATCTTTTTCATCTTTTGGCCAAAGTAACTTTCATATCCATTTTGACGTTTTGAAAAATGGTCATAATTAAGGTGCAGATCCTCTTTTGTATTAAAAGTACTTATTCTACATTAAAACTTAGTCTATGCAATGAAAACAGTGAGATTTTTTTTCCCGGAACTTTAGCTCCTTGTGTGTGGACCAGAACCACTGAGGAGATCCTGGAGTTTCACATCACCACAGTTGCCCTCTGAAGATAGTGCTTTTGGTATTCTATAGATTTGTGTCTCACTTTAAAAAGCTTACTACTGATGAACTTCATCAAGCTTAACTAGAAACAACAGGAAGAAAAACATTTAATTGAGTTATCCCTCAAAACTGTGAATATCAGTCTTCCCTTACTTTCCCTTGCACATGTAGAAAAGGGTCAGTGCTTACGTACCAGCCACTGTAAGCAAACATGCCTGAATAGAAGGCCAATGGAATTTTGTCTAGTGTGACTGAACTGCTGTTAAAAGCATGTTGAAAGTTTTCATTGCGACCTGTGAAAAGAGAAGCAGCACTCAATTCAAATTCATTGCTTTCAGTCTTCATAAACTATACCACGTTTTGGCTCAGCTGCTTCAAAATTCATTCATTTATCCAGAGATGCAGTGTGGTTAGAGGCTCTTCCGATTCTTCAGGTCACACCACCCTGCAACCCCCAACAACCCTGAATAAACCCTAACCTGATCTGGGACAAATTACAATGGGCAATTAACCTAGCTGGTATGTCTTTAAACTTTAGGGGGAAGCTGGAGAACCAGAGGAAAACCCACACATTCGACAGTGAGGATGTACAGGCTCCTTACAGAAGATGCCAGATTTGAACAAACTCCGGCATCTCGAACTATAATAGTGTCGCGCTGCTGATAGCAGTGCCAAATTTCATGTAATCACTGATATAATAAACACTTGTCCATTACATATTATAGGAAACTCTTAAGTGTTGCTTTTAAATTTATAGATTGAGGTACTTGGTCAGATGAAATTGAAATGGCCCATGCACAAATCTGGATTGTGGGTTACAGAATAGGATCATTCCATTCAATTATGTTGCCAATATATTAGTACAACAAAAAATAATTCAGTCTGCTTATTATTTGGAAATGAAGTGGGTTAAGTAGATTGCATAATGGTGACAAGTTATATAATTGGTCTTGATATACTGTAGGAACTGAAATGCATGAGTTTAGTAGGTGAAAGAACTGAAAGTTCTTTCTCTCGACCTCCCTAGTTCTATTTCCTCCTGTCAGAGGCTCTTTAAAAACTAATTTGTTTGATTGAGTTTTGTCCTTTGCCCCAGTTTATTTGTGGATTGGCATTACTTTGGTCGGATACAATTCTTTTGAAGCATTCTGGGATTTAAAAATGATTATTGTTGTTATTATTGTAGAGTGCTCTGGATAAATAAGGATAGATAAAACAAATGCTAACAATGTCTTTAAATTCAGGAGATGGTGTGGTACTTTGAAGATTGTTGCTAGGCAACGTGAGTAGGAAGTTGATTGAACAATTTATTTTTAAAAAGGGCAGAAAAGTTTTAAACTGATGTTTTGTAAAAACTGATGTCGCTATACTGTAAATTCTATTTATAAATATTGTATGTGGGATACGGTTTGGCATGGAACTTTGTGGCCTCTCCACCAGAGAACAGATGCATCATAACCTCGGCTAGGTAAAGGGTTTAGATATGAAGAAAAAGAACTTGGGGTCATAGGGATCAAAGAGGAGGAGATCTGATGCAGATTCTCAAACTCAGGGGAGATTTTGATAAATTGAGAACATTTCTTTCCATTAATTTGGTTGCTAGTAATTTGATCTAAATCTAAAGTTATCACATTGTAAAGGAAGTTAGGGGATTATTTCCATATTGGTTTGTTAGGGTACTTGACAGGTTTAATGAGATCAATGGTGGAAGAAACCCCCAAAACAGGTTTTCAAAGAAATCAAATAATTATTTAAAGTAAAACATTAAAGTGAATGCTGAAGGTTTAGAAGAATATGATTGGGCTGACAGGTCTTTCAGTGTACTTACACACGATGGCCTCCTTTTGCGTTGTAATTAGCGAGTGTAATTTTGTATTGTGAATCTATTCCTGGATAATTCATACCTTGGGACAAAGCAATTATCCCCGGAGTGATGATCAGTCCCAGTGCCACCAGTTTGGAGAGTGTGAGAAAGGTTTGAATTCGGGCAGTCCAATTCACACTCCACGAATTTATGCATATTACCAGAGCTGCAGTGACATTTTAAAAAACTTTGTTAGGTTTGTATTGAACATCAGATGAAAACAACTGTTCCTTTAGATTCCTTTCAAGGACAGCAAGGCTAGTACCCACTGGCTGCTCGAGCTGCCTTTCAGAGTGAGGTCACAGACCTGCACTTTGAACCATTGGAGAATCCAACAGAAATGTGACTATCAACGTATTGCTTATGAACCCGTAACATATTTCATATTTAATATTTCCTATTCGGGCCATCACATCTACATTGACTTACTGAACTTCTGTCCAAAGGATAACCCTTCATCCCCAGAACCCATCTAATAGCTCGTCTGCCCTGAATGTGACCGCGTTCATTGCGAACATGTCTCAGGGTTTGAGTTCCTCACACTTCGAGGGACAAACTATAAGCCTGTGACTTGGGTGTGCTGAGTTAATTTGTTGCACTAGTAGCCAGAATCCTAGGTCATTTATCCAGAAGCACAAGTTCAAATCCCACCTTGCCAGTTGTGGAATTCAAACTCAACTAATGATGTATATCGTAAATTAAAAGAGTAGGTGGCTTTGGTCGTGGTAGGTACTGAACTACCGAAGTTTTGTTAAAATTCTTCTGGTTAACTAAGCAGTTCAGAGAAGGAAATCTGCAGTCCTTACTTGGCCTGGCCTACATGTGAAACCAGTGTGCTTGCCTCTGTACTGATTCCTCGGCTTAGGGACAATTCATGCCGGGCTTTGGCAATCATATCTGTACTCTAAGTGAAAAAGTCATTGTCAACTGCATTGGTGCTGCTTCATGTACCCTTGCTGAGTTCACCAACTTCATCAACTTTATCACTAACTTCTACTGTGGCCTTAGATTTACTTCTTCCATTTCTCACATCTCTCCTTCCTTTCTTGATCCCTCTGTCTCCATCTCTGGGGACAAACTGTCTACTGACATTTATCATAAACTAACTAATTCCCACAGCTGTCTTGACAATATCTCTTCCCAACCTGTCTCCTGTAAGATGCAATTCCCTTTACTCAGTTCTTTCATCTCCACCACATCTGCTCCCAGGATGAGACTTTCCTTTCCAGAACATCAGGGCTGTCCTCCTCCTTCAAAGATCAGGGGTTTCCTTCCTCCTTCATTGATGCTGCCTCACCTACATCTCCTCCAATTCCTGGACATCCATCTTCAGTCCATCTTTGCACCATCTTCACAAGAGTAGAGTTCCTCTTGCTCCCACCTACCATCCCATGAGCAATGTTCCCTCTAATTTTTAACAGTCAGTGTGTGCAAAAATCTTAAGTTGTGCAAATTTTTTTCTGTGACAAAGTATGTGCGCACCGAATGCACACATAGCACAGTTTATGTAGGTTTACAAAATCTTTGACATGAAACTGCACAGAATAACAACAAAATAACATACATATTTAAGTCATTCAGTTATTTTTTTCTCTCTCCTGTCTTTGGCATTTACCCATTCTTTGTAAACTCTATCTAGACTAATAGAACTTCCATCCAATTGATAGCTTTTGATTCTCATTAACATATCCAAATGACATTCACCTAAACGGTTTCTCAGCTTGTTTTTGAGTTGATTCATTAGGCTAAAACCTTGCTCACAGTCTGCACTAGACGCAAGAAAGTTTCCCCCAATGTCCATCAACTGTGCAAGGTCGCAAAACTGTTCATTTTGGAGTACAAATGCCACTTTTGAGCAAAGTTTGAAATCAGTTTGGATTTAATTTTTCTTGCACAGAAAATTTGAAATCATTAAACAGTCTAACTATTACAGTATTTTCAGCTAGAAAATCATGATATTTTAGACATAAGGCATTAACTTGTTCATTGCCAAATGTGAAGTCACCATCTGCAATTGCGGAGAAATCAATCATCTATGGATGTTTTAATAATTTCCATAGATGCTGCTGGATCTGCTGAGTTCCTCCAGTATTTTGAATGTGTTGCCTCCATTATCTCTCTTTAAGTAAAATGCACTCAGTGTCCTTTCTATTAGGTACCTCCTGCATCTAATAAAGTGGTTAATGAATGCACGTTCGTGATCTGCTGCTGTAACCCATCAACTTCAAAGTTCAAGATGCTGTGAGTACAGAGATGCTCTTCTGCAAACTACAGTTGTAAGTTGTCGGCATTTGAGTTATTTTGTCTTCCTGTCAGCTTGAACCAACCTGCCCATTCTCTTCTGACCTCTCTCATTAACAAGGCGTTTTTGCCCACAAAACTGCCACTCACTGGATAGTTGTTGCTTTTCATACCATTCTCTGTAGACTCTAGAGACTGTTGTGTGTGAAAATCCCAGGAGATCAGAAGCTTCTGAGATACTCACACCACCCCATCTGGCACCAACAATCATTCCACAGTCAAAATCACTTAAATCACATTTCTTCCCCATTCTGATGCTTGTTCTCAAAAACAACTAAATCTCTTGATCGTGAAAGCATGCTTTTATGCACTGAGTCGCTGCCACATGATTGGCTGATTAGATATTTACATTTAAGAGCAGGTGTACCACTAGGTGTATTTTCTGCCCTATCATACAAATTACCAGGCATGCTCTGTCAAGGAAGTTTTTTTTGTTGCATTGTTAATTCTTCTGTTTTTTAATACATTAGTTTAGGAGCTTCAAGAATGTGCATTATTGGCAAAGAATCATTAATTGCTCTGTTTTTTTCATTGATACTGAAGAAAGAGAAGTTCCCGGACTTACAGACCCAAACATACCTGAGCACTGGATTTCCTCTATCCTTGTCCCTTGTCCAATAGTAGAATAAGGTGGGAATTCAATTTAGTCAAGATCCCTCCCATCCCTCATGGTTTTAGATAAGCAACTATTTCACTAACTGAGCGGCTTGGTGCCTAGGCTGGGGCCAGAGCTGCAAGAGTACAGTATGCTTTAACTATGTTCAAATTGCCCATGGACCACCCAACAATATATGTATTTTAATTTTATGTTATATTTCCCCTTTTCTCAAAATGAGCCCCATTCAGTGCAATTGATTAAAAATTTTTAAATGCCATTTATATTTTAAATAGCTGCTCTTTTACTGCCTCTAGCGATGTTTGTCATAATAAACATGTAACATCAGCTGAGAACAATGCAGCCCAAATTCTGGACCTCCACATAAAAGGAATTCCATTTCGGTACTGAAAAATAAGGGGAAATCTAAGGCTGTATCTTTTATTTAACCTTGTTACAGATGGATCACTCTTCTGAGACATTCATGCAAGATAACGTTACTTACAGACTCCACAAGCTGTGAGAAGTTTTACTGCCAAAAGTGGAGCTGGACAAGGGGCAAAGAACGGTTCAACAATGTAGCGTCCAAACGACAAGCCTACAACAGCAGTGACTGATGGTCTGTCAAAAGAAAAACATCTGTGAGTAAAACATCAATAAATGTTATTCATGAATTGAATGCAAGCTTTACAAAGAACAAGTGTGATCTGATTTGATGACAAAGGGGAGAGAACAAACTGCATTCCTTTTTTAATTATATGGTTCAGCTTTGTGAGTTTTCGTAATTGAGATACACATGTAGTCAAGGAATCATGGAAGTTGGAGATAACAAGAACTGCATTTAAAACTGAACATTAGCCATTATAAATTAGCACTGAAGTTTGTGAAAATCATCCTTACCACATAAATTCTTCCTCTCTCAGAGAATTTTCATTTTAAATAATAACTTTGAAACCTGCAAAGTAATCTACAGGAGATAAGATCTGTCCAACACAACCCACCTAAATCCAGCAGCAAGAAACATTGTGGTCGAGGAACTCAGCAGGTCAAGGAGTATGTTTCTCTTATGTCTCTACCAGTCTGTCGAAATTACTGTACATATATAAATTAGATGTATCTCACTGTCTCTTGGTCTATCTTTCCTCACCATCTTGTTTGGCGATGTTCTGCCATCTCATTCAGTGTGTAACCATCGTTTTGATCTCTTACACCATCTTACTACTATAGCCGATAGGAACTACTTTCCTTGGACTAGTTCCAAAACTAAAATGAAATGTGAGGGAGGGAAATGCCAGGCAGAACAACTCAAAATTTGGGAGGTAAAAGGGACAGTTGTTTGGAAGAACTCATTCTCCATTAACCTGTATGGGTGAAATAGTGATTGGAGCAGGTTGGGGATGGGGCTGAGGGGTACTATATTAAGGAAGGGGGAAAAGAATTGACCAGAATCTTAGTTCCATCTTTGAAGCGTCCTGTAAAAATATTCTCTGTCTGTTGGAGTATTAGCTGCTTTGCACTGGGTTTATTCCAGGAGACCAAAAGGAGAATCTCTTTTATCTTTCTGTCTTTAGATTATAAATGAATCAAGAATGCCAGCAGTATTCTTTTGGTGCTGTCAATAAATATATTGCCTTAGCCATGAATGTCAGTAGCTGGGAATGAAAGTGTTTGTAGATTTTCTGCTGTGGCCATCTTCACTTGTCTGAAGGAAATTAGAGATGATCCTCATGCAGCCATCAGGCACAAGAGAACCAGCCAGGAGCATTCCATAATACCATAAGACATAGGAGCAGAATTAGGCCATTCAGCCCATCGAGTCTGCTCCACCATTTCATCATGGATGATCCCAGATCCCACTCAACCCCATACATCTGCCTTCTTGTCATATCCTTTCATGCCTCGACCGATCAGGAAACCATCAACTTCCGCCTTAAATATACCCACAGTCTTGGCCTCCACCGCAGTCTGTGGCAGAGCATTCCACAGATTCACTACTCTCCAGCTAAAAAAATTCCTCCTTGTTCTGTTCTAAAGGGTCGCCCCTCAATTTTGAGGCTGTGCCCTCTAATTCTGGATATACCTACCAAAGGAAACATCCTCTCCACATCCACCCTATCTAGTCCTTTCAACATTCGGTAGGTTTCAATGAGATCCCCCCCACGTTCTTCTAAATTCCAGTGAGTACAGGCCCAAAGCTGCCAAATTCTCCTTATACATTAACCTTTTCATTCCTGGAATCACTCCGTGAACCTCCTCTGGACTCTCTCCAATGACAATACATCCTTTCTGAGATACAGGGCCCAAAACTGTCGACAATACTTCAAGTATGGCCTGACTAGTGTCTTATAAAGGCTCAGCATTATCTCCTTGCTTTTAAATTCTATTCCCCTTGAAATAAATGCCAGCACTGCATTTGCCCTCTTTACCATTCATTAAGTGAAAAGATTTAATTCCATCAACATTCACCACAACGTGATCAGCAGGGTTTCTTTATCAGACAACAATCACACTTTTCTACCACTCTGCCTCAGTACTTACCCAGGGACAAACACTCTCCAGCTGGCCTCCTGCCACTGGAGACATAGAGGCTTTAATGGACTCCATACAAAAACATGTTCAGCGATCATTTGAGGCGTCTAATGCATTGAGATTGGTAAACTGGCACCTCTTGCTCATTACAGACATGTTTGGCAAGCTCAGTGTGTTGTTCTCTGGCATCAGCAGGAGTCCAATTTATGATTGCGCAGTTAAAAATCATCTACTCTAAAAGCTGAATTTGGAGTTTGGACCGTGTAGTTAAGTTGCTCCTAGCCAGCCTGATTAGAGAGGGGCTGTTGATCCCACTCCACTTACCTCCTCCTCCACATTTCAGCATCTCCGCATGCACTCATTATACAGCTGGTGCGAGGCTGGACCCTGAGCCCTCGTGACACTAAGATCATGCAGCATAGAGCAAGCTATCAACATCTTGACACCTACTATCCTGATTCCCCATTCGCCAATGATTTCACATCTTGCCTTTCCTCTGATAGAGCACCTCAGCATCCTCTTGACTGTGATACCAAAACAAAGGCTAGCATAACATTAACTTCCCAAACAGGACAAATATATCAAAATGTCACGACTTGCACACAACTTGCAGCCTACTGCTGCAATAGATCCACAACAGACGCAATCTGCCTTGGTGCATCTAGACAACAGTAAAACATACACCAGGCTGCTTCGAGATCAATACCATCATCCCCCTCAATATTAATTTCCAAGCTTCTAAATCTAAGCCTTTGTGCCTCCCTTTGCAACTAGATCCTCAACTTTCTTTCCAGGAGACCACAGTGGTAATACCATCTCCTCTTCACTGAGAATCAACACAGGCACACCGCAGGGATGTGTGCTTTGCCCACTTTTCTACTCTCTCTACTTGGGACTGTGTAGCTACGCAGAGCTCAAGTGTCAATTACAAGTCTGCAGATGACACCACTGTTGTTGACAGAATCTCCGATTGCGCTGAAGACGTATGTAAGAGAGGGATAAATCAGTTGGTTGAGTGGTGCTGCACCAATAGCCTTGAACATAAGAACATAACAGCGTGAGTAGGCCATCCGGCCCATCGATTCTGCTCCGCCATTCAATAAGGTCATGACTGATCTGACCATGGACTCATCTCCACCTATCTGCCTGTTCCCCATCACTCTTAATTCTCCTACAGTGAAAAAATCTATCCAACCTTGTCTTAAATATATTTACTGTGGTAGCCTCCACTGCTTCATTGGGTAGAGAATTCCACAGATTCACCACTCTCTGGGAAAAGCAGTTCCTCCTCATCTCCATCCTAAATCTACTTGCTAGAGTGATTTTTGGGTTTAGGTCATTTACATTTAGCAAATGGCTTTGGCTACCAGTCTTTTGCCTTTGAATGTGTATTGTGGATTTTATCTGGAGCGCAGGTCTGAACAATGGGTTCCTAAAAGCTGTGAATCTCAGACCAGTCAATGCTAATTAAAATTCACTCCGATGTCTATGGTATGCGTACAAAGAGGGAGGTGTGAAGTTCGTATGTAGTTTCAAAAGAAAGCATTGTCTGTACTTTGTAAATATGGAGTTATCCTTTGTGTTTGGCCCCACGTTGGGCCAGCAGACCTTTCCACCAAAAGCGTCTCTGTATGATGCCTGCTGTACCTTGTTTTGTCAAATAAAGAAGCTGCTTTGTATCTACCAGTAACTTACTCTGGCAATTTAATTCATGCAACAAGACTACTCCCCCTAATCTTGAGGCTATGTCTCCTAGTTCTTATCTCACTTCCCAGTGGAAACAACTTTCCTGCCTCTATCTTATCTATCCATTTCATAATTTTATATGTTTCTATAAGATCTCCTCTCATTCTTCTGAATTCCAGCGAGTACAGTCCCAGGTGATTCAATCTCTTCTCATAGTCTAACCCCCTCATCTCTGGAATCGACCGAGTGAACCTCCTCTGCACCACCTCCAAAGCCAGTATATCCATCCTCAAGTAAGGGACTCAGAATCTGCAAGACTTCGAGGAAGAGGAACATGCATCAGACCTCACTGAGGGGTGAACAGTAGAAAGGGGTGAGCAACTTTACGTTCCAAGCTGTCTATATCTCAGAGGACCTACCCTGAGCCCAGCACATTGATGCAATCATGAAGAAGGCACGCCAGTAGCTCTGCTTGATTCGGAGTTTGAGTAGGTTTGCAAATTTCTGTCAATGTACAGTCGAGAGCATTCTGACTGGTGGCATCGCAGCCGGGCATGGAACCTCCGCAACACAGGATGACAACAAGCTGCAGTGAGGTGCAGACACAGCCAGCTCCAACACGGATGCAACCCTCCCCACTGTCAAGAAACAGTGCCTCAGGAAGATGGCATCCATCTCTAAGGTCTCTCATCATCCAGGACATGTCCCCTTCTCGTACTACCATCAGGGAGGTGGTGCAGGAGCCTAAAGACCCACCTCTTAGGTCAGAATGGTAGTGCAGTGGTTAGTGTCACACCATTGCAGCATCAGCGATTGCCGATCAGAGTTCATTTCCTGTCACTCTCTGTAAGGAATTGGTACATTCTCCTTGTGACCACATGGGCTCCAGCTTTCTCACACAAGGTTAGGGTTAGAGAGTGTGGGCATGATGGGTTGGCACCAGAAGTGCGGCGACACTTGTGGGCTGCCAGGCACGGTCATCACAAACGATGCATTTCACTGTATGTCTTGATGTACATGTGACAAATAAAGGTGTTCTGATCTAATCTCAATGATTTAGAGCAGTTCCTTTCCTCTGTGCCATCAGATTTCCAAATAGTCCTTGACTCCATGGATGCTACTTTGCTATTTCTTCTTTTTTTCATAGTAATTTATAATTACTATTAAATCATAGTAATTTCATAGTAATCTTCTATAGTAAATTTGTAGTAATTTTATGTACTTCTGCCACAACAAATCTTATGTCATATAAATCAGTGATAATAAACCTTATTCTGATTGTACATTGACATTAGTTAATTAACAGTGTATTTGTTGAGCACCACTCTGCCATATCAAAGTCAAAGTCCTGTCCCGAGCCTTTGTGGCTCATATGCCGGTTTCTGTGGCGTGAAGCGACTGAGAGTACGAGACATTCCCCCCTCCCCCCGGATAGGACGCCAGTCTATCGCGAGGTTGACCCCCAGCATCTTTTGCCGGTACCCATCTTTCAGCTGGGTAGACTGGAGCCTTGTGTGGTTAAGTGCCTTGCTCAAGGACACACACGCTACCTCGGCTGGGCTCGAACTCACAACCTTCAGGTCACTAATCAAACACCCTAACCACTTGGCCACGCACCACAAAGTCTACCATGTGCCCAGCCTATATTGTGCACCTATAGCACACTACCCAGCAGCAACAGCAATACACTGTTAAACGTCAGACCAGCCTCGCCCAGCTCCGGAAGCATAGCTTTGGAAAATGGCTAAAGTTATGCAGAGGCATTGGCAGATCCATGAAATATTGTTATTCTCCTGAGGGAGAGTGCAGCAGAACCACTGGCACTCCGACGCTTCTCCCGGCGAGCTCGGCAGCAGATTCACGGAGGATTGAAGTGGTTGGCTTTATCAGATTTCATGTGGCACATTTGTTGTACCTTCATGTGCACATCTTCACCAATGAGTCAAGAAACAGGTCACCTGGATACATTTCTCACTGTCCAGTGTACACCCTCCTGTTGCCAGTGTCATTCGAATACAATTGACATGGTGAAAGAAGGCATTATGTTGTCAGGATACCAAATAATAACTTGCAAGAAGTGCTGTGAATAATGGAAAGAACTGTTCATTCAGACTTTTTGTATAAAGGCTACTTTGCAAGTGTAGAAGAAAAGCAGTTAAACTGTGAAACCTAAGCAAATGAAGTGTTACATCCATCATCATGAAGTGTTTCGAGAGGCTTGTCATGAGGCATATCAAGACCCTACTGCCCCCCTCACTGGACCCCCTGCAGATTGCGTACCGTCCCAACCGCTCAACAGATGACGCCATTGCCACCACCCTCCACCTGGCCCTACCCCACCTGGACAAAAAAGACACATACGTTTGGATGCTGTTCATAGACTTCAGTTCAGCATTCAACACAATCATCCCTCAGAAACTGATTGGAAAGCTGAGCCTACTGGGTCTGAACACCTCCCTCTGCAACTGGATCCTAGACTTCCTGACTGGGAGACCTCAGTAAGTCCAGATCGGAAGCAGCATCTCCAACACCATCACACTGAGCACAGGGGTTCCCCAGGGTTGCGTGCTCAGTCCACTGCTGTTCACTCTGCTGACCCACGACTGTGCTGCAACACACAGCTCGAACCATATCATCAAGTTCACCGATGACACGACCTTGGTGGGTCTCATCAGCAAGAACGATGAGTCAGCTTACAGAGAGGAGGTGCAGTGGCTAACGGACTGGTGCAAAGCCAACAACCTGTCTCTTAATGTGAACAAAACAAAAGAGATGGTTGTTGACTTCAGGAGGGCATGGAGCGACCACTCCCCGCTGAACATCGACAGTTCCTCGGTAGAGATCGTAAAGAGCCCTAAATTTCTTGGTGTTCACCTGACAGAGAATCTCACCTGGTCCCTCAACACCAGCTCCATAGCAAAGAAAGCCCAGCAGCATCTCTACTTTTTGCGAAGGCTGAGGAAAGTCAATCTCCCACCCCCAATCCTCATCACATCCTACAGGGGTCGTATTAAGAGCATCCTGAGCAGCTGCATCACTGCCTGGTTCAGAAATTGCACCATCTCGGATCGCAAGACCCTGCAGCGGATAGTGAGGTCAGCTGAGAAGATCATCGGGGTCTCTCTTCCCGCCATCACGGACATTTACACTACACGCTGCGTCCGCAAAGGAAACAGCATTATGAAGGACCCCATGCACCCCTCATAAAATCTCTTCTTCCTCCTGCCACCCGGGAAAAGGCTCCGAAGTATTCAGGCTGTCACAACCAGACTATGTAACAGTTTCTTCCCCCAAGCTATCAGACTCCTCAATACCCGAAGCCTGGACTGACACCTTGCCCTACTGTCCTGTTTATTATTTATTGTAATGCCTGCACTGTTTTTGTGCACTTTATGCAGTCCTGTGTAGGTCTGTAGTCTAGTATAGCTTTCTCTGTGTTGTTTTTTTATTACGTAGTTCAGTCTAGTTTTTTGTACTGTGTCATGTAACACCATGGTCCTGAAAAACGTTGTCTCATTTTTACTATGCACTGTACCAGCAGTTATGGTCGAAATGACAATAAAAGTGACTTGACTTGACTTGAAATGCTGAACATGCATTATCTATGGCATTAAACTGTGACTCATCTGCTTGCATCTTCGGAAACAGCTCTATTTCTATCTTTGATATCTCTTCTTTTTCCTTTTCAAGGTTCTTTTGAAGACCCTGACCTGGAGTTACCCTCTGACCTTGGTTCTTTGTGGGAATGGGGCCTGCTCTCAAGGCTTCACGACCAGCTGCTTTTCGATATCCCAAGGACACGGCCTGGAAGACTAGTGCACCTTCAGGGTGCCGGATTTTCATGGCTCTGGAGACGGGCTGATTCAAGGCCGGTGCCCCTGACTGCGGTGTTGTGGGAGAACACGGAACATCAGGAGCAGCGGGTTAGCTGCTGGCTGTGTGTCTGGAGACCTGAGCCTTTCCGGGGCTGGATCTCTGGCTGCAGAGCTTGGTAAAAGTGACGCAACGGACTTTTAACACCATAAATCAGTGAGTTGCTTGTTATGTCTCCCCTCTCGCTGTGAAACGGGGACACCTCTTTTTCCCTTATTAGGGAGAGAGGGAGAGAGATCCTGAGGTATGTCGAATACCAGGTGAACGCGTAGTCTTTGGGGCACTGCGAGTCTGTGTATTTATCGATGCTTTGCTGCATGCTTGAGAGCTCGTTGGGGTGCACTGTTGCTTTTTTGCTGATGGGGGGTTGTTGCCTTGCTGCTGTTTGTGCATGGGAGGGGGAACTGAGGGGGGCTTTGGGGTTCTAACGTTTAACTGTCATTCATTCTTTGGGGCACACTTCTGTTTTCGTGGATGTTTGTGAAGAAAAAGAATTTCAGGATGTATATTGTAATCATTTCTCTGACATAAATGCACCTATTGAATCTCCAATGCTCAATGGTGGGACAACCTTATCTGTGATTTGAATAGACAAATAAAAAGCAAGAACACACCTAGAGCAAAAGAGACATGGGAGCCATGCAAGGCAGCATGAAACGACAGGGAATGGAAGGCAGGAGAAGAAGTTTGAGGAGAGAAGGTAATCTGTGATAGATAACACTGGCAATGCCACAAGGACAAGCTCTTTTATCTTTAGGTCACAGATGGATCGAAAATTCAGCGGTGTACTGTCTGGTGCTGTCAATGATTTTTTTCTATTTTTGATTTCTCCCGAGCTGAGGAGGGAAAGGAACATAAGAACTTAAGAAGTGGAAGAAGGGTTATGGCATTCATTCCTTCAGCCATGATCATCACAGCTCATCATCTGCCTCAACATTTTCTTGGCTTATCCACATAGCCTTCAATTAATTTAGGGTCCAGATATCTACTGACCCCTGTTCTGAGTGCAGTTGATGGCCAATTCTCCTGAGTCCTCCAGGTGAACAATTCTAACAATTTATTATTCCTGAAGTGAAGAAATTTCTCTTTATTTTCAGTTTTAAATGGCTAGCACTTACTCTGAGATTATGACCACTACTTCTGTATCTCCTATTCTTCCCGTATCTACTCTGATGATCCCTCTAAAAATGATACATGTTTTATTGAGGTCATGTCTCATTCTTTTAAATTTTAAAGAATAAAGGCCTAATCCACTCAGAATCTCCTGATATAAGATTCACCAGTGTGGTTGTCATCCCCTGCAAGCAGACAGCTGAATCTTTGCAAACTCTCTCAGCAGCAAGCATGTTCCTTTTCTTCCGCAAGAAGACCGATACTTTATACCATTGCCTGGTGTGTCCCTAAGTGATTTCATATTGCCTAGGTAAAATTAACCATTGCATTACTATGAAATATTAAATGTGAAAGCACCAATTCAGTAATTATATCTCTGAAATGAATGATGCAAAGTAAGATAAAGATCCAAAACTAATTTAGCTGCTGACCAGTCTCTCCCAGACAATAAGTATTCAATCCCTATACTGTAATCACTTCCTCAAAACATCTCATTTCACTAGTTGTCTACTTACTCTCAAATCAGTAAAGTTGCCTCTACTTCATTAGGAGTTTGCAAAGATTCAACATGATATCTAAAACTTTCACAAATTTCTATAGATGTGTGGCAGAGAGTATATTGACTGGCTCCATCACAGCTTGTTGTGGAAACACCAGTACCCCTAAATGGGAAATCCTACAACAAGTAGTGGATGCACCCAGTCCATCACAGGAAAACCCTTCCCCACCACTGATCGCAGGAAAGCACATCCATCATCAAAGACACCCCACCACCCAGACCATACTCTCTTCTCACTGCTGCCATCAGATAGAAGGTACAAGACCCTCAGGAATCTCACTACCAGGTTCAGGAACACTTATTGCCCTTCAACCATTAGGCTCTTGAACCACAAACATGAGGAAATCTGCAGGTGCTGGAAATTCAAGCAATGCACACAAAATGCTGGTGGAACGCAGCAAGCCAGGCAGCATCTATAGGAAGAAGCACTGTCAACGTCTCGGCCTGCTGCGTTCCACCAGCATTTTGTGTGTGAGGCTCTTGAACTAGATGGGATAACTTCTCTCAACTTCATTTGCCCCATCACTGAACTGTTCCCACAACTGCTCTCACTTTCAAGGACTCTTCATCTCATGGTCTTGATATTTATTGCTTATGTATTGACTTTCTTTCTTTCTTTTTGTCTCTGCAGTCTGTTGTCTTTTTCAGACTGGTTTCTCGCCCTGTTGGTGTGATCTTTCATTGATTCTGTTTTGTTTATTGGATTTATTGCGTATGCTTGCAAGAAAATGAATCTCAGTTTGTAAATGGTGACATAGATATACCTTGATAATAAATTTACTTTGAACTTGAACTTTGACATTTAAGCCTCATTTTAAAATTTCTACAATGGTCATATTGCAACAGGATAATGAAGGAGTAGAATTTTTTTCAATCGCTCTCTCTCCCTCTCCCTTACTCATATGTAGTGGTTAGAAAGTGGTAAGAGTCCCGTCTGTGTGAAATTTGTACATTCTCTCTGTGACTGCATGTTTCTCTTGGGTTCTCCGGTTTCCTGACTTCTCAAAGATGTGCAGGTTGGTAGGTTAATCGGGCACTGTGAATTTGTAAATTTCCCTTTAGTGTAGTGAACAGCAGAAGCTGAACAAGTACTGTGGGGAGAATAACTGAGATTAGTGTAAATAGGCAACACAAACTGTCCAGCTCACGACTGGAAGGAAGTTGTCCAAGTTTTTCAGCTGACTCTCTGCTGAGCCAGTGGGAAGTGTAGGTCTCCTGTTTAACCCTGTAAAGTATGTTCGATGACCTGCATCTTTCACTAATAAAAGAAAGTTTCCAGCAAATTGATTGACTCCACACAGTCTCACTCCAGGATTCCCAGGAATATATAAAAGGATTAAAGATGGGTAAGCAATCAGAGATACAATCTTTCATACCATGGACTTTGAAATCATCAGCTTCATGAAACTGAGGTGCATGTCAATTAGAAGATTCCTCTAATCTTTCCTGACTCATGAATCGACTCAGAAGGAAACCAGGTGAAGGTGATCTGTGCTGATGTGGAGGCTAAGAAGATCTGTTCATTTTTGGGCTTATATTGAGCAAATTTTTAGCCTGATCTAACACAACCTGGATGAAGCATTAAGCTCCTTCCAGCATGCTTCAGAAAAGAGGCCATTGAGATTCTTGACAATTGGTAAAACTCTCAGGAATTTGCTTAAGTGCTTAAAAGATTGTACTTAATAACAAAGCACTCTGATTAACGTTAGCCTTCACACTTGAAAACAGTGAAGACAGTGATTCTTATAAACACAATTAAATTCAGAGATTATTCATCCATTTTCTGGAAAGTGTCCATTAACAATGCAACAGCACTTCATACCCTTAGACAGTTATAAGGGATTGAAAGGAAATTGGAGTTAGAAAGGGGAGGAGGCAAGGCTAAGCAAGCAAGAGCAAGAGAACAGGTTAAGGCCCATTACCTGGATCTTAGTAGATCATCTTCAGATAGGTTCTACTGCTACTTCTGCCGCTGCTGTGTCTCTAAATCAATGTGGATAGCCAGAGTGAAAGGGATGGGGTTCTGGCACTGGGTGTCAGGTATCCAGAAGCAGAGCTGGTGTTTGGAGATGAGTGGACATGGGCTTCTAGCACTGGGATTTGTGGAGAGGTGAGTGGGAATCTCAGGCAATTTGACATACTAGGCGCCATTTTTGCAAGACTCTTTTTCAAAAAATCTCTGGTGTGATTTTTTTCCAGTTTGCAAAAAACAAAGCAAACATTTATGAAGAAAATACTTTGATTTGCAAACACATGAATTGCAATTAACTGATAGAACAAGGCACTGTCCATATGTTTTCTAATATTTTGATCCTGGTAAGGATATTTCATTCAACTAAAATTTTTATTTCAGCTCTAATGAATTTTCATTGACATGAAATATTAATTTTCTCTCTGCACAGTTATATTGTTTCCTGTATTTCTTGCTTTTATTTCAGACACCCAATATCCACTTTAGTCAGCTTTTCAACATAATTCTAATACATAATGGTAGTGTAGCATAAATAAGTCTTTAATATAATGCTTATGCTAAACGAATTGGAGCTAACTGAGCTTGTTTATTTGAAGGTCTGTCTGTTAGGGATCTGCAAACTTCATTTGGCGGAAAGTTCAAGATCGATAGTAATGATCATTGTACTCTACCTGATTATGATGATTTCACTCCATAATCGAAGGAAGGCTGGAAGTGGGCCCAAAGTCTCCAGTATATAGACATAGTGACCACCAGATTTCTTAATGCTTGTTCCAAGTTCTGCATATGATAGAGCTCCTGGTACCCAAGGAGACAGATAAAATGTCTTAAAGCATTGGCATATTTCACTTTAAATTCTTCAATTTACTTATCAGTATTCATTCGTCCTTATTTGCAGTCCTTGGGATTTTTGTCTCTGATATTTATGGAATGAGAAATTGTTGATATCCTGCATTATTACTACTCTCTTACTTTCTCCAACTTCATGGCCATTTTATTAAATGGTCAAAAGGAACAAAGCAAGTTAACTCTTCCAGTGTATGCACCAGTCAATGAATTGATGTTTGGCTACTGAACAGATTTCAAACAATTATCCTGCCTCCTATTCTTCAATGCTTTTGTTAAAAGATCCAAAATTTGTTATCTTCTATCCTCAAGATCTCATACTAAAAATAGATGGAGGGTATCTTGGGGAGTGGGGATGAGCTGACAGAAATTTTCAAGACATTGAGTGGACTTATTAAAGTCAATAGAAGGAGCCATTCTACTGTGTCACTTTGCTGTTATTACAACATCACTAGCTTGCACGTTATCATTTTAAGTATGCCTTCTGGCATTTCTCGTTGAATAACATTTGACCCATTCTTCCTAATGATGGTCGCATTTCCAGGCAATGATCTTATTATTCTTGGTGATGTATGTTTCTGCTATTGTTGCTGGACCACTTCATAACACAATGCCCAGTTTGGGTTAGCAGATCTATTCTGAGTCTATCCCATTTAACATGCTGTACTTGTAATGTCACATAGCATCATGGATGGTGTCTGCGTGGTGAAGGGATTTTGTCTCCACAGGAATGTGCAGAACTCACTTCTAGCAAAGCTGCAACGGACAAATGCACCAGACAAAGATCGGTTAGTAATCAGAATCAGAATCAGGTTTATTATCACAGGTATGTGACATGAAATTTTGCTAACTTAGCAGCAACATTTCAATGCAATACATAATCTAGAAGAGAGAATAAATAAATAAATAAACAAATAAGTAAATCGATTTCAGTATATGTATATTGAATAGATTAAAATCATGCAATAACAGAAATACTACATATTTTTAAAAAGTGGGGTAGTGTCCAAGGTTTCAATGTGCATTTAGGAATCGGATGGCAGCGGGGAAGAAGCTGATCCTGAATTGCTGAGTGTGTGCCTTTGTGATTCTGTACCTCCTACCTGATGGTGACAGTGAGAACCTCCTGGGTGCTGGAGGTCATTAATAATGGACGCTGCCTTTCTGAGTCACTGCTCCCTTAAGATGTCCTGGATATTTTGTAGGCTAGCGCTCAAGATGGAGCTGACTAGATTTACAACTCTCTGCAGCTTTTTCAGTCCTGTGCAGTAGCACGTCCCCGCCCCCACCCCCATACCAGATGGTGATGCAGCATGTCAGAATCTTCTCTATGGAAGTTTTTGGGTGTATTTGTTGACATACCAAATCTCTTCAAACTCCTAATGAAATGTAGCCACTGCCTTGCCTCCTTCATAACTACATTGATATGTTGGGACCAGCTTGGATCCTCAGAGATCTTGACACCCAGGAACTCTCTCCACTTCTGATCCCTCTATGAGGATTGGTATCTGTTCCTTCGTCTTACCCCTCCAGGAGTCCACAATCAGCTCTTTCATCTTACTGACGTTGAGTGCCAGGTTGTTGCTGCGGCACCACTCCACCAGTTGGCATATCTCACTCCTGTACGCCCTCTCGTCACCATCTGAGATTCTACCAACAGTGTATCATCAGCAAATTTACAGATGGTATTTGAGTTGTGTCTAGACACACAGTCATGTGTACACAGAGAGTAGAGCAGTGGGCTAAGCACACACCCCTGAGGTGCGCCATTGCTGATCGTCAGAGAGGAGGATATGTTATCGCCAAACCGCACAGATTGTGGTCTTCCGGTTAGGAAGTTGAGGATCCAGTTGCAGAGGGTGAGATCCCTCTGCTGGTTACTCCCTACTGCAGACCCAGGCTGGCTGCCACGTCCTTCAGCTTGGGCAGCCTTGAATCACTTTCATAGAATTAAAGGTAATACCCAGCAATTGTAGACAGAGAAATAGTTAGCATTTATTTTAGTAGCAGTGATTATTTTGTTTTGGGACTCCAGATGGAAAGGCCATAATTGCAGATAATTTCCTGTATCTATCCCTGATATTTAAATGACTATGGCACTTTGACAATGCAGTCACAATGGATCACCATTTAGAAAATACACTAAGTATCTGTTTTCCCTGACAAACTGGATGATCTCATACTTGTCAGTTCTGAAATTGCAATGGTATTGCTAGTAATCTATTAAATCCCCTTTTTGTCATCCTGTTCTTCCAGCTTCTATATGTCCTATTAATACCCTACTTATTTCAATTGGAATAGTCCCCTTGTTAACTGACCTTATTAATTGTCCTTTCCCCACAGTACTGTAACCACACCCTACAAAATTTAGCTTTCAATGTGTCATTCATTCAAACTACTAGCACACATGCAATGTATGTCCCAAAGGTTTGAACCTTGATTTCATGCATCCTTCCTAACCACTGTTTGCATCACTCCATAAAGGTACTGAATGCTTATTTTAAAATCAAAGTTAATAATGTCCATTTGATTGCGACAGAGTCTCTCTTATCTGAACTCATTCCTGTTAAGCTGAAGCAGCCTTTGACGTAGCCGACTACTGCCGGTGGGTTTCAGCCCAAAACATTGACTGTACTTTCTTCTATAGCTACTAGCTGGCCTGCTGAGTTCCTCCAGCATTTTGTGTGTGCCACCCTCCTCTAATGTTTCTCCAGCTGAAAAGGAATTTGCTCAACTGATTACTTTATCTCATAACCAAGAAATTGTCATGGGAGGAACTTCATTTTTTTCTTCTAGTGTCTCAAGACTTTTAGCAAGCTTAATTTAATTTCTTCAATCTGCTCGGCATCTAATTCTGCTTGAGATGCATTTCTGTACTATGCAAGTGCAAAAGATCGCCATCAACAACATCAGATTCAAGCACGTGGTTCTCAGTTGCTTAACACTTCATCACTATGTGCTCGCCACTCCGTCCTACAATTTAAAGTGGTCCACAGGGCCCAAAGACAAACTAGCTCTTTTTTATCCGGATATATCTCCCTATTGTGATAGAGGTAACAATGGCAAGGCTTCACTAATCCATATGTTTTGGACATGTCTGACTCTTGAAAAATACTGGAAGGAAATATTCCAAACTTTTTCTGTACTTTTTAAAGTAAATTTTAAGCCTAACCCTTTGACTGCCTTGTTTGGTATTTTTGGAGAAAAAGGCATAACTTTGGAGACATCTGATTTGCATATATTGGTTTTTAATGTCTTTTATAGCTAGGAGGGCAGTGTTGCTTAAATGGAAGGATGTTGCTCCGCCTACTCACACGCATGTTGTTGGCTAATAACATAAATCACTATGTGATAAGGATTTTTTTCCGTCTTTCTTTCTTTACCAAACAGCTTCAATCTTGGTAGTGGGTTTAGATTCTTTTTTATAATAAAACTATTACAATTCAAATTACAATTTAATTAATGTATGTGTTTGATTATGAATATAAGGTACTGCGGTTGCAAGTGTGATTTAAATATAATGTATTCGATACTATTCTATCTTTTTTTTGATTCGTAATACATATCCTCATGTACTCTGTATTCTTCTATGTGAAAATTAATAAAATATTGAAAACAGAAAAAGCATGTGGTTCTCTATCTTGTCAAATAAGACTGAAGTAAGTATAGTGAACAGCTGGGGTCCCTGCCCACCATCCCTAACACCTGAGTCTTGTCATTCAACAAGCTAGCTCAAAAATTTTCCCTCAGTCTCACATGCTTCCACTTGAGCTAGCAGTCTCTTCCAAGGAACTCTACCAAATGTTGTCTAAAAGTTCCTGATTCAAAATACCTGGAAATTTATTTTGTTTTCTCTCCTGTAAGCACAGAAGCAAAGTAAATATTTAACATTTCTTATACTTCCTCTGCATATCAAGCCAATGTTTCTCAAAAGTCTTCAGTGCTCTGGTTACTTTCTTGTTCCTGACATAATTGTAGGGAGTTATGTTAATTTTGATAGTCCTTACAAATTCCCTTATATCCCATATATTTTATTATCTACTCTGTCATATTTTGTCATTCCTTTTTAATCTCCCAGATCCCATAATTTTACAGATTCGGGAAACATACAAATGAGTATTCCATTCAGTTAGGCCTATTTGAATCTTCATTAAATCTTAGCTGCAATCTAAAATTTTAATCCTTCATTAGCTCAATTAAACTTAAAGTAACACATTAAGATATTTCAAGGTCAAATTCTTTAATGGTGAGTTTGCTGAATTCCCCCCAAATGCTGGAATTTAAGGTTTTCATTCTATAAATTCTACCTTGCTTTTTCATTCTGTTTCTTAAGAGTATTGTGATAGAGACATGTATGACTTAACTTGTATGTTTAACTCGTTTTGAATGCTACGATTTGGCTGATTTCCCAACTCTTTTTTTCACATTCCCCTGAGGGAGTGCCTTCCTAGCCAGATATGTGTTCCTCCAATAAACATTAATTAAATCCTTTTGCATGAAGTTACAATAGGTCAAAGGAACTCAGTCTAATCTTGTATATTTGAGGCCTGTATCAAAATTAATGTGATACAGCACTCTCAGTCTGGCAAGGTTCTTGACTTTGGCTAAACTACTTAAAGACAATTAAATACAATTGCACTAACACGTGATGGAAAGCTATGTTATGTGTCTCACTTGAAACTGCTATTTGTTTTAGACCATACTACCAACTTTGGTACGTCATCAAAGAGGTAATAATGGCCAGCAATGTTTAAAAATGTTGACAGTGGATGAATGTTGATCGAGACAAAAAGTTAACTGGCATCCTTCTTGTGTTCAAAATAATAACAGTATGGTGTCTTCTACAGCTTCTTGAGGTGCTCACAGTTGAGAATCCCATCAAAACACACCAAAAATTCTACAGATGTACCGGGGAGAGCTTTCTGACAGAATCCAGCACCGTCTGGAATGGGAGTGGGGGGAGATTCGTAAGAAGCGGCAGGAGGTTGTAAAATTAGTCAGCTCCATCCTGGGCACTAGCATCAGTCGTATTCAAGGAGCGGGTCCTCAGAAAGGCGAAATCCAGTATTAAGGACCCCCCACCCCCCAATCACCCCACGCCCTCTTCTCACTGTTACCGTCAGGACGGAAGTACAGAGACTGAAGGCACACACTCAGTAATTCCGGAACAGTTTCTTCCCCTCTGCCGTATTATTCCTAAATGGACATTGAACCCATGAACCTACCTCGTATTTTTTTAAAAAAAATATTACTTCTGTTTGGCACGATTTTAATCTATTTAATCTACATATATACATATACACTTACTGTCATTAATTTCGTTCTACATTATCATGTATTGCATTGAACTGCTGCTGCTAAGTTAACGAATTCCATGACACGTGCCGGTGATGATAAACTCGATTCTGATTCCAGTAGAATTGCTCTCTTGCGCATTGATAGCACAGAAGCATCGGGCCGAAACCTTTCCCTCAAGTCTTTGGAGAGGGTCTTGAACTCAAAGCTGAGCGTGTTAAATGGTCAGCTACCAGGGGTCAAATGCATGATTCAGCTGAAGACAGACCATCCAGGGTGCTGCATTCTGAAATAAACATCGTGGACGTAACACCTATGTCTGAAAATCAACGTGGAACTTCTCCTGCGCTTGGGATTACTTGGCTTGAATATTTCATGATCCATTTCCCCTTGATCAGCAACTGCACGTTTTGTGATTCCTGGAACGTCTATTTCTGGGCACCGAGTACTGGATTCATTTCTACCCCGTGCCCGCGGCTCCAGATGTGTTAAAATGCTTTCGATTTTCATAAGCTTTCTGTGATGAGGTCTTCAGCTCTTGCTGTTGCTACTCTCAACTGGTCACCGAGGCAGTGTGACGGAAACGACTTGTCCACACGAAGAGCCCCAACATTACAAGCACAGAACGGCTCTTTCTGTAGAAAAATCTTTTCAAACATTGATGCACATGACAATCACCTGCAGTGTACATTAAGTTATCTAAGATATGGAAGAAGAAATTCATATATAGCGAATTAAGTTTGAATTTTAAATATACACAATTGTCATTAAAACCATACCAGTATTTTCACAGAGACGTCAATGTGTTTATTTTAATATGGTACAACGTATTTATTTTAATACGGTACAATGTATTTATTTTAATACGGTACAATGTATTTATTGTTTCAATGATGCTTGCGATGAGAATTCCTTGCTAAGATCTGTGCACTCACCCAACATCGAGAGTATGCCACAGGCCAGCCAGATCACCAGGGATGCGCCGACACTCCCGGAATTGGCCAAAACTCCTTTCGGTGAAATGAAGATGCCGCTGCCGACAATTGAACCAATTAAAAAAGAAATAGCTCGCAACAACCCGACTTTCCTCCTCAAAAACACGACTTCTTCCTCCCGCTCAGTTTTGCTTTTCGTATTTTCTGAAGCAATTTCCATAATTTTCAAACAACAGAAACGTATAATCGTTCAGTTTTGCAGAATATAGCTTTTAACGTCGCTAATTCTTTGGTCATGCAAAGTATTGTGTTTTCCAGAGCTTCGGAGTCCCCCAGCCGTTCCCCACAGACTACAACCGTGGAGAGCAAAAGGCAGTGTTGGAACAGTTTGAAAGGAATTGTAGCTTGGCATGAATTCCTCCAAGGAGGAGAAGAGAGAAAAGGCAATGGAAAGAAGCCAAGAAGTCCAAAACAAAACTGAATAAATCAGATAAAAACACAAAATGCTGGCAGAACTCGGCAGGCCAGACAGCATCTATGGGAGGAGGTAGTGACGACGTTTCGGGCCGAAACCCTTCATCAGGAGTGAAGTAACTTGGGATGGTCGAGGGGGGTAAGAAGTGGGGGGAGGGATAAAGTAGAGAGCTGGGAAATGATAGGTTGGAGGGAAATGGGCTGGGGGGGGGAAGGTGGAGAATTATGGGAAATAAAAGAGAAAGAAAGGTAGGGCTGGAGGGAGATTATAGTGGGGGGGGGGGGGGAAAGAGAGAAAAAGAGAACCAGACTAAAATTATAGATAGGGATGGGGTTAAGGGGGGGCAGGGGTATCAACGGAGGTCTGTGAGTTGGATGTTCATGCCGGCAGGTAGGAGGCTACCTAGGTGGGAGATAAGGTATTGCTCCATCGACCTCTGTTGATTTAATTAGAATTAATTTTCCACGTAATGTTTAATGGGTAAAAACACAGAGAAAATGATCTCAAGAAAAGCATGAATGGTTAAAAGCCAGGTTAATGATTTATCTTCCTCACCCATTGACAAAAAGCTGAAAATAGAAACATGACTCCAATCACTGACCATTGATCACATTGGCCAGCAAAGATTTAGCTTCCTGAATACTTTTGGGTGTATCTTGTGGATTTTGGGCTGCCCTTCATGAAAATCATCATGAAATTTCCCTATCACACACCGTTTTTAAATAATCACCTCTATTTATTATTTCAATTTATAATTCAAGTCAGAATAACTGATGCCAAAATTAAGGAAGGCATTTTGGTCCAAAAATCAATCAGATGTTCAATGACGGGCAATTCGAAGAACTTCTAGTGGGACAGGAGAAAATCACATGGAAGGCATTCAAGGATGTTGCTGAACATTTTCTTGGCAATGACAAAGCACCAAACTACGTGCAGCTGGTTGACAACATGCTTCAAGCATACAAAACCATGAAGTGCAACACATCACTAAAGATTCATTCTCTGCATTCCCATTTAGACTTCTTCCCTGCAAATCTTGGTGCTGTCAGTGACGAGCACGGTGCAAAGTTTTTCCAGAACATTATGGTCAAGGAGACAAGGTATCAGAGTAATTGGAATCATCAATGCTGCTCACTTAAGCAAGAAGCCTCAGACACTGAGTCCAAATGAAAATCATCAACAGAATATTTTTAGCTTCACTGAACTATTGCAAGGCATCAGCACTGTTACACAATTAAACACATTATATTCTACTATGTCGACTCAGGCCTGCGGGCCGGCGTCGGGTACGATGACCGACTCTCCACTCCTCCCTCTCCCATCAGTGTATTCAGTTCAGCTACATTAGCCGTGCGGCTATCTTCTAGGAGCGTGCTGACCATAGTCTTGGGAGGGCGCCCAGGGTTCATCCTCCCATGCTTGGGCTCCCATGCAATGACTAGGCTGTCAGGGAGCTCAGGGTGGCGTAGACAGTGCCCCGCTAGTTGCAGTCTTCTCGTCTCGATTTTAGTAGTGAGCATCGGTAGGTCGTCATAGAGCTCGCCGTTCGTCATGTGCTGTTGCCAACTCATGTCAAGAGCCATCTGGAGCATTCATGTATAGCAACCATCTAGCGACTTTCGCATGGTCTTGGTGAGTGTCCACGTCTCGCATCCATACATGACAAAGGACTCTCTGACTGCTATGGAGATCCTCTTTTTGAGCCCTCTGGTCAGGTTCAACCTCCAGATTTCCTTCATGTCATTCATAGCCTTCCACACCAGCGCCTTCCATATCTTTATGTTCTTCTCCAAACTCATCACTCTTGACCCGAGATACTTGAAGTCTAAGACTTTCTTAATGGTATCATTCTTTACGGTCTTGAGAGTACCTTCATTGCAGTTGAACGCCATGTACTCTGTCTTTTTAGCATTTAGGTGAAGTCCAACTTTATTGCACTCAATTTCCATTTTTGCCAGTAGCTGCTGTGCTTCCTCCACCTGGTCAGTGAGCAGGACTATGTCATCTGCAAAATCGAGATCTGTGAGCTTAACTGGTCTGACCCTTTTAGTTCGTCCTGGTTTTACAGTAAAACCAAGCTTGTCATGATCTTTAATAGCTTGACCTAGAGCGTAATCAAGGACAAGTATAAAGATGAAAGGTGCCAGAGTGTCTCCTGGCAGCACACCATCTAGGAGCTTGAACACTGCTGTTTCTCCGTCTGGTGATATAACTTTCCCCATGGTCTCGGTATAGCTGGACTCTATTACTCTCAGTAGATGGTCTGGTACTCCGTAAGCTTTCAGGATCTTCAGCATTTTACCTCAGTAGACAATAAAAAATTATTTTTTTGTTTCTCCACATTCCTACGTGACTCAAGTCATCTGAAATTATATTCGTTCAGCTTCAAGTGGTCTATCATAAACAAGAAACATTTCTGAGGAAGCAACAGATTTGAATAAATTTGTTGTCTAGTGCAAATATATGCAGACTTTTTGCTATATATTTAATGCTACTTATCTCATTGCTGCTTTAGTCTGATTTATTTTCTGTCTTTTTAATAAAAAAGATTAATTTAATCTGTTCAGAGGGTTATTGGTTCATTCTCAGTACTTCATGTAAGAGTATCATCTAGCTTCTATCTTCAAACATGGCAGAATGCTGTAATGATACAACTCTGCTGTCCTACAGATGAGAGAGTCATGCAAAAATTGAATCACTGGTTCTAGTATCATTACTACAGTTTTTTAATTAGTCATAGACTTCCTAGCAATCACTGGTAACACAATTTCTACTTTAGTTATGCTGATATGGGATGGTGCAGAGGGAGTTCAGCATTTCGTCCACAAAATGAGGGGTCATTTTGATAAAGGAAACGCTCCAGGTACTGTATAGATGACCATCCAATGTGCATTTTTTAATCTGGTGTAAAACATTAAGGCACATCCCACTAAATAGAATGTTTACACTTGCACAATTGATCAAAAAGCACACAACGATTTGATTTTTTTAACTGACTGATGTAGATAATAATGTTCCCAGGGGTCAATTTTAGCAAATGCAGGCACTATAATATAAAATATTTCGGATTCACTTCTTTAAATCACATCCTAGGTGATGCATTTTGGTACCATGAATAAAAAAAGGATTTAAAAAAACTAGGATTAAAACAACCAATAAACAACATGAATAATTTTGGATAAACAATTACACAATGTGAATCATTTACATGTTGATAAGAGTTACTTTACATGAAAGAATAGATGGGATTTTGGATTTTATACCTATGTACATGGAATATAAAAAACATTACTAAAACTACACAAACCATTGATTAGACTCCAACAATGTGTTGTATCCATAAGTCAAAAAGTCAGCATGGTTTCAGTAAAGGGAAATCTTGCCTAACAAAGTTGTTAAGAGTTCTCTGAGGATATAACAAGTAGGATGGACAAAGGAAAGGCAGTGAATGTCATTTACTTGAATTTTGAGAAGGCATTTGATAAGGTGCCTCTCATGAGGCTGCTTAACAAGGTAAAATCCTATGGTGTTACAGGGAAGATATTGGCATGGAAAGGGGAATGGCTGACAGGCAGGAGGCAACAAGTGGGAATAAAGGGGCCTTTTCTGGTTGGCTGCCAGTGACTAGTAGTTTTCCTCAGGGAACAGTATTGGAACCGCTACTTTTCACATTGTTTGTTAATGATTTAGATTATGGAATTGATGGCTTTGTAACAAAGTCTGCAGATAATATATCCAGAACTAGAGGGCACAGCCTCAAAATTAAGGGGTGACCTTTTGAATAGAGGAAAGGAGGATTTTTTTTTAGCTAGAGGGTAGTGAATCTGTGGAATACTCTGCTACAGACTGCAGTGGAGGCCAAGACTGTGAGTATATTTAAGGTGGAACTTGATCGTTTCCTGATCAGTCAGGGCATCAAAGGATATGGTGAGAAGACAGGTGCATGGGGTTGAATGGGATCCAGGATCAGCCATGATGGGATGGCAGAGCAGTCTCGATGGGCTGAATGGCCTAATTCTGCTCCTATGTCTTATTCCTTATAGTCTTTAAAAATGCTTTGAGAATGCTTTACAATCCCAGAGAGCACACAGAAGAAATTCTTTATCATGCCAGTACAGTTCAGAGAAAACATCTCTGAATAGAGGCAGGGGAAATTGAGACTCTTAATTTGAGTTAAAGGGTAAAGAAGAACTGAAAAGATTGTTGAAAATTATTGAGTTTGATGAAATCTAATTTCCACATTTGGTGATTTGGTAAACTAAGTATATAAATGTAGTAGAAACTGAGAAAAATCACATTCAGAATTTTTCAGACACAGAATGCCATATTTTAAAAAATCCATGATAACTGGCAAAAGGAAAATTAGTAAATATTAGGAAATAAGTAGTATAAGACACAGAAAGGATGGGCTCTAAGTGGTTAGTGATATCAGAAGTGTAACACAAGGGATGAGCTGAATAATCACTTCCAGGGCAGTACAAACACTTTAAAAACAAATTGGCAGTTCATCAAATTGAGAGACTGTTAAAATGTTGATCACTGAAGGCGGGAGGAGAGTGAGTCAAGGGTTTGGTGCAAATTGAGCTGAGGTTTCTAATTCTAAATGGTTATTTAAGCTGGAGAATTAATCAAGCAATAGTGGAAATGAACATTTTCATCGGGCTAAACCTGGCCACAGAGCCTGCAGCTCAACTGCCTTCATTTACCTTTAGCAAATGCAGAGTGCCAGTTTGGCTGCCACCTTGCACCCCAGACTGATCTTTGTCAATTTAATGAAATACTGAACATGAATGTTCCAAGATATGTTATTATATCAACTTGTTAATATGTGATTGGCTTGAGAATACCTTTGATATTCCATATCCATTTGTTAGGTGACAGTAAGACCATAAGACATAGGAGCAGAATTAGGCCACTCAGCCCATCAAGTCTGCTCTACTTTCCACTATGGCTGATTTATTATCCTTCTCAACACTATTTTTCCGCCTTCACCCCGTAACCTTTAATGCACTGACTCCCAAGAACCTATCAACCTCTGCTTTAAATAATACTCAATGACTTGGACTGGAATCCACAGCTTTTAGGAAAAGCATTGTTCCAAATTAAATCCACAATATGTTATCGAGGAACAGAAGACTGGTAGCCAAAGCCATTTGCTAAATGTAAATAATCTAAACCCAAAAATCACTCTAACACTCCCAATCTGTCCAGTCCTTTTGCAGACTCAACATGATCTGTCCCTCCACCCACCTTTGTATTGTCTGCAAACCTGGTCACAAAGCCATCAGTTCTGTTATCCGAATTGTTACCATATAACGTGAATGGAAACAGTCCCAATACTGACCTCTGAGGAACACCACTTGTCACTGGCAGCCAACCAGAATAGGCCCCCTTTATTCTGATTCTTTGCCTCCTGCCAATCAGCCAATCTTCTACCCATGCTCATATCTTTTCTGTAATACCATGGGCTCTTAGTTTGTTTTGCAGCCTCATGTATGTGGCACCTTGTCAAAGGCCTTCTGAAAATCCATTGAACAACATCCACTGACTCTCCTTTGTTTATCCTGCCTGTTATTTCCTCAAAGAATTCCAACAGATTTGTCCAGCAAGACTTCTCTTTAAGAAAACCATGCTGACTTTAGCTTCCTAGTACTGTACCCCAAAACCTCATCCTCTATAATGGACACCAACATCTTCCCAACCACTAAAGTCAGGCTAACTGGCCTATAATTTCCTTTCTTCTGCCTCCCTCCCTTCTTGTACAGTGGAGTGACAGTTCTAATTTTCCAGTCCCCAGAAACCATTCCAGAATCCAGTGATTCTTGAAAGATCATTATTAATGCCTCTACACTCTCTTCAACTACCTCTTTCAGAACCCTGGTCCAGATGACTTATCTGCCTTCTGATCTTTCAGCTTCCTGAGCATCTTCTCCTTAGTAATAGCAACTACACTGACTTCTGCCCCCTGATACCCCTGAATTTCTGGCCTACTGCTAAAGTCTTCCACAGTTAAGAATGATGCAAAACACTTATTAAGTTCATCAACCATTCCTCCGTCTCCCATTACTACCTCTCCCGCGTCATTTTCTTGCAGTCCAATATCCATTCTCACCTCTCTTTTACTCTATATATCTGAAAAGTGTGCTTTACCTATGCCTTTGTGCATTATAAAGTATTTTAAATACATATTCTGTCACACTATAAACAATCCCAAATTGTCTTGATTTATTTGAAGTAAGTAAAATCTGACTCTGCTCTCTAAAAGAAACTTCTAAGTGTTTGTTTCATCTCTCGCACAACTTTTCTGCCGTTTAACAAGCTTTGGAGACGCAGTTTTCCAGGCTCCCTGTGGTTTCCTATTTTATTGCTGGAATTTTAAGAGATTTCTACGGCCCACTTTTCTTCTATCGTGAATGATTGATTTCTTTCACTGAAACCAGAGTGGAAAGCACTTCACATGCAGCACAAACACAGATTTTGCCCAGGACTTTTCACAGTTGCCAAGCTGGGCAGAATGTTAAATTGCATTGTCTGTCGTAACATGTACTTTGTGACTGTGTTTCTTAAAACACCCTTGGCCCATGTCCCTGCCTTTGGCTGCTGCAGCTTTTTACTTCACACCAGAGCCACTAAAAGAAAGACTGCTGGGAAATTTACAGAGGAAAATCCATCAAAGGACAGTAGACCAAATCAATCCATCAGATTATGATGTTGCCATTGCTTCGTGTGTGCTTCAAAGCTTTAGGATATCTAATTCAGCAGCAAGTGACATCAGGGATGGAAAACATCTTGAATGTAGATCACCAGGACTTCTGAAAGTTGAGAGCTCATATGGTCTAGTGCTTATCTCACTAATGAAAATAGTTTCCAAAGAAATATGAACAGAGGTGTTATTTTCAGTAAATTCAATTCAGCATATGATGCAATGTGACACAAAAGCCTGCTTATTACAATACGCACCCTGCATGTATTACTGATGTCAATGAACTTCTTCATAATGAAAGGTTCCGGGCACATGCAGTGAGAATCAAAGTATTTGGGAAAAACAAAAGTCTCCATTAGCTTAAAGATCTTTTATATTCCCGTCCTAATTCAACATGCACCATCAGCAACTTGCTACAAATCCAGTTCTAAAAGTCCACATATGCAAACAGTTCCTCCTGTGAAGATGTAAGGGACGGGGGGGGGGGGGGGTGATGGAATCTGGAGCAAAAACAAACTGCTGCAGGAGTTCTGGGGTCAAGCAGCATCTCTGGGGGCAAAGGTACTGCATTTTGACCCAAAATGTTGGTCCTCCCTCAGTTTCTTCTGTGAGCTGGGGGGGAAAAAAAACCCAAGTGATGGTCTTGTATAGGTTTCACCATTGCAAGGTACAGAATCTCCAAACCGGTGTTCTCTTGGTACATCCAATTACAAAGAAATATTCTCATCAGGAGGTGTCAATTTTGTCTGATGACAATACAGCATTAGCTGGAACTTGATAAACATCTCTGTAAGCTTATAAATGTTTTGATGACAAACTCTGCCACCTTCATTAGGGCATCATTCCTGATGAAGGTGGTGGAGTTTGTCATCGAAGCGTTGGTTACAATCGATACCTGTACCCGGCTGGAAGCTCGAGGTTATTCATTATATACACTCAGATAATAGATGGACTCAGATAATAATGATGCAGGGTGTGCAGCTGATTACGTGCGCTACAAGAAGCAAAGTTAAAATCTGCACAGGTTGTGAAGGTGTTTGCCTGTGACAAGCTGGAACTACAAATCCATGGAGAAGACGTCAGTGGATGTGAAACCACTTGTGTTTGATGGTAAGGATGTTCTCCAAAGCAAGACCATAACCAAAACAATATTTGCATATCCACAAGTCAAGCATTAGTCACTGATCGCAGACCTGGAAATCAGCAGCTGTTGTCAGCAGCATGAAGGATGACAAGCCTTTTCAATGCCTCTTGCTCATGTGTGTTGAAGTAATTCTTTTTGAGAGAAAGGTAAGAACAAATGTATAACTTCACCAAGTAAGTATTGTTACAATGGTCAGTATGGAATGTAGTATTTATTTAGTTAGGGCCTATTAAGTTCTTGGGTGTCATTCTGAGAAGTAGTATAAAAAGGTGTTTGTTCCTCTGGATTTTTTTTAAACTTTAAATGAAAGTTTACTTTTTTTTTAAACAAATCGTTACTCCACTTACAATTAAAGAAGCAGTGCAATCACAATTTAAATTGGCATCATTTTTGAACAAATAAAATTCTGAAGTTAGATGAGCAAAATAACATCAAAGATCAGGGCTTGTGACAGTCTTCTCAGCAAATGGACAGCCTCTGCAAATATTCCAACCTCCCTTGAGGTTTTAGTCTTTGCCATCACATACTCAGCATCCAAGTACTGAACAGTATTTTCAGCCCATAGAAATCCATCTTAATTTAACAACGCATCTCAGTACATGAATTCATCCACCAAATCTTCCACAAATCACTGGGCTGAGCCATAACAACTGTCACATTAGTGGGGAAATGTCAACAACAAAATTGCATAGACACACATTGTGGCACAGCTAATAGAGCTGTTGCTTCACATTCCTGTGACCTGACAGTAATCTCTGCTCTGGTTGGTCTGGTGTCCTACCACATCCCAAAGACATGCAGACTGGCAGGGTAATTGTCCACCGTAAGTTGCCCCTAGGTGAGTGGCAGAACTTGGAGAGAGTTGATGAGAGTGTGTCTGTATGGATTCAGTGGGCCAAAGCGATGTCTGCATGCTGTAATCTAAGCCTCCAGTGTCCAAAAGTTTTCAGCAATTACAGGGAGATGTCTTACACCTAGCACCATTTGTGGTTAAGGTTATTATATCAGAACACCACTGCACTGGGTTGTATTAGAGATGTCATGTCAGAAAATTGTTCCTTGTCAACATTTTCCTACCTGAATTTAACTGCCATCCCAGTAAACTTACTTGTTTCTAAACTGGACAAAAAACCTAAATAAATAATAAATACTCAAATCTGCATGGGTGAACCCGTAGATTTTAAGTATGCAAAGTTATTTGGTCATTGTGTTTGTTTTGGTAAGGAGTGTTTCTTCACTCTTTTATCTGTTTGCAAACTACACATGCAGTTTATTTGAGAAACTGAACTCATGCTGATGATGTGTCGGCGCAGAAGAACGGACCCAATTGCAGACCAAGTACTGTGCGCACTGTGATATTTACTGAGTAGCAAATCCAGAGGGGCAACAAAGTCGGCATTAAAGTTCAGGTGGAGATCAAAAATTCCAGAGAAATCCAAAAACCAGAATCGGGAAACAGGCAGAGTCGACATTCAGACAGACAGAGTTCAGATACGAATGCTGGAAAGGCTCAGGAAAACTCACTGGCACAATCTGGCAACAAACAGGTGAAAACACAGGACTGAAATAAACAGAGAGGCAGATGATAGGTGGAGCACAATGAGACAGAAGTGGCAGCAGAACAGGTAATAATGAGAAACAGGTGAGAGGCAGAGTACTCAGTAATACAGGGGCCAGAGTAGAGCAGGAGTGGGGACAGGAGCACATGGGGCATGAAAACAAACAAGGGCACATGGCAAAACAAAACCACAGACTGATGGCTAGGGGAAAAACACTCAAAAAGACAAAGTTCAACTGGAGGTACTGACACAATGCTAATAAACATACCTTAATTTTAGCAGCCTCAAAGAGGACCAAACCCTTGCTGTGGTTTGGAGGCATCCGTTCCTCAATGAGCCAGGGAACTATGTTGGCTGGAGTTGGGGCTTTATGCGATGGTTCTTTGTGGGGTCACCCATGACAAACAGTCAGAGGGAAGAGGCCAGACTAAGAGTGGTCCACTGTCCTGCAGGTTCAGAGTCAGTTCAGGACTAACAACCCTGACTGGTCAAACAAAACTGATACAGCAATGAAGAATCCTTCTACATCTGTGTGCAATGGTATTCCTGACTCTCCACCCTGGACTTGCATGACTGACTGTAGTGAAAACCGATAAGCTACCGGCTGGATGAAGGAAGCTCTGAACACGGCCAAGACCAAGACCAAAATTGGCCAAGGACAGACAGAAGTGGAGGACCTTCATTGCTGCTTTAAATGCCAGTGGCATAACAGGCAGTAAGAATGTAATGTTAACAGGGAGAACGTGTTAATTTGAAAGCACGATTAATATAGAGAATGATAGCTACTAATTGTACTTCCTGTATATATTATTATGAATCAAGTATGTTTATGAATAGTTCAAAAAATTACATGGAGATGGAGAGGCAATAATCAGAGAGCACAACAGTCAATAATCATTGAGCACAAGCTGGGACAGAAGGAAGGAAGATGTGAGGATTAAGTCTTCCTTGTCAGGGCATTCGCAAATATGGCTAGAAAGAGGTGATCTTCACCCTGTAGGTACCTTCTATCTTGGATCCACTGCCAGGAATCCTGAAGCTGTCATAGCCACCTCACCTACAGCTAAACTTACACTGCATTGCTTGTGATAGCAACAGGCTTTGGAATGTGAAAATACCCCTGCCTGATTCCAATTATCACCTTCCATTCAGTGAAGGTTACAATTTAGTCCACAGAAGTGTGGGTGGGGGGAGGGAGACAAACTCATTGGTTTGCAGGTAAGTTTGTGAAAGGAGCTGAAAGGATAAAGTAACTTAAATTAACATGAATTTGAAATTGAGATGTCTGCTCTAAATCCAACCCCAAATTGTAATGTCTGTACTGCCACCTAGTGACAGAACTGCAGAAAGGCAGAACCTGTCATGTCAGCATTACACCAGAATAATCCATAATCACATAAATAACATTTAGTTTTTAAATGGTTTCTTTAAGAGGCAAAATATCATTCAGTGAAGTTGAAAAAGTAAATTTAATATTTAATTTGCTGCATGTGTGTGCTCCTGACCCAGCCAGCGTTGTTGTAAAACTCACCTGGTTCACTAGATCCTGCAGGGGACATTACTTGGGAATTACTTTACTTTATTGTCACCAAACAATTGATACTAGAGTGTACAATCATCACAGCAATATTTGATTCTGCGCTTCATGCTCCCTGAAGTACAAATCGAAGTAAATATAATAAAAATTTAAATTATAAATCATAATTAGAAAATAGAAAAGGGAAAGTACGGTAGTGCAAGTCAGATCCGGATATTTGGAAGGTACGGCCCAGATCCGGGTCAGGATCCGTTTAGCAGTCCTATCACAGATGGAAAGAAGCTGTTCCCAAATCTGGCCGTACGAATCTTCAAGCTCCTGAACCTTCTCCTGGAGGGAAGGGGGACAAAAAGTGTGTTGGCTGGGTGGGTCGTATCCTTGATTATCCTGGCAGCACTGCTCCGACAGCGTGCAGTGTAAAGTGAGTCCAAGGATGGAAGATTGGTTTGTGAGATGTGCTGGGCTATGTTCACAATCTTCTGCAGCTTCTTCCAGTCTTGGACAGGACAACTTCCATACCAGGTTGTGATGCACCCTGGAAGAATGCTTTCTACGGTGCACCTATAAAAACTCATTCCTTCTCAAGCAATTCCTCTGTGATTACAGTCCCACACATACAGCTATTTCAGAAATGGCCTTGCAAGCCACTTAGATCAAGAATAATTAGGGATGGGTAAAAATTGGCATGGGCTACATAAAATAATTATTTTTGAAAATTCTACAACAATGTAGCGAAATATCCAAGCCTCTTCATTGAAATATTGTAGAAACAAGACTAAAACCTAGAGCAGACAACCATAAAGGGAATACCTTTCAATATCAGCATTCCATGGCCTTTAGAACATCTATGTTCCCAGTCTCCCCAACTCCACTGTCCTCAACTGCTCTTCATAAAGCTACACCCTCACCCTAGGGACTAAAATTGTAAATCTAAGCTGCGTTGATTGTAAAACCTTCTTCAGGTCGAGAGAATATTCCCCTATGCAATACTCCAAAAGTGCATCCCTGAAAGATCCATTTTGCACTGCCTCTGGGGAATCTATTCACTTCCTGCCATTCCCACACTAGATCATTATTGCCTGCTCTGAACTGGCGCCCCTCTCATTTTGCTCTGCAGTACATAGTAATACAGTAACGATGTTAATGGGGAGCGGGAATAATAATAATATAATAATAATAATAATAATCAATAATTGCTAACAGATTTCAATTATGCCAAACTAATCTATCCTATTTTATGTTGCTGCACATATCTTGATTTACTCTACACTGTGCAACGCTGTAGCTTTGCGAATAAGTCTTTCGGTCATTTGAGAGTTTGGTCTCAGGGCATCTCGCTCCATCAGCAAGCACCTGTTGTTAGAAGGAAAATTGAAATGTTAACACTAAAGCAGTTAGAAAGTCCAGTGACAATCGTGATAATACAATTTCTATGTATCTACAATATCAATGTAAGATCTTTGAAATTACTAAATGGAATCATAAATGTATTAAGTTAACATGTTTTTTTCCCTGAAAAGTATCATCACCAAAATAGTAAAAGTGTTTTCTAAACAATAAACGCTACTTATTTTCTTTAGGATAATTTCAGGGCATAGGGGTTTCATCTGCATTTTCTGAAAATTAGATAACTTTAAGGATAGACACTATTTCTATAATTTGGACTTTTAATATTATTATTCCTTGACAGCCACTAAATGCAAATCCTAAGTCTGCTTGTGTGTATGAATTAACAGATCCTGAAAAAAACTTTCAGTTGGAAAAGTAATTTGTTCTAAGTGCAAGATTGGCAAGCTGGAGTGGAATACAAAAGGTCAATGGTTGCAATTAATAATAGCTTGGAGCTCAGCCTCCAAGAGTATGCAAACACAAGTATCATCTGCATACTGTGTAATGTAACTGCAGGCTAATCTTAACATTAAGCTCTTCACACCCAGATGCTTTGTTGGAGATAATAAGAAATACTACAGTAAGAAAGATTGAGAAAATGTTGGGGAAATGATGCAACTTTGATCTACAGTACTCTTCGGTGAGAATGGTTCTCCTGTAGACTCATTGGTTTGCAAAGAGATAACTAAAAGAGAGATGTATTTCTGTGCCTTTGATCAAATGAAAGGGATAGATCTTACAATCAAAAGTGTTATGACAGAGGTCTTCTACCAACCAACCTATTCTGCACCATATTACCTTGTAACACATGAAAAACATGACTCACTTCCCATATCAAGAGTCACCCCTAGGTAAAGGCACAAGATAATGATAAAATTCTCCCATGCCTTCCTGGGTTCTACTCAGTGATTGCCAGCAAGGCCAATATTACCATGACAATTGCTTCTTCTCTGAAAACAATTGTATTGATTTCTATTCTTCAGTTAACTGAACATACACCATACTGCTTCCCAGAACACTCAGAGAAATGTAGGGAGGTCAGGATTATGAATGCTGTTTTGTAGCTGATGGAAGATGGGGCCAGGTTTCAGCAGACAACCAATTCAGAAGGCTGCTCCACAGTCCCTCTTAACTGACACAGCCAAAAATGTTTATGAGAGCAAAACGGCTATGAATAGCAGTTAATCCTGTTCCCTGTATTTCAGAGGTATGAACAAGGAGAACGTTATTCTGTGATATAGGAAGCAATATTCTGGCAACTGTGATGAGGTGGTTATGGAAGAGCATGATGAGCAATCTTTCTGGAGCAGACAGCATGGTGGCCCATCTATAGTTACCTCAATCATTCTTCAAAGAGTCATTTAGCATTCCTCATCTACTCAGGTATGGGAGATGAGTGTGTGAATGCACTGAATGACTGAAATTCCTCTCCATCTAGTTTTAGAATATCAGCAGGAATACCATCTGATTGTAAAGATGCATTTATCACTCAGTGTTACAACTTTAATGGAATTAGGCAAACTAATAACCTAAAGAGACTAACCTAAAGAGGATATTAAAATGTCATAGATTTAAAATGGTGTGGTGCATGGCCAAGTGGATAAGGCATTGGACTAGTGATCTGAAGGTTGTGAATTCGAACCCCAACTGAGGCAGTGTGTTATGTCCTTGAGCAAGGCACTTAACCACACATTGCCAGCTGAAAATGAGTACCAGAAAAAACCGGGGGGGGGGGGGGGGGAAGAGAGGTCTCAGTCACTTCACGCCACGGAAACGGGCATAAGCTCCGGCCTGATGAGCCAATAAGGCTCGGGACAGACTTTAGCTTTGCTTTTTTAAAAAACTGATTTAAAATCCTTACAGGTGGAGGTACGGCTCTCCTTTGCTCTGTTGCTGCATGATTCTAGGTTCATTCAAAAGCCATCTAGTATATACTGAATATGCGAAGACTTTGTTTCCAATTCACCAGATAAAATGCTTTGGGTTAATATTGTTGCTGGTGCAGGCACTGCAGATATAAGGAGTACCTTACTGAACATCATGTCACAGAACATATGTAAACATAATATAGCGGATGTCATAATAAACTTGCTTGATGTGAAATAATAATTGTTCATTCTAATTAGCTGCATTGCAGTCCACCTTGATAATTGATTGGTAATTTCATCCTTTCCTCCCACCTGTTGGGAAACATATGATAATGCATTTTGGTAAAAGGAACAATAGTGCAGACTATTATCTAAATGAGGAGAAGGTTCAAACATCAGAGATGCCAAGGGACTTAGGAGTCCTCGTGCAAGACTCCCAGAAAGTTAATTTACAGGTTGATTCTGTGGTAAAGAAGGCAAATGCAATGTTGGCAGTTATTTCAAAGGGAATTGTTGCAAGCGACTGACTGAGGAGAACACAAGTGCAGGTCACCGGCATGTCGACTGAGTTGGGGATGCTGGCATAGTCGCAAACGTAGAACAGCCAACCGGAGCAATCTTGACAAGGAGACGGGATTTACAGGGACTATCTAGAAACTAGAGCGGAACTTAGAACTAACGGTTCTAATCGGACAAGGGAACGAAGTATCACACGAGAATAAACCAACAAACTGGCAACCTGCGATAGAGTCCCCATTGTATTTATTTCCCGTCTCTGATGAAAACCAGGTGTATGGTAATTGGGTAAACTAGCAGTAAATGGAGATCAAATGACTGAAATTGGAGCATAATCAGGGTGAAAGAAATGTTAAAGGGGAACGGCCAACCGGTCCCATGACAGGAATAGAATATAAAAGCAAGCAGATAATGCTGAGGCTCTATAAGACACCAGTCAGGCTGTGCTTAGAGTATTGTCAATGGTTTTAGGCCCCATATCTCAGAAAGGATGTGTTATAATTGGACAGAGTCCAGAGAAGGTTCACGAGGATGATTCCGGGAATGAAAGGGTTAACATAGGAGAAGCGTTTGTCAGCTTTGGGCCTGTACTCACTGGAAATTAGAAGAATGTGGGAGGGATCTCATTGAAACCTACCGAATGTTGAAAGGACTAGATAGAGTTGATGTGGAGAGGTTGCTTCCTCTGGTGGGGGTACCCAGAACTAGAGGGCACAGCCTCAAAATTGAGAGGCAACCTTTAGAACAGAGGTAAGGAGGAATATTTTTAGCTAGAAAGCAGTGAATCTGTGGAATGCTCTGCCACAGACTGTGGTGAAGATCAAGTCTATGGGTATACTTAAGGCAAAAGTTGATGTTTCCTGATCGGTCAGGGCATCAAAGGATATGGCGAGAAGGCAGGTGTATGGGGTTGAGTGGCATTCGGGATCAGCCATGATGGGCAGAGCAGACTGAATGGCCTAATTTTGCTCCCATGTCTTCTGGTCTTGGCTAGGCATAGCTCAAACACCATCTGTAAATTTGTCAATGACACAACTATTGTTGGCAGAGCTCCAGATGGTGATGAGGTGTACAGAAGCAAGACAGATCAGCTGGTCGAGTGGTGTCGCAACAACAACCTTGAACTCAATGTCAGAAAGAGCAATGAATTGATTGTGGACTTCAGGATGGGGAAAATCGAGGGAATACACACCAGTCTTCATTGATGGAAGAGCAGTGGAAAGGGTGAGCGGTTTCAAGTGCCTGGACATCAACATCGCTGGAGATCTATCCTGGGCCCAATATATTGATGCAATTACAAAAAAGGCATGACAGCAGCTATATTTCATAAGGAGTTTGAAGAGGCTTGGTATTTCACCAATGAAACTCACTATTTCTACAAATATAACATGGAGAGCATTCTAACTGGTTGCAGCACCATCTAGTACGGAGAGGCCACTGCGCAGGATCAGAAATAGCTGCAGAAAATTGTAAATTCAGCTAGATCCATCATGGGCACTAACCTCTCCAGTATCAAGGACACCCTCAAAAGACAATAGCTCAAAAAGGCAGCAAATATCAGTAACGACTCCTATCACACAGGACATGCCCTCTTCTCATTGCTACCATCAAGGAGGTACAGGAGCCTGAAGACACACACTCAATGTTGAGGAAGAGGTTCTTCCCCTCTGCCATCAGATTTCTGAATGGACAATCAGCCCATGAACACGACCTCACTATTTGTTCCTCACTTTTTGCACCACTTTAAATTTAATTTCTTCCTCCCCAAAAACATTTATTTATTGCAATTTATCATTTTTTACTATTATGTATTAACTATACTGCTGCCACAAAACAATGAGATATGCCAGTGATATTAAACCTGATTCTGAAAATATAATGTATGGTGGCACATACCGAGCCAGCTTCTTGTGAAATTTGTTGTCCGATTTTAAACCGGCATTGATCAGCAGCAGATTAAAGAGATCTCTCTGCAAGAAAGAAAATAATTTTAAAGGAACGGCTCCAGAACAGGTTTTATGTTACCAAGAGTTGGAACATAATGCCCTATTCCCATAGACGCGTTGGTCTTATTTGAGAAGAGTAATCTTGAGCATGCCCAGTGACATATTGATCTAGCATTATCACCAGAGTTGGATTTCATTGTGTCAATTATCCTGAAGTACCTGTGCATTACTACCACCAATCTTCTGGATTTGGTAACGAACTGGGTTTAACAGATCTACAGTGTGACTGTAATTTCCGTTTGAAAATTCCATGATTGCTTGACAGAGAGGAAGTCCCAAATCTTGACAAAGCTGGTACTGACAGTTTTCACCAGGACTTCTGAAAATTAAAAATAAAACTATCAGTTTTCTACTTCTAAACTTTTGTTTCTAAAATTACTGCCTCATGCCGGAGATGGCAATTGAAATTAATTTCCTTTTTAATATTAAGTTATGCTTTTTCAGAAATAGATGTAAGCAGATCTTTAATCTTTGTAAGAACTTTATTTATGTTTTGTGACCTGGACATCTCTGCTCATCACTGTTGCCCATTGCTTATTCCCCTGGGGAAGTTGGTAATGTCCCACTTTATTCAACTACAGCAGCACAGTTTTCTGTTGAAGATAATCCACCTGGGTTGTTGGGCAGAGAGTTACAGAGTTCGCACCTCGTGAGCTTTACATTAGACAGACTGTCAGCATCAGAGAGGAACCTGATGATGTTTCCGATCACCAGCTGCCTTTGGTGCTGAGGTCACAGGTTTGGGAAGTTCTAAGTTTTTAGATACGTGACTTTAGTGCAGTTTGTAGATGTTACACATGGCAGTACATTGTTGACAGAGGGAATGAATGTTTGCGGTGGCGTCTGTGAAGTTGGACCGTTTACCCTGGATGGTTTGAAGCTTCGTCATTGTTGGTGGCTAGAGCTGCACAATCATCCAGTCACGTTCCTGACTTGTACCTTGCAGATGGCTGAGAGGTTTTGAGGTGAATCACTAATATGCCACAGCTCTGACTGGTTTTGGTGATCATGGTATTAGTATAGGAAGTCCTACACAATTGTCAGAGATGGTCACTGAGTGACAGTTGGGTGGTGCCATTCTATAATGTTACTACCAAATGAAACTACCAAAACCATTCTAGTTCCTGAGCATTCCAATGTAAGCAATCCGTGTTATGGTACTCAATTCTATCCCAGGAATGGCAACATCCTTGTGCAGTTCCTCCTCTAAGTCTCAGGAAGATGCAATAAGGACATCCAAAAAAAATTTTTTTAAATAAGTTAAACTCACATCTTTTTTGACTGCAATAGCTTCTGAGGGTAGAAAATAGCAATGATGTTATTTTTAAATTGTTTTCTATATTTCCCCTTTCTATCTTTTAATATGCCTGTGTATATTACTGTAGACAAGTTTGTCATCTTGCCTTCCTGTAGACAAATAGGCAAATGTTCTCTTAATCCATTAGATGCTCAAAGAACCAAACCCTTCAAGAGTGCTTACTGGGAGAGTTCTTGCAATGATGAGATGAGTTGAGCTGCTGTCTCAGTGTCATTAGCTCCAAGAAGGGACAAGAGTATATGGGCATCATTGAAGAGAAGAATGTGATCCTTGCTGTGATCCTTGGTAACTTTGACAAGCTCTTTCCAACGATGGCCAACAGAAATACCTGTGGAAGAGCGCAGAGTCAATAAAATAAAGAACTAGACTGGTTCCTTGACTCTCAGGAAATGCTTAATTATGTGACTGTTAGTACTTGTTGTATGTGGACAATGGAAAGAACAAATATAGTGTTGTCCACTTCCTGTAGTCAGCAACTCTAACCATCTGTTCTCGCATCAAATTTTCCTAAAATGTTTAAATATTTCCTAATTTCAAATTTGACCCTCTGCCACTATTTACATTTCTTTTCCTGACTGATTGCAAGTTTCTCCTGGACTTCACACTCATCACTCCAGGCTCCTCAGGATAAACTGACCGTTTTCTGGGTGTCAGGTAGCGAGAAATAATCAGTGCTAGGGCAATGTACATTAATGACTTGGATGAAAGAATGTAAAGTAACATTCCATGTTACAGGTTGTGCTAGTGAAGAGTAGGGGGAGGGCAAATACATTAGCAAATTAGTATTATAATGCACAAACATAAGGTTATCCCTTTGTTTCTTAAAACATAAAGACTAATTATTTTATGAATGGCAAGAGACTGGAAAAGAGGATGGTGCAATGAGACCCTGATATCCTTGTACATCAGTTACTGAAGGAAGTGTTCCATCACAGAATGTAATTAAGAAGGCAAATGATGTGCTGGCCACCACTGAAATAGGCTCCGAATGCAAGAGCAAGGATGTCTTATTACACCTGCACAAGGCCTTTGAGAGACATCATCTGGGGCTGTCTGTGCAATTTTGATTACATTGTCTGAGGAAGAATAAAGGGAACTCAAAGCAGGTTTTCTAGAATGAAGCCAGGGATGGGACATTCAGGCCTAACTTAAGGAAATCTCATTGAAACATGCAAGATTCTCAGAGGAAATGCCGAAGTGGATGCTAAGAGGTAGTTTCATCTATGAAGAGTCTTTCTGGTTAAAGAACTAACAAACAGAAAATGCTGGTGATGTTCTGCAGGTCCAACAGGACTTGCAGCGGTTGTAGAGGGAATAACAGCGCACCACCGAGAGTGTTCTGAGCTGCTGCGTAACCACCTGGTACAGGAACTGCAAGGCAGATCAACTCAAGTTCAGCACCACGGTAGGCTAGCAGTTAACGCAACGCTATGACAGTTCAGGGCGTTCTGGAATTTGAGCTCAATTCCGGCATCGCTCCGTAAGGACCCTGTGGAATGTGTGAGTTTTCCCCTACACTCCAGTTTCCTCCCACAGTCCAAAGACCTACTGGGTAGGTCAACTGGTCATTGTAAATTGTCCAGGGATTAGGTTAGGTATAACATACTGCAAGGTTTCACTGCTAATGTAATGGCTTCTCTGTAGCAGCAACATTTGGGTTATGACTAGAGATAACAGGATTTGGAATGCGGGGGCTATCCAATGGGAGAAATGTTGTTCTTTCTTGTGAGTCTGGAAGAGAGATTTTCACAGTCTTTTGCCAGGGTGAGATGAGGAGAGAAGACGCAAATGGAGAGAGTTGGTAGAACGGCGGACGGAATGGACTTGGAGCGAGGGTCCGAAGGTCAGCAACGATCAGAGGTCAATGACGGACGACCAGCTTATCAGTGAGCTCCAATGTTTTTTTTCTTTTTTTTGTTTTCTTTACTAACCGTATAGTCAAAGTAAGAATTATAAAGCTCAATCATTTAATCGCATATTGTGTACTGTTTGTTATTTTGGGGTACTGGTTTGTAACGGGACACATCGCACAGCATCCACCCAAACGAGATTTCTTAAGTTTGGCCAGGCTAGGGGCTATCACCCCCTATATTAAGATGCTAGCCGAAGCAAGAGTCACAAAGGGTTAATCGGGGTTGTAGGGTTTCTGGGGCAGTATGACTCAAGGGGCTGGAAGGGCCTGCTCCGAGCTGTATCACTAAATAGAGAAATAAATCCCTACAAAGTGTTGTGAGGAGAGCTGAGAGGATCACCGAGGTCTCTCTTCCATCTAGCAGAGATATTCATCAGGAACACTGTGCGCGCAGTGCCCTTAGCATCGACAATTATCCCTCCCATCTGTCCAATGACCTCCTTGACCCTCCCCCCCCCCCCACCCCACACCACCCTACCATCAGGTGCGAGGTACTATAACATTAGGACAAGAACTGTTAAAATGGGAAAGCATCTCTTCCCCCAGGCTGTAATTCCCCCTGCCACCACCCAGGTCTCATCATGCATGAAGCACCAGTACCATCATACTGTTTCCCAGCATCCACCGTCTTGGCTTTCAAGACAAGGGGTCAACAATCTAGAATTGAAGTGAGATATCCCTGTCGGCAGGAAGTCGTAAAACTGTGGAATTCTTGAGGTCAGAAAAATGTGATTGTTTCATCACTCAGTACACTCCATACTGAAATCACTCATTTCTCCATGCATTCAGAGAATATGGGAATCCGATAAAAATGGACCCCAGAGCCAGCAATAATCTCATTGAATGGTACAGCAGATTTGAGAGACTGCAGGATATACTCTTACACCTATGAAAGAAAAGTTTCATCTGCAATGGTCAAGGAAGAATAAGGAGATGTAGAGATTTAAAGAATAAAGATGAAAAGTGGGATTTCGATGACTGAAGACACAGCTGTAAATAGTAAGCCAAATTGGAAACTGGGTGCACGCCATATACAGGGTAACAGAACAAATGGAATTAGATTAGGGGTGGTAGATAGCCCTGCAGATAAGGATACTGAATGGACATACAGATTAGAACACACAAATACACTTTTTGTGTCGCTGACAAGAATAAGGACTTACCTTCCATTTGGAGGCGAAACAACATAGAGCATGCATCCACTATGTCCAGCATTGATCCAGATGTGAAACAGCTTTTGGAAATCTACATCAAAGCATCACAGAAAATGATCTACACAAAGAAAACTGAAGAAACATGACAGAAACTAAGGAAAGAAAACACAATCATGTGTGGGTATCAGTGACACCAATGGCAGCTGTGATTAAATCTCACCTACAGAAATCATTCTCCTGAAACTGATTAAAGAAATGAGAAATCTTAGTGAATGTACTTAAGCAGCTATAATTTCATTAATTTTCATTCTTGGGATAAAATATATAAGGTTGAAGTACCTTATTACTAAATTAGTTTTCAAGAACTTGAATCCACCCCTAACTTTTTAATCATCTTGCTGGAATCAAACAGAAATGCTGCAAATACCCAATAGAATGGATGGCATCAGTGGAGAGAAAAACAGGTTAAAGTTCAATCTGGTTGATGTCCTATTTTTGGGATTTGTCAGCTGATTCTCCCAATCCAATAAAAACCTGGGAAATTTAAAATGATTACCAGCAATGGCACTGTGGGATTCAAAATGCAAAATAATAGTTGCAACAATTGTCTCTGAAGAGAGTTCTTGAAATAAACAGCAACAAAGGGCAGTTCAGTAGTCCGTGTGCACTTTTTGTTCAGGGGTACTGGTCCTTTATCAATGAAAACAATAATGAATTAAATTTATCTGGCTCTTTCAGCCTTTTGTTATTTTTATAAAGTACTGAGAAGTTCCCTCTGTTTTTCTTGATCTTTGTATGTGCTTAATGCTGACGGCAGGTGCTTGAATCTGATGCAATAAAGCAAACTGCTGGAAGATTTCAGCAGGTCAGGCAGCATCCGTTGGGGGCAAAGAGGTGGTTACCTTTCGAGTCAAGACCCTAATTCAGGACTGAGAGTGAAAAGAGTAGATGGCCAGGATGGAAAAGTAAGTGAGAAGCGTGAGACAGGCAGATGAGGTATCGATCATTGAGGAACACACTAGGGATCCTGGGGCAATGCACTGGTTGACGTCACATATGAAGAGCAATGGAATCTTTAAAGACCAATGGTCTGGAAATCCAGTCATGCTTGGAGTTGCTTCTTCATTAGTTCTCTGCTTTCTGAAAAGTTCTTACTTCTAGAGGGGACCATGAGAGCATCCATTTCCTGGTCAATTGTATTACCCTCGAAATCTGACAGGTTGCCCAAGTTGAAGGTCATTCCTGCGCTGATGGTGCAGTTGCCACACCAATGCATGGTCCAGGGAAGCTTTGCCCAGAAACTAACAATATTATTCCAAAGACTGACCATTATTGTTGACTCCCAAATCTGCCATGTTTTCATTGTGTACCAGGATTCACAGCAGCGTAACCTAAACAAAGCCTCCAATAGAAGCTGTCAGATTAACTCTGGGGACCTGGCCCAAGCAGATTTATTTTAAATTCATGTGCTCTCTTTTGATCCACTATCAATGCCCCTTCATCCCTAGGTCTTTCAATGACAACCCACCCCTAATTTCTGATCTCTGGCGGGTTTTGAACACTACGGTATACCCCTAACTTAAACCCTGATCTCCGGTTCCACCCTGCCTTAAGGGCAAACCTCCAGGTACTCTGGCCAGTCCTCTCTTTACTTCCAAAGTCTGATTTCAGGACACTGAACATCCATCCCTCACCAGAGTTCCCAATCTCTGAATGTTTCCTGCAGGCTTGTTATTTCTGCCTGCCTTTTCTCTGCTATCAACCTTCAAACTTCTGAACTCTGGACATTTCCTTTCATCTCCCTGACCCCGTCACTAATCATTGTTCTCGTTGTAGACCTTCTAACACCCCCAGATCACTTGTCCATTTCTCCACCACTCACACAGCTTCTCCACTTGGCTTCACTGTATTATTCATCCTGCATTGGTAACAGATGGCCAGCAGAGCCAAAACTTTGGAGCTCAAGTACTACAAGATTTTGCAATCAAGGATTCATCCAAATGGCACAAATTAGCTCCTTAGTCCTTGCAAATTGTACTGAAAAATATTTCTAAGCCATACTTTCTATACATTGCTAGATTACATGCATCCAAATATATCAGCATTAAGCACATACAAAGATCCAAAGATCAAGAAAAATAGATGGAACTTCTCAGTACTTTACAAAACTAAGACTGAAAGTGCCAGATAAATTCAATTCATCATTGTTTACATTGATAAAGGAACAGTACCTCAAACAAAAAGTGACACGGACTACTGAAATATCCAACTCCAGAACATAATCCTGAGTGAATATTGAAGTACAATGATTAGAAAAGCTATATACCCTGTAAAATAAACCAGCTATAAATTAACACACTCATAAAATGCTGGAGGAACTCGGCAGGACAAGCAGCATCAATGGAAAAAGAGTAAACAGTCAACTTTTCGGGCTAAGACCCTTCTCCAGGATGGAGAAGGAAAGGGGAAGATGCAAGAATAAAAAAGATGGGGGGAGGCTAGCTGGAAAGGTAGTAGGTGAAGCCAGGTGGGTGGGAAAGGTCTAGGGCTGGAGAAGGAAGAATCTGATTGGAGAGCGGACAACAGGAGAATAAGAAGGAGAAAGGGATCCAGGGGTAAGTAATAGGCTGGTGAGAAGAGGTGAAAGGTCGGAGTGGTGAATTGGGGGGGGGGGGGGGGGGAAGGGATTTGTTCACTGGAAGGAGAAATTAATATTTGTAGCATCAGGTTGGAGGGTACCCAGATGGAAGATAAGGTGCTGCTCCTCCAACCTGAGGGTGGCCTCATCTTGATACAAGAGGAGGCCACCGATTGACACGTCAGAACAGGAACAGGACTGGGATTCAGAACTAAAAGTATTTCCACCAACTCTTTAATTAGTTTATACTCACATAGTCATCATAGAATGTGAGAGCTGCCTCATATTCACCCTGCAGGAGAAGGACACCAATATGAAGTAAATTTTATTGAAGATTAAGGATATAAGCCCAACTGCGGTGTCTGTAAGAGCAAAAATAAGAAATAGAAGCGAAAAATGGCCATGTGACTACTTGGGTCTGCTCTGCCACTCAATAAAACCACAGCTGATTTCCAACCTCATCTCCATAAATATCAGCCTATGTTACGTGGAGCAGAATTTGAACACACCAGTTGCTAAACGGAAAGTATGAACGTGACTGACCATGGTAGCTCCCCTCATTATGCTAGTGGGGAGACTGGCATTTTTTTTCCCCCAACAACTAACAATCCCCCTGACTAGCTTAATAAAATGAACTACTGCAGATATCAAGCCTTCCAAGTATTGTACAGGTCAGACAAGAGGCAGAGCAGCTATAACCTCAAACTATGCCTCAAGACCAGATCTAAAACTTAACTTCAGAAAACACTTCTTATTTCATCAATGCAATATTTTTATTTCTTATACAATTTCCATGCTTGAAAATCAGCGAGTGGACTCCACCGTGAGATCATGTTTAACAGGAGAAGCAAAAGTCCAGGTCTTTCAACACTTGAGAGCATTATGACACAAACCTTTTCAATATGGTAGAGCGCCCAGTGCCAGTAATTATGGCAAGCAAGCATGTCAGAATCCTGTGAATAAATTAAAAAGGCAATAGCTGTTAATGTATTTCCATAAATTAAAGATATGTTCTGCCTTGTTTGTGCTATCTGTTATCTGATAGCAAGAGGGCCCACCTATTCTCATCTCTGAGAGGATTAATCTTGAACTAGCACTTAAACAAAATTGGTACTGCTTTATTCATCCTCAGGTTTGACTTTTATTAGTTATTGGATGACAACAGAATGAGGATATCACAATAAAGTTTCACCAAACCGGCATGCCGGGGTCAGCTGCTTAGAGGTAACTATATTACTTTTATCCCTGCTATCAGCAACCTGGTTGCAAAGAAAAGCAGTAAGTTTCCTTTCCAATGTACATAACAGAAAGCATACTACAATAATACAATATCAACAGCTTTTCCCTCAGCTCACTGACCCATGGGAAGACCAAACAAATAAACAAAAATAACCTTCCAAGAATAGCATTTGTCTAAAATCTTTCCATTCCATGGTGCGGTGTGCTGATTTCACACTTCACTGCCCGAGTCACGTTTATGAGCCGGATCAGGATTCACTTACTTTTGCTCCAATTTCTGCTGCCTACCTTCCAGTTTTTTTCTGTCTCTTCCATAAACTTTAATCCTCCATTCACATCCGCACGCATCTCATGCACATGTGCAAGGGAATGAACAGACCAGGCATCAGACGGGTTCAAAGCTAATCCCTTTGAAGGGGGAGAAAAAAATAGAATAACAGTTCATATTGTAGATTTCCTTTCGTGTCATGTTCCCTAGCTGGGCAGAATTAAGATGGTGCCAACTGGCTGCCTCTCCGAGCTCATCTGCAAAAAAACAGCTTAATTCCTCTCTTTGATGTCTCTGTTTCCTTCCTTTTCAAGGTGGGTGGGGTTCTATCGAGGTCCTGATCTGCAAGTGGTGCTCAAACTGCGTTTTTTTAAAAAAAACGGCTGATGAGTTCCCGTTCCTGGAGCTCGTCGGCTGATTGTTCTCCGGCGTGGGTTGGAAGATGACGCCTCTGGGGTGCGGCCCTGCAGATGACTGAGCTCGGGCTGGGTTTTGCAGGCTGAGGAGTTGCGGGAGGTGGAACCTCAGGATTTCACAGCGGTGCATGTATGGAAAAGCGACGTGGCAGACTGTAATATCGTACTGGCGACTGTCAGCCTCCCCTTTCACTGTGAAAATGGGGGATGTCTCTCTCTGTTAGTGAGAGAGACAGCCTGTGGTATGTCGAACTGTCGGGTAAACAATAGTTGCCGTTGACTGCAGATCCTGGGTGCTTTGCTGTTTCTTGGTGGGTGGCGGGTACTGACGCTTTTTGCTGAAACAGGCGGGAGGGGGAGGTTGCTACTTGTGCAAGGGAGGGGAGAGGGGGCTTTGGGGTTCTAATGTTTTTCTGTTGTTCATTATTTTGGAGTTCTGTTTCTCATGGATGTCTGCGAAGGCAAGTATTTCAGGTTGTGTACTGTGTACTTCCAGATAATAAACTGAACCATTAGAGGTGAAGGCCTCACCAACCCAGCAGTTACACTCACCACTGCTCTCAGTACCAGCAGAATCTGTTTATCAAACTGAAGAACCTGTGCTTCATTTAAACATTAATGAAAATCTGTTAAGATGCCCATATCAATTAGGCAGATTTTGCTTCTATATCGTTAGTAGTTTGCCTGCTATGCAGAGAAAGGTGAAAATAAATCCAAAGGGTTTCTACAGTTGTATTAATAGCAAAAGAATAGTGAGGGATAAAATTGGTCCCTTAGAGAATCAGAGTGGACAGCTATGTGTGGAGCCAAAAGAGATGGGGGAGATTTTGAACAATTTCTTTTCATTGGTATTCACCAAGGAGAAGGATATTGAATTGTGTAAGGCAAGGGAAACAAGTAGGGTAGTTATGGAAACTATGATGATTAAAGAAGAAGAGGAAGTACTAGAGCTTTTAAAGAATATAAAAGTGGATAAGTCTCCGGGTCCTGACAGAATATTCCCTAGGACCTTGAGGGAAGTTAGTGGAGAAATAGCAGGGGCTCTGACAGAAATATTTCAAATGTCATTAGAAACGGGGATGGTGCCGGAGGATTGGCATATTGCTCGTGTTGTTTCATTGTTTAAAAAGGGTTCTAAGAGTAAACCTAGCAATTATAGGCCTGTAAGTTTGACATCAGTGGTGGGTAAATTAATGGAAAGTATTCTTAGAGATGGTATATATAATTATCTGGATAGACAGGGTCTGATAAGGAGCAGTCAACATGGATTTGTGCGTTGAAGATCATGTTTGACAAATCTTACTGAATTTTTTTTGAAGAGGTTACTAGGAAAGTTAACAAGGGTAAAGCAGTGGATGTTGTCTATATGGACTTCAGTAAGGCCTTTGACAAGGTTCCACATGGAAGGTTAGTTCGGAAGATTCAATCGTTAGGTATTAATATTGAAGTACTAAAATGGATTCAACAGTGGCTGGATGGGACATGCCAGAGAGTAGTGGTGGGTAACTGTTTGTCAGGTTGGAGGCTGGTGACTAGTGGTGTGCCTCAGGGATCTGTACTGGGTCCAATGTTGTTTGTCATATACATTAATGATCTGGATGATGGGGTGGTAAATTGGATTAGTAAGTATGCAGATGATACTAAGATAGGTGGCATTGTGGATAATGAAGTAGGTTTTCAAAGCTTGCAGAGAGATTTAGGCCAGTTAGAAGAGTGGGCTGAAAGATGACAGATGGCGTTTAATGCTGATAAGTGTGAGGTACTACATTTTGGTAGGGATAATCCAAATAGGACATACATGGTAAAATGGTAGGGCATTGAGGAATGCAGTAGAACAGAGTGATCTAGGAATCAGGTGCATAGTTCCCTGAAGGTGGAATCTCATGTGGATAGGGTGGTGAAGAAAGATTTTGGTATGCTGGTCTTTATAAATCAGAGCATTGAGTATAGGAGTTGGGATATAATGTTAAAATTGTACAAGGCATTGGCAAGGCCAAATTTGGAGTATTGTGTACAGTTCTGGTCACTGAATTATAGGAAAGATGTCAACAAATTAGAGAGAGTACAGAGGAGATTTACTAGAATGGTACCTGGGTTTCAGCACCTAAGTTACAAAGAAAGGTTGAACAAGTTAGGTCTTTATTCTTTGGAGCATAGAAGGTTGAGGGGGTACTTGATAGAGGTATTTAAAATTATGAGGGGGATAGATAGAGTTGACATGGATACGCTTTTTCCATTGAGAGTAGGGGAGATTCAAACAAGAGGACATGAGTTGAGAGTTAAGGGGCAAAAGTTTAGGGGTAACACGAGGGGGAACTTCTTTACTCAGAGAGTGGTAGCTGTGTGGAATGAGCTTCCAGTAGAAGTGGTAGAGGCAGGTTCGATTTTGTCATTTAAAAAAAAAAATTGGATAGGTATATGGACAGGAAAGGAATGGAGGGTTATGGGCTAGTGCAGGTAGGTAGGACTAGGTGAGAGTAAGCATTTGGCATGGACTAGAAGGGCCGAGTGACAAGTGACAGGCTTCTGTACTGTATGTTGACCCTAATGTATACAACACAACTTCTGTAAGCATGCTCTTGAATTTACATGCTTAGTCCCATCGAGAGGGATGGAGTGCTACTTCCTCTGACAGCCAATCCAAACTACTCCTGAGACCATACTTAGGGAACACATTTTATGTTAAACTTGCATAGTCAGGTAAGGTTCTACTCCACTGAATTTTCAGTGAAAATTATGTGAGATATGCACATAATGATGCTAAGACCCATGTTTGTTAACTGCCTGGTTCCTGTTCAGATTGCTGTAAAAAAAAAGTTAAACCAATAATAAACAGGAGAAAGTCTGCAGATGCTGGAAATCCAAAACAACACACACCAAATGCTGGAGAAACGCAGCAGGCCAGGCAGCAGAGTGAACAGTCAACGTTTCAGGCCAAGACCCTTCGTTAGCACTGGAAAGGAAGGGGAAAGTTACCGGAATAATTAGGTGGGGGAGGGGAAGGAGGACAGGCTGGAAGCCAGGCGGGTGGGAATGGTAGAGGACTGGAAAAGAAAGAATCTGATAGGAGAGGTCAGTGGACCACAGGAGGAGGAGGACCCAGGGGGAGGTGATATGTAAGTGAGAAGAGGTAAGAGGCTAGAGTAGGGAACAGAAGAGGGGAAAGAGAGGGATTTTTTTTTAAACCAGAAGGAGAAGTTGATCATTCATGCCAACAGGTTGAGGATATAGAAGATTTGTGAATTTTGGAATATAAGATGTTGGCCCTCCACCCTGAGAGTGCCCTCACTGTGGCACAAGAGGAGGCCATGGCCAAACATGTCAGAATGGGAATCAGAATTAAAATGTTTGTCCAGCCCACCGGGAAGTTCTGTTTTTGGCGGATGGAGTGGAGGTGCTCAACGAAGCGGTCTCCCAATTTATGATGGGTGTCACCAAGGTAGAAGAGGTGCTTCCAACTTGGCCTCCTCTACGTCGGTGTTCCTGACGGGCGTCGCCTCCACATTTTTGAGAATAAAGAGATCACGTTTCAGACCCAGACCGAATTACGGGTCCTGATGAAGGGTCTCAAACCAAAACATCAACTCTTTATTTCTTTCCATGGATGCTGCCAAACCTGCTGAGTTCCTCCAGCATTTTGCGTGTGTTACTCAGGATCCGGTTTATTCATAACAATTGTATAACAGTATTAAGAGTCAAAGCAAGGGAAAAATATTTACACAAATCCTCCACTAACCTCATTTTTATTTTCCTCACTTTCCCATCAACATCCCATCATATTCTATCAGTTGACTACATTTTGGTGGCAGTTTTACCAACCAACCCGAGTGCCTAGGGATGTGAGAGGAAACCAGATCAGCTAGAGGAACCCACACAATTACAGGGAGAACAGGCAAACTCTACAGGGATGACACTCATGGTCAGAATTGAACCCGGGTTTCAGGAGCTTTGAGCTGCCGTGATAGCAGCTCTCGTCTTCACTCAGCCTTCAATACCTAGATCTGATCTTGGTGACACCCATCATAAATTGGGAGACCGCTTCGTTGAGCAACTCTACTCCATCTGCCAAAAGCTTCCCGGTGGGGCGGACAAACATTTTAATTCCGATTCCCATTCCCATTCTGACATGTTTGGCAACAGCCTCCTCGTGTGTCACAGTGTGGGCACTCTCAGGGTGGAGGGCCAACATCCTCTATTCCAAAATGCACAAATTTTCTATATCCTCAACCTGTTGGCATGAATAACAACTTAAGAACATCATTGTTAAAACATACAATAAATACATTGCAGTGAAAGATATTCATGAATGCTTTTCACCACTGAAACTTTCAACCCCTTTAAAGAGTGGGTCCAAAAGCAGACATTTCAGCTCACTGTGCAGCCGCTCTTTCATTTCACTACCTACCATAGCTGTCTCTCTCTGAGAGACGGGCATGATAAGAGCAACCGGACATTTGTAGTACAATAAAAAGACATTTAGTTATCACTTACCTCCTTGGCTGTTTTTTCTGCCAGATTGTAAAAGTTTGTCTCCACCAGCCCAAACGAGTACATTCCTTTCAGATAGCTACATTGAGAAAACACACAAAGCAATGTAAACTAATCCTGATTTTTAATAGTTTCGTTAATAGCCTCTTTATTATATTGTAAATTGCTCAGTTATGTTCCTCACTCAAACATTTCTTTTCCAGGTTTGCTGAAATCAGGTTAACGATAGCAATAAAACATTAAGAAAAATGAAAAAATGACTTGCTATTACTCATTTTTAAGTGTTGCAGAAGATGAAAATTTATCCCAATATTTTTTCAAACCTTCATTAACAACGCTGAATTTAAATAATGCTGCTAATTACATATAAAATGTTACTACTTTCTCTGCCAATTTTGACCTTGCTCTCAACTCACATAGTACAACTCTGACTTTGTCTTTCTTAACTTTATGCCTCCACTTCAGTAGAGTGGTTTACAATAGATGTTTGAGGCCAGCATGCAGACTTCCACAGGTATCTTTACATTCTCCTACACTGCCTCTGTAAGCATTCCTTTCCACTCTCAATTTCCTGTTTCCAGTGACACAGAAGTCTCTGAAACATCTTCCTGACCCATGGCTTGCCCTCTGCCATACTGGACACAGAGCCCTTGAACAGCATCTACTTCCCGTATCTTTGCTCTCACCCTCCCTTCCTCTGGACCAGAGCAATGTTAGAGTTCTCTGGTCCTTATCTTCCACCCTTCCAACCACTAGATTCAACAGATTATCCTATGTGATTTCCCCAACTTCAATAAGATTCCACCACCATAGACAATGCTCACCCTCTTCCCTTTCAGTTTCAAAGGGGCCATTCCCTTCATGATTCTATCCCCACCACTCACTTCTTGTCCATGACACTTCACCATGCAGTGCAAGAGATCTGCCTTTTTTGCCTCTTTCCTCCATCCTTAGAAGGATGCAATCACTTTTTTTCTCCTAGTGGTCTTTACTACTTTGGAGAAGTTGCACTGAGACCTTGGAGGTAGTGTCTTTCATATAACTTTGTAATTACAGAATTGGGGGCCACAACTATACTTTTGTAACATCTTTGTGAAATAAAGCTTTTTTTAATATCAAAGAGTCACAGAGTTATACAGCACGGAAACTGGTCCTTCGACCCGACTGATCTATGTTGGCCAATATTCTCATTCAATCCCATTTGCCTGCAGCTGGCCCCCATCCTTTGCTACCCATGTATCTATCAAAGCACCTTTTAAATGGTGTTAATATACTCACATCAGCCACTTCCTCTGGAGGCTCATTCTATATACTGACCACCCTCTGGGTGAAAAAACTGCCTCGCAGATTCCTATTAAATCTCCGACTTTAAATTTATGCAACTAGTTCTTGTCTCATCAAGGCAAAAGATCAGACCATGGTACGCTAGCTATAACGGCTGATGGTCTGTTTATAGAACCCCTCTAGCAAGGTTAACAAGTCTTATCCCTGCCAGCTCCGGATTTATTCAATTACTTTATAAAAATTCCAAGTTTTGTTTCCCCAGAAATAAACATCATTCTTAAAACATACAGTAAATACATTGCAGTGAAAGATATTCACTGCATCAAGCAATTCAATGCTTTCCCTTAGAAGTATACACAGAAATGAGTACATAGAGCTCACTTGTCAAAGCCGAGGATATATCCTCACCAGTAATGATTCAGTCTCAAACGTTGTACAATCACACTGCTTGCGAGGTTGTCACATGTGGCCCAGCCCCTCAATGTCCAGTGGCACTAGGAGCCTAGACTGTAGTCCTTCCCTACAAGGCTTTTGCAATGTCAGGCTATGTGGCTGACCAGCTGCTTGGAAGCTGTTAGCATCAGTCCAAACAAATGACCCTTTAGATCAGGGGTGTCAAACTCATTTTAGGTCACGGGCCGGATTGAGCAAAATGCAGCTTCATGCGGGCCAGATCAGTTGGACGCGTGCGAACGCAGCTTTCGTTGCCTCCGTTTTTTCAGCCTGCTCTCATGTGTCTCAGTCTCTGCTATAACTGCAAAGTGTTTCACTTTACAAGTTCCATTTCTTATGAAGAAGACTGCCGAATAAACACTAAAAACCCTGAAAACCTGGTACCTGAATAAACGCAGCATTAGCCATATCATACACCATAGGCGCTTCGATTACTGGGGCCAGCTTTAATAGTAATTAGATATTATCTCGCGGGCCAAAAATAATTCCACGCGGGCCGGATTTGGCCCACGGGCCTTGAGTTTGACATATATGCTTTAGATGACGGCAAGTGAACACTGAACAGGTTGAATCTATCCTTTCTCCTCAGAGATGCTGAGATGAGAACCTGGAGGGCGGGGTGACTAAGTAATATCATCATCTCCAGTTTACAAAGCACAATTTCTATTATTTACAGATATTACTGAAAAAGCCCAAAATAACTATATTTCAAATACAATATTTGAGAGATTTCTTTCATCTTTTCTCACAGTTTAATAAAGCCACATAAATGAAAAGCTATTAAGAAGATATTGATGGTGAATTTTATCTCATCCTGTTTGCTGATCCCAAAAAAACAAAGTACCTACCCATAGAGTGGAATTTTTGGTGTCCAGTGAGGAAGGACCCGTGCAATGGAATCTCTCAACTGTGTCTGATATCCCAGATAAAAATAGGAATCATATGCTAATTTCAATGCCAGCATATCAGTTGGCTGGTTCAAAAGTATCTGTTCCCAGATGTCACATGCTTTAGGAAGAGACCTAAACAAAACATTTCAAAAGAATGTTAGCACAATTCTTAACTTGTGTATAAATTACTTTCATTGATGATTCCTAAATTGTAAATTTACTTTGACTGTATGATTAACGTTTCACTGAACATCAGCTTTATTAATGTTTATGTTTTTCAGAGAGCATGAGTTTTATCTGTTGCTGCTTCAGCTGAATACAGGAAGTGAATTTATCAGAGGTTCTTACTTGCTTCTCCCTACTTTGTGCAGCAGCTTCACAAAAGGGTGATAAAGAGGAGAACCCTCATGTAAGTTTCACCCTTGTTTACAGGGAAGCATTGCCCTTTTAGAGCTGACAAAAAATGACCACTGCAGAACTACTAGGGTTTAAAATTTTTAACACTCCAGTGGCTTCCTTGGAAAAATATATCATTTCCTTCTCTATGTCAGCATTGAATTCTAACCCCACAGATTATAATTTTGCTTTTGGAATGCTGCACGTGGATTTCAGAACATGGACAAGGATACTGATGGATTCCACTCATCGCATGTAACACACTGATTAGAGAAAGTTAGGAAAGTTGATGCATGGGTGGAAATGGGCCAAGAAGCTAAAGGTGCACCCAGTTATTTGAATGAAAAAAAAGTTCAAGAAATTAAGATAAAGCCTGAACTGCCTTATAAATAACTGCAGAAGGGCCTCAAAGCCAAAATGTTGACTGTCCATTTCCTTCCATAGATGCTGCCTGACCCACTGAGTTTCTCTAGCATTTTGTGTGCTGCTCCAGATTTCCAGCATTTGCAGACCCTCACATCTAAATAAGTGCAGAGCTGTCATTGACAAAAGGGGCTGTCATGTCTTAGAGTAACACATCAGATATAGAATTGAAGAATCCATTCCCAAGCTCCAGGCAGTACTAATGACAACACAGAAAGAGTAACTAAAATTAAAAGAAAGCACGTGGAAGGGACAATGTCACTCACGTGATTGCTCAGGCTATACCTAAACTGGTACCAGAATCAGTCTTGTGGATGGAGCTTTCGTGAAATGTACTGCAAGAAGACAGCTGCAGTAAGAATTCTGTGATATGCATGATGGCTTTAAAGCATGAATTTGCCTGAGGAGAGCTGAAAATGAAATGCAATAAGCATAAACACGAGAAAATCCGCAGATGCTGGAAATCCAAGCGACACACACAAAATGTCGGAGGAACTCAGCAGGCCAGGTACCCTCTATGCTAAAAGAGTATAGTTGATGTTTTGGGCCAAGACCCTTCATCAGGATGGGAGAAAAAAAATGAGGAGACAGGAGTAAAATAGAGGGAGAGGAGTGGAAGAACCACAAGGTGATAGGTGAAACCAGAAGGGGTGGGGAGGGGAGGGGTGAAATAAAGAGCTGGGAAGCTGATTGGTGAAAGAAATACAGGGGTGGAGAAGGGGGAATCTAATAGGAGAGGACAGAAGCCATGGAAGAAAGAAAAGGGGGAGGAGCACCAGAGGAAGGTGATGGGCAAGCAAGGAGGTAAGGTAAGAGAGGGAAAAGGGAACGGGGAATGGAGAAGGGGGGGCATTACTGGAAGTTTGAAAAAAATCGATTTTCATGCCAACAGGTTGGAGGCTACCCAGTTGGAATACAAGGTGTTGCTCCTCCAACCTGAATGTGGCTTCATTGCAAAAGTAGAGGTGGCCATGGATAGACATATTGGAATGGGAATGGGAAATGGAATTAAAAAGGGTGCCCGCCGGAAGATCCTGCTTTTTCTGGTGGATGGAGCAGAGGTCTCCCAGTCTACATCAGGTCTCACTGATATACAGGTGGGCACACCGAGAGCACCAGACACAGTAGATGACCCTAACAGACTCACAGGTGAAGTGTCACCTCAGCTGGAATGACTGTTTGGGGCCCTGAATGGTAGTGAGGGAGGAGGTGTAGGGGCAGGTGTAGCACTTGTTCTGCTTGCAAGGATAAGTGCCAGGAGGGAGATCAGTGGGGAGGGATGAATGGACAAGGGAGTCGCATAGGGAGCGATCCCTGCGGAAAGCAGGAAGTTGGGGGGGGGGGGGGGAAGAGAGGGAAAGATGTGAGTGGTGTAAAAAGACCCTCGATGAAAACCCCAAGAAAATGGCAATTTAGTATAGGTATTTATGTTTAATGATGAGCGAAGTGAAAATGCAGGAATGATGATGAAGATGGAGGAATACTGTAATTGTTGACTTAGAAAGCGATGGAACATGCAATTCCAGTTCTCCAGCCACACTGTGGAAAATCTCTCAACATTCAGAAAGTTGAAAGGCTAATGTGACTTTTCTGCGCACCTTTTCCACATGAAGTTGTTTCCTGATTTGAAGTAGCTGTACCCTGACTTTAGAAGAATCTGTGTATCTAATGTGACACACTTACACAGTCTAGCTTCAGCTCTGCTTCTTTTAAGGCAGGGGCTGCCAACCTGGGGTCTATGGATCCCTCAATTAATGGTAGATGACCGTGGCTTTAAAAAAAATGTTTGGGAACCCCTGTTTAAGGAGACAATGGATTTTGTCATTCAAATTGGTGTTTTTATTCCAAATATTTAATTCAAGAATATATTTTAAGCATTTTTAGAAAGGTGCTTGCTGAAGCACAAGAAAAAAAATTAGTACCTAACAATTCAATGTGGATTTGAATGTACATAGTATTCCAATTCAATTGCATTAATGCACACAGAAAATGGACATTTGATGTACTTTATTGACCGTTTTCTTTTTTAAGTGTGAGAATGTCAAATACTAATAAAAGCCAAAATATACTCCTGAAATGAGAGAACTTCAAAATTCAACCTTAAAAGATATATTTGTTTCTATAATCCATTCAAAAATGTAGTGAGTGAATGTTCTACAATTACAGGAAATGTTTTCTCTGCACTTGGCTACTGACACAACTATTTATCCTCCTAATGAAGCGCTTGCTTCCAGACTCACTACTTGAACACAATCCTGTTTTTCTGCACATATTTTGTTGTCGTGTGCATCGTGAATAGTTTAATAAACTTTGCAGGAGTCCTCCAACTTTTTTTTTAAACAAAAGGGTCATTGATAAATGTGTAATCATTCTCCTTGGCAAGATAGAAGAATTGTTCTCTGAAGCTCTGTGTGATTTATCTGTTTGTAAATTACTTAACAGTAGTACAAATTTGGGAGACAGCAATGCACAATGCATGCATATAAACACAGGGAAGTCATAAATCTTGCTTTTGGCAATATTACTCATGAAATTGTTTACTTATAAATTTCTGTGCTACAAGTTTGTGAGTTTTTTTCCTCAACCAGCTAGTTTTTAACCAGATACAGTTTTATTTGGAATCATTTCACAAAGCTATATAATCACAGATTAGCTCTCCTTTGTCCTTCAATTTAATGTTGAGATCAGTTAAAAATTTAACGTATCTGAGCAACGACCACTGGCCCACATTTTTCTATTATGATGTGTTGATTTTGGTACACAACTCTAAATGCTTTTGAGCATTTTGCCACACCTACTTAATTTGATGGCTCTGTACAAGATCAGGTCACTTCAATTCCTTCCAAATAACTTTGGAATTGTCTATGGTTCAGTGTGCGAGAACAGATTAAATTTACCACGGACACCAAAGTTGGAATAACTTTGTTGATGTCTGGTGACTTTCTACAAAGCAATTTGTAGTACAATAGATTTTTGCTAGGACTGTGTTTTCAGGGATGTTAATTTTATCTATCAACCCAGTATTTTTCCATGTCATGTTCCTTGCTTGTCAGTATTAACACACTTCAGACTTTAGCTTTAAATTAAGATGTTGGTGTGTTCTGCAAGACATTTGCAAAACACATCTATTTCTGTAGTAGTACCTTTCATACAATGCAGCCCTAGTTAACTCTTGACAACTTGTGAGTACTACAGATGAACACAAGTAACTGATGTATCAGTATTTTAACTCTCATACAAAGCAAACATATCTTTGAAATTACATCAACAAATTGTCATCCATCTCCTCCTATTGTTCTTGCAACTGTGCTTACTGATAGTCCTGCATTTCTGGGCTTGCATAGCCCCCTGCACACATCATGCATTGCTTAATAAACTCTTTCATTGGGAAAATAAACCTTGCTGCCTTTTGTTACGAACTGACTCTAACAATGCCAATGTTATTGTTAAATATCCTTTTGAAGAGGTTTTGCTGGCCTGCAAGAGACTATGTTTCCTATATTTACTTGGGAATTTGTCCTAGGTTTCATCTCAATGCTATCTTATCTTACGTATAAAGCACAGTGGCTTCTTTTAGCATTTCAAACAGATAATTTTATCTATGGGAGGAACATAAGACTCATCCAATCACATTTCAATATATCTGTGATTTAAATATATACGTGTTTTTTTTATATGTGAAGGCTTAATAAGGGGATGAAACAACAATTTCATTAAAGAATAACATGGGTCTGTTGCAGTGCATTCTGTTCAATTGGCTCATTTACTTCTCGTGTTTGATTGGCTGGTCTCACCTTCACTTCTGGTTTAGACTCAGGTGTTCTGAGGCAGTTGTCATGGTGACAGTGAACTGCTCCACCAATCTTTTGCCAGCTCTCCGGTTGTGTCTTATGCTTCATGAAAGGTCAAGGTCACATTGTCATTTAACTCCCTCCCACAGGACCATCTCAAGTAGTTATAGCCGGTCTTTGCTAAAATTTGCTATATGCCCAGCACACTTTCTGGTGTGCATGGTCAAATTTATACAGATTTCCAAATAATTTATTTAAGACTTGTTAATTTGATCCATGCAGCTTTTTAAAAAAGGATTTACTGGGACAATGATCAGAAAAATTAATTAAACCAGATTCAACCACAGGCATAGTTTAAGGACTATTGATTTAATAGATGCATCAATGATAAAACTGACACTATCACAATGTTGGTGAAGGTTACTGAGAAAGGCAAACGGTATACGTATTGACTTTTAACACAACAGAGTTTAAGGAGTGAAGATGCTTTACTGCAATGACACTGCAGCTGCAGGACTGTGGACTCTTTTCAACTCCTTACCCCACAAAGGATTTACTTGATAGAGGGGAGTACAATGAAAATTCATTAGATTAGTTCACCATACGAGGAAAGGTTCAATAGACTTGTGGTGAACTAGATATACCTGTCTGACTGCTCCTGTGGCTCCTCCCACAAGACTAGACTTGTATTTTCTCACATTTGTCAGGCTTGTATTCGTTTGAGTTCAGAAGAATGAGAGGTTGTCTCATTGAAATTTACAAAATCCTTAAGGAACTCGATTGGAAAAAATGCTTCTTCTAGCAAAGGAATCGAGGTCAAGGGAGAGCCTCTGAATAATGAAAAGACCATTTAGATGAGGAAAATGTTATTGACTCTTTGTAATTCCTAACACAAACTGGAGGAGAAACCACTTATATTCTGCCTGGGTAATCTACATCTCTACTTGATGCATGATTTAAAATATTGTATGTGTTTGTGAGGAGGCAGGGTAGGGAACCCATCTACTGGGTGAGTGGGATGATGAGAATACAAGAAAGAGTAGATTGCAAGAGGTGTGTGTGCGCGCGTGCATGTGCTAAAAAGCAGTAATGCTACACAGATCTTCTTAACAAATCTTATGAATAATTCCGAACAAGGTGATCTTATGTCCACTTATCTGCTCCATTACCTCACTCTATCTATGCTTCAGCAAATCTGCTGCTTAAACCTTTGCTTGTTTCGTTGCTGTTGTCTCTGGACAATTTTTCCTACCCATTTCCTGGCCTTTTATCTTTTGACCTACTTTATCCAAAACTCTGCTTCCCAACATACAGCAAGTCCTATTCTTCCATCTGCCCACGATTATTGACAATGGTTTTCAGATCACCAAACAGCTAAACTTCAAAATTAACATTCTAGTTTTCATATTCCTCCTTGGCCCAAATCTTCAGTACCTCTACGAAACTCCACAGTTTGCATTTCTCAGAATTTATGAACCAACAATTCTGCCCTTTTACACAATCTTAATTTTAGTTGATCTATTCCCAGACCAAACATCAACTGGTTGAATGTCAAAGATCAGGAATTTCCTCCCAAATCTTCTTAGTCTCTCTGCTTCACTATTTTGCATTAAGCCTTGCCTTTAAGTTTCTCTCTTCAGCCAAATCCTTGGATGTTTGTTTCTATATTTACATATTTAGGTGGGCTTCAAATGTTCATCCTTTTCTTCCCCGGAAAAATTTCCATGGTCTTGCTCCTCCAGATCCCTACAGCTTCCTCTGGATTTAACATCTGCACTCCTCCAAAATCCTTGAGCCTTCCCAAGCTCATTATTTCACAGCTTAAGAGATGTCTTCAACCACTTGAACTATTGAATTTTTATCCTATACCCCACTGCTTTTCTCTTTCACTTTGCTCTTTAAAATGTTAATTAAAAGCTACTTCTTTGACTCAGTTTTTAGTTAATTGCCTTATTTTCTATGTGCCATTTAAAAAATTATTATTTGTGTCATAAAGAAAGGTGAGCTATTGAGGAAGATGATGAGAAGGACCATATACATTACATGCCCATTGTTATTTGTTATAAGCTAGTCAGCTCGTTTGGATAAACAGCAGAAAATGGACACTTAAATCCGCCCAAGTATGGCAGTTTTACATAAAAGTGAATTGTAAGAATTAAAGTAAGTTACCGGTATACTTTAAGAAGGTTTGTGAAACACTTAATGACCTGGAAATTCAACTGTATTTATGCTGGCCGATGGTGTAGTGGCATCAGCAGCGGACTGGTCCTGGGTTCAAATACGGCTGGCTCTTCACATGCTTTCTATCTGTGCTGGGTTCAGTGTCGAGCTAGCAACTTGGCCTCGTAAAAAAAAGTTAAAGTGTGACAGAGACAGTAAAAACGTTGCCTGATGTTCCACAAGGTGTGAAAAGGAATAAATACTGTATTTGAACTTTGTACTCCAAGAGTTTAAGATTTAAAATGATTTTCCCAGATTTAAACTTGACAGCTACAACCATTTCCTTGCCTTTTCTTTCTCACTGTAATTAGACTAGCTACTTTATGGAGCAAACTAGTATCAGGCATGCCTTAATATCATATCCAGTGCCTCCTTGCAGGTTTCCCAGGTTGGACCCAGTCACATTAAACTAAAGGTCAACAATCAAAAGCCAACTAATTTTCATAACACTATGGTTGGGCCACCAATTCAAATGGACAGACACAAATGACTTGCAACTCCTCTACACTTTCTGTGTCATTTTAAGTGCTGACTTTTCATTCAGAAACCTGCATCTAATAATTACTAAAGGTACTACAGACCTGAACTGCTAGTTCATCAGTCAGTTTAAATTGCAGTGACCCTCCTGGTCTGGTGCCGTTGGTCGTGCTGAATGCCTTTGCAATGTATCAAAGACATTTGAGAGGCTGCACGCACACATAAATGAAGCAGCAGCAAGCTCCAGTCAGCTCCTATCTCTTAATGGTTAAATCGCCATCACTGAGACAGAACAGTGAAAACTACATGGTGTCCAATTAGTGAAAAGTATAAGAGACAAGAAAACAAAGCAAAAGAATAATTAAACAGCAAACCTCATTCACCAGAGTGTTCAGGGCACACTCTCAAATATCTGTGAGGAGCAATATGAAAAGATAGTTAATATATAGAAACCTGCACCCTTAATTACGGGCTCAAACCCAAGCTAATCTGATTTACCATTAAAGGTGAAGGTTATAGTCATAATTAGCTTTTGGTCTGAGGGCCCTTTCAGATGACTAGTCGATATACAGCACATCACAAAGTTTTCTGCTTTTTAGGTCAGCAATGCTCAATCCCCAAGGCTCTGGGATTCACTAAACTTTAACCAATAAAATCACCCTGAAAACATAGTTGGAAACAACATTCTTTTATTGTTATCACTAATAAAACTGCACACAGAACTTACACATTTTCTTTTACTGATCAATCCCGCATACCTGCGGGTTGTGCTGATTATTGATGTCACCTTGGATCCCAGTAGACTATGATATATTTTAATAGGTTAAGATGACTTTAAAAGCATCCGTGTTACTATTCCTAATATTAACTTTGTTGTGCTTTATAGAGACTTAAAGATTATCCTAAATATAAATACAGGTGGTGTAAGTGATGAAGATGGTACCACCTACACTAATATGGAAACTTGACCAGCCCTTTGATTGGTCCATGTGGAAAAAAAAAGTTAGTCATGGGCATCAAAATAAGATTTTCATTTTAATTACAAATGAAAAATTTATCAAAGCAACTCTTCCTACCCCTTTGCAAACATCCTCAATGCCTCCACATGTAAATGTTCCCGCTCAGTGATCTGTTGTGTCTTTGAAAGTTCAACCATCCTCTTGATGGAGGTATCCAGATCCTTATCCAGTAAAACAGACCGTGCTGTTCCAACCAGCTCCAGTCCATTTATAATTACATGGCCCATCACTGCAGGAGAAAAGGTAGGCAAAAATATATGGTATCCAATTAGTAAAGAGAAATTATGTAGTTAAGAAAAATAAAGCAATAATGAGGCAAAATTGACGAAGTGTTCAACAGCTGGAAAATGAGCAATAAAGTAACATTTCCCCATCAGCACCTAGTAAATTTCTACCTGAATTTTGTTAGCAGTTCCAGACAAAATTGCTGGCATTTACCCATGCAGATTTTGTGACTCCTGTGAAAATGATCTTACTGGTTTAGCTTCATTGGCAACTTCGCAGCTGTTCCACTGCTGAGAATCAACTCCAGAGTAAGAATTGGCAGGTTGTACAACGATGTTGGCTTGCAGACTTCATTTTTCCAAAAGGTAATAGAAGTAGCATTTATCAGTGGCATAAATAAAATGTTCACAGCTTACGCTGGGAAATAGGATAAAAGGAAAATCAATGTAACAATCAATGTCAATGTGCTTCACTTTGGGGGAAAAAAAATAGTTTGGCTACTTTTTCTCCATTGTTTTCACATTATTTGGGCAGCAGTAACGGGTTGGTGGGAAGGCCCCATGTGCCACCTAGGCACTAAGGGTTCAGACGACGAATCATTTAATTCCAAAGGACAGTCGAATGTATTTGAAATAGAAACTGTTGTAAAAAGTTGGTCGGTCAGCCAGCATCTTGGAAGCAAAAGGACAATCAATGTTTCATGCCGAGATCCTGCACCAACCCAGGTAGCTAAACCCAAAACATTCTCCATTGCTTTGCCTCCACTGTGTTCTTCCAGCAGTTTGTTTTGCTCCAGAAACTAACATTTGCAGTCAAAGTTCAAAGTCCATTTATTATCAAAGTATGTGAACTATTTAGACCTCGAGATCTGTCTCCTTACAGGCAGCCACAAAACACAGAAACCCAGTAGAACCCATTAAAAAAAAGACCATCGCACACCCAATATGCAAGGAGAAAAAACAAATCACGCGAAAAATTAAAAGTTAGCAAATAACATTCAGAACTGAAATTCAAAGAAGTGAGCTCACAGCCATGAAGCCAGTCACAGCCAATCCAGGAGCCCATTGGTTGCAGGCCACAGCCTCAGTTCAGCGCAGAGACGAGTCAACCTCACAGAGCAATGAGCTAAATGCCAGCCCGTCCCTCGCCCTCAGCCCTGACACTTTTGACCATTTCAATCCGGCCCAGTGCTTCAATCGGCCACACAGTGGGTCAATCCACACTCTCAGATTCGGGATCTGCTCCTACAATATGCTTTTCGCTCGGGACCCGCCACCACAATTCGGCCCGCACCCGACCTTCCCAATTCAGCCTGGCACTTAAATCAGTCAAAGCTCCGCTTGTTCCTCGCTCTCGGCCCAGGGCCCCACTGCATCGGTTCAGCTGAGACAAGGCAGAGTCATAGCTGCAATGTAGTTTAATTGTTGTGTTCTAGATACTCTAATGGCACTTCATCAGGTCCAATTGAACTTCTGTGAGCAGAAATCGAAGGCTGAGATTTAGGGTTGCTAGTCTTCTTTAATAGATCAATTATGTCCACTCATTTACATACCATCCTTCTTTCATACAAGAAGCGTGAGTGAAGAAGGTCGACCTGCCTTAAAATTTGAACAGAAAAGCAATTTGATTGCTCAATAAATTTTCAAAACCTTTGACAGCCATTTTCCATTAGAGTTTTCCTTTGACTCCCATTCATCATTGCTTTCTCCTCCTTGAACTTCAAATTGTTATGAATGTACCACAGCTCTGTGGGGCCGAAGGGTGCGGGACCAGCCCCCTCCTTCCGGAGAATTGCAAGATCGCTATTAATTTGGGTCTTGGACCCAGGAAATGAGAGACAATGCAATGGATTTGACCATTGTTCTTAGAGACACCTGTGTGAATTGCAACTCTATAGTACGTGTCAGCTATCAGGGACATGGACACCCTCGGGCAATGTGGGGTGGGGATTGTATCACCCTACCTTGATTGACATTTACAAATCTGCCAGTCATGATAAAAAGGAGACTGCAGGAGGCAGTACCCCAGCGACACACCAGAAGGAGAGACCATCGCTCATCGCTCCTGTGAGGACAGGAAGCTGTTCGGGAGCCATGTGTGATTCGGTTCCCCTAGCTTGGGGAACGAGTGGCTGATAACCCCGAAAAAGACTTCAAAATGACAACGGGGAACCCACGTTCCCGATTCAACGAGTTGAGTCCAAAAGGCTGGCAAGTTTATTTTCTCTCTCCAACACGTGAGACCCCAGCGGTCCCCGAAAGACTAAAAGCCTGTATGAACTTCCGAGACTTTGATATTTCCATCGGACAATAGTTTTACCCCTAGACAAACGATAGAGCTACTTCTTATTGTTGATTATTACTATACCCGCGCTTTAGATTGAGTATTGACGACGTATATTATCTGAATGTTTGTATTAACCTTACTTTTGTGCCCCTTTATAAATAAAAACTTTAAAAAATAGTACCATCAGATTTCAGCGGACCTCTCTATCTTTGCTGGTAAGTGACCCAGTTACGGGGTTTGTAACAAAATTTGTTGCTATTCTAAACATTTTCTAAGATTTCATCACTATATAATGTTGCTGCAGCAAAAGCATCCTTGAAAGGCATAGTTAGAGTGCAAGTGGAGAGGATGTTTCCAATAGACTAGGACTAGAGGGCACAGCCTCAGAATAAAACTATGTCCCTTTTGAACAAAGATGAGGAGGAATTTCTTTAGCCCAAGGGTGGTGAATCTGTGGAATTCATTGCCACAGAAGACTGTGGAGAACAGGCCCTGACAGGACATTGAAAGCCTGTGCCAATCAACTGGAGGGAGTGTTCAAAGATATCTTCTCACTGCTGCAGTTGGGGGTCCCCACCTGTTTCAAAAGGGCGACAATCATACCAATGCCCAAGAAGAGCAGAGTGAGCTGCCTCAACAACTTTCACCCAGTTGCACTGACATCGACTGTGATGAAGTGCTTTGAGAGGTTGATCATGACCAGAATCAACTCCTTGCCTAAGCAAGGATCTGGACTCACTGTAATCTTCCCATTGCCACAATAGATCTACAACGGATGCAACCTTATTGGCTCTCCAATCGGCCTTGGATCACCTGGACAACAGCAATACCTATGTCAGAGTGTTGTTTATTGATTACAGCTCAGCATTCAACACAATCATACCATCAGTTCTAATCAACAAGCTCCAAAACCTGGGCCATTGTAACTTCTTCCACAACTGCATCCTTGACTCTGTCACCAGGAGACTACAGTCAGTGCGGATTGGAAACACCATCTCTTCCTCGCTGACAGTCAACACTGGCAAACCCCAAGGATGCATGCTTAGCCCATTGCTCTACTCTCCTTACACCCACAACTGGTTAGCTAGGCACCTATAATCTATAAATTAGCTGATGACATAACTATTGTTGGCAGAATTTTAGACGAGAGGCATAAAGGAGTGAGGTAGATCAGCAGGTTGAGTGGTATCATAACAACGACCTTGCACTCAGTGTCAGTAAGATCAAGAAATTGATTGTGGACTTCGGGAAGGGGAAGTCAAGGCAATGCACACCAGACTCCATCGAGGGATCAGCGTTGAAAGGGTGAGCAAGATCAAGTTCCTGAGTGTCAACATCTATTCCTTGGTCCAACATATTGAGGCAATTACAAAGAAGGCATGACAGCATCTGTATTTCATTAGGACTGTGAGGAGATTTGGTATGACACAAAGACTCTTATAAATTTCTACAGATGTACTGTGTAGAGCTTTCTAACTTGTGGCATCACTAGCTGGTATGGAGGGACAGCTGCACGGGATCAGAAAAATCTGCAGAGCTGCAAACTCAGCCAGCTCTATCATGGGCACTAACCTCCCCAACAAGGACATCTTCAAAAGGCAATACCTCAGAAAGGCAGCATCCTTCATCAAGCACCCCCATTGCCCAGGACATGCCCTCTTCTCATTGCTACCATCGAGGAGGAGGTACAGGAGCCTGAAGACACGCACTCGACCTTTCAAGAACAGCTTTTTACCCTTCACCATCAGCTTCTGAATGGACAATGAACTCATGAAAATTACCTCACTTTTCTTTTGCTCTTTTTGCCCTACTGACAATTCATTTTTCATATATATTTCTTTAAAAATTACTATGTATTGCAATGTACGTTACCGCAAAACAACAAATTTCATGACATATGCCAGTGATGTCAAACTTGATTCTGGATGGGATTGAGAGGGATAATAAATCAGCCATAATCAAATGGCAGAGCTGACTTGCAGTCCTCCAATTCCCTGATTTCAACATATACAGTCGACATCTTCTTGCCTTTACTTACAATAAATTCTTCAAAAAGTTTTTCATCAATCATGACAAGAAGCAACATCTTCAGTTTTTCCACACTTCACCTGTTCCCATTTGGAAGACACGTTAAAAGCTTTGTCTTTGATGAAATTTTGACTGAAAGTCTTGACTATTTCCTTTGTAGACTGTCCGCTATATTAGATCAATATTGGATTACATAGAATCACACCCTGATCTTGCTTAATCTTTTTGAAATTATTGTGCTCTTTGTATGAGAATTCCAAACCCAAATATTATAAAAGAACAAGAATTTACTGTTCTAATATCAGATCTATTCACTCTTTTTGACACTGAAATACTTTCCATTATTACAGTACATATTTCACAATATCTGAAGTAAATTGACCAATTCAATTCACTTTTAATGCATTCATTTCAAAGTTCAAAGTGAGATTTATTATCAAAGTACACATATGTCACCATATACCACCCTGAGGTTAATTTTCTTGTGGTACCCTCAATAAATCCATAATAGAATTATAGCCATAGTGGAATCAATGAAAGACCACACCAATTTGGGTATTCAACCAGTGTGCAAAAGACAACAAACTGTACAAATACAAAAAGAAATAATAATAAACAAGCAATAAATATCAAGGATGAAACATAGAAAATAGGTGCAGGAGTAGGCCATTCGGCCCTTCAAGCCTGGACCACCATTCAGTATGATCATGGCTGATCATCCAACTCAGAACCCTGTACTGCCTTCTCTCCATACCCCGTGGGATGAAGAGTCCTTGAAAGTGAGCTCATAGGTTGTGAGAACATTTCAATGATAGGGCAAGAGAAGTTGAGTGACGTTATCCCCTCAGGTAGGAGAGCCTGATGGTTGATAACTATTCTTGAACCTGATGGCCTGAGTCCTGAGGTTCCTGTACCTTCTTCCTGTTGGCAGCAGCAAGAAGAGAGCATGACCAGGATGGTGGGGCTCCCTGATGATGGACACTGTTTTCCTGCGACAACACTCTGTTTAGATGTTCTCAGTGGTGGGGACGGTTTTATCCGTGATGGACTGGGCCGTATCCACTACTTTTTATAATGTTTTCCATTCAAGGGCATTGGTGTTTCCATACAAGGCTGTGATGCAGCCAGTCCATATAATCTCCACCACACATCTATAGAAGTATGTCAAAGTTTTAGATGTCATGCTGAATCTTCACAAACTTATAAGGAAGTGGAGGCATTGCCGTGCTTTCTTCATAATTGCACTTACGTGCTTGGGCCCAGGACAGGTCCTCTGGAATGTTAACACTGAGGAATTTAAAGTTACTGACCCTCTCATCTCTGACCCTCTGATGAGGACTGGCTCACAGACCTCTGGTGTCCTCCTCCTGAAGTCAATAATCAGCTCCTTGGTCTACTTGACATTGAGTAAGAGGTCAGCCATATTTTCAAATTCAAAACATTTAAAGTTTCCATTGCACAGCCTCAATCTCTCAAAGGGGTTGGACTTTAACCGATAAAATGAATAGCTTTCTACTCACCAAAGTCTGGATCTGCAGCTTGTAATCGAGTCTGACAACCTTCAATCCCTCCAAGACTGGCATCATTAGACCAAGTTATCCACTGTGGAATGGCAGTGAAACACTTATGTAAAACAATTTCAGGAGAACAATCAATAGAATTGATTCATTTTGTTGAACTTATGAAACTGAGGAATTACTATTTATTCAACTCTCAGCTGGAGTTTCTGTCAGAATCAGATTTATTATCACTGACTTATTTGTCATGAAATGTTGTTTTGTGGCAGCAGTATTGTGCACGGGTATAAAATTACTATAAATTACAAATATAAATAAATACTTTACAAAATAATGAGATAGTGTTCGTGTGTTTCATGTACCATTCAGAAATCTGATGACAGAGGGGAAGAATTTCCAATTACTGCCTTGGATGCATTAAAGATTTGTCACCAGGAGGCAAGTGCCAACACATCACAGTGGAACCTACGTGCAAATTAATCTGTTGCTAATTACAGTGAACTCAGCCAGGACACAAAGAAAAATTTTAGTTGTTCTAGTAACCTAGCAGCTCTTAAGCTAAACAACATCAGGTAACAATGCCAAATTCAAAACTCTTGCAATAATTTTTCCACATAAAATTTTTTAAAATATCACAGTATATGTTAATAAATACAGTGGATTCTGGTTAATTGGGCCCTCTGTTAATCAAGGCAGCTGATTATTTGGGACAACTGTTAAAGAACAACAATTAATCAAGTAAATAGCCAGAATTTCCTTCATTTATTTGGGACACTATGCCACTTAAGTGGGGTGAGAGACCGTTGCCGAACAACTTTTGACTAGTGTCAGACCATACACTTGCATGGCCGTTAGACATTACATCATGCTTAGCGTGAATGCCCTCGCGGGGGGGGGGGGGTGCATGTGTTCAAAAAGCAGTGATTTTTGTCATTGATAGTTGGCGTTAAATTAGAAGTAAGACAATTCAGAACTGGTTTGCACACTGTGATTTCAAATATTCAGACTTGGAGATCCCAAAAGTGGCCAGGAGTGAAAATGAGACAATTTCACTACTTCTACAAGTTAGGAAATACAAAGAATTTGAAGGCATCGACAATCATCTTGAATATTAAAGTGAAACTGAACATTTGAAGAATGCAATCGTTGACAGCATTGTTTGAAGGCAGTTCATTATCTGCACTAGGTGTCGCTGATTTTGGTCATTTACAGTCAATTAAAAGCCTTAAAGATGGCACTGGTGAGACACTGTGATGCTTCGTGGGCAACAAACAAAACTATCAACTATTCTATTAATTATACTTTTTCTGGACTAGAATCAGTGGCTTTTGCTGGAGTGGACTTTGGACCAGATTTAAGCTGCATGCACAGGCCCAAAAGCAAAAAAAAAGAACCTATGGTTCATCAATTTAAGTGTCAAGACAGATTAAAATGATCACGGCATTGAGGCCGAGGGCAAAAGACGATCCGTCATTCAACTGACTCTGCAGTGTGGCCTGCAACCTTCAGCACGCATCTCAGCGCTGAACTGGCACGGAGCCTGCATCCATCAGGCTCTTGGGGAAGTCTGCAGCTCTGAACTGGCACGGTGGCTGTGGCCTGCATCCATCAGGCTCTTGGGGAAGTCTGCAGCTCTGAACTGGCACGGTGGCTGTGGCCTGCATCCATCAGGCTCTTGGGGAAGTCTGCAGCTCTGAACTGGCACGGTGGCTGTGGCCTCACTCTCTGGAACTCTGCGGTTCATGTTCTGTGTGTTATTTGTTTACTTTTTTATTGTTTGCACAATTTGTTCTTATTTTTTGCACTTTGGGTGTTTCACGACCTTTGTTGTGTGGGATATTAATGAGTATACATACTTCAATATTAAATGTACTTTGAACTTTAAAGAATGCACCAGTGTACACTGGATGAACTCCTCCGTTGATAACTATTAGGAACTAATACAGTTTTATACTACTGTGGTAGTATTGATAGTGTTCTAATTTATTCTGTAATTCATTTAAATACATTATTTATTACCCAGTTAAATAGTAGTTTGTTTTTTAATATACTTTTTTTTTTAAAAACTCCATGAACTTTGGCTAATTGGGACAGCCACTTAATTAGGCCAAAATGTACTGGTCCTGATATGTCCCAATTAACTGGGATCCACTGTACTAAGGTTACCTATTACTGTACACTGAATTCTGTGTTTTCCAATTATATCTCCCTGAACCATCTTCTCCCAGGCACGAAGAACATTTTACACAAGCCAGGTTCATGGATGGGATTTCTCTTCACCATCAGGTTGTTGAGTTTCTGAATTCTGAATTCCCATTTGTAAATCCCTCACAATCATCAGTCCAAGTCATTTCAAGATTCTGACTTTCGGCTTTTTAAAATATTTCCTTTTGTTTCACAATCAAAAGTGCACACACACACTGGGCACTTTGACTCCTAACCTAATGTTTTAATAATTTGAGCTCATTATCAATAACTAGCTTCAAACTACGAATGAAATCCCCTGCAGTCTCTTATGTCTCCATAAACCAAATCTTTTCACAATGTAAACAGATGAACTACCTCTGTAAACATTGTCTTCTTAACCATGATGATGATGATGCATTAAGATAGATGGCAGGGATGCAGAAAATATTACTCAATTGATTTAATTAATATCCTTATAATGAAGCCTTACCTGAGTCAGAAAAGCATCATACATTTTGCAAGCCTCATTGCTGGTTGTGGAAAGGGGAAGACCTACATCCTGCCATGCCTGTGAATAAATGAGAGTACAGCATTACAGAATTTCTTTTGTTGGAAAAAGATGAGGAGAATTTACTGATGCAGAACTGCAGAAACTGGATTTGTTTGTGAGCAAAACAAGTGGCAGCTGGGAATAATTTAAAACTTTGGATCCATGCCAGGCACTCGTGCATTCCGAACACAGATCTACCCCCAGATCGGCTTTACTAGAAGATTCTTCCAGAACACTACTGGATTGTGAGCAGAGCCCAGCAAGACAAGTTAAACTTAGTTATTGTGGAAGACAACTCTAATTTTTAATTAGCTGAAACCTTTCTTTAAGATTTACATTTAAGACTCAAAAGGTAGCAGTGATGAACTGTTTAGCAGAACTTCTAGGATGAAGCTGAACAAGCAAAATGAGTTAAAAGGAGCTTGCCGTAGATGGTATTTTCTGAGACATCAGTTTAAAACAGAAGTTCCCAACCTTTTTTATGTCATGGATCCCTACCATTAACCAATGGGTCTGTGGACCCCAGGTTGGGAATTCCTGATTTAAAAAGCCCTCACAAGTTACTATGTGAACTCTTGGATAAGACCATAAGACAAGGGAGCAGAATTAGGCCATTCAGCCCATCGAGTCTGCTCCACCATTTGATCATGGCTGATTTTAATGTTCAAGTAAATATCTTCACTTCATTTCAGACGACTGGGCTATAATCTATCAAATTGTTGTCCTTCCTTATTGGCTATAATAAAATTACCAGAATTACCTGCTAGACTCCAGTCACTGATTATCTGGCATTCAGAAAACTCCTGTCAGAATAATGGTACATTTTTATTGGTTCACGTTGTAAAGGGTGTGGCAGAATGTTGCAAAACATACCACACATCAGATAGTTAAAAAGTAGTGGGCTTCAATCAGATCTGCTCCAGAAACAGTTAAATTTGCATTCAACAAAATGCTTAGTCAGACTTTCGTGGACTTTGTTGCCTGACCTCCTGAACAGCTTCAGCATTATCAGTTTTTATTTCAGTTAACCAGCATCTAGAATATGTTGTTTCCAAATCATCTTCTCCATTACATTCTCACATTTGGCCTGCACATATTTGAATGTAGTTCTAGCTATGCTATTTTGAGGAATCCCAGAGCAATGTTTCAGTTGTGAAGAACCTGACATGGAGCTTCCCACCACCCTTGGAGGAAGAAAACTCACACTTAATAATGCCTTTTATTATGTCAACATTCTTCTGAGATACAAAGAAACGTCTTATCTAACATTTAAAATATTTTAACCGAATAAAATAAACTTGTACTTTTAGTTTACTTGTAGTTTCTGGAGTGGGGCTTGAAACCACAGCTTTTTGATTTAGTGGCGAGACTATTCAGAATGTTGCAATCTGTGCATGCACGTTCACTCATTTCTGCATCAAATGTCTTGCTAATATAATCACTACTGTCTTCAGATACAGATTCCCTTATGCAGAATGAAGTAGTTCAAAATAGGGCTTCTGTAGTTCTATCCCCAACTCCGAGGAGAAACGCCACCCGCTTACCATACCTCTCAACTCTCTCGTTTAGTTTGGAACCGAGGTCATTTCGTCCCTGTTTTGAGGCAGGATACCATTTCTCATCCCCAATTCCCTAAATAGCTCCGCATGACCATTAACTGCCTTTAATTATTTTGACACTTAGCTAAAATAAGGACAATTTCCGGTGGTCAATTAATCTTCCAGCAACTTTTGGGAGACCAACGCGGTCACGGGGTAAACAGGCCAATCAAGCACCGGACTTTGCGGCATAGTTACTTAAGAAAAAGGGCTTAATTCTGGGAAATTGTACAAACAAAAGATGTCGAATATTATAATCCCTACACATCCTTTAGCAGTTAGCACTGGCTTCAGAATTCTCCGCGCACTTCAGATTCGGACTTTTAGAAATAACTCGGCAAGCATTTCAGTTGTGTTTAAAAGCAATCATCTGTACTTTACCTTGCAGTCCCTTAGACTGGAGTGCAACATTTCCGCCTTTTTAGTTAATTGTTTCGGCTTTCTGGTAAAATCTTCACTCGGAACAATTTTTAATCCCGACGAATCAGAGATCCGTGTACGCAAATTGAATCTCAAGCAAATACCAAAAACAGATTAATCTCCTTACCACCAGTCGGTGCTCTTTATGGAAAAATACAACCTTTTATCGACAGCTCTACATTCGTCTTCCAACACACACAATACGTTAACCAATGGGCGACATGTCGACTACGTTTAGCTAATTCACAAATTGTACTTTTGACCCATACTGGATTCAACCCAAACATTGCAAACGTCCGTAAAATCACCACAGACATTAGTGAAATGTGATGACGCACAAGAGAATCCATAGATGGCAAATATGTACCCGTGTCGTTCTTTTACCCTAATGTTGATAATGGGGGGATGGGAAAAAGGGCAAGATATTTGGCCTCTGTTCTTCGGTAACTCAGTCCTTGACCCCAGCATTACCTGTTCCTGGACTAGATCCCGACAACCAAATTATTCATACGTCTGGAAATTGGGCACTGAATGATAAGGCACTAAGGAATACAGCGGGGAAAAACACTTCTCACACACACACACACACACACACACGACCACGAATAGAAATTGGTCACAAATTAGCCCGCACGTTGAGAATGCAACACGTTACATGCCCAGTTATCTATAGTAGTGCGGTGAAAAAGCAAAATCTACTGATTTTATTACTATGTATTGCAATGTACAGCTGCCACAAAACTATAAATTTCACAAGATATAGCAGTGTTATTAAACATGTTAATAATTCTGATTTGGGCAGGTGGGTATGCAAGATTACAGGCAGGTAATGACAATTCGGGGTGGTGAATTGGGGTGGAGTTCCCCAGTATTGATTGGAACTTCCTTAATTCAAGAGGCTTAGATGAGCCAAAATTTCTTCAGTGAATCCAAGAGAAATTCTTGAAATTGTACAGTATGTGGAGGGTCCAACTAGAGGTAAGAAGGTAAAGGACCTAGTTCTGGGAAATAAGCCAGGTCAGGTGACATAACCAATAGTGAGTCAATATTTTGGAAATAGAGACCACAACTCATTATGCTTTCAGATAGTTATAAATAAGGGTAAAATTAGATCTTGTAGGAAGATAGTTCAATGGAAGAAGGATTGTTGGAAAGGACATAAATCAACATCTGGAATTATGATGTTGCAGCCATTAAGGACACTTGGTTGCAGGAGGGGCAGGACTGGCAGCTTAATACTTCAGGGTTCTGTTGTTTTAGATGTGACAGAGCGGGAGAGATTAAAGGAGGAGGGGAGATGTTACTAATCAGGGAAAATGTCACGGAATGGTCAATCAGGACAGACTGGAGAACTCGTCTAGTGGGGCATTATGGGTAGAACTGAGAAATAAGAAAGGTATGACCATGTTAGTGGGGCTATCAACAGTCTGAGGGATTTAGAGGAACAAATTTGTAAAGAGGTCACAGACTGTTGCAAGAAAAATAAGGTTGTTATAGTTGGTGAATTTAACTTTCCTCCTATTGAATGGGACTCCCATTCTGTAAAAGGACTAGATGGGATAGAGTTTGTCAAATTTGTTCAGGAAAGGTTCCTTAATCAGCATGTAGAAGTCCCAACAAGAGAGTGTGCAAAACTTGATCTCTCACTAGAGAATGAGACAGGGCAGGCGACAGAAATGTGTGTGGGAGGACACTTTGAATGTAGTGACCATAATGCAATTAGTTTCAAGTAAATATGCAAAAAATAGGTGTGGTCCATGGATTGAGATTCTAAATTGGAGAAAGGCCAATTGTAATTTGGCAAGTGTGGATTGGGACAAGCTGTTTTCTTGCAAAGGTGTACTTGGTACATGGGAGGCCTTCAAAAGTCAAATTTTCAATAGTACAAAGCTTGTATGTGCTTGTAAGAATAAAAGGTAAAGATAACAGGTGTAGGGATGCATGGTTTTCAAAAAATATTGAGGACCTGGTTAAGAATAAAAGGAGGTGCATAGCAGGTAGAGGAAGTTATGAACAAGTGAGGTGCTTATGGAGTATAAGAAATGCAAGAAGAAATCATGAGGGCTGGAGAAAAAGCATTAGGTTGCCATAGAAGAAAAAGTGAAGAAGGATTCTGAGGGAATCTACAGAGCAAAAGGGTTTCAGGGGGAAAAATTGGTCCTCTGGAAGATCAGAGTGATAATCCATAGGTGGAGTCAAAAGAGATTGGGGGAGCTCTTACATGATTTTTTTACATCTGTATTTACCCAGGAGATGGACACAGAGTCTATAGAAGTGAGGCAAAGTGGCATCAGCTTCATGGACCCTTTACAGATTACACAGGAGGAGGTGTTCGCTGTCTTGAGACAAATTAGGGTGGATAAATCCCCAAGGCCTGACAAAGTGTTCCCTCAGACATGCGGGGAGCAAGTGTAGAAATTGCTGGGGACCTAATGGAGATATTTAATTTGTCCTTGGTGACCGATGAGATAAAAGAGGATTGGAAGATAGCCAGTGTTGTTCTACTTTTTAAGAAAGGCTCTAAAAACAAACCAGGAAATTAAAGGCTGGTGAGCCTGACATCAGCAGCGGGAAAATCATTGGAAGGTACTCTGAGGGACCGGATATTTGAGTATTTGGATAGACATGGACATTAAGGATAGTCAGATTGGCTTCATGAATGGTTGGTCATGTATAACCAATCTTATGGAGTTTTTTTAAAGGAAGTTACCAGGAAAGTTGATGAGGGCAAAGCAGTGGATGCTGTCTACTTGGACCTTAGCAAGGCAGTTGACAAAGTCCTGCATGGGAGGTTGATCAAGAAGGTCCATTTGCTCAGCATTAAAGATGAGGTAGTAAATTAGGTTAGACATTGGCTTCGTGGGAGAAGCCAGAGAGTGGTAGAAGATGGTTACCTCTCTGACTTGAGGCCCATGACTACAGTAGTAGAGTGCCACAGGGATCAGTGCTGGGTCTGTTGTTGTTTGTCATCTGTATCAATGATCTGGATGACAATGTGGTAAACTGGATCAACAAATTTGCAGATGACACCAAGATTGGGGGTGTAGTGGACAGTGAGGAAGACTATCAAAGTTTGCAGCGGGATCTGAACCAGCTGGAAAAATGGCAGATGGAATTTAATGCAGACAAATGCGAGATGTTGCACTTCAGTACGACCAACCAGGATAGATCTTACACAGTGAATGGTAGAGCATTGAGGAGTGTGCCAGAACAAAGGGATCTGGGAATACAGGCCTATAATTTATTGAAAGTTATGTCACAGGTGGATAGGGTCATAAAGAAAGCTTTTGGCACTTTGGCCTTCATAAATCAATGCATTGAGTACAGGAGATGGGATGTTATGTTGAAGTTGTATAAGGTATCGGTGAAGCCTAATTTGGAGTATTGTGTGCAGATTTGGTCACCTACTGACAAGTAAGATGTGAACAAGGTTGAAAGAGTACAGAAAAAGTTTACAAGGATGCTGCCAGGTCTGGAGGACCTGAATTATATGGAATGATTGAATAGATTAGGACTTAATTCCTTGTAATGATTGACAGGAGATTTGATAGGGTGTTATACAAAATTATGAGGAGGTATAGATAGGGTAAATGCAAGCAGGCTTTTTCCACTGAGTTTGCGAAGGACTACAACTAGAAGTCATGGGTTAAGGGTAAAAGGAGAAAAATTTAAGGGGAACATGAGGTAACACCTCTTCATTCAGAATGTCATGAGAATGTGTGGAATGAGCTGCCAGCACAAGTGGTGCATGTGCACCCGATTTCATTGCTTAAGAGAAATTTGAATAGGTACATGGATGTTAGGGGTATGGACAGCTATGATCTGGGTGCAGGTCAATAGGAGTAGGCAGTTTAAATTGTTTGGCATGGACTAGATGGGCAGAAAGGCCTGTTTCTGTGCTGTACTTTTCAATGACTGTATGACTCTATACTAAATTGGGGAAGAATTTTTACAGCTGGGTAAGACAAGAATTAAGGATTGTGAATTGGGAATAGCTGCTAACAAGGCAAGTCCACATCTGACATGTGGGATTTGTTTAAAGACTAGTTGATCAAAGTTCATGATCAGCATATTCCAGTAAGGAGTAAGGGCAAGGGAACGCTGGATGAACTGAAAGTCCCTAGGGGCAGTATAGTAGTGTAGTGGTTAGCACAATATTTTACAGTAATGGCGACCTAGGTTCAATACCCGCCACTGCCTGTAAGGAGCTTGTCTGTTCTCCCCATGACCTCGTGGGTTTTTTTCGGATGCTCAGATTTCCTCCCGCAGGCCAAAGAATTACAGGTTGGTAGGTTAATTGGTCACTTGTATATTAGCCTGTGATTAGGCTAGGGTCAAATTGGGCGTTGCTGGGCAGCACAGCTTGAAGGGCCGGTAGGGCCTACTCCATGCTGTATCTCAATAAAATAAAATAACATTTTAAAAAAGTAGAGGAAGCATATGTAAGATTAAAGAACTAAAATCAGACTGTGGATTATAGATAGCTGTAAAGTGCTCAAGCAGCAATTAGGAGGATCAAAAGGAACTGTGAAATGTCTTTGGCAAGTGGAATCAAGGGGAAACTGAAGTAAGTTTATATTAAGAAAGAGAGGATAACTGTGGAGAGGGTAGGTCCATTCAAAGATAAAGGAGGGAATTTGTGCTTGGAGTTAGAGCAAGTGGCTGAGGTACTTTGTGTCTGTATTTATCGGGGAGTACGATTTGGAGCAGAATGGGGTATGGTAGTGTGCTAGGACATTTTGAAATTAAGGACAAGGTAGTACTAGGTCTTCTGAAAAGCATTAAGGTGGATAAGTCCTCAGGGCCTGATGGCATATATCCCAGAATACTGAAAGAAACAAATGAAGAGATTGCTAGGGCTTTGTCAAATACTGTATATCTGTGTCCTCATCAGCAATAGAGAGGTCCCACGGGACTGGACAGGAACAAATGTGCCTTTGTTCAAGAAGGGAAATGGGGATAATCCAGGTAATTATAGGCCTGTGAGCCTCACATCAATGGGAAACCTCTTGGAGAAGATACTTAGGGTGATTCAGAAAATAGATACATGGGACCCAGAGTGAACACAAGTTTAGATTTGGAACTGCCTTGCCAATAGAAGACAGAGAGTAGAGGTAGGTGGGTGTTATTCTGGCTGGAGACCAGTCTATGTTCTACAAGGATCAGGGGTGGGACTTATGTTGTTTATGACATATACTGTATACCAATGTTTTGAATGAAAGTGTATATGGGTTGATTAACAACTTTTCAAATAACACCAAAATTGGTGGAGTTGTGGACAGTGTAAAGGACTATCAATAAATACAGTGAGGTTATTATCAGTAGCACCTAAAGAGAAGTCGCAGATGGTGAAAAAGAAGGCATGTGGCATGCTTATCTTCCTTGTTAGGGGTGTTGAGTATAAGAGTAAGGAATTCATACTGCAAATACTGTATACAAAACTTCAGTCAGACTACAGTTGGATTCTTTCATGCAGTTCTGTGGAGGCTGTGGGGTGGGTGCAGAAAAGGCTTACCAAAATATTGCCTAGATTAGAGGGTATGAGCAAGCCCTCTGTTGGTCAGGGCCAACCATGAATGTTGTGTCCTAGCTGTCTCAGCAAACCAGGGCAGTATGATCCGGTGAGCAAGCTGTGGCTCGTGCAGTGGGTGCCCCCTCTCTTCACCAATAAAGTTTGGCACCAGCAGCATTGCAGGAGTTGCTAGTTAGCATTGAACTCAACACAGGACTGCCTTAGGGACTCCTGCTCAGGATTTTTCCCTCGGGGTTTACTCCCAAAGCCTTCCCCATATGTGGGTATAGCCACCATTGAATTGAATTGACTTATTTTCCTACATCCTTCACATACATGAGGAGTAAAAATCTTTATGTTATGTCTCCATCTAAATGTGCCATGTGCAATCATAGTAATTTATAATGTTATGAATGTGAAGCAACTCTGAGGGGCCGAAGGGTACAAAGTCGCCCCCTCCTTTTTGAGAATCGCAAGATCGCTATTATTTCGGGTCTGAGAACCAGGAAATGAGAGAGAGACATCCAGAATACACAAGGTTTGGAATGTGTCCTGACCTCAGCGGAACGAAACCACTGATAACGGCCATTGTCTCTTGGAGACGGAATTGTGTATTGAGTACTGTACTATTCATTGAAACCCTCAGGGGGTGACCTGAGTGGGCTGGTTGAGGGATTGCATCATCCCAACCTGATTGACATCTGACACCCCGTGAGTAAGGATAAAAGAGGGGTCTGGGGAACAACCCCTTTAGACGCACCAGGAGAAACGCTAGAAATCCAGTGACAGCATTTTATAGCGAAAGCCGGTGGGAGCTCGTGTGCGTCCTCCCTTGCCTGGGTGGCGGGCTTGCCACGGAAGAACGGTTTAGCTAAAGGAAAGGTCACACTTGAACGGCCACGACAACGAGACACCTGGCGGGTCGAAATCATAAAGGAAAGCCGGCAAGTTTTTTTCTCCTAATCTCTCTCTCTCTCTCCAACAATTGCAACCCAGCGAAAACCAAAAGACGGCAGCTTGTGGAACTGCAGTGAACTTTATATTTCCATCGGACAATTCATTATCCCCTAGACAGCGATAGAGCTTATTTCTTATTGATTATTATTATACCCGCACTTTTAGATTTAGTATTGACGACGTATATTATCTGTATATTTGCATTGATATTATTTTTGTGTATTTTTAATAAATACTGTAATTGTGTAATAAATACTGTTAAAAATACTGTAATTGTTAAATTGTGTAATAAATACTGTTAAAAATAGTATCATTAGACTTCAACGGATGTCTCTATCTTTGCTGGTAAGTGACCCAGTTACGGGGTTCATAACAATAATAATTTATAATAAATAACAGTCAATGTAATATACACTCAAATCAGCATGAGTTCAACAGTCTGATGGCCTGGTGGAAGAAGCTGTCCCAGAGCCTGTTGGTCCTGGTTTTTATGCTGTGGTACTGCTTCCCGGATGGTAGCAGCTGGATTAGGTTGTGGTTGGGGTGACTCATGTCCCCAATGGTCCCAAGGGCCCTTTTTACACACCTGTCCTTGTAAATGTCCTGAATCATGGGAAGTTCACAACTACAGATGCGCTGGGTTGTCCGCACCACTCACTGCAGAATCCTGCGATTAAGGGAGGTACAGTTCCCATACCAGGCAGTGATGCAGCCAGTCAGGATGCTCTCAATTGTGCCCCTGTAGAAAGTTTTTTAGGATCCGGGGGCCCATACCAAACTTCTTCAACCGTCTGAGGTGAAAGGGGCGCTGTTGTGCCTTTTTCACCACACAGCTGATGTGTACAGACCACGTGAGGTCCTTGGTGATGTGGATGCTGAGGAACTTAAAGCTGTTTACCTTCTCAACCCCAGATCCGTTGATGTCAATAGAGGTTAGCCCATCTCTATTTCTCCTGTAATCCACAACCAGCCCCTTTGTCCATGCAGTGGAGGTTTGAGAAAAGGGTTTTCCTTCTCCTAGATAAGCTGCCAACTATGGCTGATGAGCCCCATCTGCCCAAAGTGGCTGGTTTTAAAGCACTAGTAACCCACCTTTGCCCCTTCTCCTGTCAGTAGAAATGGTTCCTCTGGGTTTAGTAGCTAAGCCAGACATGAAGGCCAGGAGCTGGACTTGGTTGTCAGAGGTTATTTGAGACACCCACCACTGGGAGCATTTAACAGGTAGTGAGAGTTAATCCCCACTACTAATCCCCCCCACCCCGGCTATGACAACTTTAAGGAACTTTAAAGCTGAAGAAACTTGGATTGTTTTTTCTGGAGCATTGGAAGCTGAGGGGAGACCTGATAGAGGATTTTACATTTATGAGAGGCATGTATAAGATAGCCAGTCAGAATCTTCTCCCCTGGTGAAAATATCAAACGGAGGACATGCTTTTAACATTGACTTCTCTAACTTCCGTTAATGCCCCTCCTCCCCTTCTTACCCCATCCCTGACATATTTAGTTGTTTGCCTGATCTCCATCTCCCTCTGGTTCTCCCCCCCCCTTCCTTTCTTTCTCCTGAGGCCTCCCGTCCCAAGATCCTTTCCCTTCTCCAGCTCTGTATCACTTTCGCCAATCACCTTTCCAGCTCTTAGCTTCATCCCACCCCCTCCAGTCTTCTCCTATCATTTCGCATTTCCCCCTCCCCCCACTACTTTCAAATCTCTTACTATCTTTCCTTTCGATTAGTCCTGACGAAGGGTCTCGGCCCGAAATGTCGACAGCGCTTCTCACTATAGATGCTGCCTAGCCTGCTGTGTTCCACCAGCACTTTGTGTGTGTTGTTGTTTGAATTTCCAGCATCTGCAGATTTCCTCGTACATGCTTTTAAGTTTGGGGGGGATGGGGTTAACTATAAAGAGACATGAAATGCAAGATTTTGTATACAGAGAGTGGTAGATGCCTGGTATGGGGGTAATAGTGGAAACTGGCAGTTTAGTGGAGTTTGAGGCTTTAAGATAGACACATGCATAGATGGGAAGAATTCACACTAAGTCTGGGGTCTACCTTCAGAATAAACTTGCTCTTTATTACAAGCTGACATCAAAAGGTATGTTACTCATCCTGGAACAAAAGCTCCCAATCCAAAGCTTTTGATATTTTTATATTATTTCTCATCTACTTCCCACTATATCTACCCAGCATGTGTGGTGTACACAGAGAATGATGTAAGCCATTCACAGTGTTAAGCTTCAGTGCCTCTGTGCTACGTGAGCTGTGTGCAGTTCCACTTTAACCTTATAGCCACAATGGCAAGCTTCTATCCTGGGGTTAATGGGATTGTTGCTAGCTTGAGAAGGGTCTCGGCCCAAAACATCGACAGCGCTTCTCCCTATAGATGCTGCCTAGCCTGCTGTGTTCTACCAGCATTTTCTGTGTGTTGTTGTATGAGTTTACTATAGTTCACTCTAGCCTGCAGTTTGTTGCTTAGGCTGTTTTGAACCTGTTATGGACCTTCTCTGCCCGGTACCAAGCCTGAAGATTCTTCCTTATCTCTGCTACATGATCATTCCCTTGTACTCTACTACTGCGCTACAGAGCTAAGAATTTGCTATTCCCTTCTCTGCATGAATATTAAGGGAACGGAGGGATATGGATGAAATATAGGAAGAGACTATTTAATATAAATTGGCACCAAGATCAGCACAACATTGTGGACAAATGGCCTGTCCAGTGCTGTGCTGTTCCATTTAATATTAATATTTCTGGATGATGGGGTGGTAAATTGGATTAGTAAGTATGCAGATGATACTAAGATAGGTGGCGTTGTGAATAATGAAGTAGGTTTTCAAAGCTTGCAGAGAGATTTAGGCCAGTTAGAAGAGTGGGCTGAAAGATGGCAGATGGGAGTTTAATGCTGATAAGCGTGAGGTGCTACATTTTGGTAGGACTAATCAAAATAGGACATACATGGTAAATGGTAGGGCATTGAAGAATGCAGTAGAACAGAGTGATCTAGGAATAATGGTGCATAGTTCTCTGAAGGTGGAATCCCATGTGGATAGGGTGGTGAAGAAAGCTTTTGATATTCTGGCCTTTTACAAATCAGAGCATTGAGTATAGGAGCTGGGATGTAATGTTGAAATTGTACAAGGCATTGGTGAGGCCCAATTTGGAGTATTGTGTACAGTTCTGGTCACCGAATTATAGGAAAGATGTCAACAAAATAGAGAGAGTACAGAGAAGATTTACTAGAATATTACCTGGTTTTCAGCACCTAAGTTACAGAAAAAGGTTGAACAAGTTAGGTCATTATTCTTTGGAGCGTAGAAGATTGAGGGGGGACTTGATAGAGGTATTTAAAATTATGAGGGGGATAGATAGAGTTGACGTGGATACGCTTTTTCCATTGAGAGTAGGGGAGATTCAAACAAGAGGACATGAGTTGAGAGTTAAGGGGCAAAAGTTTAAGGGTAACACGAGGGAGAACTTCTTTACTCAGAGAGTGGTCGCTGTGTGGAATGAGCTTCCAGTAGAAGTGGTAGAGGCAGGTTTGATATTGTCATTTAAAGTAAACTTGGATAGTATATGGACAGGAAAGGAATGGAGGGTTATGGGCTGAGTGCAAGTTGGTGGGACTAGGTGAGAGTAAGCGTTCGGCACGGACTAGAAGGGCCGAGATGGCCTGTTTCCGTGCTGTAATTGTTATATGGTTACTGAACGGAAAGATTTATCCTTTAATTTCCAGAATTAGCTGAGACAGCAATTAAAAATTTTTTAAAAAGCTTTGGTAAGGAAAAGCTTAACAAATAGTGTAGTGTTTTAAATATTTAACCTGTTTCTGAAATGCTTTAACATTTTAATCATTACTGTTAGAGTGATATTTCAATAGATTCAGTGGGGCAGCATAATAATGTAGTAGTTAACACAACGCTTTACGGTACCTGCAACCTGAGTTCAATGTCCACAGCTGCCTGTAAAGAATTTGTATGTTCTCCTCATGACAGCATGGCTTTGCTCTGAGTGCTCCGGTTTCCTCTGGCAGTCCAATTCAAAGGCCTTTTCTTTATTGGTCATTGTAAATTGTCCAGTGATAAGGTTAGGATTAAATCAGGGGATTGCTGGGTGGTATAGCTTGAATGGCCAGAAGGGCCTATTTCATGCTGTATCTCAATCAATGAAAAAATAAATATTATTAAAACAACTGTAATATGTATTAACAAGGTGCTGGAGGAACCATTACCTTAAAGTGCTCCTCATGGCATGTGCCTCAAATAGTCTCTGACAACCAAGTCCAATCACTGGCCTTCTCATGTGGCTTAGCCTCTAAGCCTGATGTAACTGTTTCTACTGACAGGAGAAGGGGCGAAGGCGGGTCCTGTTGCCTTAAAACCAGTGCTTCGGGTAGATGGAGCTCATCAGCCTGAGAAGACAGTCCATCTAAGAGAGGGAAAACTCTGATTTCAAACCTCCACTGCCTTGTGGCCATACCCATTTATGGGAAAGGCTTTGGGAGTGAACCTTGAGGACAAATCCGGAGCTGGAGTCCCTGAGGCAGTCCAACGTTTACCTTCAACCTCACTCTGGCAACTCCTGTGATGTCACTGGTGTCAAGCTGTATTGGCCCTTGCCCTTCCCTTGGACAACATCGGTGGCATGGAGAGGGGAGACTTGCTGCTTGGGCAACAGCTGGTCTTCCATAATACCTTGCCCAGGCCCGTGGCCTGGAGAGGAGACTTTCCAGGCGCAGATCCGTGGTCTCATGAGACTAACGGATGCCATCACCTCACAGCAGGAACTCAGGCAGTGTCTGTGGAGGGAAATGGACAGTCAACTTTTCAGGTTGAGATACTTTATCTGATCTGAAAGATAGAAGGGAGGTTGCCAGTATAAAAATGTAGAGGAAAAGGGTGGAACAAGAGCTAGCAAGTGATAGATGGATCCATATAAGGAGGTGTGAAGGACAGATGTAAGAGGAGAGTGTGGAAATATTGACAGAAGCTGGAATATGATAGGTGGAAGTGACAAAGGAAGGGCTGAAGATGATGGAATCCCCTCGCATATTTCATCATCTCCAGGCCCTTTGTTGCTTCCACCTCTCTCCCTTCTCTTCCTACTACTTCTCCTCAGTTGGATCCACTTATCACTTCCTGGCTTCCCTCCCCCTTCACCTTTTAAACTGGCTATCACCCCTCTGTCTTTCAATCCAGATGAAGGGTCTCGACCTGAAACATTGACACTCCATTACTGCCTGACCCACTGAATTCCTCTAGCATCTTGTATGTTACACCAGATTCCAGCATCTGCAGTGTCTTATCTCTGTAGCATGTAGTAACCCAATATTAACATGGTATAAAGTTTAGAAGAAGAGGATGATGGCCAATTGTCAAGATTGATGCTCTTTGTAGAGAAAGGAATTAAATACACATGCTTAATATGTGTTAACCAGAATTAATGTGCTGGTGATATGCTTGAATCAATTGATAATGATGAACCTACTGGAACTCCACATTGGTTACCTAGAAGAGTTCTAGTCCAACATCTCCCAGTGCTTTATAAAGATCCACTCAGACTTTGCAGTATGCTGTTGTGCTGGGGATCCGAGTGAACCCTCCCTTATGATGATTTGCTCACATCAATCTCAATGCTAGAAGCATTGGAGGCGACCTCAGTAAAGATATTTAAGACAAGGTTGGATAGATTTTTTGCATAGTAGAGGAATTAAGGGTTATGGAGAAAAGGCAGGTAGGTCCATGGTCAGATCAGCCATGATCTTATTGAATGGTGGAGTAGGCTGGATGGGCCAAATGGCCTACCCTTGTTCCTATTTCTTATGTTCTTGTGCTCTGATCTGTGAGTGCTGATGCTGGGCAGGCTGGTGGGAACAGCATGCTCACTCATTTGCTAAGCTGCATGCTATGTTGTGGGGTTCAGGGATGTCACCTAGACATTGTGATAATGTGTAGCCCATTGGTTGGGACAGGCACTAGCTGTTCCATACAGTCCCGTGTAAATCTTAGGCATAGATACTAGGGTGCCTAAGACTTTTGCACAGTACTGTAGTAATTTGATGCATTGCACTGTTCTGCTGCTGCAAAAATAAAAATAAATTTTGTGACATATGTGAGTGATGATAAACCTGATTCTGATATGGGCCTCTGTTGTGGACTGAGAGTGGGAAGGGGACAGGGAGAGGGGAGTTACAGTTGGGAAAAGGAAAGGGAGCGGGAAACACTTGAGAAACATTGTGTAATTCCAAGTGTTTGGAATGAAATTGTCTTGCCACCCCCTGCCCTGGTTCTTCACCCTCACCACTCCCAACATCCTATGCTCCTGCCAGATCTGTAAACTCATTCACCTCTCTATCTTGACAAGCACAGAACTGTGAAAAAGTCTGGGGCACCTTAGCTATATATATGTACATAAGACTTTGTACGCCAAAGAGAAATCTCTGGGCTGGGGAACACTGTGTAGCTGAACAAAGAGAGAAGGTTGTTGTGACTGATTAAAACAGAGCCACATGGAAGCTGTAACTGGGAAATATAAAACTCTTTATTCACACAGCAAACCTTCAGGAGAGAATCCTGAAATCGCTCTCCTGCCACAATGTTTTATACTTCTTCAACAGAAAGAAAACAATAAACTATTAACTACAGTTTCAATTGCCATAATCATCTATTTTGTTACAGTGTTGATTGATGGCTCCATGAATATACAACTAAGGAGGTTAAGTGATAACAGAATCTGAACAGATTTGTTCGAAACTGAGCTTTTTAAGTGGCGGGGATAGACTTTTAACAATGTGCTAATAGCAGGAACTTTCAGCTTTCCCTGTGTAGTTTCAATGGGACTGAGTCAGAATGTCTCACACCTGCATGAACACATGAGATTTCTGCAGATGCTGGAAATCCAGAGTAATGCATACAACATGTTAGAGGAACTCAGCAGATCAGCTAGCATCTATGGAGTGGAACAAATACTTGATGCTTCGAGCTGAGACCCTTCATCAAGACCTACCACACTTACGATTCATTTCACTGGCCAAAAGGTATCAGTTGGAAGTTAAGTTGTGTATAGGTTTAATTTCCTGAAGACTGGATGTATTTTAGTTAATCTATAGTTCTCCTTTTTAAGCCCTTCATCCCTACTGGGGCATAGTCCACTGACAGCAGCTCACCATAGTCCTCTACCCTTGGGCTTCTGTAGCTCTGGCTTTTACGGGATGGAGTCGCTAGCTCCATGCCCAACCCTCCTCCTTTCACAGCCGGGCTTGGAACCATCCATGGTGGAATTAATCTATAATTATGCTATCTATAATTTCATATTTCCAGAATGATCCTTAACAGGGGAGACAGCAGTTTCCATGACATCCAACAGGAGCTGAGAGAAACGTCAGGTTCTGAATTTTCTGTCAATAAATGGAGTAGTGCCTGCTAATCCCCAGCAATGCCCCAGATCAAGAGTAGATCAGTCTGAGTAAAAAAGAACAAGCCTGTAGGCTATTAAATAGAGGCATGAGATAACAGAGGACTGTAAATTACTAAGTGAGAGCACAGGGGTAAAATGGATAAAAATACATCAGAGAGAGAGAGAAAGTATCACCAAGAAGTTGAGAATGAGGTTAATAAAACACATCAAGAAGAGACTGTGTCCTAGTTACTCAGAGGGCTGGCAACTAAGGTTTCAAGGAAAAGCCTGTGATTATCATCTTTGTTAAGTAGTGCTTCTTTGTACTTCATGTACTTATTTATAAATCTGTAGTACTTATAACTAATATACTAGGTAATACTGTATACCTGTACCTAATATGATTCGCCACAGTCACAAACATGTCTTTCCAGTTGGATTAAAGAAGATTAAGTTTCACATATTTGCCTTCTTATTGACTGGCTACAAGCCTTGCTCATCCATCTTCAGATTCAGGTAGGCCCAAGGCCCATCGGCTCCTTTTTACTAAATTATTGTGTTTGTAAAGTCCCTGCAGGACTTGCTCCAGAATCACAAGTTTTCTTGTTCCATGGTAACTACAATTAAAACATAATCCTGATCCAGATTGGCTCCTGGAATTGTGTTGCAATTCTGGAATCACTGTGAAAGATGCTAGGGGTTAATTTGACTCAGCAAGGTATTTTGTTTACAGAGAACCGTAATACACAGAAAGCTTAGGCCTTCTATGTCTACATTTGCTTAAATGTACAAAAGAACAAGATTTGTATAAAACTTTGCATCAGTCAGCCCAACATGCAAAATTTATGCAGTTAGAAAATTTCATTTTACATACTTAATGAAATCATGGTGCTACAGTCACAGTCACCTATTAATAGCTGATAATACATACACTGTGATGTATAATGGTATCAAGAAAGCCCTTGGCCCATCGCAGAGCAAGACAGCACCTCTGAAGTCATCCAGCCGTGAAATAATCACTGATAAAAGCAAGCAGATGGAACGCTGGGTACAACACTACTCTGAGCTCTACTCGAGGGAAAATGTTGTTGTTAGCTCAGCCATTGATGCCTTGATGAACTAGCAACAGGCAAGAGGAACGTTGGTAGACCCCAGCTTCACTTCAATGACCTCCGCAAGCGTGACATGAAAGCCTTAAAAATCAACACAGAATGCTGGGAGGATACAGCTGATGACTGCAACAAATGGCGAGGTACTCTTCAGCAACACCTAGAGCAAGGTGAAAGAATGATCCTGAGTCAGTCTGAGGAGCGGAGAGCTAAACGGAGAGCACAGCAGACAGCAGACAACAATTCCACAATGCTCTACACATGCAGCAACTGTGGCAGAGCCTACCGTTCCAGGATCGGCCTCAATACCCACAGTCGACACTGCTCGACAAACCAGTGACAACCAGAGGCGCAGTACCCATGGTCGACCACGACCGATGCAGGCCACACACATACACAGTACTCAGATTTCAAAAAAAAGAACAATATTTACATACATACAACTAGATTTAACCATATCATAGGCCTCTGTTGTACTTATTCTAAAGCTGTTTCATATTCTACAACAAATCCTTCTTCAAGCACATTTTGGAAATTATAACTGGGCCAGTTTTTTTCTCCCTTTATTCAAATAATTGCCTTTATTCAAGTTGTAGCTGTGAACTAATGTGAAGTAATGATACAGTTAAAAACAGATCTTCTTACTTGGCATGGAGTTGATCATTCACAGTACTCATAATGAGCAAGCCCGTTAATTAAAAAGATAAGTACAGCATAAGCTCTTGATTCATCCATGAGGCCTTGGAGTATACAAATATAAGCCATTATGGGAATGTGATAACTTGGTTTCTTTCCCAAAGATGAGCATTTCAGTGGCAAAATAAAGTCTTGATGATAAGATTTTGGAAACAAGCGAGACTTGTTCAGTGGCAACATAGAATCTATCCTCCCTGTACATATAGAGTGGTATTAGAAAGTTTGTGAAACCTGCAGAATCGTCTCCATTTCTGCATAAATATAACCTAAAATGTAATCAGACCTTCACATAAGTCCTAAAACTAGACAAAGATTAAATAAATAACACAAAAAACATTATACTTGTTTATTTAGTTATGGAGTGAAGTGCGAGTATGCCATTGATTTTCCTAAATGCAGTCATGTATGTTCTGGATTGGTTCCGATTTTGGAATATTGCATGAAGATTTGAATCCAATCACGCCTGTGTAGTCATCCAATTGCTAAACAAAAGATTTGTATTTGTAGTTTAATACAATCAATGGCAAAATAATGACTGTCATCTGGTCCACTGTAAATCAAAATACTGATTTGCCTTAGTAGATCAGTTGGTTATGTGTAAGGTACTTTATTGCTGTTAGAGTCTGCTGCCTTTTAGTAATTGTCATTTTAGCTGATTGAACAGAATCTACACTCATTTCTGACCTTCAATCATTTACCTTCATAGTGGTCAAACATCCCTCTTTTTCAGCCACCTTTGATAGCACTGATGTTTAAAAGCATTCCTTATCACTCTCGTTAACTTGTGTACAAAGTACTCTCTGTGCTCGCATTTGAAATTTGCTTCCGTGACATCCGAATTTTTGTGGATTTTAATTGTCTATACTTGCTAAGTATTTTCTGCCTTTGCAAACCAGCATTATGTATCTTATTTTTACAGTGAAAACACTGAGCACCTTTGAGCGGACACAATTTAACTAAATATTTGCCTTGATAAAGGTAACAGATTTTCTTGATTTTTGAATGAACACAACTGAGTCAAATGATTGCCCTGATAATGAAAAGTTTTGTCCTCTTTTTGTTCTCATTTGATTAAGTATTCCTTCTGAGACTGTCTTTCTTATGATGTCTGTGGGTCTGAAGAATGAAACAATGCCAGTGCTACATATATTGTTTGATTCACAGCATGCATCCATATATTTGTCTTTGCAATGAATGTAGTTTCATTGCATTTTCTGATACAAATTCCATGGCTGTAGCAATCTTGTATACACAGTAAATTCAAATGTGAGTGCTAGTACCACTCTAGACCACAGGAGATGCCCTTAACCCTGGCATTAAATAGAATCAGTATCAGGTTTAATATCACTGGCATATGTTGTGAAATTGTGTGGCAGTAGTACACTGAAATCATAAAAATAAAAACTACAAATTACAATGTAACTAACAATATATGTTGAAGTGATATCTCCATATTATTACTTGAGCACATGTAAATTGGCAGAGGCTGAACCAGATGTTGTGGACAGATGGGTTCATTGTTTGGGAAGGAAGAGCTGTTTCATTGGGATGTGCCTCATTCAAACTGTCCTGAGACCAGTGTCCTGACAAATTAATAACTAGGGTTACAGACAAGGCAGTACATTAATTAGACTAATAAAGTGTATTAGTATGGGTTGAAGAATTGAATTGAATTGACTTTATTTCTTACATCCTTCATATATATGAGTAAAAATCTTTGTTACTTCTCCATCTAAATGTGCAACGTGCAATTTATAGACAAGTTATCACAGAAGACAAGGTCAGAACCAATAGGTCTTTATCATACTGAAGAGACGGCACAAAAGGATCGATTCTTGCCTCTCAATTGATATCCATACCACCACACCTAGCAGCATTTCCCATGCACCTACCTCTCTCTGTGTAAAAAGAAAAAATGCCTGCATTTTCCTAGATATACATTTATATTAACAACATGAAAGAGGAGACAAAGTATAATGTATCCAAGTTTGCTGATGACACAAAATTAGATGTAAGGTACACTGCCATAAGGATATTTGTTTTCTGCGACAGAATATTGACAGGTGGAATAAGTGGGGGGAAACTCGCCATGTGGCCTGGTAGATATGCAGCTTCAGGGTTGAATCGGTTTCTCGCCGATGTCACCGATTGAAGCGTCATGGGAGACTGAAACATCGAGACAGCAGACAGTTTGCGCTGCCATCAGAAGAAGGCCCCTGTACTTGAGCAATCCTCTCTCTCTCTTTTGATGGTGAGTAAGCGCATGTTGGTCCTCGAGCTGGGGGACTTAGAGAAGCAGTGTGGAAGATTGTAGCATCGAAACAGCGAGCTGATTGATGTCGCAAGATAGCGAATCTCTCTCTCTCTCTCTCTTGCTAGATAATATCATAGAGTGTCATAGAGTAATGCGGCATGGAAACAGGCCTTTTGACCCAACTGGTCCATGTCAGGTGCATGAATATATGGGGAATGAAGGGATATGCAGGAGGAATCAGTTTAATTTGGCATCATGGTTGGTACAGACATTGTCGGCCAAAGGGCCTGTTTATATGCTGTGCTGTTTTATGATGAACATGCTGATTTGACATTACATAAGGATTCTATAATAAACATGTTTCAACAATGGATTTTTAAGTATTAAGAAAATGAAGGGCTGATGCAGGAAAGTAGCACAAAGATAAAATATTGGACTTTATCTCACTGAATGATGCAGTATGCATGATGGTATATTCTTGCATCTAATTCAAATATTCTTATTCAAACTGCATCCAATCTATTCAACACAGATTGAAAATTAACCTTATCCTAGCTGCAGATTAATTGAATTAATTTTTTTAATCTGCATATACATTTTAGAATTTATAATAAGTGCCTATATGCCAATCTGCATCACATTTCCTAATCTCTGATATGTACATTGGGAAGGTTTCTCGCCAAGTGAAAATGCTATACCTCTTGCCAAATTTCACTCTGGGGAAAGTAGCACGATCTTGGCAAACATTCTGACATTTACTTAAATCCATGGGGGTGACTATTGGCAGTTTTAACTGTTGGTGTTTGGAAATGAAAAGGTGTTAAAAGAAATTCAAAGCAACACATACAAAATACTGGTGGAACTCAGCAGGTCAGGCAGCATCTATGGAACTTAATAAACAGTCAATATTTCAGGCTGGGACTCTTCTTTGGGGCTGGAAAGAACAAAATGGTGGGTGATGGGAAGGAGGATAGCTAGAAGGTGATAGGTGAAGTCAGGTGGGTGGGAAAAACTGGAGAGGACATAATCAGATAGAAGAGAGTGAACCATGGGAAAAAGGAGGGGCACAGATGAAGGTGACAGGCAGCTGAGAAGAGTTATAGAGGCCAGAGTGGGGAATAGAAGAAGAGGGAAGGGGGAGGGAATCAGTTCTTTACCATAAGGAGAAATCAATGTTCCTGTCATTAGGTTTGAGGCTACCCAGATGGAATATGATGTGTTGCTCCTCCACCCTGCGAGTGGCCTCAGCTTGGCACAAGAGGTGGTCATAGACTGATATGTTGGAATGGGAAGGGAAGGGGTATAGGAATTAGAAACAGAGAAAACCTACAGCACACTACAGGCCCTTCGGCCCACAAAGTTGTGCTGAATATGTCCTTACCTTAGAAATTACCTAGGGTTACTCATAGCCCTCTATTTTTCTAAGCCCCATGTACCTATCCAGGAGTCTCTTAAAAGACCCTATCGTATCCGCCTCCACCACCATTGCCAGCAGCCCATTCCACGCACTCACCACTCTTTGCATTAAAAAAATTTACCCCTGACATCTCCACTGTACCTACTTCCAAATACCTTAAAAATGTTCCCTCTCATACTAGCCATTTCAGCCCTGGACAAAAGCCTCTGACTATCCACATGATCAATGCCTCTCATCATCTTAACACCTCTATCAGGTCAGCCCTCATCCTCCGTCGCTCCAAGGAGATAAGGCTGAGTTCACTCAACCTATTCTCATTAGGCATGCTCCCCAATCCAAACAACATCCTTGTAAATCTCCTCTGAACCCTTTCTATGGTTTCCACATCCTTCGTGTAGTGAGGTGACCAGAACTGAGCACAGTATTCCAAGTAGGGTCTGACCAGGGTCCTGTAAAGCTGTAACATTACCTCTCGACTCGTAAACACAATCCCATGATTGACAAAGGCCAATGCAGCATATGCCTTCTTAACCACGGAGTCAACCTGTGCAGCAGCTTTAAGTGTCCTATGGACTCAGACCCCAAGATTCCTCTGATCCTCCACACTGCCAAGTCTTACCATCATCCTGCTATCATATTTGACCTACCAAAATGAACCACCACACACTTATTTGGGTTGAACCCCATCTGCCACTTTTCAGCCCAGTTTTGCATCCTATCAATGTCCTGCTGTAACTTCTGACAGCCCTCCACACTATCCACAATGTTAAATATTAAAAATGGTTGGCTACTGGGAAATTTTGCTTTTGGTGGATGGAGCAGACAAAGCGGTCCCCCAATTTATGACCAGTCTCACCAATGTAGAGGAAGCCCATTGGGAGTCCTGGATACAATAGATGACCCCCACATATTTGCTTACCTCTCCTGGAAGTACTGTTTGGGGCCCTGGATGGTGGAGGGAGGAAGTGAATGGGCAGGTGTAGAACTTGCAGGGATAAGTGCAAGGAGGGAACTTAGTGGGGAGGGACGAATGGAGAAGGGAATCACATGATCCCTGCAGAAAGCAGCGGGTGGGGATGGAGGTGAAGATATGTTTGGTGGTAGGATCCTTTTGGAGATGGTGGAAGTTACTAAAAATGATGTGTTAGATTCAGAGGCTCATGGGGTGCTAGGTTAGGACAAGAGGAACTCTATCCCTGCTAAGGTGGCAGGAAGTTGGGGTGAGCCTGCTTGTCTGGGAAATGGAGGAGATGCAGGTGAGGGCAGCATCAATGGTGGAGGAAAGGAAACCCTGTTCCTTGAAGGAAATTTCTGATGTCCCAGAGAGGAAAGCCTCATTCTGGGAGAAGATGCGGCAGAGGTGAAGGAACTGAGAAACCAGAATAGCATTTCTCAGGAGAAAGGGTGGGAAGAGGTACAGTCAAGAAAGCCAAAGCTCTCCAAAGTTCTTTCTTTACACCAGTTATCACGTACCAGCAACACTTCCCACTGCCTCTTATGAATAATTCTCTATATAAAAGCAACAAAAGGAAACAGGAGTGCTGGTATGTGGTTAAGGAACCTAATGCTTGAGTAACTTTGCTTTTCCATGTGTTTGAAAAATTAAAGCACCGCGCTACCAGTATTTGCAATAATATCCTATGTGATGTAATTAATAATTTAATATAGATCTTCAATCAATACGGAGGTTTAAATTTTGTGGCGTAGGAACCGCGTAGTAGGATTGTTACTGGGCCATCTATCACCCGCATTGTCCAGAAAGTGAGGACTCTCCCTGTTTGTTGGGAATTGTACCCAATTTTTAATTCGGTAAATATCAGCGAAGAGAAGGTTCTTATGGTCTGATAAGACAAACACTATCATACACAGCATGTCATGTGGGACGTTATGACCCGTGCCTCAGATGACACCGTTTGTACGCTAAAACACCTCCCGCCCCTATCTTTAAACTGAGTACAGGAGGCTGCAGCATCCCACTCCGCCGCCCTCTCGTCACTCACGCTCGGCCTCTCCGGAAATTGCCGAGGGCTGTCGGCTCCCTTGTTCCCGATTCCCGAACGCATCTGTCAGAGACATTACTGCCTACGTTACTGTCCATTCACATCTTTTAATTATATTTCTTCTCGGATCCGACTTGTTCTCCCCCCGCCCCCTCCTTTTCTTTCCTTTACGAGCAATAGGAAATGTGATCGCGGCGGGCACGCTCGGGACGCCGCGCGCGCGCGCGCGCAGCCCCGCGCCTCCGAGTCGGAGCGCGAGCCGATTACGGCAACTCTCTCCGGAAGTGGCAGCGCGCGCGGAGGCCGCTGGGAGGCCCGGTCGAAGCCGCGAGGTGACAGCGGTGGATAATGGCGGAGGCAGCAGGAGCGGCCATGGGGACGGCGGCGGCGGCGGCGGCGGCAGGAACGGGAGCGGCTGCGGCACCAGTGGCGGGTGGAGGTGGTGGAGGAGTCGGTTGGACTAAACAGGTGACATGCAGGTAAAGGAAATGAAACGATTACCGTTTAGTACGGATCACAGCGTTCTTGTCCGCGGATTATTTGCGAGCAACACAATAATAAACGTCCTATTTCCTGGCGATCTGTTTAAACCTGAAAACTCGACAATCACAGGGCGAGCCAGTGGAGCTGTTCTCTGCTAGACAAGGACTTGTCTTCCGTGGTGGTTTGGTTTTAGTCGAGGCTTGCGGCACACAAATCGTTAGATTTTTGGAGGCGTCCAAGAAATTGTGTCGATAGGTGCTGGTTAAACTCTTGATTTAGGTATTTAAACATGTTCCGAATGGCTGATGGTGACATAACGTAAAAACATCATTGCTTAAAGAATTTCTCTTTTAAAAAAGTGTTTTTATTGATTGTGAAGTGCTTTTGGAAGTTGTTTAAAAACTTTGAGGAAAGGAAGAAATATCTTCTGTTTTGACGTGACGTCATGTCAACCGAAAACCGCAGTGAGCTGGAGTTCTTTCAATTGATCTTCATTGCTGAATTTACATTACACGTGTCCATTTAGACAGTTATCAACATTTCCTACATTTTTCACTAAATACGTCGATGAAATTTCATCGTTTTTGCTTAACTGAAATTTTCACTGTAGATGAACTTCGTTTTCAAGTCATATTTGCCTTAGGTATATGTTGCACATTGTCCAATTTAGATGTTATAGATTTTTGAGAACTTGGAGAAGAGTTAATCTTTCGTGAATTAAACATTCATTAACCTACATTTGAAAATGTATTTGGAATGTCACCTTTTCATAGTCGGAATTGTAAAAGGACATTGGAAATTCTGGTGAGTAAAACTGCACCATATGGAATTCGAAACAGGAAAGTGTAATGATTTTTCTTCGATGTAAACTGCATGAAACGTTCAAAATGGTGAGGAGATGGAAAATGTGGATGAGAGAAATTTAAAATCTAGGTAAAAAAAATTGAGAATAAGTGGTGTGCAAAAAATGAAGTCAAATGGAAATTTGGCCTTTATCCCAAAATAGCTGGCAAAGTGAAATTGTTACACATGTACAGACCTATGATTGAACTTCATCTGGAATACCACAGTTAGTCATGGACCCTGCACTAAGCTGGGGGTGGTGCAGAGAGTGAGATGGTGGAGCAAAGACTCATCAGAAAGATGGTGCTTTCAATGATGAACACAACTTGTAAAGTCTTGGCTTATAAATTGAATATAGAGGCCAAAGATGAATAAAGTTGGGGTATTAAAAGAATTGATAGATTAGTTGGAGATAGTTTTTCTGCTGAGTGAGTTCTTATGATAATGTCAGGAAGCACTGTGGAAATCTGGAATATGTTCTCCAGAAATATAGTAGTTACGGCAATTGAATGTTTTGAATCTGAAATTGATAGATTGTGTTGATTCTGTAATCCTTTAACACCATTGACCTGACTTGGTAAGTAGCGTTAAGGTGGAGATTAGCCTGATCTGATTGAAACAGACTTAGAGACTGAATGACCCACTTCTGGGCTTGTATTTGTGGCCAAGTGGGGAAAAAAGTGATGAGAAAATATAGAAAACTGAGTTTAATATTTATAAAGGCACTTAATTTTGTAGCATTTGTTTTTATTGGATGTGTGGCAACATTAGCAAGGCTAACACATTCTGTCCAAATTAATTCAAAAAAGACAGCAAGTATTCAACAAATCAGGCAGCATCTGCAGAATGAGAAGTTGGTAATAATTCATTTGACAAGGTGTCTTTGATATGATCAGATGGAGAGTCTTCAAGTCAAGTCGTCACTTTTATTGTCATTTTGACCATAACTGCTGGTACAGTACACAGTAAAAATGAGACAACGTTTATTCAGGACCATGGTGTTGCATGACACAGTCCAAAAACTAGACTGAACTACGTAAAAAAAAAACACAGAATAAAAAAGCTACACCAGACTACAGACCTACCCAGGACTGCATAAAGTGCACAAAACAGTGCAGGCATTACAATAAATAATAAACAGGACAATAGGGCAGTAAGGTGTCAGTCCAGGCTCTGGGTATTGAGGAATCTGATACCTTGGGGGAAGAAACTGTTAACATAGTCTGGTTGTGAGAGCCCAAATGCTTCGGTGCCTTTTCCCAGATGGCAGGAGGGAGAAGAGATTGTATGAGGGGTGCGAGGGGTCCTTCATAATGCTGTTTGCTTTGTGGATGCAGCATGTAGTTTAAATGTGTGTAATGGCGGGAAGAGAGACCCCAATGATCTTCTCAGCTGACCTCACTATCCGCTGCAGGGTCTTGCGATCCGAGATGGTGCAATTTCCAAACCAGGCAGTGATGCAGCTGCTCAGGATGCTCTCAATACAACCCCTGTCGAATGTGATGAGGATGGGTGGGGGGGGGGGGGGGGTGCTGGGAGATGAACTTTCCTCAGCCTTTGCAGAAAGCAGAGACGCTCTTGGGCTTTCAACCTGAAGCATTAAGTTTCTCTCAGATTCTTCTTCGATCTGTTGAATGTTTTCAGTGTTTTATGTTTACACATCAAATTTCCAGTGTCTGAAGTCCTTTGCCTTGTCACGTACACGCAACCCTGTAAAAGTATCAGCAGCAATTGAACACACCTGGAGTCTGGTTCTGCAGTTAACAAACACTATTTTATCAGTAACTAGTAATAATAGTAAACTTAAAACCAAATAATCCAAGGGTTAGCAGTGTTATGCATATATAGGTGTAAATATATATACTTCAAGATTAAGTGGTAAATGAAACAGTCTTACGATGGTATGTAAGAAAAATTCAGTTCAGATGCATGGGATTGAATTGAGATGTTTGTAATCCAAAGGCGAGTGTTGTGAGAAAGCAATTTCATCGATATTCCACAGATTCCATGACAGCATTACAAAATAACAAGGGCAGTAGGCTTTATCTCCAAAGTTGTTCCACTCCACACACAAAGTATCACCGACAGTGATCTTCGATGAATATCCTTTCAACACAAGTGATACCACAGGATACTCAAACAGAATCCACGTATGGATTATCACCAACAGTAGCTTATCACAAAGGGGACCATCTTCAAAGGAATCACCACCCAGGCAAGGGTCAACACGCCGGTAGATTCCACAATGTTACCCCAATCTCAAACAACGTGATAGCCACTTATCCAGTTCCATGACATACGAAATAACTGCAACAGTGATTTGCCACAGGGGTGCCTTTCTTCAGTGAACTACCACACACAGACAAAGGGTAAACACACAAGGAATTCACAAAGGTTTCCCCTCACCAGAGAACCCACTCCTGTGGATTAACTATATGACAATCACACCTTTGTAGTTGAATTGAAACAAACTCACCCTCACGGGCTACTTAGAGAGAGTCTCCAAACAGTGATCTCTTTGTCACTAGTTTGTTGCTGTTTCAAACCTTCCTCTCCTCTCTTCTCTGTAAACTTCTAGTTGCAGCAAACTTGTGAGAGTCATTTATCAAGACTCTGGATTGATCTCAACTCACCCCTTTTGGGCTACTGAAAGTTTAAACCAGCGACCAACTCACTGGTATCTTCCATTGACCAAATCCATCTTGACTCTAACTGTGTCTTTCTCTGTGTGTCTCTGTGTCCTTGTAAAAAGTAAACAAGCTGCAGAGAAAGCATAACATCGATCGTCTGTCAAATAACTCCACCTCCCCCTTTCTCCTCCCTCTCTGGCCACCTCATGTGGCCCTTAATTAGCTCTGACCTAATAATCCACTCTTAAAATATAGAACATCAGGGATAACCTAAATTAATTTTGATAATGTGTAATCTTACATTGCTGGACCAATAATTATGATTTAAATTGTATTGTATTTGAGAAAGTTTCTTCTATGATAGATTTCACTGTTGACATGAAGCAGGCAAGGTTAGCATCAGTAGATTCTGCCAGAAATTAGCTACAGTATTGTTTCCATTTTACCTTTTTTAATATGTGAATTTAAAATAAAATAAGAACTGTCATGTAGTTATATTTTATCAATGTGTTGTTGCTTGTGTTTTACCTGATTAGCTGACAGAATTCCTCATACAATTTATGTGTGAATGCCATTATATGTTTCTCTCGGATGAAAAATGGCTTGAGAAATTGTCTTTTGAGCAAGTCGTATGAAATGGACAAATATTTCCAAATTGTAAATTTCCTTAAACAAAATCTTTGTTCTATTTGCTTAACAGTCATAACGTACTTTATTTCTTTATCAGTTTATAACTTTATTGGCACAGTAGTTTGTTAAACCAAGTAACTCAATCTAATGCCAAACTAAAATCCCAATACAGTGGATTCCAGGTAATTATGCCATTGGTTAGTCAGGACATCCACTTATTTGGGACGACTCTTAACAAATACTAGTTGAGAAAATAGCTGGGATTCCCTTCATTTATTTGAGACGCTAGGCTGCTTAATTGGGACAGGAGACTATTGCCAAGCAGCTTCTAACTAGCGTCACACGTGTGCACTTGTGTGGCCATTAGATACTACACTGTGTTTAGAATGAATAGTTTATAAATAGCGTCAGTTGTGTGTACTTGTGTGTTTAAAAATAAGAGCAGTGATTTTTGACATTGAAAGTTGTTGAGAAAGAAGTAAGCAGTAAGACAATTCAGAACCGTTCTGCTCTCTGCGATTTCCAGTATTTAGGGGTGGAAGTGCCAGAAATGGCCGGAAATGAAACAGCTTCATGACTTGAATATGTTTGGGACTATGAAGAATTTGAAGGTGTAGAGTATGATCTTAAATGTTACAATGAAAATGAAGATTTGAAGGATGCAGTCATCGATAGCATTGTATGAAGGCAGTCCATTGTCTACACTAGGTGTCTCCTGATTTTACTTATAGTGAGTCAAAAGAATGAAGTAGTGTACACCTCAAATACAAATACTTTATTGTCACCAAACAATTGATACTAGAGCGTACAATCATCACAGTGATAATTTGTTTCTGCACTTCGTGCTCCCTGAAGTACCATTCGAAGTAAATATAATAAAAATTTAAATTATAAATCATAATTAGAAAATAGAAAAGGGAAACTATGGTAGTGCAAGTCAGGTCCAGATATTTGGAAGGTACGGCCCAGATGCAGGTCAGGATCTGTTCAGCAGTCTTATCACAGTTGGAAAGAAGCTGTTCCCAAATCTGGCCATACGTATCTTCATGCTCCTGAACCTTCTCCCGGAGGGAAGTGGGACAAAAAGTGTGTTGGCTGGGTGGGACTTATCCTTGATTATCCTGGCAGCACTGCTTCGATAGCGTGTGGTGTAAAGTGAGTCCAAGGATGGAAGATTGGTTTGTGTGATGTGCTGGGCTAGATTCACGATCTTCTGCAGCTTCTTCCTGTCTTGGACAGGACAACTTCCATACCAGGTTGTGATGCACCCTTGAAGAATGCTTTTTATGGTGCACCTATAAAAATCAGTGAGGGGTTTAGGGGACAGATGATAGATAGATAGATAGATACTTTATTCATCCCCATGGGGAAATTCAACTTTTTTCCAATGTCCCATACACTTGTTGTAGCAAAACTAATTACATACAATACTTAACTCAGTAAAAAATATGATATACATCTAAATCACTATCTCAAAAAGCATTAATAATAGCTTTTAAAAAGTTCTTAAGTCCTGGCGGTAGAATTGTAAAGCCTAATGGCATTGGGGAGTATTGACCTCTTCATCCTGTCTGAGGAGCATTGCATCGATAGTAACCTGTCGCTGAAACTGCTTCTCTGTCTCTGGATGGTGCTATGTAGAGGATGTTCAGAGTTATCCATAATTGACCGTAGCCTACTCAGCGCCCTTTGCTCAGCTACCGATGTTAAACTCTCGAGTACTTTGCCCACGACAGAGCCCGCCTTCCTTACCAGCTTATTAAGACGTGAGGCGTCCCTCTTCTTAATGCTTCCTCCCCAACACGCCACCACAAAGAAGAGGGCGCTCTCCACAACTGACCTATAGAACATCTTCAGCATCTCACTACAGACATTGAAATTAAGGCGCTGGTGGGCCTTCTTGGCAGTGGACTCTGCTTGGTTAGATCGAGTCAGGTCATTTGTGATATTCACCCCGAGGAACTTAAAGCTTTTGACCTGTTCCACCTGTGCACCACCGATGTAGATGGGGTTGTGTGGTCCGCTACTCCTTCTGAAGTCAACAACCAATTCCTTCGTCTTGCTGACGTTGAGGGATAGGTTATTGTCTTCGCACCATGCCACCAGGTTCTTAATTTCCTCTCTGTACTCAGACTCATCATTACCTAGGATGAGGCCTACAATTGTGGTGTCATCAGCAAACTTATATATTCAGTTTGATGGAAACTTGGCTACACAATCATGAGTGTACAGTTTGTAGTAGTATTGATTGTGTTCTAATTTGTTTAATATTTCATTTAAATACATAATGTGTTACTCAGATAAGTGGTAGTTTGTCTTTGTTTTTTTTATATACCATTTTAACTTTTTCCATGAAACTTCCACTAATTGGGGCAGCTGCTTAATTGGGCCAAAATGTACCGGTGCTGATGTGTCCCAATTAACTGGAATCTACTGTATAGATGAATGAAAGCTATCCAACCCATCTTAATTTCATTATGTCAGGAAGGTCAATGATTCTTCTATCATTGTGATTAGATTCAGAAACTATTTTGAAGTATTTTCCCTTTGCTATCTCGGTGCATACTTAAGAGTTTTTTTGTTTTTGTCTTTAGTCCTGTTTTAGTTAGAATTAATTACAAAAGTTATTTTTGCCATATGTATTTTATTTGCAAGAATTACCTTTAAGCTGAAAAACAGGTTTCTGTTCAATGTTTGTTAGTTGTATGAATTGTCATTAACTAGAACAGGGTGCGAAGTTTTTGAATCACATGACTAAACTGTACTGTTTTGCCTGTATAATTTAGTATTTATTTGTTTCGATTACTTGTATGCAATAAAGTCTTATGTAATATCACATGGGGATACTTTTCATTTTAATTGCTGGCATTTTCAATTTATTGAAATACCTTTTATTAAACATTTTTGACATCCTTGAATGATTGCTACCTTTACAAAATTTCTGACTTAATCTTTATCTTGGGACATGCATGCATATTCTCAAGTGAAACAAAAAATGATTTTCCAGCTTCAGAGAATCATAGAGATACAGCATGGAAATAGCCCATTTGACCATCGATGATCCAGTTGCACTTGTCCTACATTAATCCCATATTTTTATTCATCCCCATCAAATCACCCCCCCCCCCCAAGATTCTCCCACTTATTTACACACTTGGGACAATTTTTTGGCCAAGTAACCTGTTTGAAACAGCATATTCCTGGAATGTGGAGGGAAGTTAGTGCCTGAAGGAAACCCACACGGGAGAAAATGCAAACACCATGTGAACAATGCCCAAGCTCAGGACCAAACCTAGGTCGCTGGAGCTGTGAGGCCAGATCCTGTACTGGCTGCTTTTCTTACAATAAATAAAATGGAATACAAACTTGGGGACTGTGATCTGTACAAGGGCAAAATAAGCTGAGATGTTGAGTGTAGCTTCAGTACTTTTAGAATCACGAGATATATTTACAACACATTGAGCAGAGGTTATGCAACCCATCTCACTTATGCTGGTTAAATCACATCTCCTCACACTGGTATGCTGGTATCCCTGCAGGTCATGGCTTTTCAAACCTGTCCTTGTGGTGTGAGTATACCTGCAATTTTGTTGGGGAGGAGTTCCAGCATTTTGTGTGAATGACTGTGACGTAACAGTAATACATTTCCATGTCAAGGTGGTCTGAAGGCCAACTTCCATGTGGTGGTGGTAATGTTCCCATGTTTTTGCTGCCCCCATCTTTCTGCTTAGTAGAGGTTGTGAATTTGAAAGACACTGTCCAAAGAGTTCTGATGAGTTGCTGTAGAAGGAACAAAGTGCTGCTACTCTGAGCTGGTGGTGGAGTGAGTAAATAGTTTTGGATGGGTTGCCTGTTAAATGGACTGTTCTGTCTAGTATGCTTCTTGAGCGTTGTTGATGCTGCACGTAGGCAGGTGGACGCTTGAGCCTTGTAGATTGTGGACAGGCCTTGCGGAATTGGGAGGCAAGTTTATAAAATTCCTAACCTCTGACCTACTCTTGTACCTGAATTCTGAATGTGGGCAACACAATGTGCTGGAGGATCACAGGGATCAGACAATATCAGTGGAGGGAAATGGATGGTCAATGTTTCTTTTCCTTCTACAGATGCTGCCTGACCCATCAGCATATTGTTGCGATAGACTCTGCAGTCTCTTGTGTCTGGTAACTCCCTGGATATTGATAGTGGGTAGAGAAATTTAGTAATGGTATGCCATTGCTTTTCAGAGGATGATAACTGGATTATTGCTTGTTGGATATCGTCATTAGCTGGCATTTGTGTGGAATGAATGTTACGTGAATGAATGATGCTGAACATTGTGCAATGATCAATGAACATCTCCTCTTATGACCTTATAGAACATAGAATAGTACAGCACATTACAGGCCCTTCGGCCCACAATGTTGTGCCGACCCTCAAACCCTGCCTCCCATATAACCCACCACCTTAAATTCCTCCATATACCTGTCTAGTAGTCTCTTAAACTTCCACTGACTCAGGCAGTGCATTCCACGCACCAACCACTCTCTGAGTGAAAAACCTTCCTCTAATATCCCCCTTGAACTTCCCTCCCCTTCCTTATGATTGAAAGCAGGTCATTGATGAGGCAACTGAAGATAGGTGGGCCCAGGACACTATCGCAAAGAACTTCTTGGAAAGATGTCCTGTGGCTGAGATGATTGAGCTCTAACCGCCACAGGAGTTACTAGATAGTATTACCAGTGGTGGGTTTTCTCCCTGATTCTCCTGGACTGCAGTTTGATCAGATTCCTTGATGCTATACTTGATCAAAAGCTGTTGTATTGTCAAAGACAGTTAGTCTTACTTATTATATAATAAGAACATAAGAAATAAGAGTAGGCCTATCATCTGGCCTATCGAACCTGCTTCCCCCATTCAATCCTCTAAGTAATTTGTTTTCCACTGAATTTAGTGTCATCAACAATCATAGATATGTTATACTTAATCCCTCTTTCCAAATTGTTAAAGTATATCATAACAGTTGTGACCCTAGCACCGACTCCTGCACCACTTTGCTCATCATTGACTACTAGTGGGAGAAACATGCAAGATTGTCTTTAAAGGCACAACGTTGCTTATTTTGGTTGAATTGTTTTAGCTGTTTTTCTAAGGTGAATTAAACTACTTTTAATGCACTAATGGATCCATCTCAATATATGTAATACTTTAAAGATTAAAAACCGCATTTTCATTCCTGGTGTGTAAAATTTGCAAGAAACTTAAGACTATAAGATATAGGAGTAGAATTAGGATACTCAGTCCATCAAGTCTGCACTGCCATTCCATCATGATCCTAGACTCTCCACTACAGGAAACATGTGCTCCACATCCGCTCTATCCAGTTCTTTCAATGAGATCCTCCCTCACCCCCATTCTTCTAAACTCCAGTAAGTTTATGCCCAGGCTTTCAAATGTTTCTTATTCGCGAACGCTTTCATTTCTGGAATCATTCTCGTGAAAATTCTCTGGACCCTTTCTAATACCAGCACATTTTTTCTTAGATAAGGGATCCAAAATGGCTCTCAGTACTCCAAGTGTAGTCTGACCAGTGCATTATAAGGGCACAGTATCACATCTTCGCTTTTGTATTCTAGTCATCTTGAAATGAATACTAATGTTACATTTGTCTTCCTTGCCATTGACTCGACCTGCAAATGAACCTTTGGGGAATCCTCCGTGAAGACTTCCGAGTCCCTTTGTAGCTCTGATTTTTGTATTTTCTCCTCATTTAGAAAATAGACTTTGCCTTTATTCCTTCTACCATACACTTCCCTACACTCCCTACACTACTCCATCTGCCACTCCTTTGCCCATTCTCCCAGTCTGCCCAAGTCATTGTGTAGACTCCCTGCTTCTTAAACTCTACCTATCACTCCATCTATCTTTATATCATCTGCAAACCTGGCCACAAAGCCATCAATTCATCATCCAAATCATTGACATATTACGTGAAAAGAAGCGGTCCCAATATCCCTGCGGGACACCATTTGTCATTGGCAGTCAACCGGAATAGGCCCTCTTTATTCTGACTTTGTCTCCTCCCGGTAGCCAATCTATCCATGCTAGTATCTTTCCTGTTATAGCATGGGACTTACCTTGTTAAGCAGCCTCATGTGCGGCATCTTGTCTGAAAATCCAAGTAAGCCACGTCCACTGACTCTATCCTGCCAATTATTTCCTCAAAGAATTCCAACAGATTTGTCAGGCAAGATTTCACCTTAACGAAATCATTCTGACTTTAGGCTACTTTATCATGTGCCTTTAAGTACTCCAAAGCCTCATCCTTAATAATGGGTTGCAGCATCTTCCCAACCACTGAAGTCGAGCTAACTGGCCTATAATTTCCTTTCTTATGCATCCCTCCCTTTTGAAAGAGTGGACTGACATTTGCAAGTTTCCAGTGTTCTGGATCCATTCCAGAATCAACTGATTCTTGAATCATCACAATCTCTTCAACCACCACTTTTCAGAACCCTGGGGTGTAGTCTATTTGGTCCAGGTAACTTATCTACCTTCAGACCTTTCAGCTTCCCAGGCACCTTCTCCTTAGTAATAGCAACTACACTCACTTCTTCCTTGACACTCGAATTCCTGGTATTCTGCTAGTGTTTTCAACAGTGAAGACCAATGCAAAATACTCTGCCATTTGTTTTGTTTCCCTCTCCCCAGCCCCCATTACTATCCCTCCAGCATCATTTTCCAGTGGTCCAATATCCACTCTTGCCTCTCTTTTACTCTTTATATATGTGAAAAAAACTTTTGGCATCCTCTTTGATATTTTTGGCTAGCTTACTTTCCTATTTTTTTTCCTCCATATGGTTTTTTCATTGCCTGTTGGTTTTTAAACACTTTCTAATTTTAGCTATATTATATGCTGTCATTTGTTTTATGCTGTCTTTGTCAGCCATGGTTGCCTCATCCTCCTTTTAGACTACTACTTCATCTTTGGGATGTATCTATGCTAGGCCTTCTGAATTGCCCCCAGAAACTCCAGCCATTGCTGTTCTGCTGTCATCCCTGCTGGTGTCCCCTTCCACTCAACTTTGCTAGCTCTTCTCTCATGGCTTTATAATTCCCTTTACTCCACTGTAATATTGATATATCTGACTTTATCTTCTCTCTCTCTCTCAAACTGCAGAGTGTATTCTATTGTGTTATGATCACTGTCTCCCAAGGGTTCCTTTACCTTAAGCTCCCTAATCAAATCTGGTTCATTGCACAACACTGAAACCAGTTTGCCTTTCCCCAAGTGGGGTCAATCACAAACTGGTCTAAAGTGCCATCTCGTAGGCATTCTACAAATTCCCTCTCTTTAGATCCAGCATCAATCTCATTTTCCAAATCATAACATATCACAAGATTGCCTTTATTACATACCTTTTCTTTTCTCCTTTTGAAAATTATTGTTCGGGAGCCTTTATATAACTTCCATCAGGGTCTTTTTACCCTTGCAGTTTCTTAACTCTGCCCACAAGAATTCTTATCTTCATCTAATATCATCTCTTTCTAAGGATTTGATTTCCTTTTTTCGACTAACAAAAGCACCCACTCCCTTTACCTATCTGCTTGTCCTTTCGCTGTTCAGCTCCCAGCTATGATCTTCTTTCAGACTCATCTCAGTGATGCCCACAATGTCATACCTGCCAATCTCTTAATTGCACTATGAGTTCGTCTACCTTATTCCGTATACAGTGTGCATTCAAATATAACACCTTCAGTCTTGAATTCATCAGTCTCTTTGATTTTGCTTCCATGTTACACTTAACATTTTGCCCTATCATCTGCTTGTCATTCCTCACTGTCGCATTAAACACTGCACTAACTTGTATACCACCTGCCCCATCACTCAAGTTCCCATCCCTCTGCCAAATTAGTTTAAACCCTCCCCAATGACTCTGGCAAACAGGCCCGTAAGGATATTGGTCCCCTCATGTTCAGGTCTAATCAGTCCTTTTTGTATAGGTCATACTTCCCACAGAAGAGGCCCCAATGATCCAGAAATCTGAAACCCTGCCCCCCCCACCCACACCACTTCCTTAGACACTCATTCATCTCTACCATCATCCTATTCTTGCCCTGACTAGTAAATTGGGCTCAGTAATCCAGAGATGATGATGATGACGATGAGTATTATTACTACTTCTACTTCTCCCTTTCTACCTATGACATTGGAGCCAATGTGCCCCCAACATTTAGCTGTTCACCCTCCATCTTGACCAACTTCTGCAGCTGCTCACACATTCTGGACCTTAGCATGCAGGAGGCAACACACCAACCTGGCTTCTCTTTCATAGCCACAGAATTTCCTGTCTGTTGCCCTAACTATCGAGTTTCCTATCACTGCCACTCTGCACTGAGCCTCAGTGCCACTGGCCTGGCTGGCTACTGATGCTGTTCCTTGATTAGTCATCTTACCCCTCCCCCCCACCCCACCTTCCCCAGCAGTATCAAAAGGGGTATACTTGTTGCTGAGGGCAATGGCCACAAGAAAATCCTACGCTACTGGCTTAAGAAGAGGGACGCCTCACGTCTTAATAAGCTGGTAAGGAAGGCGGGCTCTGTCGTGGGCAAAGTACTGGAGAGTTTAACATTGGTAGCTGAGCGAAGGGCGCTGAGTAGGCTACGGTCAATTATGGATAACTCTGAACATCCTCTACATAGCACCATCCAGAGACAGAGAAGCAGTTTCAGCGACAGGTTACTATCGATACAATGCTCCTCAGACAGGATGAAGAGGTCAATACTCCCCAATGCCATTAGGCTTTACAATTCTACTGCCAGGACTTAAGAACTTTTTAAAAGCTATTATTAATGCTTTTGAGATAGTGATTTAGATGCATATCATATTTTTTACTGAGTTAAGTATTGTATGTAATTAGTTTTGCTACAACAAGTGTATGGGACATTGGAAAAAATGTTGAATTTCCCCATGGGGATGAATAAAGTATCTATCTATCTATCTATCTATTTCCCTTACTTAAGTTGTCACCCATCCACTATCTGAAGCCTGTACACTGGGTGTAATCACTTCAGTAAAAGGCTTGACTATTAGGTTTTCAGCTGCTCAGATGGTTGTAAATGCATCCAGCTCTAGCTCCAGTTTTTTGACCCTTGTTAGGAGCTGAAGTTGGATGCACTTCTTGCAGATGTAGTCATGGGGGTGACCATTTGGTACCCTGAAATCCCAAATCTAATAGGAGGAGTATTCCACTGTCTGAGGTACCATTCTCCCTACATTTGTTACACCTCGAACTTCTCAAATTAAGTTTTAGCCTGCACCTGTTTTTGCCGAAACCTGTTGAGCCAAAGCTTGACCACTCTAAAGGTCTGTGCTCAAACCCTGATTCTTTTTATTGGCTCTTGCTAATTAATCCGAGTTACTATTAACTCAATCAATCTCCCACTTTGCAGACAAGTCCTTACAGGCCCCACTCGCTTTTTAAAAACTGTTGAGTAAAGTCCACAGGGAACTGTCTCTAACTCACTCTGCAGTCTCTCACTCTGTAAATTTGTTGAGCTGTAGTTGACCCGAGAAATGTACAAGCATCTAGTATTCTCTGACCTGCTGTAGGAAGGGGAGGGAGGTGTTGGAAACAGACCAGTTGAGCTTGAGGGCAGGGTAGAAGTTGGAGGCAAAGTTGATGAAGTTGACAAGCTCTGCAAGGGTGCAGGAAGCAGTTACCTATGCAGTTGTCAGTGTGACATAGGAAGAGTTATGGAGTGATACTGGTGTAGGCTTGGAACATGGACTGTTTTATGTAGCCGACAAAAAGGCAGGCATAGCTAGGACCCGTGCAAGTGCCCATGGCTATACCTTTGGTTTGAAGGAAGTGGGAGGAGCTGAAGGAGTAATTATTGAGAGTGAACTGGTTTACTGAAAAAAATACTGAACTGGTTGAGTTACTAACTACAGGGTAGTACTTTAAATAAGTTATTTAATGGTCAGTTACAGTACAAATGTAGCTTAAAACTTCCTATGATCTGGGCATTACATAAATGTCTGTCAGTAATTGCCCATCATGAGTTGCTGCCTTAAACCACTGTGGTCCTTCAAGTGAAGTTACGCCCACTGTACTGTTGGGTAGGGAATTTCAAGACTTAGACTCAGAGGCATTGAAAGGTAATGATATTTATGAGTCTGAATTGGAGGGCATCTACAGCTGGTAATGTTCCCTGTGGTCTTGATCCCTTTTGGTGGTAATGGTAAAGATTGCAGATTTAGGAAATAGGAAATCTTGGTGAGAAATGGAAATTAATTTTATAGATGGTACATCCTACTGGTGAAGGGAATGGATATTCAGAAAGGATACCAATCAAGATGATTTCAACATGTATCCAGGCAAGTTCAGAGTATTTGATCATACTCATGATTTGTGACTTGTAAACTGCAGAAAGGCTTTGTGATATTTAAGAGGGAGTCACTGACAACAAGAATTCGGACTAGTTAAACTTCTAGTTAGTGATGACGTATTCAAGTATGACACCCCCACACTCCAGTAAGATGTGACTGACCTACTCTGAGTTCTAAAGTCAGTGGTAACCCAGAGGATGTTGATTGTAAGTGAAATGGCAATGTTAAGGGAAAGTGGTTAGGTTTTTTTGGAGAAAATCTATTGAAAGTCCATAATTTTGATTTGATTGCTACCAGTTATTGACCCTGCTTGAATGTTGGCTAGGTCTTGCTGTCCACAGGCACCATCAGCTTGGCTGTAGAGGCAGATACATCAGAGGCATTTAAGGAACTCTTATATTGGCTCATGGATGATCGAAAAAGGGAGGGCTAAGTAGGAGGGAAGGGTTAGGTAGATCGTAAGAGTAGATTAATAGGTCGGCACAACATTGTGGATTGAAAAGCCTGTACTGTGTTATGGTCTATGTGCTGGCTTCTGTGGGGCTACAGGTATATTCTGTTAACTGGAAACTTGGCCCATGGCTGCACATCTGATATGAGCTGTTGAAATTGTGAACAACACATAGGAACAGAACACTGATGTAAACTTGGGATGACCTCTCCTTTTTCCAAAGTAAAATGTCAGTGATTCATGAACTGAACAATGAGCAGTTCAGCTAGATTGGAAAGTTCTGGATATGCTTTAAAACTTGGAGATTATTAAGTTAGCAAAGTGCTCACAGAACCAGAAGTAAAGGATGTCCTGCATGCCAAACATCTTTGTAAACATACTTGTTGGTCAGTTGCTAAGAACATAATTGCAGAGTTGAGGTTTGATTGTCATCAAGATGGGTGTTCACAGAAACTATTACAAACTTGTTGAGCGAGTTTCCCATTGGTAACGTGTTTCTGAAGATAGATGAAATACTTGTCAACACTGGTCTTCAGTTGGCTCATTGAGTGAGAACTTGGAAAGATTCCCTATATGGCCTTGAGTCATGAGACTGCAGATGCTGGAATTTAGAGCAAAACAAACTGCTGGAGGAAGGAACTCAGCAGGCAAGAGGAAATAGTTCATGTTTCATCTGGAAATATGACCCTTAAATTAGCAGAGACAATTGTAAAGAAAGCAAAGTTAGACTCATGGTGAACTCAAGTTAATACAGGTAACAGTAATGTCCTTTGCAAGCTTGTATTTCCTGCAATGGTGTGCTACCACTGATTTACAGTTGAAGATTCTTTCTGCACCCTAATTATCCACACAAGATGCTGCAGGAAATATGGACAGTTGACATTTTGTGTCAAGACCTTTCATCAGGGAGGGACGTCACGTGATGACGTAGGGTCGCGGCATTGGGAATCCAGCTCCCTCGTAAAAAGTAATGAAATAGGGTTTAAATGAAGAAGAATTAATAAATACCTACTAGAAACTACTTATAAGTAACTCAGGATTATTTTTGGATATGGCTCCTAAACCGAAACAGAAGAAAGCTACTACTTTGAAGACTGCGCAAATCGTCGGGGAGAAAGGCCTAACCGTCTCGGCGAAGCCTCGGACTCAAGTTGGATCTCCTCCTGGCGAAGTGCATGGCACTTCTGATGATGCGGGACAGGAAGTTGCAGCAATGTCGGCGGTCTCTAAGAAGAAACGGCAAGAACAACGCATGCGCGAAGAAACAAGTATGCATGAACAGATATTGACAAAACTACAGATCCCAACTATGGCTGGAAGTGAATCGGAAGTGGAATCAGACTCTTTGGGAAATAGAGGATGAAGAAGAGGAAAAGAAGGAAGAGATTAAAGGAGACATAAGAGATATCCTGATATATATGATGAATGAATTAAAAGCTATAAGAACAGTTATAAGAAGGATGAAGAATACACTCGATAATGTGGTGGAAAAACAAAAGATGGATAATAAAGTTAAAGAGATGGAAGTAAAAATGGAAGAAAATACTGAAAGAATAGATAAGATAGAAGACAATAATCTTGCCTGGACTATAGAAAGAAAACGGATGTTGGAAAAAATAGATGCGCTTGAAAACTCTAGTAGACGAAATAATATTAAAATTGTTGGTCTTATGTAAGGTACAGAGGGAGAAAATCCAATAAAATTCTTTCAAGAATGGATTCCGAAAATTTTGGAAATGAAAGAAGGAAGCCAAGTAATTGAAATTGAAAGAGCACACAGAGCTTTAAGACCAAGACCTCAACAAGATCAAAATCCAAGATCAATTTTGATAAAATGCTTAAGGTATCAAGATAAAGAAATGATCTTGAAGGCAGCTACTCAAGGTGCTAAAAAGAGAAATGGGCCATTGATAATAGAAGGGAAAAGAGTTTTTTTTTATCCAGACATAAGTTACGATCGTCTGAAGAGGCGGAAGGAATTTAATCCAGTGAAAAAATCTTTATGGGAAAAGGGCTATAAATTTTTATTGAGCTACCCAGCAAAATTGATAATTTTCCTGGATAACGAAGAAAGAAGATTTTTCGTTGACTACCGGAAAGCGGAGAAATTTGTACAAGAATTACCTGATGTCCACGAAGAGGAGTAAAGAATTATAGAAATGAAGTGGACTAATGAAGACTGAAATAAGGTTGGACTTGACGGACATTTATAAGGAAAACAAAAATAGTTGAGGAGTATTAATTGGGAGTAGAGACATTAATTATTTTCTTTTTTGTTCTTCATTAATATATTTTCTTTCTTTTTTTTTTGCGGGGGAGCTGGAGGAGCTCCTGATCGATGGCTACGAGTTTCACGTGTACAATCATGGCGATTGCCATGACCCGTAAAATAGGGGGGGGTAATGTTGTGTTCTTTTCATTCGCAACATTAGTGGGGGGGTATTTTGTTTTTTTTTCTTATATATTAGTTACCTTTTTTCTATTTTTCTTTTTTGCCTGGATGGTTGGGGAGAGACTCATAGCAACATGGAGAATTTCAGAGTTCCCAAGGTATTATGAATGATTAATTTACTTAATTTTTAAAGTTTTAATGTTAATGGACTTAATGGACCTGTGAAAAGAAAAAGAGTTTTAACATATATTAAGAAAATGAAAGGAGATATAGCTTTTTTACAAGAAACCCATTTAACAGAAATAGAACGTAAGAAATTAAAGAGAGATTGGGTTGGAAATGTCATTGCAGCTTCATTTAATTCAAAATCGAGAGGAGTTGCAATTTTGGTTAATAAAACTTTACCAATTAAAATACAAAGTGTAGTAATTGATTCTGTGGGGAGATATGTGATTATACATTGTCAAATTTTTTCAGAATTATGGACTTTTATGAACATTTATGCACCAAATGAAAATGATGCAAAATTCATACAAGAAGTTTTTTTGAACTTGGCTGATGCACATGATAAAATATTAATAGGTGGAGATTTTAATTTTTGTTTAGATCCAGTTTTGGATAGGTCAATTAAAGTTGTTACAAAATCAAAAGTAATAAAACTAACTTCATCATTAATGAAAGATTTAAACCTGATTGATATATGGAGAAAAATTAATCCAAGAGAAAGAGATTATTCATTTTATTCAAATAGACATAAAACTTACTCGAAGATTGATTTTTTTTTATTATCAAAAAATATTCAGGATAGAGTGAAAAGTGTGGAATATAAAGCAAGAATACTGTCAGATCATTCCCCCTTGATAATGACGATGATAATGATGGACAAAGGAGGAATCGATCTATAGATGGAGATTTAATTCAATTTTATTAAAACGTCAAGATTTTTGTGATTTTATGAAAAAACAGATTCGATTTTTTTTTGGATACAAATTTACATTCAGTTGAGGATAAAATTGTATTATGGGAAGCAATGAAAGCATATTTAAGGGGTCAGATTATAAGTTATACATCTAAAATTAAGAAGGAATACATGGCAGAAATAGATCAATTGGAAAAAGATATCAAGTTAGAAAAAGAATCTCAAAGATATAGGACAGAAGAAAAACGAAGACAACTTGTTAATAAAAAAATTACTATATAATACACTTCAGACATATCGTACAGAAAAAATAATTATGAGAACTAAACAGAAATATTACGAATTAGGTGAAAGATCACATAAGATTCTTGCTTGGCAGTTGAAAACAGAACAGGCTTCTAAAACAATAAATGCAATTAGAACAAGTGTAAATAAGGTTACTTATAAACCTTTAGAAATTAATGAAACTTTAAAAAATTTTTACACTGAACTATATCAATCAGAATCACAAAATAAGATTGCTGAAATAGATAAATTTTGATCACAAATAACCCTTCCAAAATTAAATTTGGAAGAACAGAAAGGATTAGATATGCCCTTTACAGTAAAAGAGGTTGAAGAAGCTTTAGGATCACTTCAGAGTAATAAATCCCCAGGAGAAGATGGTTTTCCTCCTGAATTTTATAAAAAATTTAAAGATTTATTAATTCCTCCTTTTATGGAATTAATATATCAAGTGGAAAGAATGCATAAACTCCCACAATCTTTTTTAACAGCGATCATAACTGTATTACCAAAAAAGATAGAGATCCTTTAAAACCAACATCATATAGACCTATTTCTTTGTTGAATACAGATTATAAAATAATAGCAAAAATTTTATTTAATACAATATCTAAATATTTACCAAAATTAATATATATGGATCAAACAGGTTTTATTAAAAACAGACAGTCAATGGATAATATAACCCGGTTACTTAGTATAATTCATTTGGCACAAAAAAGAGAGGAAATGAGTGTGGCAGTTGCTTTGGATGCAGAAAAAGCATTTGATAGATTGGAATGGGATTTTTTATTTAAGGTATTGGAAAAATATGAATTAGGAAAATCTTTTATACAATGGATTAAAACCTTAAATACTAATCCTCAAGCTAAAGTAGTTACAAATGGTCAGATTTCAACACCAATTTGCTTAACGAGGTCAGCTAGACAAGGCTGCCCATTATCACCTGCTTTATTTGTATTGGCAATAGAACCATTAGCTGAATTAATTAGAACAGATTCAGACATTGGGGGCTTTAGAGTTAATCAAGAAGAATATAAGATTAATTTATTTGCTGATGATGTTTTAATTTATTTAACAAACCCATTGCAATCTTTGCAAAGATTATCTTTTAGATTGGAAGAATATGGGAAAGTATCAGGGTATAAAGTAAATTGGGATAAAAGTGAAATTTTACCCCTTACCAAAGGAAATTATAATCAATGTCGATTAGTAACTCAATTTCGATGGTCAATAAATGGGATAAAATATTTAGTTATTAGAGTTGATGATGATGTAAAAAATTTATATAAACAAAATTATTTGTCATTATTAAAAAAAAGAGGATCTTGATAAATGGATGATGTTACCAATAACATTAATAGGTAGAGTTAATGCTGTAAAAATGAATATATTTCCTAGATTGCAATATTTATTCCAAACTTTACCAATACAATTACCTCAGAAGTTTTTTCAAGAACTGAATAAATACCGTAGATTTCACACTACAGAGCGCACCTGATTAAAAGCCGCTGGCTCTAATTTTAGAAAGAAAATCAGTTTTGTACTTGTACAAGCTGCACCGGATTTTAGGCCGCACCGGATTTTAGGCCGCAGGTGTCCCACGTTGTAATATGAGATATTTACACAGAGAGATATTACACGTGAGGATTTTTTAACTTTTAATTAAATCCATATGGTAACATAAACAAATACATATTGCAAATGCTTTTTTTCGAACCGTGCCTGTAACGCGGCTACTTTTAAATATACATACGTATCGGTAACACACAAATTACGTTGCGTATACTTTTTTACTGAACAGTGCACGAACAACATTCCAATATCTCCTAACGACTGGTAAAAAATATATATACTGCAGCCTACCAGGAAAAGTTATTGATCGCCTTTAACTTAAAAGCAGCGTTTTCGCTTGGGTCTAATGCCGCTCGCCCCCCACCTTCCCGTTTATCGCAAACCGGTGTTTCCCACAAGACGCGGCAAAACTGGATGTGACGTCATAGCATCCCGGGATGTAGTACAGAAAACAAATATACCGGGTACTTAAAACACTTCTAACTTTAACTAGAAAATACTAACAAATGAATTACTAAGCGAAAATATTATAAACTAAATAACTGCCATAAAGGCAGCACAATGCTTTTCTTCGAGTGTTTTCCATGTTGATGAGGGTGAGTACAAATGACTGATTTACAATAATTTAATTGTGAAAGTGCGCTTGATTTATCGTACAATTTCATTGGACCTCTGTGAACTACTCATCAATTTTATTGGTCTACTGTTACGAGGCAAAATGTTTTTGGCGGCATGAAAAAAAATCATGCATTAGCCGCACCGTAGTAAAGGCCGCAGTGTTCAAAGCTGTTCAAAATGTGGGAAAAAAGTAGCGGCTTATAATCTGACATCTACGGTATGTAAGGAAATTCCTTTGGAAAGGAAAGATGTCAAGAATATCATTGGAAAAATTGACATGTAAATTTGATTTAGGAGGTTTACAACTTGCAAATTTTAAGAATTATTATAAAGCAAATCAACTCAGATTTATTGCGTCTTTTTTTGATGAAAAAAACCCGACATGGATTAGAATAGAATTAGATAAGATAGGAGAAAACATACCAGAAGATTTTATATATAAATGGGAATCCAAATGGATACGGGAAAAAAAAGAATCTATATTAAGACACTTGATTGATTTATGGAATAAGGTAAATATGGACAATGAGATAAAGAAATCTTTATTAGCAAAAAGAACTTTAATTCAAAATAGGCTTATTCCTTTTACAATGGATAATAAACTTTTACATAATTGGTTCCAAAAGGGGATTAAATATATAGGTGATTGTTTTGAAGGAGGTATATTGATGTCGTTTGATCAATTAAAAAATAAATATAAAATATCAAACAACACTCTTTTCTGTTATTTTCAATTAAAGGCTTATTTACGAGAAAAGCTGGGTCAAACAATGTTGATGCCAAAACCTAGTGAAATAGAAATATTAATTCAAAAAGGAAAAATTAAAAAAATTACATCTTGTATGTACAATTTGATTCAAAAACAGACAATTGAATCTGGAATTCATAAATCAAGACAAAAATGGGAATCTGATTTGAATGTTAAAATTGATGGAAAAAGTTGGTCTGATAGTATGATAAATACAATAAAAGTTCGACTTAGATTAATACAATATAATTTTTTACATCAATTATATATAGCACCACAGAAAATAAATAGATTAAATTCAAATATGTCTGACCAATGTTTTCGATGTAATCAAGAAATTGGTACTTTTTTAGATTCTACTTGGTCTTGTTTTAAAATTCAACCATTTTGGATAAATCTAAGACTTTTATTGGAACAAATTACTGGAGTACAACTCCCACATAGTCCAATATTATTTTTATTAGGAGATATTGAAGGGACAATACCAAAACTTAAATTGAATAAGTATCAGAAAAAATTTATAAAAATTGCATTGGCAGTAGCTAAAAATGTTATTGCAGTTACTTGGAAATCTGATTTATATTTAACTATGGATCGTTGGAATAATGAAATATATAGTTGTATTCCACTTGAAAAAATTACATATAATCTAAGAAATGAATATGATATATTTTTGAAAATTTGGCTCCCATACCTACAAAAGATGGGATTAAATATATAGGTCCTTTGAAGATAAAATTATAAAGTAATTGGGGAAAGTAAAAATAAATATTAAAATTATTTTGAACTCCATGGAGCATGTGGGGATCCTCCAATATCCAGGCAACCTTTTTCTTCTTTCTTTCTTTTTCTTTCTTTCTTTAGATAAGGGTTAAGGGGGGGAGGGTTAAGGGGAGGGGGGAGGATTCATATTATTTTTCTTTTTCTTACTAATTTTTCATTATATTCTTTTTAATTTTCTAAAAATTTAATCAATCAATCAATTAATAAATAAATAAAAAGATAGATAGATAAATAAATAAATAAGACCTTTCATCAGGACTGGTGAAGGGGTTCAAATTGGAATGTTGTCTGTCATTTCTCTCCATAGATCCTGCTCATCCTGCTGAGTTCATCTAGCATTTTGTGTGTTGCTCTAGATTTTCACCTGCGGTTTCTCTTGTGTCTCTAGTATTATCCACCTAGCTATACTCAGATGAATAATAACTTGCCATTCCATTCAAACTGAAACATACACCTGCAGGAGATGATCTGTGTTTCCACCGATCCACCACTGGAGGGCAGCACCAACAGGAGAGACCACCCCCAACCGGGCTCCAATGCCACACAACAAAAACAATGCAAGCCCGAGGCCTAGTCCAACTATAACCGAGGTGACACTGCTGCCTTGCCATCTGTCTTCCCACTAAACAAGGAAGCAGGCCTGCAGCAAACTATGACCAATAGGGTCTTGCAATCATAAAAGAAACATCCAAGACGGTCACAGTTTTCCTGCACGCCACGTTCATGCCAACTTGAAGGCACCTACTCCAGCAGTAGCACGGTCTCCATTCAGGTTAGCTCTTCCAAACCCAGTCTGGCTTCTCCTGCAGCCCAACTGTTCAGCTTAATCTCCTCAGGCCCGATGACCTGGCTTTCAACAACCCAGAGAGTACTCCGAACAGTGAGCAGCTCACTGATGTGATGGACCTGCTGTACAGGTAGTTATTGGAGTAAATAATAGTCTTACTATGTATGAAAACACATTTAACAAGAAGAAAAGCACCTTTGGTTGGCCCCCGAGAAGTCACTGCGTGTATATGTGGCGCCATCTTACCAAAAGAACGCGTGAGATTAGCACTATACTTACCAATGAGGTAGAGGGTGACAACCTTTTGTGTACGGTTTAACTTCCTTTGTGCACTAATATCAAAAGATGTGTGCATGCACACACCTTAGAGGGAACATTGCAACCTGTAGGCAAAGATTGGATGAGCGAGGATTGTTTTCATTGGAGTGGACAAAACAGAGCAGAGACCTACTGGAGGTGTACAAAATTATGAAGGGCCTAGTAAATTATATAGGATGGATCTTTTCTTTAGCAAAGAAATTGGGGACCAGGGAGGTAGATTTAAGACCATTAGCAGAAAGATTAGAGGACAAAAGAGGATAAGGCTTTTTTTCCAGAATGTGTAGAGCTCTGGCACTAAGAAAGGCTAGAAATTGACTTTGCATTTAAGCAGTACTTGGGTGTATACTTGAAGGGCCCTCATCTGTAAAAGTATATTAACCTAGTAATGCGTGAGCTACACTTTTTTCCCTCCATCCCATTTGCTAATGAAATGCTCAAATCTATTTTTTTTTATCATTTATAAATTCAACTATGTCAGTGGTTTACATTGCTAGATTCTCATTCTCCTCTGTTCATAAAATAATTTTGCTGGCCATATTCAGATAATTCAGTCCCACCGTAACTGCCACCCACAGAGTGACTATTGACTTCTCATATTGAAGTTAGTGATTAAGTTATTATTGGTCTGGACCCATCCTGAATTAGGTCTCTCAAAAAAAAACTTGAAACTGAAAAATGGACAGTGGGTAGAAAAAATGCTACATCTATCAGTCGATGACCATAACATATATGAATAGATACATCACTGATGTCAAATCATCTGTGACCAAAATATCCAAGGACCACTGTAAGAGCTGAGAATATTGAAGAGATTATTAATGAAAGGTAGTTAATGCCTGTTGAGAGGGGCACTTTAAAGATCCCCTAAATGAGATTCTTAAAACTACAATGCATAATCCAGTGCAATTTTTGCATTAGCCCAATTAGAAAATGTCATCTGACAAAGCCTTTGAAGTACCCTAATGAAGCAGAAAATCTAAACTAGATCATGTCTAGATAAAAACCTTTCTCTTAATGTCAGACAAAAAGATGGATATTGACTGCAAAGGTGGTGGGGAAGGGGTGTGGAACTGCACATGTGCTTGTCTACATTGATGGTGTTGAGGTTGAGAGGGTTGAAAGCTTCAAGTTCCTTTGAGTGAACATCACCAAAAGCCTCTCCTGATCCAGCTACGTAGATACCACAACAAAGAAAGCTCACTAGCACTTCTTTCTTAGGATGCTAAAGAAATTTGGCATGTCCCCATTGATCCTTACCAATGTTTATAAAATATGCCATAAAAACCAATCTATCTGGATACTTAACACCTTGGTATGCCAACTGCTCTTCACATGACTGCAAGAAACTGCAGAATAGTGGACAAGGTTGTTAAGGCCATTTTAAATGCCATAGTTCCTTTTCAGTGTCAATGAACTAAGGATTCCTGTGAGTCACTACAGACACTGCACTTTTTCAAAGAGGCTTTCTAAGCATGTTTAATTGTTCCTCTATTCATCTGGTAAATCTGTTGACATGGCAAAGTTTGGTGTGGGTCATTTTTCTTCCTCAGTCATGTTCAGCATGCAAGCACTCTGGCATATACATTGGAGGTGACTGAGTGTAATGAGGACTCCGTCTTAGGTAGTGCGTTTGAACGATTATGAGGAAACAACATGCCTGATATGTCTTCCACGTTTTAAGCTGTTTTAGATAGTCCTTTATCTGTGGCAGGCAGGAAGGTAGGGATCACTGTTATGCAGTAGACTGTGAGCATTCTTTGATCTGAGGTCTTGACCTCCAGGCACTCTTGCCATCAAATGTCAAAAACTGTGCTTGCTCACTGAAAGGTATTAGTGAATTTCGACATCAATCCCCTTCCTTTTTTTTGAAAGGTGGTCTATAAGAAATCAAAAGTTGTCCATCTTTACATAGTTCTTGTCTTGGACCCTTTTATTATCAGGGGTGTTATACAGCAGGACAGATTAACAGATAACCTGAGTTTTGCATGTATTAAGTGCAAGGACCATTCTAGAGAATGCTTAACAAACAATGACTTGGGCTTCAGCCTCCGAAATGGTTGCATTTAGAGTTCATATATCAAGTACCCTTTTCTAGTAAATGGCTACTAGTGAGATACAGGGTTTAAGAAAGTAAGGTCTCTAAATGTATTGCAGTTTCCAAGAAATTATAAGCTGAAACTGTGAAACTTTACTTTGTAGGTATTTCATGCATGGAGTTTGTAAAGAAGGAAACAACTGCCGTTATTTCCATGATCTTTCAGCCAGCAAGCCTTCACTGATTTGCAAGTACTTTCAGAAAGGATGCTGCAGCTATGGAGATCGCTGCAGGTAAGGAGCACCAATTTCTTATTTTTGAATGATACTGGAATTTGTTCCAGAAATAGATATATTTTCTTTGAGTTGATAACTCAACTCTGTTAGGTCTTGCCATAACTGATGTATTTTAGCATGTTTAGTTATTTATTTTGTGCTTGGTACTAATGACTTTCATAAGCAAGCTCCTGCCACTTACCAAAATTGCATAAAGTTGGGTGATATTGCATTGCCCAGAAATTGAACAACTCATTTTTATTGTAATAATTTACTAAATTGATTTAAACAGCCTTTATTTTAATCTTTGGATTAGAATAAACATCCTACTGATATTTAGTAAGGATCTGTGTGAAGGGTAACGGGAGCAAATTTCATTTCATATTTAGCTTCCTTATCATGAGCTATAAAACAGCTTAAAACCTAGTAATGTCAAATATTTCTAATATTTCATTTCAATGTCAGTTAAATATCTAGGTACTTTTATTTTGATAAACTGTCAATAAGGTATTTTAAATGTATATCCATGCAGTAATGACATTTAACATGATGTTTGGGTATATTCAACAGTTTTGGATGTATCAAATTATTTTTGCTGCAATCACTGTTTAAATGCCTTGCTAGGATTCAAAATGGTGTGAGATTTTTCTAGTAAAACAATTGTAAAACTGCATACACACCAAATGCTGGTGGAATGCAGCAGGCCAGGCAGCATCTATAGGGAGAAGCACTGTCGACGTTTCGGGCCGAGATCCTTCGTCAGGACTAACTGAAGGGAAAGATAGTAAGAGATTTGAAAGTAGGAGGGGGAGGGGAAAATGTGAAATGATAGGAGAAGACTGGAGGGGGTGGGGTGAAGCTGAGAGCCGGAAAGGTGATTGGCGAAAGTGATTCAGAGCTGGAGAAGGGAAAGGATCATGGGACGGGAGGCCTCAGGAGGAAGAAAGGGGGAGGGGAGCACCAGAGGGAGATGGAGAACAGGCAGACTGATGGGCAGAGAGAGAGAAACAGAGGAGGGGGGGGGGAAACTAAATATATCAGGGATGGGGTAAGAAGGGGAGGAGGGGCATAAACGGAAGTTAGAGAAGTCAATGTTCATGCCATCAGATTGGAGGCTACCCAGCTGGTATATAAGGTGTTGTTCCTCCAACCTGAGTGTGGCATAACTGCATAGTTGTTTACATGTGTTACATCTGTTTACACACACCCAAAACGCTGGAGGAACTCAGCAGGTCAGGAAGTCATCTGTGGAAATCAATAAACAGTCAAAATTTCAGGCCTAGACCCTTCATCAGGACTGGAAAAGAAGGAGAAAAAAGCCAGATTAAAAAGGTGGGGTGAGGGAGGGAGGACAATTTAGAAGGTGACAGGTGAAGTGGAAAAGGTAAAGGGCTATAGAATAAGGAATCTGATGGCAGAGGAGAGTGGATGAAGGAGAATAGGGGCACCAGCGGGAGGTGATAGGCAGGTGAAGAGAAAAGGTAAAGGTTGGGGAGGGGATGAGGAGGGGAAAAATGACTGGAATTTGGAGAAATCACTGTTCATGTGATCGGGTGGGAGGCTACTTAAATAAAATACAAAGTGTTGCTCCTTCAACCTGAGAGTGGCCTCATCTTGGCAGAAGAAGAGGCCACAGTCCAACATGATAAAATAGGAATGAGGATTGAAAATGAAATGGTTGACCACTAGGAATCTTGCTTTTTGCGATGGAGCAAAGGTGCTCAACAAAGCAGTCCTCCAATCTATGTTGGCTTTCACCAATGTAGAGGAGGCCACAGTGGGGAACCCCAACAAATTTGAGGTGGTGTTGCCTCACCCGGAAGGACTGTTTCTGAATGAGTTGTGGGACGATATGATTGGACAGGTGACACTGCTGCCACTTGTAGAGATAAGTGTCAGAAGGGAGATTAGTGGGGATGGACAAACAGACCAGGGAATCATGGAGGTTGTGATCCCTGAATAAAGCGGAGAGTGCGTGTGGCGAGGAGAAGATATGTTTGGTGGTAGGATCCCGTTGAAGATGGAGGAAGTTGCAGATGCTCATGAGGTGATAGATGAGGAGAAGCAGAACTCTCCCTGTAAAGGCAGTGGAAAGATGAGGTGAGTACAGATGTTTGGGAAATGGAGGAGATGTGAGTGAGAGCAGCATCAATGGTGGAGGAAAGGAAACCCTGTTCTTTGAAGGAGCAGGAAGTGAAAGAACTGAGAAAAGTGAATAGCATTTTTGTGGGAGACAGTTTGTCTCCAGAGATGGGGAGAGAGAGAGACCGATAAAAGGAGAGAGATGTCAGAAGTGGACCAAGTGAACTTGATGGCAGGTTAGAAGTTGGGAGCAAATTTGATGAAATTGATGAGCTTCACATGGGTGCAGGAAGCAGCACCAAAGCAGTTATCAGTGTAGTGCAGAAAGAGTTGAGAAGCATTATCAAGTTTCTTGGAACATCGACTGTTCCATGCAGCCAATGAAAAGGCAGGCATAGCTGGGGCCCATGCAGGTGCCCATGGCTACTGCTTAAGTTTGGAGTAAGTGGAAGGAGCCAAAGGAGAAATCGGTGAGGGTGAGGTCCATTTCTCCCAGATGGAGAAGTGTGGGTGGTGGAGGCAACTGGTTGGGTCTTTTGTTGAGAAAGAAGTGGAGAGCTTTAAAGCCTTTATAATAGGGAGGGTGTATAAGTGTATAGGGACTGGACATCTATGGTCAAAATGAGACAAGTCAGGGAATTAAAAGTTGTTGGGAGATTGAGAGCATGTGAAGTGTTACAGATGTAGGTGGGAAGGAAACAGAATGAAGTTAAGCTATGTGGACGCGAGTTCAGTGGAGCAGGAGCAGGCAGAAACAGTGAGCCTACCCAGGTAGTCAGGTTTGTGGATCTTGGGTAAGAGGTAGAAACAAACAGCATGGGGTAACGGAACTATGAGTTTGGCAGTGGATGGGAGATCTTCAGAGTTGATGAGGTACTCGACATAATTAGTTTTTCTCATAAGGTAAATGTAGCCAATGGTACAGATACCTTTGTTTATAGAAAATCTTTGGTAGTGCATAATTTATTATAACATGATGCCAGTATCATTCAATTTACTTAAACCTAGTTGGTCATTACCTAATTTTCACTCTGTATTCGTTGAGCATGCCAGAGAATCTAGTGTATTTGTTGAGAGCATGAAAATGTCAAGGTTTTAACTTCATGGTCACTGAAATGCAATAAATCAAAAATAGACACTTGAGCAAATGCGTTGTCATTGCAAATGGGAATTTAAGAGACAAAGGATGAACTGATAGTATCTTTTTTTTAGAAAAATGTTTGGAAGCCTTTGAATGATAGCTTATTTATCCAAACTGTCACATCACCGCTACCACCACCCATGTTTCATAATTAATCTAACTGTTGCGTATACTATCCTTTTAATAGCTTAAACTTGACAATCTTTAATCTTGCCTAAAGGTCTCATTGTTAACCTGCATTATTTAATAATGTTTTTAAAGTACGTGGTTTTTTTGATCTGCAGAATCTTGTATGTAATAATACTGTAAACAGTGTTGCTTTGTGATGTATTCATCATTTCAACTCATGGTGGAGGAAGTGATAATTTGATCTACTGCTCCAAGAAAGGTGGAATGGAAGAAGCCAATGAAATCAATATCAAAGAAGAAAAAGTCATTGAAACAACAGTTAAAGTGCGGAATGAATTTAGTAATAATTAAATACAGCACAGTGGGAGAAGCAGCAAATCTGAAACTATTCCTATAACAAAATTTATTCTACAGTTTATTAGAATTACTTTGCTGGCGTTGCATCAGTCCGGAGAAGTGCTAGAGTCTACAATAAGAAATATGTTAAAAGAGCACGTAGGCAAAGTTTAATGGAGCTTAAAAAAGAAATAAGGTTTTGTTAATCTGCTATAGTTGAGGACATGACTACAAAATAGGTAAAGGGGAATTAGTGGATGTTGTGTATTTGGAGTTTTTAGGCTTAGTTGGTCAGTAAGGGTAGAGCACATGGAATCAGAGGTGATATACTGAGTTTATTTGAAGTGGTTAACGTAAAGAAAGCAAAGAGCGAGCTTTCTCATGTTTACTGGCTATAATTGGAGAATAATTTGTCTTTAGGCCCCAGTTATTCACCATTCATATCAATGATTGGGGTGAGAGAATCCAGTGAGTTTGATGATGGGGTTGTGAGAAGGGGGAGGATGTAATGGGGCTTCAGGATGTTGATTGACAAGCTAAGTGAGGGGGAAAAGATCATGACGGGTAATAAGGGAAAATGTGCATAAAATGGAAAGCTATTTTGCTAAATGGTGATGAATTGGAAAATGCTGATACTCAAATGGGTATTCTATATAAGTTGCTGAAAATCAACATGCATAGACACTAAGCAGTTAGATTTTATAAGTGAATTTGAGTACAAATGTGGAGAGATTTTGCTGCAGTTACAATAGGGTCTTGAAACCTGAGAAGCTTGTCATAGAGCAAATGCAATGAAAATTCATTCAATTGGTTTGTTTAGGATAGTGTCAAGTGTGGAAGATTTGGATAGGAGTCAGTCTACAATTTAGAAGAATGGAAGATGCTCTTATTGAAACTTGTAACGTTCTTATAGGGGCTCAGCAGGATAGATGCAAATAGAATGTTTTCTACTGTATGGGGAGTTTATGTCATGTTTCAGAATTGAGACCGGTTATTAGGAATAAGTAGAGAACTTGTGCATGCAAAGGATGGTGAATCATTGGAATTCGCTACCCTCAGAGTGCTGTGGAAGATTGGTCATTGAGTTGATTTGAAACAGAGATGGGTAGATTTTGAAATTCAGGATATCCAAATAGTGTAGGGGCTAAGATAGTAAGTTGGATATAAATTTGGTGAGTAGTAAAACAGATGGCTCAAATCTAAATCTGGTGATATTCACATTGAAAACAGGAATGCCAACAAACAGGACAGTGGAAGTTCCTTTAAGACTATAAGGCATAGTAGCAGAGTCTGCTCTTGACCATTGAGTCTGCTCCTCTATTCCATCATGTCTTTGTAGCTTCATTTACTAATCCAGTCTCCAAGATGATCTCTCATCAATTGTATTCCTGGCATAAAAATAAATACACTTAAGAGGGTTCAAAATAACTTCTCCAAGTCTACGTCCTGTCCCTGACTACCACATTTTCATCCCATTATCTTTCTTATAACATTTTATGTAAGAAAGAGGTAAGAAGTGCATAATAACAAGGTATTTACTGTTCTCAAAATAAGTAGTGACTCCATTATTGTGTAATAAAATCAGATTTTTTCCCCTCATCTTCCTGACAGATCAAATATCAAGATACAGTCAAGTATCATGGATCCTGGTTATTTGTTGTTTATAGTTAGTTTAATAGTGTAGAAGCAGGCCCTTTGGTCCAATGAGTTCATATTGACCTTCAACCACCCATTTACTCTAATCTCACGTTATTGACCTCCAGATTCTTAAATTCATCAACTCACTAGGTACAATTTACAGCATCCCAATTAGCCTACCAGTCTTTGAGATGCATGTGTATCCGAGTATATGGGAAGGGGCAAGAGGGGTACTTGTACATTCATGGGGTGAACAGCACCTGAGACCAGGCTTGAACTTGAGTTTTCAGAGCTATTTGGCAGCAGCTTTCCCAGCTGTGCCATCCAATTCATATGAAGAAAGTGGGGATCTAGCAAGGTGCTTGGCAGTAGCATAGAAGAGACCAGCATTTAAGTGACTAAACTATCCTTGTTAGCTATAGGTCCATATGATCACATGATATTACCAGGACCAGAGGGGCTGAGTTCAAGGGGGAGGTTACACAGGCTGAGTGTTTGGAGTGTAGGAGTGTAGGAGTCTGAGAGATGATCATAGAGGTACATAGAGGTACATGCAATTACGAGGAGCATGGATAAGGAGTGTTTTTTTTCCAGTGTTGGGGAAATTTGGAGAGTTTGTTTTAAGGTTGGAGGTAAAGAGTTTAAAAAGAACCCAAGGGGCAACCTTTTTACGCAGTTGGTGGCAGATTTATGGAGCCAGCTACCAGAGGAAGTTGTTGATGCAAGTACATTAGATACATTAACAAGTATGCGGACTGATTACAGATGACAGTAATTTAGAGGGATATAGGCCAAGTGCTGGGAAATGGAATTAGTTAGAATATACCTCTTGATTGTCATGAGTAAGTATTGCTGAAGGACCTTTCACCCAATGACAAATGGAGAATACTTTGCTTCCTGGTTTATCTGCAGATGTTGCCCTAGTGATTGTGTCTGATTTTTTTTTTAATCCTCTCCTCCTGACAGATTATAGAATAATTTTGCTAGCTGTTAGTTGGATTGCTCAATTCCTTAAGTCTTTTTTGATCTGTTCTCAAATCTGCATAATGGGGCTAAAACTCAGTCTTTGTTTATGCAAGGATACTATCAGGTGAACCAGAGCTGAGACTTATTTTGAAAATGATTAATAAAAGTTTATTTTAGAAAACAGTATCCTGAATCTTCTGCACCACTTCAGCTCCATTTTTCCCCTTTGGATTAATGTGTTTTGCAAACTGTGGTGTAATGCATCACAATGCTTGTAACTGTTAACATCATTTTGTTATTTGAGCATTTCCCTGTTTACAAAGGTTTATTGCAAGATCAAAGCTAGGTGCCTAATGAACATATGATTTCCAAATGGAGGGCAACTTCACAATGCTTAACTGTTGTGTTCCTGGAATAATCCACAGGTTGTGTTCCTTGCTTGACTACTACATACTCCTGAACTTAGCCTCCAGAATGCCCTTCCATATCAGATATTTTCCTGCAGAATTTTCCTCATTTCTGGTCCAACTTCAGTGCCTTGCTGTTCATTATATTGTGGGCCTTGCACAGTTATTAAGCCTGTTGATTGAGATAAGATCTACACTTTGGTCTACAAAATTAAAACTGCACACTTGGTAAGCATCTGTACTGTTCGCTCGTTCAGAAAATAACGAGAAATGGCAAGGATAATGATACCATCCAGTCACTGTTGTTCACTAGGACATTATCTGTCACACAGATGCTTATATCTGTGTCCTGCTAGAAAGCCTAATATATTGAGTGACAGTTTTTTAAAAATATGTGTCACACAGACAACAAAACAAAGTGAAATGTGGTGTTTTACATCAAAATCCATCAGTGAGGATTGTGCTGAGTAGCTTGTAAGTGTTGCCAAGCTTCAACACCAAGATAGCGTGCCCACAACTCACTAACCCTATGGGTGTTTGAATGTCAGTGCTGAGTCAGTAGGAAAAGGACCCATTTCTGTGCAGTAGGACTCCAAGAACGTACAGGTATTAATAAAAGCTCCTTGCTATATTCCCACCCCCACCCCCACCCCCAAAAAAGATCTAGTTGAGGTCAGATGTGGTCTATACAAATTCATGTTAAATTTTTAATCTCATAATTGTTCAAGTACTTACTCTGATCTATACATTGTAACATGTATATAAATGTTAAACTTACAAATCTATCATCTGGAATATTCCTCTTGAGAGAAATATCACTCCAGTATTTATATTCAATAGGGAAAAGGCACAGCTGCTAATCTGGGGAGCCTTAGAAAATGGACCTCTAATGCTTCTATCTTCAACATCCCTTACAAGTACTTTCTCAATCATATTCTTAAAATATATTGCTTATTCCTAGATCATACTTCAAATATATTGATAGGTGATGAAGAAAATGCTGCAGTTACCGCCCTCAAGCCTTTCACCATGATAAATGACAAACAGAGCTCCACTACCTAAGTGAACCATGTTCTCAAGTTTTGAAACTGATGCTAATTGCTTATTAGACTAGTTGTTGATATAAAAACATTATTTCTGTTGCTTTAAATTATCTCCCAGAATTAAATAATGTATTTATACATAGGACTTTGCTCTCTTTCCTACTTCTTAAATCTTTGTTCAAAAATAAAATGGCATCTACAGGTTTTCGAATGTTCGCTTTACGACAACTCGCTGTTACGAAAGGCCTACATTAGTACCTGTTTTCGCTAGCCAAAGAGGATTTTCACTTTTACGAGAAAAAGACACCCGCATTATACGTGTGTTCACCCCAAGAAAGACTACAATGACCGTGAAACCTTGTGCGGGCAGTTGTTTGTGCATGCGTGTACGTGCCGATTTTTTTCCCCTCCAGATCGATTTTGGCTCGCTGTCTTCCCGATTTTGATAGTGAAACTACTCCATACATCCAATATTTCTACTTTATATAAGCTGTACATATCATATCATTTCTGCTTTTACTATATGTTTGTGTTATTTTAGGTTTTATGTGTTATTTGGTAGGTTATTTTTTGGGTCTGGGAATGCTCAAAAATTTTTCCCATATAAATTAATGGTAATTGCTTCTTTGCTTTACGACATTTCAGTTTACAGATGGTTTCATAGGAATGCTCTACCTTCGGATTGGGGGGGGAACCTGTATACTCTCTTGGGAGGTACAACATTAATTTCATTTAGGTGGAGGTATTACAACAAACCTTAGCTTAAAAGTTCTATTTTCTGCCATGGAAAAAAAATGATGATCACCAGAAACAATTGACATCAAGTCCAGTGCTATGGTTTGGCCAAATAAAAATTGATAACAGCATTGAATGATAATCCAATTTTGTTTGTTATAAGCAAGGATTAGTTTAAAATTAGTTTATTTTCTACCAACTGCATTAATTCATTTTTTTTCAAATCCTCTTGGGTTTGCAAATACCAAGTTTTATATCAAGTAATGTTAAACTCTATTACAGAACTAATTCCACTTAAAGTAGTTCCATAAAATAAATATGAACTTCAGCTACATCTGTTACAGGGATATCTGCTGGAGATATTCATATTCTCAAATAAAATTTAACTTGTATTTCCACCCTCTCATTTCACACCTATATCATGATTCTGAGCAATGTTATCTGAAAACACGTTAGTTTCAATACGTAGATTGATGGATGCCAAGGTTTATTTCATCATTTTTTCACCCCTTTACCATCTCTAAGTTGTGAGATTGCTGGACCTTACATACTATCCAGGATGAGCAAAAATTTGTTTCAAATAAAAGAGATAATCTTTCATTGTCAGTTTACTTCAAAATATTACTTTTGAGCTCAGGATCAACTTTGTTATAAAATAAACATTTGCCTGATTATTTAAGAAATGCTAAAATGAAGACCAAACTTAGTCACAGCTTTGGGTGACCATTAACTATCCCATTTCAGAACTTTAGTTTTAATTTTACTTCTGGGTTTAAAAAATGCAATTTTACTTCTGCAACCTCCTGCTGCAAGGGTTGAATGAACGATTCAAAAATTGAGAATGGGGGGGAGGGGAGAGCTATGCTAGTACTTTCACACAAAAGGAATTCTTTTACTAAATATATTAGCAGCTGTATAATTTGTTTGCAAATATAATGTTTTTTAATTTGGAAGTATCTTCATTATAATGAGAGAATCTACAAAATCCTTTATTGCTGGGGGAAGAAAGTAAATGCATGAAATAGTAATTTGTAAATAGTTCATTCATGAAAAATTTGTATTGCTGGCATTGAACAAGTCGTAAACAGTTCCATTTTTGAACCATGTGCAATTAGGTGGGGAGTTTCAAGATTTTGAGCTAATGATGCTGGACAGCAGTGCATTTTCATGTCTAAATCAAAACATTAACCATTTTCATTGGACCAGTAGCAGATACACTAATGTGTAATGTGTATAGATGATGACACTACGCTGATTGACCTAATCTCAAATAATAATGAGGCAGCCTGCAGAGAAGTAATCTCCTTATACAGTGCTGATAACAACCTCTCCCTCAATGTCACAAAAACAAAGGAGTTGGTTGTGGACTACAGGTGAAATGGCGACAGGCTAATCCCTATTGACATCAGTGGATCTGGGGTTGAGAGAGTAAACAGCTTTAAGTTCTTTGGCATAAACATCACCGAGGATCTCACATGGTCTTTACATACCGGCTGTGTGCTGAAAAAGGCAAAACAGCACCTCTTTCACCTCAGACAGTTGAAGAAGTTTGGTATGGGCTTCCAAATTCTAAGAATTTTCTATAGGGTCACATTTTCTATGAGAGCATCCTGACTGGCTGCATCACTGCCTGGTATGGGAACTGTACTTTGCTCAATCGCAGGGCTCTGCAGAGAGTGGTGCGGACAGCCCAGCCCATCTGTAGATGTGAACTTCCCACTATTCAGGACATTTACAAAGAATAATGTGTAAAAAGGGCCCGAAGAATCCTTGAGAACCCAAGTCACCCCAACTAGAAACTAAACCAGCTGCTACCATCCCGGAAACGATATCACTACATAAAATCCAGGACCAACAGGCTCTGGGACAGCTTTCTCCACCAGGCCATCAGACTGCTTAATTCATGCTGACAGAACTGTATTTCTAGATTATATTGACTATCTATTGTACATAATACTTATTATAAATTGCACATTTAAACAGAGATGCAACGAAGATTTTTACTCATGTATGTGAAGGATGTAAGTAATAAAGTCAATTCAATTCAATTGCTAACTCTGTGTGGCTAGTTCTGTTTTCTTGTTCTATGACTCTGCTCAGAAAAACAACTGATAGAGTGGATAGCAAGGGAATATGGTTTTTTGACTGAAAACAGTAGAAATTGTAAAGAGATGCCGATGCAGATACTTCTCCAACTAAATAGTATAGACAATAGGTGCAGAAGTAGACCATTCGGCCCTTCGAGCCTCCACCACCATTCTGAGATCATGGCTGGTCATCTACTATTAATACCCAGTTCCTGCCTTGTCCCCATATCCCTTGATTCCCCTATCCATAAGATACCTATCTAGCTCCTTCTTGAAAGCATCCAGAGAATTGGCCTCCACTGCCTTCTGAGGCAGTGCATTCCACACCCCCACAACTCTCTGGGAGAAGAAGTTTTTCCTTAACTCTGTCCTAAATGACCTACCTACCTACCTACATTTTATAGAGGTGTATAAAATGATGAGGAGCACACAAAGGGTGAATGTAAACAGCCTTTTTATCCAGGATTGAGGAATAACCAGCTAAAGAAATTTAATAGGAATCCAAGGGGCAACATTTTCATCCAGAGGGTAGTCTGTATGTGAAAGGAACTACCAGAGGAAGTTGTAGAGGCAGGTACATTAACAACATTTAAAATGCATGTAGAGAGGTAATTGGATAGGAAAGGTTGAGAAGGATAAGGGCCAAATGCTGGAAAATGGGACATGCTTAGATGAGAGTGTAGATGGGAATCTTGATTTGCATGGACCAGTTGGGCTGAAGGCCAGACTCTGTGATTCTATTTTCCCTCACCATCAAACCTCAGTTAAGTTAGTAGGAGTTTGACACATTTTTGAATTATGTTAGATGCAAATTACATCCCAGTGGTGTATATATACTTTTCTCCAAATGACTCTGGAATCTTGGCCAATTGAAACATTGAAAGCCAAAATTGGTAGACTTGTGGAGGAGGTTTTAAGGAATATGTAGCAAAGTTGAGCAGTGGTAAAGAATGATGTAATTGAATGAGAGAGTGAGCTCATTAGCTAAATGGCCTATTCCTGTTGTGTTCCGGGCTGGGGTGGGGGGGGAGTTGTTATCACAGGTTTGCGTTGCATTAATTGTTACATCCCTAATTGATATACAGGTATGACCATGTGAAGCCGTCAAAGCAAGGATTGTCGGAGTTTCAGAGTGGTCCTACACCATTGGCCCCAAAGGATTCTGCCACAGCGTCAGCTACAAAACTTACTCCACTTACCAAATTAAATGGTGAAATGAGCACAAAAACAGCAGTGATTGAGGAATCCAAACCTTCAAGAACAAGCTCAAATCTGGAGGACTGGGTTAATGCAGCAGAGTTTATACCTGGACAGCCATACTGTGGACGAAGTAAGCTGATTCGACATGTTTACATGCTTGATGTTTAATGAAATAAAAAAAAACAAACAACCTGCTGTAGTATATCTCAGTTTACTGTATGTTTCAATATTTAACATTCATTACAATATTTGTAATGAGCAATTCCTTATCTACTACTTTGCAAAACAAACAAGGGCTTCTTTAATAGGGCAAGGAAAACGGTTCAGACTTGGTTTTCTTTTAAAGACATTTTGGCTTTATTTGTTGATGTTTTGTGAAAATGGAAGTTGCAATATTTAAACTAAACCAGTTCAGTTATCTAATTTATGTTAGCTATAGGATGGTCGATTATATGACTGTCTCTTGAATTACCCCCATAACAAAAAATTGTTGTGTAGGACATTTTTCATTTTGTCCCACTACTCCTTTAGGGATTCCTCTTGGAAAATATACAAAATAAGGTAACCATGGTGTAACGTTGAATCAAATTGGAACACTCACCTTTGGTGCAATGCTTTCAGGTGCAAATAGGCAACCATTCCTAAACTCTATATATGTGTGTTACTAAACCAAGTTCGAGGAAGGAGTAATGCTGCAATTATAGAACCCGTTTCCATTTTCCTGTTTTTCTTTTGTAACAAAACACAAAGATTACACCAGAAAAATGTCATGATACATTTTGCAATTGTGGTGCAGAGTCGAGCGGTCTAATTAAAAATCTTGCAGAGCTATATGTCATGTCTTTGCGTATGCAGAACTGCTTTGCTGTGTGAAAAGAATATCATGCGCTATCAGTGGAACAGCACTGGAATATTTCTGGGAACATTGAGGGGATGGTTTGGAGGGAGATGAATGAACACCCACTCAGTGAAACCTGTTTGTTGATGGCTGTTGCTCATAAGTACAAAATAAACATTTCTGGACACTTGTTAAAATAGTAGGAAATTATTCCTATTTTCATGAACTCTCAGACCACGTGACATTTTAACCAGCTTGGAAATAGACATCTCATGCCTTCAAGTGAAATAATCTTGAGGGTTATGTTGGGCTTTGTTTGGTTTCATTGAGCTGGTCCCCTCACAAATGATTTATTCATTTATTAGCTGAAAATACTACCAAGGTTGGAGTAGCTGACATTTAAAAGATGAGGTGACTTCGAGTTTACCTCAGTTGATGAAATGGAGAAGTTATTCACATCTGTTATTTTAGTGGTTGTGTATGAGATGAATATGCAGTGGTTTTTAACTTTCGCTCTTGGCTGTTAAAGACTAAACATGACTTATTGTAAAATTAATATATTTTTACAAATCAGGAATATTTATTGAACTTGAATTTGCTTTATTTATGGTTCCTAAATCAAAATCAGTTATTATTTATGTTTTGACATCTAATTTACAGTGAGACTACAGCAAAATACTGTAGATGTTGGAGATCTGAAATGCAGAAAATGCTAGAAAATGCAGGACAAGCAATGTCTGGAGAGAACGAGATGATAAAATTGGATTAATCCATTTATCCCACCCACTTTACCTCTGCCTCCCCCACCCTTATATTAAGTACTTACTGAATCTTTCTGGCATTTTCTGTATCTTGAGGCTTGCTGCGATTACAAACACTGAAGTGTTAATTTTTGTGAATCCCTTGGTCTTTTTTCCTGACCAAAATGCAACTAATTATCGAAGTCAGATGAGCTTCTCCTTAGAACCTTACAGTTCCACATTTTTAACAATGTGGCTTCTAGTAAAACAGAATATAATATTTATTAATAAAAATTAATTTGCTATGTTTGAATACAAATTGAGAACTACGTCCAACATTATTATATATGCTTATAAATTATACTCTTAAGGTGACAGGAATGAACTTTTAGCCGAAAGGGCTAGTTATAATATCCAAGTAAAACAATTTGGTGTTGTTTTAAGCTATCAATTTTAGTATTTTTTTAATCAAAGTGAATTCCTTCTGCCAGTAGCTTTTGTTATTAAAAAGCCATCAACATTTGCAATTCTTTTAAAATTTTTGTCTAGGAATTTTGGTGTGTAACGTAAAACTCCTCAAGAGGTGGATAAATTAAACAATATTTCCTTTTTTCCCCAAAAGGATTCTCAAGTGCCTGATCCAGTGTGACTGCTTGTGGATTGTCAGGTACTGAAGCAGACCTGACTGTATATACACTGCTGTTAAAACCAGAAGGGGAAACTGCAGCTCCATTTTTCCACTGTTCACCTAGTTTCAAGAGTTATGAGTTTTCATAAAAATTGGTTTTCACATATTTTACAGGGGAACAGTTCTCCCATAACCATATGAATTCCTGGTTGCATTGTTAGGTTACATTTGGCAATTACACTTTTCTTTTGAAATTTCCTTTCCTACAAAAGAAATTGCGCACCTTTCAGGTCTTTATATATCCAATGCCTTCCGCAGCCAAAAGGCAGCAGACTTCTTCAAAGAATACTTCGAAGCTGGCAGCCTGGATATGAAGTTACTCAGTTTGATTCTTTATTATTGAATACTTGAAAATTTAATAACCGTTGAAATTAATAGCAGTTGTCTCATACATGTCATCTTCACATTGATGTTAATAAGGTGTAAACTTGGTGACCTTCTTGAATTAGCATTTTCATGTGCAGAGACAAATGTCTTTTATTTTTAAAAGTCAGGCTTCTTTAGGAAATTTTTGTGAACTTTGACAATATAATTCAAAACTGTAAATTATATGAGAGGGAAGTAGCATTATTATACTTAACTGTATTATTCCATTCTAAGTATTGAGAAAGGATAGTATGATCAACCCAGGACCAGACCTTATAGTCTGATTTACTTGTTGAATTTACTGAAGAAATCCTAAAAAGTGAGACTTCAATTTTAACTAGTGTTAAAATCTGTTACAGAAAGTGGTAGTAAATTTTAAATTTGTAGTTTTGATATTTTAAAACTTATTCATTTGGTACTATTGTTTTCAACTAACTGTTGGTTATGCAAGCTTGTCTAGCATATGAAATCTTATTCACTTTGGCAAGTATTTAAGGAATCAGAATAAAATTAATTTGTCTTTTGAGTTTAATGGTGGATTGTAATTTATTCAGCTGTTTGTTGACAATTAATTTCACTGAATAGCTTTCCAAAAAAATTCTATAAAAATTATTGCACAAACACCTTTTGACTGGTTGCATATATTTGACAACTGGTATACGGAGCATTTATTCACAAGCATGATTACAGCAAGGAATAACTAAGGAGGCAGCTGAATTGAAATAGAATACTGCAATCAAGCCACCATCTCTCTGAATCACACTGTTAAAGTCACTCTTCACCTAACTACATGGTTGTGAATGTTTAAGTGCTGTTTTTTCCTCTCTGGTCAGTTACCAGCTTTCTTTGCATTCCAGGTGTGGTAGAAAGCTGTTGTACTCTTGCAGTATGGAATCCATAACCACCTTGCTTGTTCACTTGCCCTTGAAGTGCGTCTTATTTTGCAGTGTATAGAAATGACTTTTAAAACATTATGTTTACTAAAGTGATGTTTTATCAATTTAAAACAACTTTTTGCCCATGCAATGCATGTCTCAAGAATTATATTTACAGTTGTAAAAATGCACAGTCATAATTTATTTAATTTTATCAGATTCCTTTCAATATGTAGTCCATTTTTGTCTTCCCTGGTGTCTGTTATCTAGAGAGTGAGTTAGACAGATTAGCTTGTAAATGTTTTATGACTTGTGCTAGTCATTGATCACTCTCTTCGGGGCTCTGAGATGAAGTAACCTTTCATTCCAATTCCATCATATCCCATGTAAAGTGAACAACTGTTTAGATTTGTATTTAATGTCATCCCTTCTACATAACATGCTTTGTTCCTTTAGATCGCTCAAAAGATTCCTTATGTAGTTTCTAAAAAGGTTAAGTTATTTTGGATTTTTCCATTCAGTTTTTTGTTTAGTAGGAAGGGCATTAGAAGCATTTTCAGAGATGGGTGGTAATACATGGATTGAATGACAAGTTGCGGATTGATTTACTGTTTAGTTGGCATGATTAAATTGCTGCTGATCAGCTGAATTGCCTCAGATAATAAAATCTTAGAATAGTTTAAATGTAGCAAATAAGATGTATTTTGAATTCATTCTGCGACTTGATTTGCAGCTACTGACCTTTTTTTAGGCCTTGAACCATTTTGCATGAGTGTCAGGTGAAATGCAGGCATTTGCATAAAGAATGTTTGGTCATAGAAAAATGTTATTCTGTGCACAATTTGTAAACCTGTGTCACGATTTGTTGTTTTTTCCTGTATATTTGATTATTTTAATGTTTTTGTTTGAAAGAACCTAAATCTTTGTAACTTCCTTTTAGCTTCATCCTGCTCTTCGAAAATAGGAAGAGGGATTACAAACCTGAGGTGTATGCTGCAGTTAATACAGCAGCTTTAATGTAAATATTTGAGATAAACTTTTTTTTTCTGCTGAGTTTCTTCAGTGTCAAATCAGAACAAGCATTTGTCGTCATTAATAATGTGATAATTTCACTGCATTGGATCCAGCAAACTATATTTACCAGTGCCAATCATTTTGTGGTCACTGACTATTCTTTTTGATCTGGGCTAATAAATTGCTGGAAAGTAATTCCTTAAACATTGAAATGATGGTGCTACATGTGTCTAATCAGCAGCTTGCAAGAAAATCAAAAACTAGAGTTGTGCAAATTGACAAGATTAATGAAAGATGTTTTTGTTAAGCCGTTTAGTGAATCGCTGGTTAAATTGTTAAACCATCTCCTCTCTTTTTCCTGAGTTACAGTCACCTCAGAAATACGGTACTTGAACTTTATAAATCAGTACCATCTGAAAGGATGTGTTACACTTTCAAGTCGGGTAATGAAGGTAGTTTGAAATTGTTTACAACTTCACTCTGTGACAACACTGGTGCCAAGCTGTTCTGGCACTTGCCCTTCCCTTGGACTACATCAGTGGCGTGGAGAGGGGGAACCCGCTGCATGGCAAAGGCCAGTTCTTCAAACCTTCCCACCCAGGCTTGCGCCCAGGAGAGGACACAGTCCACCAGAGGCGCAAACCCACGATCCCCTGGGATCAACGGCTGCCTACCACCAATGAAGGTGAACATTTCTAGTCATAGACTTTAAGAAAGAGGCAGGATTAGAGTCCTAGGCATCAGACTCTAATCAAAATTTGATGATGCTTCCATGGCATGCCTTTGGTTGAGAATTTATTGAAGGTATTTGTTCAGGCATTGGCTGCAATTGAGACAAGGGAGTTGTGCCTTGCAATAATTGTCAGTATGCTGACTGGCTTACGTGCAGCTGAGTATAATCTATAACTGATATCATATAGAATGCACATTATTTTTTGAACCAGTTGTTACTTTTGTATCTAATCATCAATAGTTTATTCAAAAGAATTCTCTCTTGGATTTTTTTAAATGTACAATATACAACCAGGAAAGTATTATACACATTATTCTCTTTTGGGCATATGTGTGGCTAACCATAATACATGAATTAGATTCGAAATCGAGTAGATTGGTTTGTGCCATTTGCTAAAGACTATTTGACACTGAAGATTAATTTGTATTTGTTCCCTATTAATTAGGAATTTACAGCAGGATTCTTGAATTTTTCTGGTGTTTATTTAAACTGCTGAGCACTCTTGTCCATGTTCTCCCACCACAACTGCTACCCTTCACCACCCCATGAACGTTCAAAGTAAAAAGTTCTTGTTAGTAAATATAATCAAGATCTTACAGGATTTAATTATGAAAGGTTGCTTAAACTTGGTTTGGATTTTCTTGTATAATATTAAGTATGGAGCAAAGGATTTGATGCAGCAGGTACAGCAAAATTATTTCCTGTGAAAAGAGTGGGAGGAAAATTGAAGGGAATAAGTCTAAAGCTGTTGTCATTTGAATAGGAAATTGAGAAAACTTTTTCACACAGTAAGAATATGACATTTTCAAAGGCTGTTGTGAATATTATAAAGTAATTATGAATATACAATGGATTCTGGTTAATTGGGTTCACTGAGCCAGCCTTTTATTTGGGGCAACTCTAAAAGAATAAAAATTAAATCAAGAAAATAGCTGGGATCCCCTCATTTATTTGGGACACTATGCTGCTTAATTGGGGCCGAACAGTTTCTAACAAGCATTTCCGTGGCTGCTAAACACTACACTGTGCTTAGAGTATTAGTTGCGTGTGTTTGTGTTCAAAAATCAGTGATTATTGTCACTGATAGTTGATAAGAAATAAGCAGTAAGACAATTCAGAACTGTCTTGCTCACTGTGATTTCAAGTAATCAGGCTTGGAGATAACAGAAACGGCTGGGAGTGAAAATGAAACAATTTAACTATTTCATCAAGTTAGGAATTACAAAGGTATTGTTAATTATTTTGAATGTTGCAATGAAAATAAAGATTTGGAGGATGCAACCATCTAAAGCATTGTATGAAGGCAGTCCATTATCTGCACCAGGAGACTGCATGGATTTTATTCATTTACAGTCAATTATAAAAACACACAGATGAATTCCTCCATCGATAACTATTAGGAACTAAGACACAGTTTTATAGTACTGAAGGTTTGGTACTATTCTAATTTCTTCTGTATTTCTTTTAAATACATAAATCATTATTCATTAAACTGTAATTTTTTTATATACCTTTTAACTATTTCCAAGAAACTTTGGCTAATTGAGCCAAAATATACTGACCCTGATGATTCCCAATTAACCAGAATCCACTACAGTATATTAAAAATGCAGTGGATATTTTATGGTGTTAATTGGTTTTAAGGCCATAAGATGTAGAAGCAGAAGTAGGCCATTCGGCCCATCGAATCTGCTCCGCTATTCAATCGTGGGCTGATCCAATTCCTTCAGTCGTCCCCACTTTCCTGCCTTCTCCCCGTACCCTTTGATGCCCTAGCTAACCAAGAACCTATCTATCTCTGCCTTAAATGCACCCAATGACTTGGCCTCCAGCCACTCGTGGAAACAAATTCCACAGATTTACCACCCTCTGACTAAAGTAATTTCAATGCATCTCAGTTCTAAAATGACCTCCTTCAATCCTGAAGTCTTGCCTTCTTGTCCTAGACACCCTTACCATGGGAAATAACTTTGCTGTATCTAATCTTTTCAGGCCTTTTAACATTTTGGGCATTTTAACACTTTTAACATTTCTATGAGATCACCCCTCATTCTTCTGAAGTCCAGGGAATACAGCCCAAGAGCTGCCAGACATTCCTCATATAGTAACCCTTTCATTCCTGGTATCATTCTTGTGAATCTTCTCTGAACTCTCTCCAATGTCAGTATATCCTTTCTAAAATAGCCCAAAACTGCACACAATGCTACAAGTGTGGTCTCACGGGTGGATTATAGAGCCTCAACGTCACATCCCTGCTCTTATATTCTATACCTCTAGAAATGAATGCCAACATTGCATTCACCTTCTTCACAACCGACTCAACCTGGAGGTTAACCTTTAGGGTATCCTGCATAAGAACTCCCAAGTCCCTTTGCATCTCTGCATTTTGAATTCTGTCCCATCTAAATAATAGTCTGCCCGTTTATTTCTTCCACAAAAGTACACGACCATACACTTTCCAACATTGTATTTCATTTGCCATTTCTTTGCCCATTCCCCTAAACTACCTAAGTCTCTCTGCAGGCTCTGTTTCCTCAACACCACCCATTCCTCCACCTATCTTTGTTTCATGACCAAATTTAGCCACAAATCCATTAGTCCAAATCATTGACATACATCATAAAAAGCAACAGTCCCAACACTGACCCCTGTGGAACCGGCAGCCAGCAGAATGGGTCCCTTTTTTCCCACTCTCTGTTTCCTGCCGATCAGCCAATGCTCCACCCATGCTACTAACTTCCCTCTAATTCCATGGGCTCTTGCTAAGCAGCCTCATGTGTGGCACCTTGTCAAAGGCTCTCTGAAAATCCAAGTACACCACCTCCACCGCATCTCCTTTGTCAACCCTGCTTGTAATTTCCTCAAAAAATTGCAGTAGGTTAGTCAGGCAGGATTTTCCTTTCAGGAAACCATGCTGGCTTTGGTATTGAGGCACATAGTTTTAAAGTAGGAAAATAGAATCGGGTACAGATTAGTCAGGATCTAAATGAATAATAGAAACAGCTCAAAGGACTTGCTCCAATTCTTTTAGCTCTTTCTCCCCCTTTCCCCATCTGACTTTGCTTGCTGCAGCTTTATTTTTGCCTTCTTTCTTGCTATCTTGATTATTTTTAAATAAGGTATCAGTCCAGAATTGATTATTGTAAAGTTTTGCCCTTAATTTGCGCAAATATTCCAAAATGCATATTTAAAGCAAAGTGTTGCAACAATAGCAAAGATTCTATAAAGGGGTTATTAATATTGAGCAAATAAAGTACATAGAACAAAGTACATAAATTGCCGAGTAAAGTACAATTGCAGTGCATAGTCAATCGGGGTGGCATGATAAATATTGTGATCAGTTATTGAGAAATGTGTGTATAAGAAAACTTGTTCTGGATTGGAATGATACTGCTACTTTAGAATAGTAAGCAGTTGAAAGTGTTTCATTACTTCTTTCAACTTTAAAATAATGTAAATGTCAGTTAAACCTGGGAAATGATAAACTGCACAGGGCAATACAAAAATTGTGATATATCCTTAGTTTTAAAAAAGAAAACTAAGAAATCAATTTCAGGATTTGTGTTTACTGATATCTGCTAACATTGATTATTAAATCATTTCCTGATACTGCAGTGCTGTCCAAGCATCTCTGTATTCTTCACTTGCAAAAGTAGTTATAAAATATTTTTTGTCATGTGTATATCAGCCAATATTATTTTAATAAAATGATCCTTCAGCAACTTGATGCTAGTGGATGTGATTGCCCAAAAAATTCTACAGCCTGATTTCCAGTCACAGAATGCAGTGCTCTATCATACAACTGTTCAAATGCTCAATAAATGCAAAATATGCTCTATATTTGAGGAATAATGTATGAGCCTCATGAGGTAAGAAAGCATCCTCCAAATATGTAGCAAAGATTTCCTTTAAATTTAATCCTTTGGAATAAGTATTTTGATTTGGTGTTTACTGCTGAATGTAAAAACATCTATGATTCCAGGTGTTTTAATTTTCTTATGCAATCCTAAAATTGCTGACCATCTTTACAGTGTCAGCTTTTTAAATATTGTGCAAGTTGTTTGAGAACATTTGGTCCTATGGCTTATGTTTGAGTTGATTTTATTACTTATGTTATGTAGAAATGATCCTGGACTGACTGAATTACCTTTAGCTTAGGCATTGATTTTGTTTTTAGCCAAAATAATATTTAAAAACTAAAGGCATGTCCTGTTATAAGGTTTAAAGTGTTCTAAACCTTTAATAAGTATCAAGACATAACTGACTGGAAGTGGTATTTTAAGTTAACTTTTATTGTAATGGTTTTTGTTTTCTTATTTGTAAAATAGCTCTTCAGTAATGATGCAGCAAACAGTAGTAATGTTTTACTGATAACATTTCAGAAATAATCATAGCTATTATATTTCTTTGATTTAATAAAGAAAATTAAAAATCAACATCCTGTGGTTTATGCTGCTTTTATGGAAATTTGTAATTGATAACAATACAGGTGAAAGGTGTGAATGGCCCAGGAAGCTGCGACTCTGGAAATTTTACACTTTCTTTGGATCCTTGTAATGAAAATATCTTGGAGAAGAGCTGAGTTTTTGAGTGAACCAAATACAGAGAAGGACTGTAAAAACAACTACTTGATTATACACTGATATTAATACACTAAATGCTTCCTTTTGTGACATCATAAACTTGAATATTAGCTGTTCCAACACCAGCAGCGTTTGGCCTGCTACTACATTTAACATTTTGTTCTTGTGTATATACAGCAAACTCACTTTGCAATAGTACTCCATACTAGGGAAAAAACAAGTTATTATCCATTTAATGGTAGAACCTTGTTTGGAATTTTCTAAAACAGCACTTCACTCAAACATCTAATTGAACTTGAACCAAGGAATTGAATCCACACCAAATAATAAAGTTGTTTTGTTCTAGATAAGGAGCTAGTCTTGGTGCCAAAAGGAACAGCAACAGGCTTTGTAGGATCTGTCTAGCAAGAAATTATAGAGAGAAGATGAGGGATTATTGAGTTACCTGCAAACTTTCTTGAACTTAAAAATTGTAACAACTCTGGCTAGTTGTGATTGAAATTTTACAGCCCTGGTACACGTGGACAGGAGTCATATACAAGCCATACATGATCTTTTTGTCTGCTGTTTACTATACATAGCGGAGTTGAGAATGAGATCTATCTGACTCGTACAATACCAGATGTGAGTGAATTGTTACCTATTTTTAAACCTGGTCTACACATTAATCTGCATGTATTTTGATAATTAATAGTCAAAAATAAGATTGTACTGCTGACAATTTTATTTGCCTGAGACAAGCTTGTATTCTATCATGTGTGCAATAAATATCTGCTAGTAATGGCTTATAGAAATCTAGGTTGAAACTGTTCTGAGAAGTAAAATGATGGCTGTATTTTGAAAAATGTTTTATCTGATTTTCTTGCATCCATGTAAAAATATCAGCCATATAGTTTGTTGTTTTGTGATTCTACTGTTGTGCCTCCCATGTGTTTTTAAAACAAAAGGTGCCAGTAAATTGCCCACTTTGATCTCATTAAATGATCAGGAGGTCAGAGATAGCTTAGGGCTAGGAACCCTCTCCTTTCTAGTAGAAAATGCTTAAGCTTTCATTTACTTGGGCCTGAACTTTAACAATTAGAGTTGATTAGTATGTTGGGCCTGTAGACTATTTCTATCCAGGTTGAATGGTAGTGTACAAGTAATTTGGGAGCAAGCTCCTCCTTAGAATGTAATCTTTGTAGCTTGCTCATCTCAGACATTGTAAATAAAACATTTCTTTCTCCTTCAGGAGAAGGTTACTAACTGTTGCTCATTAGGTGCTCACGATCAACATTTCTGGAATACATGCACACTACATTCTGGAATTTTTGTTTAAGAGAAGCTTTAATTAGTAACTAAGTTTGGCAACCAAATTAACTCCTCATCCACCCACCTCAACTTCCCCATCAGAACATTACTGCCTTTTCTTGCGTCATTTCTATAAGTCTATTGGATGATATTTTAATATGGTCTAAATAGTGAATTGAAATTGGACTTTTGATACACTATTGTAAGGTCCTGTTGGTAATTAGTTACAGGATCATTTAAAAATTCTCATTACAGCTGTACCAACTTACCAGGAAGCAAGAATGGAAAAGTTAATAATAGAAGAGAGCATTGAGGCCACACAGACTGTTGAAGAAGTTAAGAAACAAATGTGTCCATATGCTGCTTTGGGAGAGTGCCGATATGGTGTGAACTGTGTTTACCTCCATGGAGATGTATGCGATATGTGTGGCCTGCAGGTTCTTCACCCAACTGATGCCTCTCAAAGATCAGACCACATAAAGGCAAGTAATTGAACAACAAGGAGAGAGTTATATTGTGCTTAAGATCCTTTAAATTGGTATATGATGGTAAAATGAAGACAGGTTTAAAGTGTGGTTAATCACCTTGCCTATTTGTTCCATTTGTAATAAAATATAACTGCTGGATTAAAATTTGCACTGGAATTCATATTTGAGCCATTTGCTCTACACCAATTCCTCCTGCTGCTTGTTCATATTTAATACAGCTAATAGTCCATGAAACACTGGATTTATTTAAACTATCTGTAGTAATGCTATACTGAAGCCAAAGTATATCGAACTATGTAGCTGATGGCAAGATTATGGTTGTAAACAGTGCTAAGGAATATGTTAAGTAAGTTTGAGTACTTCAGAAGTTAGATTTTGAATTATGTATTAGAATATTTGAACATATTGATTTTAATTATGTATGGTTGTAATCTTGGATGCTATTTTTGATTGAGATTTTAAGCAAAAATCTTAGAAAATGTAACATTTTCATGTAGCGTTTACTTTTAGAATGTGAATGTCAACAATGTTTAATTTACATTTCTTAAAATTGCAATATTGCATTTTTTGACTTTTTATAGGCTTGTATTGAGGCCCATGAGAAGGACATGGAACTATCTTTTGCCATTCAACGCAGCAAGGACATTATATGTGGCATCTGCATGGAAGTAATATACGAGAAAACAAATGCAAGTGAGCGGCGTTTTGGAATCATGTCCAACTGCAGTCATACCTACTGTCTCAATTGTATTCGAAAATGGAGGAGTGCTAAACAATTTGAAAATAAAATTGTAAAGTAAGTCCTTTGAAAAGACAAATCTCTTGAGCCTACTTTGTTTTTCAATAAAGATCAAAAATGTTATACTTCCTATTCCTGCCTGTTCTAAGTAAGCTTGTACCACTTTGCTTACAAAATATTTAACTTTGCATTAAAATTCTTCCAAGTCTTTGTCTACTCAAGCTCCAAAGACTCCTAATTCTCAGAGGGCAATAAAACTTGCCTTATCTGTCTTAAATAGATGACCTCTTTTAAATTTGGATTGAAATTTTCATTTATAATTGCTTAGCTTTAATTTATAATTACTGATGTTTGTGTTGCAGATCTACTCTCAGTAATTTACTGTCCTGTCTATATACATTCTTTCAATTAAATTATATGTTCAAATTTGCTTTGGAGGAGAAAGGGTCCCAGAGTGCATCCCTCAAGCAATTAAAAAACATTCTAACTAGTTGGAGTGGGTTGCTGCAGTGGTGTGGTGCAATGTTGCACCATTGTCTCTATATCTACAGGACATGTCAGGTAAAGTTTACTTGAATATGGGAAAAGATTCAAGCCAAGTATGAATTCATCAAAAGGAAAACCAGAAGACAAAATATATTTATCACTCTTCCGGTAATTTAAGTTTAAGCAAATGACGGAATCCTAATTTAGTTGTTTCCAGTTCAGAATGCAAATACTGTGTTGTGCTGCTATCCATTTAAAGTCATTAAAATTTCGGTTTCTGTGTGAAGTTACATATTCAGCAGTTTTCTGATTATGTAAAGAAAATTAGGCCTTTCTTTAACTTTCCTGTACATCTCAGATAGATTTATAGTATTGCCATTGTAATTCTTCACCATTTTATTTTTCAGATCCTGTCCGGAATGTCGAATTACATCAAATTTTGTCATTCCTAGTGAATATTGGGTGGAAGACAAGGAAGAAAAACAGAAACTTATCAAGAAGTATAAAGAAGCAATGAGGTAAAATTGACTATGATACATCTCCAGTCTAAGTGTTTATATTATTGCAGCCACTATTTTTTATATGTTTTCTGTTTCCCATACTAATGTTCATGTAGTCCTACAAAACTTAAGTACAGAAAAAAATATGCAAATGTAGTTGTACCATCTTTATAATTCATTTTGCCTAAAATTATAATGCTGATTAAGTCAGTGACCAGCAGTAAATGGGTGTAGATTTGCTCATTCTTGCTGCCCTTCCCTGTATTTTTCATATATTGACTGTATCTCAAGCTAGACAAGACAGAAAGTGGAAATTAGCTTAACCAGTTGGAACTTGAAGAATGTCAAAAATGTACCCCTCTTAGTTTTTATCTTATTAGCACCAAAGCATCTACTTTAAAACAACCGTCCATGTACACTAAGCATTACATGTTTTTAATGCTATTGTGGAAGCTTTTGTTCCTATACAGGAAGTTCTATGTCATCAGAATCTGGTTTATTATCACTGACTTACAATGTAAATTTTATTGTCCTGCAGCAGCAGTATTGTGCAAAGAAATAAAATTACCGTAACTTGCGAAATATTTAGTACAAAAAGAATAATGAGATAATATTCACGGCAGAGAAGAAGCTGTTTTTTGTTTTGCTGAGTGTGGGTCTTTATGCAAAATGCAGTTAAAATCTCAGAGCAAGGAAATGAAGAATATTTGCTGTAGAACACCAGCTAATGCTGTACTTAACTGTGGAGGAAATTTTGTATCAAATCCTGATTCCTATTTTATGCAAGAAACATTCTTTGGGTCTTCAGTATGTTGAACTGTGTTAATGATCTAGTTAGGATTGGGAGGATGTAATGTGAATCCTTGATATCCGTGTTAAAATGGTGTATGTCACTGCCAAGGACTGGAATTGTTGCCATTGAGTAGGAGGCAGAAAGCTTCCTTCTCAATCTATTACAGTGCAAGAGTAAAGGTATTCACAGCATTAACAAAAGGAGTTCCAAGATAGTTCTGTTGATGACAAAGTATGATCACATACTGAATATTCGTGCAACTGAAGGTAGTGTCTGGCTTTGAGCAAGAACCAGATGAAACAGGGTGGTAATGTGAGTTTTGAAGAGGAAACTTGTTTCAAGAGGATATGGATGGCCAAGTGAGTGAGCAGATGAAATGTAATATGGAAAAAATGAAGTAACTACTTTGTTAAAAAAAAATACAGAAAATAAGAGTGTTACTGAACTGGTAAGAGGTTGAGAATTAGTGATGTTCAAAGGGATTGACTTGGTGTTCTTGTGCACAAATCGGTGAAATAGAAGGTGCAGGTACAACAAACAATAGAGAACCAAGAGGTATTTTGACCTTTGCTGTACAAAGATTTGGTTACCAGGAAAAGCATTTTATTGAAAATTGATAAAACCATGGTGAGACTGGAACTGGGGTTTATCTACAGAATTGGTCTCCCTACCCAAGGAAAGATATATTTGCCAATAGATGCAATATAAATAAGATTTATCAGATTGTTTCCTGGGATTGTCATGTGAGGAGAACTTAAACGGACTTACATGCATTCTAAGGCAACATGAGTGAATCTGCAGATGCTGGAAATAAATAATAACACAAAATGCTGGCAGAACTCAGCAGGCCAGACAGCATCTATGGGAGGAGGTAGTGATGACTTTTCGGGCCGAAACCCTTCATCAGGAGTGATGAAGAGTTTTGGCCCGAAACGTCGTCACTACCTCCTCCCATAGATGCTGTCTGGCCTGCTGAGATCTGCCAGTATTTTGTGTTCTTAAATGCATTCTCTTGGGTTTACTGGAATGAGAGGTGATTTCATTTGAAACATTTGCAATTCTGAAAGTGCTTTTAAGTGTGTATGTTATTGCTAGGGGATATGGGGTGATGATAATATAAAATTGCTGTTCATCTTAATGATGGAAGTCATGCCAGAGGCAAAGTGGCCTATAACTACTTCCATTCATTCCTTAGAAGATTGTCGTTTTCCAGCTTGCATGGCATTATTGTTGGCAATAGCCACTGTTGAAAACTCTTCGAAGTGCTGTAATGTTTAACGTTGAAAACATTCTGCACCTGTGCGCTGGTGATAAAAAGGAGTGAATATTTAAGATGTATTACTTTGTGCTGCTCGAGTAAATTGGTTTTCCCTGGATGATGTTGACCTAACGTCTGACCAATTCTAACAAATGAAGTATGTTCTATTAGGCTTCTTTTCTGCACCTAGTAAAAAGGCTTGAGGATATAGGCATGTCATAATGAAGAATTCCTGACGAATGGTGCCTGACTTGCCTCTATAATCAATAATAGTCCAATTTAATTTCCTGAATAGTGATATTTTGTTTTGAGTAACAGTTATTGACTATTGAGCAGAGGTGCTATTGGTGAGCATCTGTGTTGCTTGAATTTTTCTCCAGGATCAGGAGATGTGACTGGAACTGAGTACAGCCATCATCTTATATATTCAGTTTCACACTTTATAATGGAGAAAGGTCATTTATGAAATAACTCGATACCTGGATTAAGAACTCTGCATTTTGGAGCGCCTGCAGCAATCACTGGAGACTAAATTGTCCTCCAACAATCATAGCCATGTTCTTTTTTTTCTGATACTTATTTTTTTTGCTATGGTTATATTTTAAATATTTGAATCCAGCCTTGATGTTGAGAGTAGTGAAATTTGTCTCAATTCTAAAATTCTGCATTTTGGATCAAGTCTGCAATGAGCTCTGGAGACTGTATGAAATCCAAGATGATCATAGAGCTAGGGGTCAGTAGGTTGTGCTTCATAGCACTGTCAATGAACTCTTCTATTATTCTGCTGGCAATAAATTATTCAATTAGTTTTGTTCAACATTTTGTACACAGGAAGCAAGGAGGGCCGTCCATCAAACAAAATTTGGTCCTTCAGTATAGGGTGTCAACCTAGCTTTACAAAGCTGCATTCTTAAGGATCAAATGGGCAATTTTCCATTATTGTAACTATACAGAAGCTGGTTCTAAAGCGTAGCTTCACCGATGTGACAGTGCTGTGGCTTGTTTTGGCTGTCACCATCTATGACAGTGATAGCCTGGCAGTTGAGTCCTTCAGAATTCTGCTAGCTTTGCCATTATTGGTGATGTTGACTTAGTCATAGTAGTAATATAGCAATCGAAACCGACCCTTCAGCCCAAGCTATCCATGCCAGCCAAGATGCCCAACTAAGCTTGTTCTATTGGCCCTCAATTGTCAGTTGAGGGAGTGCAGAAGGTCATGACATCGGTAAAGCAGAATTAATAATGAAGATACTTGGGACTATTCATTCCTTATTGTATAACTCTTCAGCCCTCTGTGCAAAATGGTGGTGAATTTGGAGATGTTGGCTGAAATGTGTGATTGCTCTGCCCAATAACTGCATGAATTCCATTGCAAGTCTAGAAATGGTGTATTTTTGCAGAGTTTTGTTGAATCTCATGCCTAGGATCAATTTTGGTAATCCTTCCAACTTTATTGTATTGGCTTTGATTTAGGTCGTTTGTTGGAATTGTGTGGCTTTCTAAAATTTCAGAATCTGCCACATTGCTGTGGCTCTGGATACACCAGACAAGTAATAAATATCAGTGAACTAGAAAGGGCTTTTATGTGGTTATTTTTGTTATGTTTATCACTTAATTTCATTTAAGTGAATTACTGCATTAGCGGAATTTTGGTTTGTAAATGGGCAGCTAGTAAAATTGCTGCCTCGGAGTGCCAGGATGCTGAGCTCGGCTCCTGCTGTGTGGTGTTTTGGCTTTCTTGCTGTGAGTTTCTTCTGGGTGCTCTGATTTCTCCACACATCACAAAGATACCTGAACTGCTAACTGCCCACTTTAAGTCCAAATTCAAGTTCCTTCCACTCTTGAAAATTATTACATTCTTCATTACAAATTATTTCTTTGACATTTTCTGCTCTTGTATCACATAAAATTAATCAATACTATGATATTGTTAAATCCCAAATCTGAAATTAATTCTACTCAAATCAAATTCTAACAAAGAGATATTCAGTAAAATGGCCAGTATATTATTTGGCTTGGTTTCAGTATCTTCAGTAAAAGAATCTGCTGACAGTCTTGGAGAAGTTCATGTCCATACTGTAGCCAAGTGCCAGTTCCAGCACAGATCAAATGGATTTCCATGGCCATTACTTGAATCAGAGCAACATTGATGCTTTTTGTGAAAACCAACACAACAGAACTTGGGTCATTTTCAGATTTGTATTTAAGCCACTATATTGAATCAGAGGCTTCAGGGAATTGGTTTCTACAGTATAAAGATGCAGTTACGTAATGTGAGCTTGATGATACAGGTAAGGCACCAAAGTGCATTCAAGTAGACAGATGGCATTTTCTGATTGTGCTTAACATTGATTCATTGTTGGTAATGCTTCCCATGCAATTAATAACTACTGATAGGACTATGTGAATTAAAAATGACTTGATTTATAGATGAATGTTGCTGTACCTACAGATGCTTTCAGAATTTGTTCAGTAAACATTTATCTTTTGCTCTGCAGCAATAAAGCGTGTCGATATTTTGATCAGGGGCGTGGGACCTGTCCCTTTGGAGTGAACTGTTTCTACAAGCATGCATACCCTGATGGCCGCTTGGAAGAGCCTCAACCACAAAGGAAGCCAATTGGATCAATGGGTAGATACCGGGTAAGGACATTATAAAAAGTCACCTGTTTTAAGAAAGTTTACTTGTGTTATTGCTTGTATGAGTAGTTAAAAGGAGATTTAAAAACCCAGAAACACTCAGTAGATAGTGAGAGAGAAACAGTTTCAGATTGCTGACCTTACATCAGAACTAATTGGAACCTATTATGGAGCATCTGGAGCTACATCACATATTGTTTCTAACCAACTGATGTAGAACAAAACTATGATAGATGTGGATTTTCATATTTATCCATATTTTCATGTAGATCATGTATTAATCCTTATACTAAATTGTATGATATTAATATAAAATAATTTAAACTGCATATGTTAAAAGCTCTGTTCTTTATCTGAGAGAAAATTATACTTTAATTTCATTTGTAAATGCCACCTATTAAACGCAACATGGAAATATTAAATCATCCTCATTTACATTAGAAATCATCCTCATTACATTAGTTTTGTGTTATTTTGTATCAGTACAATTGGAAGGCAAAATTGAGATGACTTTCCTTCATTAATCTCATTACTATGTTGTTTCTTGACGTCTACCAACTTCATGAAGTACATCAAAGAAGTCTGAATGTATCTGTTCAGACTGGGGGAGGAAAAAAAGCATAATTTTAAGTTTTATCGTTGTGGTGTTGGTAAAATGAAGAAAGTGAATAATTAATCCATTTAGTCATCAATCTGAAATAAGGTAACAATATACTCTGGAGGCTAATTCAACATCAACTAGTTGTTAATTCAAGCTTTTGAATTGTTTACAACCATATGTTTTGTCACAGAACCAACGGAGGGCACATTTCTGGGATTTCATTGAAGAGAGAGCAAGTGCTGATTCCTATGAAGATGATGAAATGGTCACCTTTGAGCTTGGTGAAGTGCTACTAATGCTTTTAGCAGATGGTCCTGATGATGACTTTTCAGATTCTGGTGATGAGTGGGACTTGTTCCATGATGAAATGGATGTTGATTATTATGAATTTGACCTATAGCACCCAATGTTGATTTTGGACTGTCTGTTCTTTGTTTCTTTAGACAGTAGCTTTTCCTGTGTTGTGGCAGTGCCATATTGTCTTAGGCAGGCCAAGCACTCTGGGTGCAGTTTCACTTTGGACGTTTGTGCAGAGTTCTTTGTCAGTAGTACATCAAAAAAGAAACTTGTTCCTTGTAAGTTAAATTAACTTGCTTTGCTCAAGGTGATAAGGTATAAGATAAATATAGCAACTGACTATATTTATTCATGTGGAAATAGAGATGGGTTTAGGTACCTGACCTAACATTGGGTATCTGTCCTTGATGGTTCTGAAAGTGATATTAACACTTACAAAACCCTGAGATCAGCAAAGGACCACGTAGACCTTAATTCATCTGATAGCTTGTGTTATTCCATATGACACGCTATCCACGCTCTGCATTTGTTTTTAAAGAGGGTGTCCTGCAGTCAGTGGCCTTTAAGAGTCTGGGTATAAAGTAATTATGATTAACAACCATTGTCTTTTCCTGTCTTTCTATTTTTTTTAATTTTATATAGTATGCTAATAGAGCTCAGGAACCTTGCTAAGAGCTACTGAGTAGAAAGTGAGGGAGCTGAACCAGCACACCACTGAAGCAAGGAGCTGGCTTCATTTCTGGACTTTCGCTCCCACGTACTGTATGGTTGAACAACTCCCTCTTGAACATATGTCATCAATCAGCACTCAGTTTATACAAAAATATTTTTTAAAGAAACTCTAATAGATCAGAAAGAAGAGGATGTTAATCAGAATTATTCTGTGGCTTAGTCTCAAAGAAGGATTCCACTGTTAAGATTCCACTTTATGTATACAATTCAGAAAGGTTGTTTGCCATGATAAAATGAATTGATGGCATTTTAAAAATGAAACAAAACTTGATATAGTACTACCAGATTCTACAAAAATGTGAGGTTAGCTATTCCATATAATGTTTTTTTATTTATTAACTATTGGCTATTCTGACTGACATTTCCATGTTAGTTGTCTTATTTAAATTCTAATCTAGATTAAAAATAATAATTATAGAATTACTGAAATCATCATATTTATCCCTGTTCTTTGTAAAATGCCATCTCACTTTGTAACTTATTACAAGTTTATCTGACCGAATTCACTTCAGATTCCATTTTGATTCTTAAAATATAGAATGTTCTTGGTGAAACTGATTTGATCTGCTGTTTGAGAATGATCAGAGTGAGTATTTCATAATTCATCAATTTCAGGCTAAATGTGTAAATTTGCAGATTCAGACAGATGAACATCCACTATTCGCTCCTTTTATAAATGCTCACATGTTAACTAATTGATGGATGGGTTGAAAATGCTGAGTCAGTGAATGAAATTCAGTCAAAAGTACCTATTTCTACCACCTTGTATAAATATATTGAAATTCCACATCCTCAGTCTCTGGCTTCATGGTATCTGCACAATATGAACTCATTTGCAGACTGAAAATTAGCATCCGTGTTCTTATTATCCTTTAGAGGATATTAGGATTCTGTGATTATTTTTAATGAAAGCATGAGAAGCTGAGTTTTGTGGCATGACTTGGATATGTGAAAATGCAAATTAGCCCCTATCCCTTTTTGTGGAACTGCACGTGAGGTCTGATTTTGTGAAGAGGTTTTGCTGTTGTGAGCCTATTCATCTTGGCAATGAAAGTGGAAGTAAATGTAGATTGCCAAAGCTGTTTGAGATCAGTTACCCATACCTCTGGAAATGCAGCTGGAACAGATGCCCTTTAAAATGTCATAATATGAGTTTAAAAAAAAACAGCATTTTTCTAAATAAATATCTTTTGCTCTAAACTTTGTTGTTTGTCTCCTCTATCCCTGGACTTAAGAGGAAAACAATGTTCTCTTCATAAGAATTGCAGCTGAGAGAGCCTAATGGAGGGGCAGCATATGCCTTAATGATGGTGAAAAGTAGTAGGAGAGGCAAGAAGCAAATTATTTTTTCACAGAATATACAACCTCATTGATCTTTGTGGCTGACTCAGTTAAATTTCTGGCCACTGAATATTAGTAATGGGAACTTTGGAAATAAAGAGTCATACACACAAAGTCTGCATTAATGATCAACAACCCATTTGCTTGGATCTTAATTTATTCACCGCACACAAGTTTAAAATTTACAGTGGCCAATTCATCCCACAGAGGACAGCATCCAAAATCAAGATTTAACTGTCAGGCTCTATTAGCTTTTACAATGTTATTACTATTTTAATAATGTAGTAATGATATTTTATTTCACAAGGATGTTGTTTGATACTCCTGTGTTCCTGTGATAAGATCACTAGTGTCCAACAACCATGGCTGTCAGTTTCAACATTGGCTTGTACCTGTGGAAAATTGCCTAGCTATATACTCAGAAGCTAATAAGAATAAATTCAGACTAGTGAATTACGGTTCCATCTGACACCAGCAATGTGATGGAACGTGTTGTAACGGTGCTATCAGAAAGCATTCGCTAATAACTTGCTCATCACCATTTGCTTTGAGTTTTCAGGACCATTTGGCCTGAGATGTTATTTAGCCTTCATACGACTTTGGAGGTGAAGTGAGAGTGAAAACACTTAATAAAGGTTGCATTTGACAAAATATTTTTACTGGAGCTCACTGATACCACAAGTCAAGTAAAATTGAGGGGGAAACCTGAATTGGAGTGGTACTAACATTCTTGCAGGGAAGTTTGCTAATGCTTCTTGGGGGGCTTTAAACTAAATTTGCAGGGGGCAGGGATTAGGAATGTGAGAGAGGATAGCGAGAGGAAGAATAAAGGACAGGTGGGGACTACACGGTTCCGGAATATTAAGTGTAGTAAAAGAAGGTGGGGTGGAACAAGTGATAAGGAGGACTCATGTACAGAGGGATGGTCTGACGGAACATGGAGTTAAATGTGTTGAAAGAATAAGTAAATTTAAGAAGGACAACAAAATTCTAGGGGCGTATAGCCCGATGGGAGTTCGGGGAGCTGGGTTAAGCACAATAGGCAGCGATTCAAACAGAGAGAGGAGAAATGGGCTAAAAATTCTATGTCTGATTGCACGGTGTCAGAAATAAGGCGGATGAGCTTGAAGCCCAGGTGCGAATAGGTAACTATGATGTTGTTGGGATAACGGAGACATGGCTGCAGGGAGATCAGACCTGGGAAATGAATGTACAAGGGTATACGTGCTATCGTAGGGACAGAAATGTGTGCAGAGGGGGTGGGGTGGCCCTGTTGGTGAGGAATGAGATTCAGTCCTTTGCAAGGGGGCACATAGGGTCAGGAGAAGTAGAGTCTGTGTGGATAGAACTGAGCAACAGTAAGGGCAAAAGGACCCAAATGGGTGTTGTCTACAGGCCACCAAACAGTAGCATGGATATTGGGTGCAAGTTGAATAGGGAGTTAACATTGGCATGTGGCAAAGGTAATGTCGCAGTAGTTATGGGGGATTTCAACATGCAGGTGAACTGGGAGAATCAGGTTGGTGCTGGACCACAGGATAGGGAGTTTGTAGAGTGCCTACGGGATGCATTCTTGGAACAGCTTGTATGAGAGCCAACCAGGGACAAGACTATTCTGGATTTAGTGTTATGTAATGAACAGGATTTGATAAGCGATCTTGCAGTAAAGGAGCCATTAGGAGGTAGTGATCATAATATGATAAGTTTTTATCTGCAATTTGAGAAGGATAAGGGCAGCTCGGAGGTGTCAGTGTTGCAGATGAACAGGGGAAACTATGGAGCCATGAGGGAGGAGCTGGCCAAAGTTGTCTGGACGGATAGCCTAGCAGAAAAGACAGTGGAACAGCAATGGCAGGTATTCTTGGGAATAATGCACAAGGTGCAAAATCAGTTCATCCCCCAGAGAAGGAAGGATTCAAAGGGGGGAAAGGGGCCACAGTGGTTGACAAAGGAAGTCAGAGATTGCATAGCATTATAAAAAAGGAAATATGACAGAGCTAAGGTGAGTGGGAGGACAGATGATTGGGAAGTTTTTAAGGAACAACAGAACTTAACTAAAAAGACAATATGGGGAGAAAAAATGAGGTACGAACGCAAGCTAGCCAGGAATATAAAGGAAGATAGCAAAAGCTTTTCTAGGTATGTGAAGAGAAAGAAGATAGTTAAGAACAATGTTGGGCCCTTGAAGAATGAATTGGGTGAAATTGTTATGGGAAACAGAGAAATGGCAGAAGAATTTAATGAGTACTTTAGATCTGTTTTCACTAAGGAAGACACAAGCAATCTCCCAGATGTATGGATGGGCCAAGGACATAGGGTAACAGGAAATGAAACAGATTGACATTCGGAAGGAAACGGTGATGAGAAGACTGATGGGACTGAAGGCTGACAAATCCCCAGGTCCGGATGGTCTGCATCCTAGGGTACTAAAGGAGGTGGCCTTGGAAATTGCGGATGCATTGGTAATCATTTTCCAATGTTCCTTAGATTCAGGATCAGTTCCTGAGGATTGGAGAATGGCTAATGTTATCCCACTTTTTAAGAAAGGAGGGAGGGAGAAAACAGAGAACTATCGACCTGTCAGCCTGACATCGGTGTTGGGGAAGATGCTAGAGTCCATTATTAAGGATGAAATAGTGGCATATCTAGATAGCAATGATAGGTTTGGGCTGAGCCAGCATGGATTTACCAAGGGTAAATCATGCTTGACTAATCTGTTGGAGTTTTTCGAGGATGTAACCAGGAAGTTAGACGGGGGAGATCCAGTGGATGTAGTGTACCTCGATTTTCAGAAGGCATTTGATAAGGTCCCAGATAGGAGATTGGTGGGTAAAATCAAAGCTCAGGGCATCGGGGGGGAAGACATTGACTTGGATCGAAAACTGGTTGGCAGATAGAAAGCAAAGGGTAGTGGTGAATGGGTGTTTCTCGGAATGGCAGGTGGTGACTAGTGGGGTGCCATAGGGCTCGGTATTGGGACCACAGCTGTTTACAATTTACGTCAACGATTTGGATGAAGGCATTGAAAATAACATCAGCAAATTTGCTGATGATACTAAGCTGGGTGGCACTGTGACGTGATGAGGATGTTAGGAGAATTCAGGGTGACTTGGATAGGCTGGGTGAGTGGGCAGGTACTTGGCAGATGGCTTTTAATGTGAATAAGTGTGAGGTTATCCACTTTGGGAGTAAGAACAGGAAGGCAGATTATTATCTGAACGGTGTAGAGTTAGGTAAGGGAGAAATACAAAGAGATCTAGGAGTCCTTGTTCATCAGTCACTGAAGGTGAATGAGCAAGTACAGCAGGCAGTGAAGAAGGCTAATGGAATGTTGGCCTTTATTACAAAGGGAATTGAGTACAAGAGCAAGGAAATCCTCTTGCATTTGTACAGAGCCCTGGTGAGACCACACCTGGAGTATTGTGTATAGTTTTGGTCTCCAGGGTTAAGGAAGGACATCCTGGCTGTAGAGGAAGTGCAGCGTAGATTCACGAGGTTAATTCCTGGGATGTCTGGACTGTCTTACGCAGAGAGGTTAGAGAGACTGGGCTTGTACACGCTGGAATTAAGGAGATTGAGAGGGGATCTGATTGAAACATATAAGATTATTAAGGGATTGGACAAGATAGAGGCAGGAAATATGTTCCAGATGCTGGGAGAGTCCAGTACCAGAGGGCGTGGTTTGAGAATAAGGGGTAGGTCATTTAGGACAGATTTAAGGAAAAACTTCTCCCAGAGAGTTGTGGGGGTCTGGAATGCACTGCCTCGGAAGGTAGTGGAGGCCAATTCTCTGGATGCTTTCAAGAAGGAGCTAGATAGGTATCTTATGGATAGGGGAATCAAGGGATATGGGGACAAGGCAGGAACCGGGTATTGATAGTAGTTGATCAGCCATGATCTCAAAATGACGGTGCAGGCTCGAAGGGCCGAATGGTCTACTTCTGCACCTATTGTCTATAAACTAGTTGGAGTTATACCTTGCACAAAGATAGTTCTGGTTGGTGATCAGATTCACAAGTCTGTAGGAGATTCTTTGCTGTGTCCAAGGACAAAGCTTCCTTAAAGCAAAGAATCACTTTCTTTCCTTAAGGGCAAAAGGAAGCATGTTATTGGTTCATTGCATACCTCCTCAGAAATTGACACCCAAATAATTCAGGCACATCCTTAAAAGTCATACTTGTGCCACACAAGTGCTAGGCAGTGGTCATCACCAACATGTAGGAAATTATCCACTCACTCTTTTACATTCAATAATATTTCTGTTGCCACATCCCTCATTACTAGACCTTGAGGGCTAGCGTTGACTGAAGGATTCCCTTCATTTGGGATACCATGCCACCTAATTGGAGCAGGAGACTGTTGCCAAACAGTTTCTAACTAGTGTCGGTTGCGTACACTTGTGTGGCAGTTAGATAATATACCTCACTTAGAGTGATCAGTTTTTAAAATAGCGTCAGTTGCGTGTGTTTGTGTTCAAAAAGCAGTGATTTTTGTCAGTGATAGTTGGTGATAAATAAGCAGTAAGACAATTTAGAACTGCCTGCTCATTTGCTCACTGGTTTCAAGCATTCAGCTTGGAGATGTCAGAAATGGACATTGGATGTTATGGAGCGAACAGTTAATATATAGCATCAGTGTGTGCCTGTGTTACGGACGGATGCCAATTTAAAAAGCAGTGATCTTTGATCAATTTGTTTTTATTTTGAAGGTAGCCCATAATTTGCACTAGATGTCTGAACTGATTTTGCTCATTTACAGTTAATCAAAAGAACATGTCAAAATTCTTCTGTCAGTAGCTATTAGAATTAATAGAGTTTTAAAACTCTGCAGTAGTTTTGGTAGTGTTCTACTTTGTAATTAAATTAATGCATAATTTGTTACTCAGGTAAATGGTGGTTTGTCTTTGTTATGCCTCTTAATTATTTCCATGGCTAATTGGGGCAGCCGTTTAATGGAGCCAAAATGTACTGGTGTATCAGAATGCACTGTGTGTGTGTGTGTGTGTGTGTGTGTGTGTGTGTGTGTGTGTGTGTGTGTGTGTGTGTGTGTGTGTGTGTGTGTGTGTGTGTGTGTGTGTGTGTGTGTGTGTGTGTGTGTGTGTGTGTGTGTGTGTGTGTGTGTGTGTGTGTATTTACGTACACAGTACTGTGCAAAAGTCTTGGGCACTCTAGATTTTTATATAAATTTCATTTTAGACATTTATTTTTTGTCTTCTGTGTTAGTGTGCTAATAGAAAAGGGCAAATTTTAGATTTCCAAACTTACATTTTCTAAAAATAAGTTAGAGAATATTTTATATTTTATTAAAGAAAATAACATTAAGTAATAGACCACTTTTCAAATAAAAAGGATGACTTTGCAGGTATATAGCCCAGTGCTTGATTAAACTAAGATAACACACAGGTGCTAATGATTAATGATATAATAATGAGCTGAATTAAATAAACTGATAACTGAAACAGAAGTAGGTGCAGAAGGAATCAAACTAAAAGGTGAGGGTGCGGCAGATGTTTAACCTCAAACCATCAATTGTTACGTCAGGGCAAGAGTGAACATAGTAACGACACAAGGTGGTCTTCCTGCATCAGCAAGGTCTCTCCCAGCAGAAACTTCACAGTGGACAGGAGTTTCAAGTTGTGCTGCCCAAGCTCTTCTGAAGAAGCACATAGAAACGAGCAAGATTGAGGACCAGAAATGCAGTGGCCAGCCACAGAGACTACAGCAGACAACAGATGCATCAAACTGCCATCTCCCTTCTAAATTCAGCTCTGAACTCACAGAAACCATTGGAACCCAAGTACACCCCTCTATAGTCCTGAGAAGTCCTATCAGAAGAGGTCTTCATGGAATAGTTGCTTCCAAAAAGCCATTCCTCCAAAGTGGAAACAAAGCCAAGAGACTCACACACTCACAAAAAAAACTTAAGGACTGGGGTGCTGAGCAATGGCAGCAAGTACTCTGGACTGACAAATCAAAATTTGAAACCTGCGGTTCAAGAGGTGGGTTGTCTATAGAAGAGCTGGAGACTTTTGAATAGTACTGTACATGGATGAGTGTCTGCAGCCAACAGTGAAGCACGGCAGAGGTTCCCTGCAGGTTTGGACCTGCATTTCTGTAAACGGAATTGGTGATTTGGTCAGAATTAATGAAAACCCAATGCTGAGAAGTACAAGCAGAATCCATCGCACAATACCATCAGGGAGGTGTCTGATTCCTCCCAACTTCATTGTGCTGCAGGACACATGACTAAGGCCATAAAGAACTATCTTCAGTGAAAAGAACAGATGGTATGGCCTCCACAGAGCCCAGATCTCCACATTATTGAGGCTGACTGGGACTACCCGGAGAAGACAGAAATAAACATGGAACAACTTACCAGCCAATTTTCATAGGTACACTGATGTGTATTTTATAAGAGAATTGATGCAATTTTAAAGGCAAGGGGTGGTCACATCAAAAATTAATTTGATTTCATTTTTTACTGCTTACTGCTCTTTATAGTAATTATTTTAATATTTAGAAACTTTATTGTTGAAAGCATCTAGACTACAGAATATTTTACATGTGCCTAACACTTTTGATCAGTACTATATTGAGTGTGTGTATGTGTGTGTGTGTGTGTGGCCCCAACACAGACAAGTTTAATATCATCTAAGATATTACCACAGGGACACGCTGGATCATGGTGAATCGTATAACTAGGGCTTTAAAGTAAATATGAAGGTGAGTTCAGTGGCTTGGAAAAGTAAAAATAAATTAAAAGTGATGGGGAATGCAGAAGGAAGGTGTCACAGAAGTCTCCAGAATAAAAAATACAAGTTTAGAAAAGGATAATAATTTAACTTTCGGTAACATGGAGACAAAATAGAAAAGAGTGATGAACAGAAGACTAAAGGTGCTATATTTTAATGCACACGATATACAAAATAAGATAGATGACTTTGTAGCGAAGTTAGAAATTGATAATTTTGATGTTGTGAGCATCACTGCATCGTGGCAGACAGAAGATCAGTTAGGAGCTTTAACATCCAAGGATACACTTTGTATTGAAAGACACAGGTGGGTAGAAGTGGTGGGGTCACTTATGGTTTAAAAAAAATTAACTCAAATCCTTAGAAGTGCATAGCATCGGAGGATGTAGAATACTTAATGGTTAAAGGTAAGAAGCTGCAAGGGTAAAAGGACCTTGATGTGAATTATGTATAGCTCCAAATAGCCAGGATGTGGGGTACAAATTATAACAGGAGATTAGAAAAAGCTTGTAAAAAGGACAAAGTCCCAATGGTCATGGGGAATTTCAATATGCAGATAGGTTGGGGAAAATTGGGTTGGCTCTGAATCCAAGAATAGGAATTTGTAGAGTGCCTATGAGATGGCTTTTTAGAGCAGCTTGTGGTTGAGCCCACTAGGGAAAAGGAAATTCTGGACTGGATGTTGTGTAATGAACAAGATTTGATTAGGGAACTTAAAGCAATGGAATCCTTGAGAGACAGTGATCATAACATGATAGAATTCACTATTGAGAGAGAGAAGCTAAAATCCGATGTATCAGGATTACAGTGGAGTAAAGGGGACTACAGAGGCATGAGCAATGAGTTCACCGAAGTTGACTGGAAGGGGACACCAGCAGGGATGACAGCAGAACGGCACTGACTGGAGTTCTGGGGACAATTCAGAAGGCACAGCATAAATACATCCCAAAGATGAAGTAGTATTCTAAGGGGAGGATGAGGCAAGCATGGCTGATAACTGAAGTCAAAGACAGCATAAGAGCAAATGAGGGCATATCATATAGCAAAAAATGGTGGGAAGTTAGAGGATGGGAAGCCTTTAAAAGCAACAGAAGGCAACAAAAGAGGCAATAAGGAAAGAGAAGATGAAATATGGTCTAGCTAGCCAATAATACAAAAGGATACCAAAGGTTTTTTAAGGAGTATATATAAAGAGTAGAAGAAAGGCAAGAGTGGATATCAGATTGGTGGAAAACGATGCTGGAGAGGTCCACAACAGCCAACCTGACCGCTGGTTATCACGTCATTTTGAACTCCCTTGCCCATCCCCATACTGACCTGTCAGTCCTCAGTCTCCTCCACTGCCAGGTGAGACCAAATACAAACTAGAAGAATAATACCTCATATTCCACCTGAGTAGTCTACAATCCAAGGCTATAAGCATTGAATTTTCAAACTTAAGGTAACCCACACTTCATTTCCACTTCTCTCTCAACCATCACCTTCTCCCTTGTTCCACATTGCCTTCCACGCCTCAATTGTCCCCCTCCTACCCACCTCCATCTCCCTGCTCACCTGGTTCTACCGATTGCTTGCTAGTCCCTGCTTCATTTCTCACCTCTTCGCACTGGCTATCTCCCGTTGACACTCTCAGTCCTGATGCAGGGTCCCAGACTGAAACATTTACTATCCCTTTGGCTTGCCAGATACTGCCTAACCAACTGAGTTCCTCCATTAATTTCTTTGCTTCAGATTCCACCATATCATGACTCCCCAGATCCAATTTGCCAGCATGGCATGGATCTTGTATAGATGGCCTGTGGTGTAGTGGCATCAACACCAGATTTTGAGGCAAATGGTCCTAGTTTTGAATCCAGCTGGGTTGAGGGTTGAGCTAGCAACTTGGCCTCGATTTTTTAAAAAAAAACAGAGAAACACTAAGGAAGTGGCAAAAGATGCCACTCGATGTGTGAAAAGGAACAACATGCTTGGATCTTATAAATCCCAGTAAAGGCAACAGTGGCTGACAAGGGATGTTGTCAAAGGTCCTGCTGAAGCATGTGCAGACCACATGCTGGCTCTGATCAATGTACTTACTTCAAGATATAAATCAGCTTACTTGTCACATGTATGTCGAAACAGTGAAATGCATTGTTTGTGTCAAATCGAGTCAGCGAGGATTGTGCTGAGCAGCCTGCCAGTGTTGCCACGCTTCTGGCACCAGCGTAGCATGCTCACAACTCATTAACCCTAACCGTATATCTTTGGAATGTGGGAGGAAATTGGAGCAACCAGCAGATACCCACACAGTCATGAGGAGAATGTACAAACTCCATACAGACAGCGGCAAAAATCAAACCCTTACGGCTGGCTACTGTACAACATTGCACTAACCGCTGAGTTCAAATTATTCCAGAATATACATTCCAGTTAGAGGATTTCCCACCAACTCATGTGGACTATCAATCCCTGCCTTTCCAAGAGAAAATAAATCCTGTCCTTTGGAATTGTTTCCAATAACTGTCCCCACCACTGACGTAGGACTTACTGCCCTGTTGCTACCTGCTTACCCATGCAGCTATTCTTGAATAGAGAAACAAACTTTGTTATTCACCAGTCTTCTGGTATTCACTAATGACTAGAAAAGATGAAAAATCATTGATGGGACTCCAGCTGTCTCCTCACTTGTGTCCTGCAACACATCTCATCAGATATTCATCTTCCTTTATTTCTTTGAAGATCTCTATTACATCCTCCTCCTTATTGCTAACATGTTCTGAAATATCATTAGCTCTCCCTGAATTCTCCATCTACCATTGTTTCTCCTTAGTAAATAAAGCCTGAAATATTAACATAAGCCCTCAACCACATCCTCTGACTCTATACACAGATTACTCCTTTAATTCCTGATGGGACCTACTCTTCCCCTTGGTACCCTTTTGCTCCTAATTTAGATGGGATTTAATTTGGGATTCTCCTTAATTTTGTCTGCCAATGCTATTTCATGATCCCCTCTTTGCCCTCCTAATTTCTTTTCTATGTAGTTTCTATACTCAAGGGTCTCTATTGTTTTTATATCATATGCTTTCTTAATTATTCTCCTCCCTTCCCCATTAAACCCTCAACATCGTACCATAATCATGCTATTCCTACTGTACTCGCAGGAATTTAGAAAAATGGGAGGGGGGTGCTCATTGAAACCCATCAAATCTATCGAGTGTTGAAACACTTAGATAGAGTGGATGTGGAGAGAATGTTTCCTGTGGTGGGGGAAGTCTAGGACCAGAAGGCACAGTCTGAGAATAGAGGGACATCCATTTAGAACGGAGATGAGGAGGAATTTCTTTAGCCAGAGGGTGGTGAATCTCTTGAATTAATTGCCTGTGGAGGCTAGATTATTGTGTGTATTTAAGGCGGAAGTTGATGGGTTCGTGATTAGTCAGGGCATGAAAGGTTACGAGGAGAAAGCAGCAGAATGAGGTTGAGAGGGAAATGGAACAGCCCTGATAAAATGGCAGAGCAGTCTCAGTGGGCCAAATGGCCTAATTCTGCTCCTATTTCTTATGGTCTTTTCACCCTTGGCCCTGAACTCTCACCTGTAAAAGATTTTCATTAGATGTTGCTCTACCCACTGTTGTTCCCAGTCTACTTTTCAGAGTACTTGCCTTGTGTTACTGAAACAGTTTTCAGCGGGTTTTAGACCTTAACTTCTGAATGATTCTTACTTCTTTCCAAAACTACCTTGAAACAGAATTATCGTTATTTTCCTAAAATGCTCTTTATGGACACTTCCACCATTTGCCTGGCCTAATTTCACAAGATTAGGTCAAGATCAGCCCTGTCTCGAGTTAAGATTATATAAGTATCGGCTCAAAAAACACTTGACTGCATCTCATCTAAGCTTCACACACTAGTCAATATTGGGAAGTTAAAATCCCCCACTACTTTAAATCCAGTTGCTCTTCATCTTTCTGCGATGTACTCTTCCACCTCATGCTGTCCGTGGGCACTCCGCAGAGTGACCACCCCTTACCTTTCCATATGGCCTCAGCAAGAAGGCCTTCCAGACAATTTCCTCGAGTACTATAGTGAAGTTTATCCTAATCAGAATAGTGATGCCTGTTCTTCTGTTACCTCCTGTCCAAGCCTAAAATTTTTATATCCCAGAATGATGAGATGCCATCTTATCTTACTTGCAACCACGGTTTTGCGTTAGCAATAATATTGTATTTCCAGATGCTGCTCCAAGCTTGTTAGTCTTATTTGTCAGGCTCAATGGCCTGAATTGCCTAATTCTGCTCATATGTCTTATGGTCTTTTCACCTTTGGCCATGAACTCCCACCTGTAAAAGACTCTCTCTTGTTAGATATTGATCTACCCACAGTTGTTCCCAGTCTACTTTTCCAAGTACCTGCCTTATGTTAGTCAAATTGTCTTTTGCCAGTTTTAGCTTACCAGTCCTCCTGTGTGTCTTATCATGCCCCTCTCTCACCTGCCCAATGGTTTTGCATAGTTGATTTTCTATATTCAGAGGAATTTTGTTTATTTTTAATTATTCATAGTCTCTGCGGCTTCAGAGAGGGTGAACCCACAATAAGAATCGAGCCAGATTGCATGCCTGGTCACGTACTGAAGACCTCTGCTAATCAACTGGCTGGTGTGTTTACTGACATCTTTAACTTCTCCCTCAGCAGTCTGAGGTACCCAATTGCTTCAAGCAGACTTCAATCACACCAGTGCCCAAGAAGAATGTGGTAACCTGCCTCAATGACTATCGTCCAGTAGCACTTACATCCACTGTGATGAAGTGCTTTGAGAGGTTGGTTTTGAAGCATATCAGTGCTTGCCTGAGGGGTGACTTGGATCTGCTCCACAACAGGTCAATGTCAGATGCCATTTTTATTGGCTCTCCACTCAGCTCTGGCACAATCTGGGCCAGTGAAGACAGATATATCAGGATGCTCTTCATTAACTACAGCTCAGCATTTAACACTGTCATCTCCTCAAAACTAATCAATATGCTCCACACTTGGGCTCTGATACCTCCCTGTGTAACTGGATCCTCAATTTCCTCACTTGCAGACTGTAGTTAGTATGGATTGGCAACAACACTTCCACAATCTCCATCAGCACAGGTGAACCAGAAGGCAGAGTACTTGGCTCCAATGTCATCAACCCAAAGGTGTAGCCATGAGGACTCATGTGGCCCACTTATGCCTGCCTTTTTGTCAGCTATGTAGAACAGTCTATGTTCCAAGCCTGCACTGGTATCACTCCTCAACTTTTCCTTCGCTACATCAATGACTGCATCGGTGCTGCTTCCCACACCAACGCTGAGCTCATCGGCTTCATCAACTTTGCCTCCAACTTCCACTCTGCCCTCAAATTTACTTGGTCCATTTATAACACCTCCCTCTCCTTTCTCAATCTATCTGTCTTTATCACTGAAGACAGTTTATCCACCGATGTCTTTTATAAACCCATGGATTCTCACAGCTACCTGGACTACACCTCATTCCACCCTGCCACTTGTAAAAATGCTATACCCCTTCTCTCAGTTCCTCCGTTTCCATCACACCTGCTCGCAGGATGATGCTCTTCATTCCAGAACTGATGAGACACCATCCTTCAAAGAAAGTGCCTTTACTTCTTCCACCATCAATGCTGTCCTCACTCACATCTCTTCCATTTTGTGTACATCTGCCCTCACCCCATCCACCTGCCACCCCACCAGAGACGGGGTTCCTCTTGTCCTCACCTGTCACCCCACTAGCCTCTACATCCAGCACATAATTCTCCGTAACTTGCGTCATCTGCAATGGGATCCCACCACCAAGAACATCTTCCCTCCCGCTCTCACCATTTCCTGCTTTCCATAGGGATCGCCACCTACACAACTCTCTTCTCCACTCAGCCCTCCCCACTGATCTCCCTCCTGGTGCTTATCCTTGCAAACTGAACAAGTGTCACACCTGCCCCTACACTTCTCCAAGGCCCAACAGTCCTTCCAGAAGAGGTGACACTTCACCCATGATTCTGTTGGGGTCATTTACTGTATCCGGTGCTCCCAGTGTGGTCTATATATCAGTGAAACCTGAGATTGGGAGACCCCTTTATCGCTTTCACCAATAAACTTCCCAGCTCTTTACTTCACCCCTCCCCCTCTCCCAGTTTCACCTATCACCTACTACCTTGAATTATTCTTCCTCTCCCCCTTACCTTCTTACTCTGACTTCTCATCCTTTTTTTCCAAGCCCCGATGAAGGGTCTCGGCCCTGAAACATTGACTGTTTACTCTTTTCTATAGATGCTGCCTGGCCTTCTGAGTTCCTCCAGTTTGTTTTTGGCCAAGTCACCAGTGATGACCATTCGGCATATAGGAATACGTCTCAATATCACCAAGACCAAGGAGATGGTGGTGGACTTTAGGAGATCTAGGCCTCATATGGAGCCAGTGATCATTAATGGAGAATGTGTGGAGCAGGTTAAGACCTACAAGTATCTGGGAGTACAGTTAGACGAGAAGCTAGACTGGACTGCCAACACAGATGCCTTGTGCAGGAAGGCACAGAGTCGACTGTACTTCCTAAGAAGGTTGGCGTCATTCAATGTATGTAGTGAGATGCTGAAGATGTTCTATAGGTCAGTTGTGGAGAGCGCCCTCTTCTTTGTGGTGGCGTGTTGGGGAGGAAGCATTAAGAAGAGGGACGCCTCACGTCTTAATAAGCTGGTAAGGAAGGCGGGCTCTGTCGTGGGCAAAGTACTGGAGAGTTTAACATCGGTAGCTGAGCGAAGGGCGCTGAGTAGGCTACGGTCAATTATGGATAACTCTGAACATCCTCTACATAGCACCATCCAGAGACAGAGAAGCAGTTTCAGCGACAGGTTACTATCGATGCAATGCTCCTCAGACAGGATGAAGAGGTCAATACTCCCCAATGCCATTAGGCTTTACAATTCTACCGCCAGGACTTAAGAACTTTTTAAAAGTTATTATTAATGCTTTTTGAGATAGTGATTTAGATGCATATCATATTTTTTACTGAGTTAAGTATTGTATGTAATTAGTTTTGCTACAACAAGTGTATGGGACATTGGAAAAAAGTTGAATTTCCCCATGGAGATGAATAAAGTATCTATCTATCTATCTATCTATCTATCTATCTAGGAAAGAGATCTGGTTGACTGTTCCACAAGAACAACCTCTCACTCAATGTCAGCGAAATCAAAGAGCTGATTATTGACTTCAGGAAGAAATCTGGGGTCCATGATCCAGTGCTCATTAGGGAATCAGAAGTGAAGAGGGTCAGTAAATTTAAGTTCCTGGGTATTAATAATTATTACCAACAAGTCACATGGACCAATACACTGGACCACTATTACACCACCAACATGAGTGTTTACCGTGCTATAGAAGGGGTTTTCCCTTCTGCTGCCAGCATGGGATGACGAGTCAATTGGGACCCTGAGGAATTGTGGAAACTGTGTGGTGGTTTCTTTCGAATTTATAGTCTTTTAACATCTTTGGACTATTTTTACTGTGCCCATGGTCTTTTTTTTAATCAATTATGCTATTGTTTGCACTGTTGTAACTATGTGGTTTTGTGCAGGTCTTGTAGCTTTAGTTTTTGGTCTTGTTTTGTCTGGTGGATTTGCAACTCCTTTCTGGGGAACACGCTAAGATGGTAGTATGATATTAATACGCAGCAGCCTCTCCGGACTCTGGATTGGGGATTGCCAAACTTTATGTGGATTTTCTGGTGTAGTCTGTTTTGTCATATGCTTTTGTGATATCATTCTGGAGGAACATTGTCTCATTTTTTAACTGCATTGCATTTGTGGTTTCTAAATGACAATAAACTGAATCTGAATTACAAGCCCACACTTTGGAAAGTCTGATCACCTGGTTGTACGTTCACTCCCCGAGTATAGGCAGAGACTGAAGATTGCAGCACCAGTAGTGAGGACCAAGAAGGTATGGACAAGGGAGGCACAGGAGCACTTACAGGACTACTTTAATTGGTGGACTGGACTGTATTCAGGGATTCATCTTAGGGTCTGAATGAGTATGCCACAGCTGTCACTGACTTCATTGAAACCAGTGTGGATGAGCGTGTGCCTACGAGGACATACCCGAATCAAGAGCCGTGCAAGAGCAAAGGAACAATTCCGAATGAGGTTGGAGGCAGAAATGGATGTACATCAACTCTGGCAGGGTTTGCATGCTATTACTTCTTACAAAGTGAAACCTAACATCATGAATGGGCTGTGACGCTTCACTCCCAGATGAGCTCAATGCCCTTTATGCACGCTTTGAAAGAGGCAATAAAACTACAGCTATAAGGATCCCTGCAGCATCTGGGGACCCAGTGATCTCTGTCTTGGAGGCCAATGTCAGACTGGCCCGATGGATTACCTGGTAGGGCTCTGAAAACACCTGGCAGGGGTGTTCAAAGACGTTTTTAATCTCTCATTGCTACAATCGTAAGTTCCAACCTCCTTCAAAAGGGCAACAATCATTTCAGTGTCCAAGAAGAGCAGGGTGAGCTGCCTTAATGACTATAGTCTAATAGCACCCATATCTACGGTGATGAAGTGTTTTGAGAGGTTGGTTATGGCTAGAATTACGGTAACTTCTGTCTCAGTAAGGACCTGGACCCACTGCAATTTGCCTATTGCACAATAGGTCTATGGTGGATGTGATCCCATTGGCTCTTCATGCAGCCTTGGACCACCTGGACAATACAAATACCTATACCAATACAAATATCAGCATTCAACACAATCCTTCCTATAGTTCTGATTGAAAAGCTCCAAATCCTAGGCTTTGGTACCTCCCTCTGCAACTGGATGCTCAACTTCCTAACTGGAAGACCATAACCTGCGGATTAGAGATAACATCTCCACCTCGCTGACAACACTGGCGCACCGCAGGGATGTGTGCTTAGCCCACTGCTCTACTCTCTCTACACCCACCACTGTGTGGCTAGGCACAGGTCAAATGCCATCTATAAATTTGCTGACAACACAACTATCAATGGTAGAACTTCAGATGGTGATAAGTGGGTGTATAGGAGTGAGATGTATCAGCAAGTTGAGTGGTGCCACAGCAAAGAACTGATTGTGAACTTCTGAAAGAGTAAGACAGTGGAACACACACCAGTCCTCATCGAGGGGTCAGAAGTGTAAAGAGTGAGCAATTTCAAGCTCTTAGGTATCAGTATCTCTGCGAATCTCCCCTGGGCCCAACATATCGATCCAACTACAAAGAAGGCACGACAGCGGCTATATTTCAATTAGGAGTTTGAGGAGTTTTGGTATGTCACCAAAGACACTCAAATTTCTGCAGCTGTACCAGGGAGAGCATTCTAACTGGCTTAATCACTGTCTGTATGGGGTTGTGGGGTACAGTATAGGATGAAATAATAAGCTGCATAGAGTGTTGAAATTAGTCAGCTCCATCATGGGCACTAGCCTCTGTAGTATCCAGGACATCTTCAAGGAGCAATGCCTCAAAAAGGTGGCGTCTATCATTAAGGACCCCATCACCCTGGGCCTCAATACCCCCTTGTGTAATTGGATCCTGGATTAGATAGATAGATAGATACTTTATTCATCCCCATGGGGAAATTCAACATTTTTTCCAATGTCCCATACACTTGTTGTAGCAAAACTAATTACATACAATACTTAACTCAGTAAAAATATGATATGCATCTAAATCACTCTCTCAAAAAGCATTAATAATAGCTTTTAAAAAGTTCTTAAGTAGTTTACTTAAATACATTAAATACAATCAACCCCGGCACTTTAACATATCTTACTCCTGGCGGTTGAATTGTAAAGCCTAATGGCATTGGGGAGTATTGACCTCTTCATCCTGTCTGAGGAGCATTGCATCGATAGCAACCTGTTGCTGAAACTGCTTCTCTGTCTCTGGATGGTGCTATGTAGAGGATGTTCAGGGTTTTCCATAATTGACCGTAGCCTACTCAGCGCCCTTCGCTCAGTATGTTATACTCTCCAGTACTTTGCCCACGACAGAGCCCGCCTTCCTTACCAGCTTATTAAGACGTGAGACGTCCCTCTTCTTAATGCTGCCTCCCCAACACGCCACCACAAAGAAGAGGGCGCTCTCCACAACTGACCTATAGAACATCTTCAGCATCTCACTGCAGACATTGAATGACGCCAACCTTCTAAGGAAGTACAGTCGACTCTGTGCCTTCCTGCACAAGGCATCTGTGTTGGCAGTCCAGTCTAGCTTCTCGTCTAACTGTACTCCCAGATACTTGTAGGTCTTAACCTGCTCCACACATTCTCCATTAATGATCACTGGCTCCATATGAGGCCTAGATCTCCTAAAGTCCACCACCATCTCCTTGGTCTTGGTGATATTGAGACGCAGGTAGTTTGAGTTGCACCATATCACAAAGTCCTGTATCAGTTTCCTATACTCCTCCTCCTGTCCATTCCTGATACACCCCACTATGGCCATGTCATCAGCGAACTTCTGCATATGGCAGGACTCCGAGTTATATTGGAAGTCTGATGTGTACAGGGTGAACAGGACCGGAGAGAGCACGGTCCCCTGCGGCGCTCCTGTGCTGCTGACCACCGTGTCAGACCTACAGTCTCCCAACCGCACATACTGAGGTCTATCTGTCAAGTAGTCCACTATCCAATCCACCATGTGAGAGTCTACTCCCATCTCCGTTAGTTTGTGCCTTAAGATCTTGGGCTGGATGGTGTTAAAGGCACTAGAGAAGACCCCTTGCAGACTTCCTCACTTGCAGACCCCAGTCAGTTCGGATTGGCAACAACATCTCCTTCTCAATCTCCATCAGCCCAGGAGCACCATAGGGATGTGTGCTTAAGCCCCCTGATCTACTTATTTTACACCTATGACTGTATGGCTAAATACAGCTCCAACACCATATACGTTTGCTGATGACACCATCATAGTGGGCCCAAAAAAAAAGGTGGTGATGAATCAGCATACAGGAGGGAGACTAAATATTTGGCTGAGTGGTGTCATAACAACAACCTCTCACTCAATGTCAATAACTGATTGTAGACTTCAGGAGAGGGAAACCAGAGGTCCGTGAGTCAGTAGTCAGAGGTTAAGAGGTGGAGAGGGTCAGTAACTTTAAATTCCTGGGGGTCACTATCTCAGAGGACCTGTCCTGGACCCATCATATAAATACAATTGCAAAGAAAACACGACAGCACCTCAACTTACTCAGGAGTCTGTGGAAATTTTGCATGTCATCAAAAGCCTTGGCAAACTTCTATAGATGTGTGGTGGAAAATGTGCTGACTGGCTGCATTACGACCTGGTATGGGAACATCACGGATAAAGCCCTCCTAATCATTGAGCACGCCTACTTGAAACATTGCCGTAGAAAAGCAGCATCGATCATCAAAGATCCTCACCACCCATCCACGCTCTTTTCTTGCTGCTGCCATCAGGTAAAAGGGACAGGTGCCTCAGGACTCACACCACCAGGTTCAAGGACAGTTACTACCCCTCAACCATCAGGCCCCTGAACAAAAAGGGATAACTACACTCATTCTATTTCTGGTGTTACCACCGTCAGTGATTGCGCTGTAAGGACTCCTTATCTTGTTATTTCATGCTCTCGTTATTTATTGCTATTTATTTATATTTGCATTTGCAGAGTTTGTTCGTCATCCTGTTTGCAGTTATTGTTCTATAGATTTGCTAATACCTGGAGCAAAAGGAATCTCAGGGTTGTCTATGGTGACATGTATGTACGCTGATAATAAATTTTACTTTAAACTTTAAACCCAGGGCATGCACTGTTCTTATTGTTACCATCAGGAAGGAAATACAGCAGTCTGAAGGCACACACTCAACAATTCAGGAACAGCTTCTTCCCCTTTGCCATCCGATTTCTGAATAGACATTGAACCCATGAACACTACCTCACAAATTTTTAAAGTTTTTACACTATTTTAGCTTTTTAATATGCATACATATATACATAATGTAATTCAAAATTTTCTCTATTATTACGTACTGCAGCTGCAAAGGCCACAAGGAATAGCAGAGTAATGGACACAGCTCAGCACATCACAGAAATCAGCCTCCCCTCTATGGACTTTGTTTCTACTTCTTACTGCCTCAGTAAACCAGCCAGCATCTCCTCCATTTCCTGTACATCTCCACTCGCCCCCATCTTCCCGGGGTCGTAATAGTGATAAGGTCCTTATTGCCCTTTACCTATCACCTCATCAGCCTCCTTATCCAACACATTATCCTCCGCAACTTCTGCCATCTCCAAAGGGACTCCAACACTAAACATATCTTTAACTCCACCCCCACCCCCCGGCCTTCCACGAGGATTGCTCCCTCCACAATTCCTTTGTCTATTTGTCCCTCCCTACTGATCTCCTTTCAGGTACTTATCCTTGCAAGTGGCCTAACTGCTACACCTGTCCACTCACCTCCATTCAGGGCCCCAAACAGACCTCCCAGGTGAGGCATCACTTCACCTGTGAATTGCTGGGGTCGTCTATTCTGTTTGGCGCTCCTGAGGCTGCCTCTTCTACATTAGTAAGACCCGTCGTAAATTGGAGAACAGCTTTGTCGAGCACCCTTGCACCATCTGCCACAAGCAGGACTTCCCATTGGCCAAACATTTTAAATCTGATTCTCATTCCTGTTCTGACGTGTTGACCCATGGCCTCTAGTGCCAAGATGAAGCCACCTTCAGGGTGGAAGAGCAACACCTTATATTCCATCTGGGTACCCACCAACCTGATGGTTTGAAAATCAATATCTCCTTCTTGTGAACAACAATTTCTCCACCCTTCCTCTATTCCCCAATTTTACTTCTTTTCACCTATCTATTACTTCACCCTGGGTTCCCCTCCTCCTTCCCTTTCTCCTATTGTCCACCCTCCTCTCCTATCAGATTCTTTCATCTCCAGCCCTTGAACTTTCCCACCCACCTGGCTTCACGCATCACCTTCTAGCTAGCCTCTTTCCCCTCCCCCTACCTTTTAATTCAGGCATCTCCCCCTCTTCCCTCACCTTCTCTCTCAGGTCTGAAGAAAGGCCTCGGCCTGAAACATTGACTGTTTACTCTTCTCCATTGGTGCTGCCTGACCTGCTGAGTTCCTCCAGCATTTTGTGTGTGTTGCTTTAGACTTCCAGCATCTTCAGATTTTCTCGTGTTCAGCATAATCAAAGATCCGACTCACCCAGGACATTCTCGCAGGCAGACGATACAAAAGCCTGAAAGCACATACCACCATGCTCAAGGGTAGTTTCCGTCTGGCTGTTATCAGACTTTTGAATGGATCTCTTTTACGATTAGATGGACTCTTGACCTCCCAATCTACCTTGTTATGATTACGCACTTCATCATTTATCTGCACTGCACTTTCTCCGTAGATTTTATGCTTTATTCTGCAGTGAGGTAAAACAAGTAAAACAAAAACCATACACTGAGTAATAATTTGATCTGTATGAACAGTATAGAAGACAAGTTTTTCACTGTATCTTTGTACATGTGACGATAATAAACCAACACCAATTTCTGCCATAAGCCTTTGTGAAGCGAGAGTTCACAGTAGCTATTCAACCCGTCTTTGGGATATGTGATTATGCTGGAGCAGCCAGACAAAACAGGATTATGGGCTTTATAAATACATATGACACAAACACAAGGAAATTACTTAAAAAGTTTATAAAGCACTGCTTCGACAGCAGCTGAAGAAATGTATTCAATTCCGGCCATCAGGGAGGATGTGAAGTGCTTAGAAAGCATGTAGACAGGGTCTACTACAATGGGGTCAGAGATGCATGGCTGGTTACTTGGATAGATGGAAGAAGTGGGATTGTTTATACAGCAGTTATGTTTGAGAAGTCAGTCAGTATGTTTACGAAAGTCCATTGTTTACGCGTTGAAAACTGAAGGGTAAGTTAAAATGATTTATGAAAAGAACATAATTCATCCAAAACTACTTTTTAAAAATATACAAACAAGACATATAAAGAAAGATATATACAAGGATTATTCTGGGAATTATAGACCAATGAGCCTTACGTCAATGGTGGGTAAACTACTAGAGAGGCTCTTTGGGACAGGATTTATTAGCATTTGGAGAAGCATAGCTTTATTAGGGATAATCACATGGCTTTGTGAGGGGCAGGTCGAGCTTTATGAGCCTATTTGAGTCTTTTTGAGGAGATGTCAAAGCAAATTGATGAAGGAAAAGCATGAGATGTAGTGAAAAATGGATTTTCGTAAACATTTGACAAAGTTCGCTATGGTAGACTCATTCAGAAAGTTATGAGGCATTGGGTCCATGGAAACGGCTGTGTACACTTGAAGTTGGCTTGCTCATAGAATACAGAGGTGCATACTCTGATGGAGTATATTCTGCCTGGAGGTCAGGAATCTGCTCTTGGTCCCCTGTTTTTTGTGAGTTTTATGAATATGATGCAGTGGAAGGGGGGTTAATAAGTTTCCAGCTAACATGGTGGGAGGTGATGTTGTTCATAGTGTTTACGGTTGTTGAAGGTTACAATGGAATAGAGACAGGATAGACAGTAGGGTGGAGAAATGGCACATGGTGTTCAATCTAGGAAAGTCAGGTGATAACTTTGGAAGGTTAATGGCAGAATTTTCAGCAGTAGGGAGGAACAAGGGGAGCTTGGGGTCCAAGTCTATAGATCCCTCAAAGTTGCTCCACAAGTTGTTAAGGTGTTTAAGAAGGCTTAATGTGTAGTTGTCAAGGAGTTCAAGACCACGAGGATATGTTGCAGCTCAATTAAACACTGGTCAGACCACACTTGAAGTTCAGTTTTAGTCAACTTATTATAGGAAGAATGAGGAAGGAGAGGATGCAAAGGAGATTTACCAAGATACTGCCTAAATGAGAGAGGATGTCTTACAAGGAAAAGTTGAGCAAGCAAGGACTTTGCTCTTTGGTACAATAGAGGATGAGAACATAGAATACTACAGCACAATTACAGGCAAAGTTGTGCCAAACTTTTAACCCACTCTAAGATCAAGCTTACCCTTCCCTCCTACACAGCCCCCTATTTTCTACATTGATGTGCCTATCTAAGAATTTCTAAAATGTTCCTAGTGTATCTGTCTCTACCACCAACCCCTAGCAAGGCACTCCATGCATCTACTTCTCTCAGTGAAAAAACTTTACCTCTGCTATTCCCCTGATAATTTTAAGGTGATTGGAAGAAAGTACGTCCTCTCATATTAGCCATTTCCACCCTTGATCTATGCCTCTTATCATCTGGTACATCTCTCATCCTCCTTTGCTCCAGAGCTCTAACCCTGGTAAATCTTCTCTGCACCCTCTCTAAAGCTGCCATGTCCTTCCTATAATGAGATAACCCAATGAAAGGTGTCTTGATAGAGATGTGTAAAATTTTGAGACACATAGATGGAGTGGACAGCCAGTGCTTTCCCCCCCAGGGCTGCAATGACCAATGCCAGAGGATGTCCTTTTCAGGTTAGTGGATGAAAGTTCAGTGGAGATGTCAGAGGTTGTGTTATTTTACACAGGGAATGCTTTGTGGCTGAAACACACTGCTGGAGATGTGACAGAGGCTTATACATGGGGGACATTTAAGGGGCTCTTAGAGGAGTGGGGAGGGTTGATGGTGCTTGCTGATGCTTGTGCATGGGAGGAGGCAGGAGGCTTTGGGGTTCTTATGTCATTTTTCTGTCATTCATTCTTTGGGTTTAAGTGGAAAGTAAGAATTTCAGGTTGTATATTGTATATGTACTCTGATATTAAATGGAAATATCGAACTATTGAACATAGATATAAGAAAAATGCAGGGTTATGAGCTGTGTAGGAGAGAAGGGTTAGATTGATCTTGGAGGAGGTTTATGTAGGTTGGCACAGCTAATTGAGGCAAATTCCACAGGCACTTTCAGAAAGGGGCATTAAAACATCCAGGCCAATGGTTATATGCATTACACTTCCAAAAAGTTTATAGAGACTTAAGTTGGTGAATGGCATTTTTCCGTGCTTTACTGACTCCCTATTCCTAAAGTCTCAGACACTCCATACCACATTGCCTAGTTCTGTTTTATCTATAACCTCCAAAAGAATAATTGCTACACCTTCATCAGGTTGCTAATGTATAATGAGCAAAGTAATGGTTGCAAATCCAACAGATGGAAAGATCTAACCACATAATGCTGGTTAGTCGGATAAACATTTACTGCTTTCTCTCTGCAATCCCATGACCGCACCTGGAGTACTGCATGAAGTTCTGGTCTCCTCGCTTGAGGATGGATATACTGGCTTTGGAGGCGGTGCAGAGGAAGTTAACCAGGTTGATTCCAGAGATGATGGGGCTAGACTATGAGGACAGATTGAGTCCCTGGGACTGTACTCGCTGGAATTCAGAAGAATGAGAGGAGATCTTATAGAAACATATAAAATTATGAATGATAAGATTGAGGCAGGACAGTTGTTTCCATTTGGTAGATGAGACTAGAACCAGGGAATATACCTTCAAGGTTTATGGGAGTAGATTTAGGACAGAGATGAGAAGGAACTGCTTTTCCCAGAGAATGGTGAATCGGTGGAATTCTCTGCCCAGTGAAGCAGTGGAGGCTACCTCAGTAAGTATATTTAAGACAAGATTGGAAAGAGTTTTGCAGAGTAGGATAATTAAGGCTTATGGGGAAAAGGCAGGTAGGTGGAGATGAGTCCATGGCCAGATCAGCCATGATCTTATTGAAAGGCACGGCAGGCTCGACGGGCCGGATGGCCGACTCCTGCTATTTCTTATAACCACCATTCCTTTAAGAGAATGTCTAATTTTCCACATTGCATCTTAGTTACGGAGTACTTGAAACAAAAGATCATATTATTTACTTTTGAAAAAGTTACTTTAAATACTCCTTTTATAAATACAATAGCGGAGAATCCACACAAGAAAGCCAGAAGTCCTTCAGAAATGTCACACAGAATTTTTTCCAGTGGTAATACGGGGGGTTACATTCCCGGTTGAATAAACTGAACCCCAAGGCACAGGGGAAAATAACAAAAGCGAAGCCAATATTTCAATGTATTTGATTGATTACTCAAATGTATTTCGTTACGGAGTTTGCACAAGAAGCAGTCTGCAGTAATAAGTACATCGATAAGGATGCTTACCACTAGTCTCAAAACGTATCAAAACGACTAGCAGTTGACAGAAATAAAAACAAAATGCTACAAATACTCAGCAGGTCAGGCAGAAAGTGAGGAGAGGGAGACGGAGTTCACGTTGCACATGGCCTTTCATTAGAACTGGGTAACCTACCGAATATTCCCAGCATTTTCTATTTTGTTTCGGATTTCCTGCATCTGCGTTTGGTCCTGCAATGGTTGACTGAAGCTCGGCAGTTGTTCGGGAGACCGCCAACGCTCCAGTGTAACACTGTAAGTGCGCTCTACTTTCCTGGGCAGTAATGTACTCAATGTATTGGAGTGTTTTAAACCTGGATACGGTGTTTACCCCTACAGGGTGAACCAGGAGCAGTCCCTCTCCTGCAAATCCATCCCTGTACTTGGGATCCGCCCGCCTCTGCCTGATCAGTACCGAGCCGCCCGCGAGGAAAGCCTTTCAAGGGGAGACAATGAGCGCTGCGGCCGGCGGTGAGGGCTCTCGCTCGGCCGCCGGAGCAGCCCCAATAGCGGAGGGTAATCTCCGGGCGGGAGAAAACGAGTCCCTTTTCATCAGGAACAGTTCGTTCAGGAGGAACTCCCAGACCTCGACCGCCAGCCTCGGCCGAGAGGTCGGCGCCGCTTCCAACATCAAAGCGCGTCCAGCCTTCATCATCACTTCAGGGGAGCTGGTGCACAACCCGTCCGACTGCACCAGCAGCTCGGCGCAGCCCGCCGCAAGCCGGACGCTGCTCTACAAGGGCCTCTGCCTCCTGCTGCTGCTCTGCCAGGGTGGGCTTTTCGATTTCTACCTGATTATTTTCACCGACCTGTACTGGTGCTCCTGGATCGCCACCGACCTCGTGGTGCTGGCCGGCTGGCTCATCTTCTTCATCAAGCACGCCAGGCGGAGGGCGGCGCGGGAGAAGGCAGCCCCTGGACAGTTCGCCTTCGCCTACCTAGCCTGGCTCATCTATGTCATCGCCTGCACGCCCAAGATGGTGCTCATCCTGGAGACATCCATCCTCGACCTCATTGAGCTCAAAGTTCCTCTGGGCACCACCGGCTTTAAGATCGTGGTCATGTCATCGGTGCCCTTGCTCTACACGCTGCTGAACTCGGTGACTGAAGACCTGAGCTGCCACAGTAGCCACCGGGCCCAGAACTATTACAGCCGCACCTGCCTCGACCTCCTGGACAGCTTCACTCTGATGGAGCTGGTGCTGGCGGGTCAGATCCCCAACGTGTACCTCAAGTACACGGTCACCACGGTCTACTTCGTCTCCTTTTCCATCCCGGTTCTCTGGCTCTATGAACTCAATTCATTGCAGCTGGATTACAAATGCGTCGTGTTCCGCTTCCTGTCCAGCTATGCGGTGAATGCCCCACTCCTGGTGGTCAGGTGCTTTTTGGTCTTTATTTATGACCAGCAAGTTTCAGTGTTTCTGTTCAAGAATGTCTTTTGGCTGTGTTGTGATTGTGCCGAGGTGCTGGAGAGATGTTGCGTCCTGAGACGAGTCCACAAATACTCGAGTCCACCCATGCAGTTCACACATTGCATCTCGGAGAATGAGATGTGTGCCCACGGATACGTGAACACATTGGCCGTGGCTGCCCAATCCTAACAGCAACAGTATCTCATCAAGCCCAGCCTGCGGGATTTAAAAAAATTACTTTGTAAATTATTTTGTACCTGTATTAACGGATGCTTTTTGAGTGTTTGCGTATCAGTTTCTATTGGGTCTTGTATTCGCTTCTGCAGAGGTTGTATGTGAGAAACGCATTATCTGAATCAGTTCTACGCTCTGTCAGACTGATTCCTTTTTTTAAACTTTCGCTTGAATTCTAATTGGTTCTTTGCATCACGAACCACGGGGCTTTAAAACCTGGATTGTACAGAAGACGTCAAATAACCGTAGGCAACTTCCGAAGTGCTCCACTTCTAAACTTCAGTTTTAAACTACCCCCAGCATTTCAGCATCATGAAGCAGATGCCAAGATTCAAGGATTATCTAGACATAATTTAATTTATATTCTAATCCACTGCAGATAAATTCTGACAGGTTACTGCTTACACTGTATTTATTTTAGGCATTTTTGAATGGATCTGCCAACATAGTACAACGAACGTCGGTTACAAATGGGCCCCGTAATTACAGGGATAAAGAGAAACATATTGTCTATTAGCTCCATTGTTCTTGTTCTAGAAATTAATTATCTAGTTAGAACAGACACCGATCATTTGCACTGATGAGACCTGAAATAATAGTTTATCTAGTAAATACATTTAAGAGTACTTACCACTGGGAAGAATACTGACCCGGAATCAGATTTAATACCGTTGGCATATGTCCCGAAATTTGTTGTTTCAGGATAAATTTGACTGAAAAAGATGGGAGCAGGGATACACATTATATTAATTACCTACCGATTTGTGGAACTGCATTAGATTCGAAATATTAGGGTGCGATTACAATTGGATCAGCTTCAGAGTATTAAAGTGGGAAGAGTTCTTTTGGACAGAAAATGAAAATCAGGAAGTTTTGATGTCAATTGTGACGGATTAAATACAGAAAAGTTCATTTCAAATTTATAATTATATAACTTTAGATTTTCCCCAATGAGCACTAAGAAAACCCCCCAGAAAAAAGCCTTATAGAACTTGGAACCTTATTTTAAATAACCTAGCTGTAATTAGCATCAGTGATTGTAGTGTTTTTGTATTGAAGTCAGAATAATATGTTCAGAAGAAAGTCTATTTATATTTGTACAGTGTTTTGCAACTAGTATTGAATGTTCATAAATTTGTGGTTTGTCCTTTTAAGGATGTAAATAAATTGTTTTCATTTGTTTGTGTAATTAACTTGGTTTAAAGAATTTGATAATTGGGATTTTGTAAAACAAACCCATTGAATTTAAGGGTCACCAGCATCAACAGATAGGAAACTCACTTAAAGATATTTTAAAAAGCAGCCAGTTGTGGTACATGGCTGTTTTTCAGTCTGTTGCATGAAAGGTAGTAGTGTTATGCAGGGGTCTTTTTTTTAAAAAAAAATTAATTGTGTACAGGATTTCTAGATTTCTTAATAACAGGAGGCTTGGTAGAATGGAAGGTGGTAATGGAGCACAAGATATTGATAGTCTGGCTGAATGGGCAGACAGTTGGTAAACAAAACTTAATTCAGAAAATTATAATGCAGCACAAAGGTTTCTCCGTTATGTTTGTGCACTGAAAATGATTAAATAATCTCAAATCTTGTTATGTATTTTGATAGAAAGGATGAAACCATATAGAATAATTGACACACCCATCAGGAACAAAGAAACCTAGATGAAATGTGCACAACAGTGAAAGTGAAAGGGTATGATATGATGAGAGATTACTGAAGTGTGTGGATCTCAGGATTTAAAATTAGCAACAGCAATTTAAAAACATTATGTTGACCATGTACACAAGATTAGTTAGGTTGCAGCTTGAATATTGCATCAAAACGTGGTGAAATCATGATTCATCAAATCATGAACCTCTTTCACACAGATTGGGACAAACTGCACAATGACCAACAATTAGATGGAATGCATCTGCAAATTATTAGAATTCCAGATAAATAACTACTCTAGTCTTTACTGGCATCCCCTTGATTCCCTTCCATAAAGCTTTAAATCTATGGTCCCTAGTCCTTGAACTATTTCTTTAAAAAAAAAAAATTCCTTGAGCTATTTCTAATGAAATAGGCACAGGGACTTTCTTTGTACATTTATAGTGACCTGACACTGATTTAAGGTGGTCAATTTGTCTTATTTAAAAAGCATAATGATCATAGGACAACTGTTCAGGAATCCATACAGGTTTCTTTTTAAACAGTCTCTTGGTGCAGATCAAAACACAGCCAGTGTAGTTGTGAAAGCAGCTGGAATAATACTAACTGATGCTTAATGTATTACAAATCTCAACTGGACAGTGAGAACAATTTCTACTGGATAGTGACCAGGGTTCAATCCCAACCTCTCTGCAGAGTTTACACATTCTCCTTGTAACTATGTGGATTTCTTCCCACATCCCAAAGAGGTGCTAATAGTTTAATTAGATATTGTAAATTAACCTTGGGCATCAGAGACAACAAGTTACAGGGAAATAATGGATTAGGAAATGTCAAATTCCTATTTCCAATTTAACCACTGTGCCTAACTACTTGCCTTGCAATTAGCCATGACTCCACTACAGGGGGCCCCAAGCAGCTGACACTTGCATTTTGTTTCAAACAATTGATCTGTGTTTGACTCTTAAATCTTACCTATTTTAAATACTTTTATCAACAAGTATAAACGACAGTTTAAAGCGTTAATATTAAACTTGTCTGTACAACTTCTTACAAAAACAAGTTCCACATTTACACTGTTTTATGATCAACTGCTTTTTGATACCTTGAATATCCTTGCTCTTTTTTTTACCCAAGTTCCTCCAACTAAAAGAAATGGTTACCCTCTTAAATATTTAGTATATCAGTAATCATCTTCAAGACTACCTCATTATCAAAATATTCAAAGAATACAGGCCCAACCCTCATAGTACTTGAGCACATTCTCTCCAAGGCCAACATATCTTGTGAGCTCCAGTGTTCAGAATTAACAACTGCATTCCAGATATTACCCAACTTGAACTTTCCATGTGCTAGTTTATACCAATCCTCAGATGAAGGATATTTACATTGGCCCTTAAATCTCTTTGTGCCAACTCTAGTTTTTAGTTTGTGTTGTATTTGGATATTCCACAGATTCAAGATTTGCATAATGTAGAAAATAAATTGTGATGTTTTAATATATTTATGCTCTACAATTTAAGTTTTATTATTTATTTGCATCCTAAGTGCTGTATTAAATAATGTGTTTAACTTGCAATATTACTAATTCTACCCTCGATAACCCATGAAACTGTTTAAACAATTATTATGTAATGCTGTGAACAATCCAAGTAGATAAAACTATGTTATATCAAAGTAATGGAAACCATTTTCTTTTTAAAAATTAGAGCAGTGTCAATCAGAAAATATTAGTAATCTTATTTAGGTTTTCTCGCTGAGTACCTTCATAACATGATAGATTGCTCAGACCCAAGTAATAAGAATGGCATTCAACATGTTACTTGGTTGTCAGAAGATGCTTCAGTTTTGATCTGATGTAGTTTCTCTCAGGGGATTTATGCAACATGCCAGCTAGCTTTGGCATGGTTTAAGTTGTTATTTCTCAATTCCATTTTGGGTTCTCCTGACTCTGCTACAGAATGACTTAATACAAGTGTTGAACACAGTGATCAACGATGAGGGAGATAAGAATTAGGAAAATTCTAATCGATAGAATCTTAATCATTTGAAAATACTATGGTTATAATAGAATGTTGGGGTGTTACCCATCAAAAAGCAATATGAAGGAGTTGCTGGAAATTTGAAAAAAATATAGAACATACTGAAACAACTGAAGAGAGAGACAGTTTGTTGTTTAGGTCAATAACGTGCACTTGGAACTTCTGTTTGTTGAGGGTCAAAGGTTTGCAAACTACTTACCTACAATCTGGATTACATTCCTGCAGATAATTAGTTTTTCTTTATAAAACAGAGAAAATAAAAATTATGACATTAGGTTACACAGCAATTAAGAATGCAGAATATTTGCTGGGAGAAACTTTCAAATCTCTTACTATCTTTCCTTTTGGTTAGCCCTGACTAAGGGTCTCGGCCCAAAACGTCGACAGCGCTTCTCCCTATAGATAATAGACAATAGACAATAGGTGCAGAAGTAGACCATTCGGCCCTTCGAGCCTGCACCGCCATTTTGAGATCATGGCTGATCAATTCCTATCAATACCCGGTTCCTGCCTTGTCCCCATATCCCTTGATTCCCCTATCCATAAGATACCTATCTAGCTCCTTCTTGAAAGCATCCTGAGAATTGGCCTCCACTACCTTCCGAGGCAGTGCATTCCAGACCCCCACAACTCTCTGGGAGAAGAAGTTTTTCCTTAACTCTGTCCTAAATGACCTACCCCTTATTCTCAAACCATGCCCTCTGGTACTGGACTCTCCCAGCATCTGGAACATATTTCCTGCCTCTATCTTGTCCAATCCCTTAATAATCTTATATGTTTCAATCAGATCCCCTCTCAATCTCCTTAATTCCAGCGTGTACAAGCCCAGTCTCTCTAACCTCTCTGCGTAAGACAGTCCAGACATCCCAGGAATTAACCTCGTGAATCTACGCTGCACTTCCTCTACAGCCAGGGTGTCCTTCCTTAACCTTGGAGACCAAAACTGTACACAATACTCCAGGTGTGGTCTCACCAGGGCTCTGTACAAATGCAAGAGGATTTCCTTGCTCTTGTACTCAATTCCCTTTGTAATAAAGGCCAACATTCCATTAGCCTTCTTCACTGCCTGCTGTACTTGCTCATTCACCTTCAGTGACTGATGAACAAGGACTCCTAGATCTCTTTGTATTTCTCCCTTACCTAACTCTACACCGTTCAGATAATATCTGCCTTCCTGTTCTTACTCCCAAAGTGGATAACCTCACACTTATTCACATTAAACACCATCTGCCAAGTATCTGTCCACTCACCCAGCCTATCCAAGTCACCCTGAATTCTCCTAACATCCTCATCACATGTCACACTGCCACCCAGCTTAGTATCATCAGCAAATTTGCTGATGTTATTTTCTATGCCTTCATCCAAATCGTTAACGTAAATGGTAAACAGCTGTGGTCCCAATACCGAGCCCTGTGGCACCCCACTAGTCACCACCTGCCATTCCGAGAAACACCCATTCACCGCTACCCTTTGCTTTCTATCTGCCAACCAGTTTTCAATCCATGTCAATGCCTTCCCCCCGATGCCCTGAGCTTTGATTTTACCCACCAATCTTCTATGTGGGACCTTATCAAATGCCTTCTGAAAATCGAGGTACACTACATCCACTGGATCTTCCCCGTCTAACTTCCTGGTTACATCCTCGAAAAACTCCAACAGATTAGTCAAGCATGATTTACCCTTGGTAAATCCATGCTGGCTCGGCCCAATCCTATCACTGCTATCTAGATATGTCACTATTTCATCCTTAATAATGGACTCTAGCATCTTCCCCAACACCGATGTCAGGCTGACAGGTCGATAGTTCTCTGTTTTCTCCCTCCCTCCTTTCTTAAAAAGTGGGATAACATTAGCCATTCTCCAATCCTCAGGAACTGATCCTGAATCTAAGGAACATTGGAAAATGATTACCAATGCATCCGCACTTTCCAGGGCCACCTCCTTTAGAACCCTAGGGTGCAGACCATCCGGACCTGGGGATTTGTCAGCCTTCAGTCCCATCAGTCTTCTCATCACCGTTTCCTTCCGAATGTCAATCTGTTTCATTTCCTGTTACCCTATGTCCTTGGCCCATCCATACATCTGGGAGATTGCTTGTGTCTTCCTTAGTGAAAACAGATCTAAAGTACTCATTCAATTCTTCTGCCATTTCTCTGTTTCCCATAACAATTTCACCCAATTCATTCTTCAAGGGCCCAACATTGTTCTTAACTATCTTCTTTCTCTTCACATACCTAGAAAAGCTTTTGCTATCTTCCTTTATATTCCTGGCTAGCTTGCGTTCGTACCTCATTTTTTCTCCCCATATTGTCTTTTTAGTTAAGTTCTGTTGTTCCTTAAAAACTTCCCAATCATCTGTCCTCCCACTCACCTTAGCTCTGTCATATTTCCTTTTTTATAATGCTATGCAATCTCTGACTTCCTTTGTCAACCACTGTGGCCCCTTTCCCCCCTTTGAATCCTTCCTTCTCTGGGGGATGAACTGATTTTGCACCTTGTGCATTATTCCCAAGAATACCTGCCATTGCTGTTCCAGTCTTTTCTGCTAGGCTATCCGTCCAGTCAACTTTGGCCAGCTCCTCTCTCATGGCTCCATAGTTTCCCCTGTTCATCTGCAACACTGACACCTCCAAGCTGCCCTTATCCTTCTCAAACTGCAGATAAAAGCTTATCATATTGTGATCACTACCTCCTAATGGCTCCTTTACTGTGAGATCGCTTATCAAATCCTGTTCATTACATAACACTAGATCCAGAATAGTCTTGTCCCTGGTTGGCTCTCGTACAAGCTGTTCCAAGAATGCATCCCGTAGGCACTCTACAAACTCCCTATCCTGTGGTCCAGCACCAACCTGATTCTCCCAGTTCACCTGCATGTTGAAATCCCCCATAATTACTGCGACATTACCTTTGCCACGTGCCAATGTTAACTCCCTATTCAACTTGCACCCAATATCCATGCTACTGTTTGGTGGCCTGTAGACAACACCCATTTGGGTCCTTTTGCCCTTACTGTTCCTCAGTTCTATCCACACAGACTCTACTTCTCCTGACCCTATGTGCCCCCTTGCAAAGGACTGAATCTCATTCCTCACCAACAGGGCCACCCCACCCCCTCTGCCCACATTTCTGTCCCTACGATAGCACGTATACCCTTGTTCATTCATTTCCCAGGTCTGATCTCCCTGCAGCCATGTCTCCGTTATCCCAACAACATCATAGTTACCCATTCGCACCTGGGCTTCAAGCTCATCCGCCTTATTTCTGACACTTTGTGCATTCAGATATAGAATTTTTAGCCCATTTCTCCTCTCTCTGTTTGAATCGCTGCCTATTGTGCTTAACCCAGCTCCCCGAACTCCCATCGGGCTATACGCCCCTAGAATTTTGTTGTCCTTCCTAAATTTACTTATTCTTTCAACACATTTAACTCCATGTTCCGTCAGACCATCCCTCTGTACATGAGTCCTCCTTATCACTTGTTCCGCCCCACCTTCCTCTACTACATACTTAATATTCCGGAACCGTGTAGTCCCCACCTGTCCTTTATTCTTCCTCTCGCTATCCTCTCTCACATTCTGGATCCCCGCCCCCTGCAAATTTAGTTTAAACCCCCCCAAGAAGCACTAGCAAACTTCCCTGCAAGAATGTTTGTACCACTCCAGTTCAGGTGTAAACCGTCCCTTCGGAACAGATCCCACCTTCCCTGGAACAAAGGCCAATTATCTACAAACCTGAAGCCCTCCCTCCTGCACCATCCTCTCAGCCACGTATTAATCTTTATAATCCTCCTGTTCCTTGCCTCACTCGCACGTGGCACAGGTAGCAATCCTGAGATTGTTACCCTGGAGGTCCTGCTCTTCAGCTTCGCACCTAACTCCCTGAACTCCCTACACAGGACCCCCTCACTCATCCTACCCACGTCATTGGTCCCTACATGGACCACAACATCTGGATTCTTGCCCTCCCTCTCGAGAATAACCTGCACCCGATCTGAGATGTCTCGGACCCCGGCACCAGGGAAGCAACACACCATCCGAGACTCCCGATCTTCCCCACAAAATCTCCTATCCGCCCCCCTGACTATAGAATCCCCTATCAATACCGCTCTCTTCTCTTCCCTCCTCCCCTTCCTAGTCAAGGGTCCAACCTCAGTGCCAGAGACAGGACCACTGCAGTTTGTTCCTGGTAGGTCATCCCCACCAACAGTATCCAAAACAGTGTTCCACCAGCATTTTGTGTGTGTTGTTGCAGAATATTTGCATTAGCTTTGAATTTCAAAATACTATTGTATGCAGAGACCAATAGAAAGGAAACAGATAAGGGTAATGCATCCTGAAACCGAGGAAAGAGGATGAATAACAGGAGAGAGGAAAAAGAAAGATCAGGGAGCAAAGAGGGTTGGGAAATGGTAGTCAAATATTGAGGAGGCAGTGGGAGGATAGATATGTACAGATAGGCAATGGGTAAGTAATCAGGAAATTATGGGGATACTGTATTCAAGGGAGCATGGGAAGGGGAAGGGGGTGGAATATGAAAAGAGAGGGAAGAGGCAGGTGGCGATCAAGTTTTTAACGTGAAGAGGGGTGAGAAACAAAAGTTAGTGGTATGAGTCTATAGCTCCGATGAGGAGAGGCAAATAGAAATAGAACGGAATAGTGCAAAGAGCAGGCTTTTGTTGGGAGGGAGAGACTAAAGGCGTCAGGCCATTAGCTGTGTTATATGTAAACTATTTTCAGGAACAGGTTGCCATGTTGCCACCTCAGTGCAATAGTTTCCAACCTGGGGTCCACGGACTCATCGCTTTAATGGTATTGGTCCATGGCATGAAAAAGGTTGGCAACCCCTGCCTTAGTGGCCCTAATGGAGAGCTGCATGAAAGATGAACAGGAATGGGGAACTCACAGCCCTGGTTATATTTAGGGATGATGAGGAAGGTGTGGATTACAATTGTTGGGTACACACAATATTGATCAGGGTAATCCAGTAATCAAAACATCATGTGGACTCTTCATCTAGAGACATAGTAAGCATGGCTGGCTACAAAGCCAGTTCATAGCTGCAACCGGTTCAGGACCCTGTCAATTGCAAACCACAGCCTCAATTCAGAGCAGGGTCGAGTAAACCTTGTGAGCAGTGAGCTGAACATTGGCCCATCCCTTGTCTCTGGCCCCGACACTCTGACTTTTTCCAATCTGGCCTGGTGCTTAAATCGGGCAAACATCGGTCTGTTCCTCAGTCTTGGGCCCAGGCTCTGCCCATACCCGACCTTCTCAATCTGGCCTGGTGCTTAAATCGGGCAAACATCGGTCTGTTCCTCAGTCTTGGGCCCAGGCTCTGCCCATACCCGACCCTCTCAATCTGGCCTGGTGCTTAAATCGGGCAAACATCGGTCTGTTCCTGAGTCTTGGGCCCAGGCTCTGCCCATACCCGACCTTCTCAATCTGGCCTGGTGCTTAAATCGGGCAAACATCGGTCTATTCCTCAGTCTTGGGCCCAGGCTCTGCCCATACCCGACCTTCTCAATCTGGCCTGGTGCTTAAATCGGGCAAACATCGGTCTGTTCCTCAGTCTTGGGCCCAGGCTCTGCCCATACCCGACCTTCTCAATCTGGCCTGGTGCTTAAATCGGGCAAACATCGGTCTGTTCCTCAGTCTTGGGCCCAGCTGTGCTGCCGCAATCGGACTGCACCTTTGAGACTCCAGATCACTGTATTTCACAGAACGCTGCAAAAAATGCCAGGTTACACAGAAGCACAACACCGAAAGGGAAGTTGCAGGCTATTGATAGCAGTGAACATTATCCATAAAAAGCGAGATTAATAAAGTAGTTAGTAGATTTATTTGCTGCCAGTAAAGTGTTGCTGTGTTTCAGCAGCAGCATCCTAAACAACCAGCCTAAAAAGCAGCATCCATCGTTAAAAATCCCCATCACCCAGGACATGCTCTTTTCTGATTACTACCAAAGCAGTGGTAGAGGAGCCTGAAGACGCACACACAAAGTTTTAGGAACAGTATCTTCCACTCTGCTTTCCGAATGGACAACCAACCAACTCACGAACTCTTTTTGCACCACTTACTTAATTTAAATTTCATATATTTTTTATTGTAATTTATAGTTTTTATGTATTGCACTCTACTGCTGCTGCAAAACCACAACTTTCACAATATATGTCACTGATATTAACCCTGATTTTGATTCTGAATCAAAAACAGTATATATCCTAGCCTGACACAATGCTGCACCTCATATCCAACAGATCTCCTGCAGGAGTACAACTAATTTTCAAAACTACTAAGAAACTATTTAACCTTCAACATCGGCAAGACACACAGTTCTCTATCTAACTGGTCCTGATGCATCAAGCTGTCTTTCAGTGATAAAGGGTCCATGGCAAGACTAGTGCCAACATGGACCACTTCACAAATTTATATTCAAACGTTTATTTGAGCCACATGTCCTCGACAACCTCCAACAAACCCAATTAACCCTAGCCTAATCAAGGGACAATTTACAATGACCAATTAACCTAACCGGTTCATCTTTGGACTATGGGAGGAAACCAGAGGACCCAGAGAAAACCCACACATTCCACGGGAAGGACATACAGAGACTCCCAATAGAACAACACCAGAACGGAATTCTGAAACACTCCGAGCTGTAGCAGCATTCCACTAACCATTACACTATGCAGCTCCATGATGAAGCCACCAAATTCACACTGGCCAGATCACTATTTTCCTTCCTCATCTAAAGACCTTCGACCTGACATAACAATCATGGTCAGCTGGACAGTGGTGATCCCTATTGTCCCATGTTCTTCCTACCTATGGCAGGCACCTCACGCAACTTTTAAAATACCACCAATGCTATACCTGAAAACGCCCCTGACGTTCACTGGAAGAATACATGAACCAATGTCCGTTGTCCTCTCCCAGGCCAATTTCTCCTCAGCTACGTTGGCTAGGCCACATGGTTTGCATGCCTGTCTCTAAGCTACCGAAAAGAAAATTGCCAAGGTGACAGAGAAACAATTCAAGGATGTTCTCAAGGTCTCCTGGGAAAATACGACACCCTCACTAACTCTTGTAGAAGCATTCAAAAGGAGGAGGTTCTCAAGGGGCAAGAAGTATGTAACATCTCACAAAGTGCACGCTCATTTCAGCTACTTTCTGACCTATCTACAGAAGAGTCTGCATTTCTCACTTTGCTTTCATCGTCTACTTCAGACCTCGCACAACCAGAGGGGAAGAAAGTCATCCCCTTTTCAGAAGAGCTGCATAAAAAGATAATTCCTACCATACTGAGAGATGTTATTCAAAGCACCATCAAGTAAAATCTGTTTGGCTGCTGCAATAGTCACTATAGATACCCAAAGAGATAGAGGAGATACATTTTCATTTTTCAGGAAAATGTAAAATACTATACATTACTAACAAATTTGTATGACTCTCATTTAGACCAAATGATAGTGTAAAGCGAGATCAGGAGTTCCTGAAATGTATACAGGGCAACTGAAGGTTTCCAGTAGTACTGGAGCTTATTCTCAGGAATGAAGTGAAGTAAGGGGGGGGGGGGCTGTGAAAATTGTTAAATTTAAAAGAATGGAATAAAACTTGAATTATCATTTGTATCCTGCAGGTCCAATGTCTAAAATAGCAAAATATCCAGCAAAACCAACAAAGTGGAAAATTAGAATATCTGATGTCAAAGCTTGCTGGATGCAAGAGGGAAGATCTGTGGGTACGATACATGTAAAGGAAGGTTAAATACTGGAATAAAGAGAAAATGCTGGACACATTCAGTATTTTCACCCACTTCATCTTTAACTTGTGATGTTAACCTGATTTTTCTTTCCAGTAGTTCTGTTGGAACTGCTGAGTGTTTTCAGATGATTTTTTAAAACGTCACATTTCCACTAGCTTCAGTTTCTTGCGTTAGTTTCCATGTACAGCAGAGACATGTTGGTGATGAAGAAAGTCTACCCATAAAGGTCGAGGATTTCACTGAGAACCAAAGAAGTCAGTTGCCAGGAATCAGATATAAAACAGATAGTAAAACCAGAGGGTTGTTAAGATCTGGAAAGCACTATTTGAATGGTAGTGGCAAGGAGGCTTTGTAAAAAATGTTATTGATCAGGGCTATTAAGGGAGAAGTTGGAATGCAGAATTAAGTTAGACAGCACTTTCAAACATTTGGCACTTTGGTCTCAAACATTTGGTTGAATGGTCTCCTACTAACACAACAAAAATCAATATAATTCTAAAACTTCAGCATTAAAATTATTCTCAGTGCTATATTGGTAAAGGCCCTATGTTTTAGAAGATAAGTTAAACAAGGTTATGCCAGCCTTCTTAGGTGGACTTTAAGATGAAGTGCCTTGGACAACTTTTATTGGTTCAGTCACACCACCTGGGAGCAAGTAATTTTTACTCTTGGACCTGACTTCAGTATCTGAAACATAGAAGTTGTGTCTATGAAAAGAAGCATTTAAGTAACAAAAACATTTAGAGGTTAGAAGTTAGCAGTCAAGACTGGAGTCTCATTGATAAAATATTCATGTTTATACAATGTACAAAGGTATTAATTACACAAGCAGAGCTTATAAATATCACGCATTCTTTAGAATTTTCATCATAACACTCTTAATTAAACAGTTCCCAATCAGGACTCTTCTTCACCTCTATTTTAAGACAACATTTGACATTTGATTTTTATGGCAAACATTATCAAGGTTCATCATTTATTGGCAATTAACCCATCTGTGCTAAACAGTGTCCTATATTGCACTAATCCAAAATATAATAGTTTAGAAATCAACCCACAAAGCACCATTTGAACATTTAAGAACAGAAACTTGTACCTCTAAAATAATTCCTCAGGATCAAGATGACTTATCATAAACTGAAACACAGTCATGACTGTTTGTTATCCCAGAAATTCAATACGACACTTTTCAATGCAATTTGCACTTGTTTATCTAACACTAGTTTCACAGCAGACACAATTCTTGTGCAAACCTTCCCCACAGAGCATTACAGAGACAATACTGACTCCTGAATGACAATTACTGGGTAGTCCTGGGGCAATAAGATCTTCACTACTTTACTGGACTGTGACCTCACTAATATGAATTACCTTTCACCTTTCTGGCTTCTCTCCCACCAATCTCATTCTTTCTGATTATTCATGCCTAACTATCCTCATAACCCAAAAGATTCCTCAAATCCCAAGTTCCCTTTCTTCCACTACTCTGTTCGAAGCCCCAATTTTTAATCACCAGTTTTTTCCCTAATCCCCAACTGAAACCTTTCTTTGGATTGCTAATTTTCCATTGCAAGAATCTGCAACACCCAATCAAGAGCTCCAAGCCATTGGTTCTCAAACGATGGAGGCTTGTCTGTAACTGAAGCAGTGCTTCCTGTGATGATCATGAAGTGCACCAGACCTTCACAAATTTGTCTTCATTTGGTGCAGCTGGACAGGAAGTCTTCACAATAAAGGTAAACAAGCACAAAATCAAGATTGTGACCATATACTCTTGTTGTAGCCTTGTTTCAATCTCCTTCTGAGTGCTGCTATTCTTTGAGGCGATAACCTTTCCATATTGTTTTATGACAAGTAGTGGGGGCAGATTTCTCTATTCCCTATAAATTATTCATGTAGCATAATCTGCAGTTGTTTCCATCCTAATTTAGGACAACACTGGAGATTGCAATTTGAAAAAAAAATTAAACAATGTTTTGTGTCTATTCATGATTAATGTTTTGAAACATGTTTAAATTTCAGTTCAACAAGTTCTATAATTGAGGAAACAGCAAGTCCTATTGCAATTATATCTGTATTCAATTTTTTTTCAAACTTGTGCAAATCTTGAGTAGAGTCCATTTTACCCTAAAGAACCCTTCCCATAAACCCAAACAGGCATCCAAGCCTCAAAATTATTCTGCTCTCATTTGAGAATTTTCAATTTACCTAAAACTTTGGTTTTAAAATAGATTTTGTGTGTTTACTCAGTCATAGGTGTACACACAAAGCTTAAGTATCAACTCTGACGTACCTAAAACCAATGTCAATATCACTGTATTGAATTCAGAGAGCATCTGTAAGTCTTAATCATTGAGCAGTGTGCTTGCTTCCTACTCAGTCACTCCTATGCTTTCATTAAGTAAAGCCATCTGCAGCACTTTCAACTCATTTAATGCATCAGAAGAAATGCTCACGTTTCCTAATGGAATTTCATCAACCGACTGTTGGGAACTATAGCCCTGGTCTAAATCTGTATTTTCTCCTTTCTCTAGGAGTAAGTGAGATTGTGGACATCCAGCAACCTCACTGGCCAAGTCTACAGATGACATCAAACCCTGGAAGAAGAGCATTTGCTGAAGGTCTTCAAGTCTCCTCTTTACATCATCAGAAATACCCGACTTCTGTTCACTACCAGAGTCCGTCATCGCCTCATTTACTGTGATGTTGCTTTCACAAGCATATTGAGGAACAGTTCTGATATCATTCTGCATTATACAATCTCTTTCCAATGATCCTTCTGTCTTTTGAGAAGAGTCAAAATCAGAGGAGTTTAAAACAGTTTGGTGACAGTCCAATATGGATGTACAAAACAATGGCTCTAAGGTGTGTGTTGCGTTCGGAACTTGTGCTTCATTGATGTCTATCCCAATCACATTCTGTGACAAGCCCATGCCTTGACCATCATACTCATTTCCTACAGGATACTGTACAAATGTCTCCTCATTTGATATGGCCATGCAAACTTCATTCACAGTACAAGGCACATCAGAAGGCTTATATTGCACAATATTTTGTTGAATTGCTGAAAAATCTACAGATGATTCTTCTTCCATCCCTGCTTCCTCTGGGGATGTGATGCATTCTTTTTCAAACCAATCTGGCTGTTTCATTTGAAACAACTTAAACTCCTCTATTGCCTTTTTCAGTACTTCGCCAGATGGGTGTGTATGATAATCGTTCTGTGTTATTCCTGCCACATGAGAAGTCTTTCCAGGCTCATATTTTTCCAAATCCTGCACTCTGAAGTGTATTTCCTCAAACTGCTTCATTAGTTTGTACTTCACAACAACATTAAAGGGATCAGGTATATCATCTTCATGGCTGATGTCATCAAAATATGCAACAATGTATTTTCCAAATGAAGCTGGGCGTTTAAAATCTGGCAAAATCAGGTTCATGGCTGGAGTAAACATGTCACGCATTGGTGAGCGTTCTTCACTTTTCAGTAATATCTCTCTCTGTTTCGTAGACAGCATAGCATCCCACTTTGCCCTGGTTCCACGGGAGCACAGAATGATAATCTTGTCCGACTCGTGTTTGTGAACTGTAAGCCAATTGATGTGCCCGATTTCAGCAGCCTCGTTACTCTGTAAATAATCTAAAGTCACTTTGGTGCCACAGACAGTCATCAGGAAATGTGCAAATGCCAGAACAACATTGTGGTAGAGGCTATGATCCAACGAATAAATGATCAGAACTTTCTTCTGCGTTTGCGGGACTTCTCGGTCTACTGGAAAGAAAAGTTTCAAAGTTTAATCCAAGCAAATCCAGTGAGTTAAGTTAGAAAAAACACTAGTAAGCAAACTCATTGCAATTTGAGAAACAAATAGGGTAGAGGGCAAGAAGGAAAATTTATTATTCTATAAACTAGTGTTATTTCCTTCCTGATTTGGTTTGTCATTTTATTTCTAATGACTAGATCTCATTCTTTCTTGCAAGTTCACAGCTGTTGTTGATTACTTAATTTTTTTGTGTTGTTAGGCAATTAACTTTCAACATCAGCTCGGTCATTTTTATATCATTTGTACATTTCATTCAGTTATTTAGAAGCACTTTTGTCAGAAGTTGAAGGAATTTTTATCAATATTTGAATCTATCTTTTGTGAGAATGCCAAGCGTTGTCCTCTTACTCAGCTCCTTACATACTGTAACGTGTTGGTGAATAATAAAACCGCCTTCAAACTACCCTGGAACAGGAGTTTATCTATCTGTCTAGCTTAGGAAAACAGGGGAACTCTTGAACAAGGGCAGAATACCTAGCGTTGCCCCTCTGGTCAGACATGGTCCTGAATGTTTCATTATGTGATCATCTGACCACATGGCAACTGTTACCAGTTTTTATTCATAAAGATAAAAATCCCTGGAATTTTGGAGGGCACGATTTGAGAAACAAGAGGCAAGTAAAGAAAGGAAATTGTCTGAGAGTTAATGATTGAAATATATTTTGCATGGGCCTGTTGAACACAAGAACACCACTTGAAATTAAAACAGGATATTGTGACAAAGGGGCATGTGTGCAATGTGGAAGTTAATCATTTTACAGAGATTAAGATAGCTTCAGAAATCACGACAAGTTGAATGATCTTTTACAAATGAAGAATGGGTAGAGCATGGAGAAAAGTGATCATGAAAATGCACGCTATAGATCAGACACTACATTGCCTGTTTACTTGGTTCAGAGATTTTAACTGAAAGTCATCTACAAATGGAATTATATTTGCATGTTACCCATTACAAATAAAATTAATTTTTCTATTTCTAATTTGCATTGTCAAAGTCACAACTGAACTATCTTGGTTACACCAGTCGTATTTTCTTGGCATCGATGTTGCAAAGTTACCTTTACTAGAAGGTGAATCTAAATGTGACTTTTCAATGTACATACACATTGTGCACAAAGAAAACAAGAAACAATTCTAGTTCGGTTAACATACCATGAGGCGGGTCTTCTGGTGATTTTATTGTTTCTAAAAAGAAGAAATGGTCTTAATATTGAAATGCAAACAAATCGCTTAAAAAAACTTCTCTATAACATGCAAAAAACATTTCTACTTTTTCCTCAATAGCCAAGTGAACATATAAATAGATCTGTGGGGCTGATATTCAATGGAATACTTCTGACTAAACAATGCACTGTTATCGACATTATTCTAACTATCAAACAATTCGAATACAATGAGAAGATGCGGGCAGTATGAGAAAGGACAGACATGAAAAGGTTCTACCAGAAAAAATATATGCACTTAGTATAATAAATGTACAAGTTCCTCTTTTTTTAAAAAAAGAAAGCAGTTCAAAATCTGAATGCAACATTTTGAGGCAAAATGCTGCTTCTTAGGGCCCAAACAGATGCAACATCGCATCCAATGTGCTTGTGTCCATTTACTGTATATTCTTAATTATGTTGTTCAAACCTACTGAAGCAGGCCAAAAGTGCTATCTTTGTTTGGGAGTTCTCTTGAATTAATGGCATATCTAAACACAAGGTGCTGAAACAGGAAGGCCCCAAACTGTGCCCCTCCCCCCCCCCCCAGTGCTACTTAAAGGAAAACCACTACTTGCACAATGGTTGCTGCTTGATTTCTGCTTTTGTCACCATTCCAGAATTTGCTATTCAAAGCTAAGCGCCTGACACTCACTACAATATTCAACAGGCAAAGGAGATTCCCACTAGAAAATGTATTTGTATCGCATCCCACCACCAATGCCCCTGCCATTTCCTATCACCCTGCCTTATCTTCATATATCTTCATCTTCACCTTCAGTGTGGGGTCCTTAAACCAAGTAGCCTATTTTCTTCAACACATACTACCATTACATTTACTTCCAAGTGAGAAAGATTCGTTGATGACTTGCAGTATTTATTCCAGTCATAATAGAGCTTCCCTTCAAAAAGGGTACACCAACTTTCATTACTTCAGGCTGCCTCGATGTGGTACTGGACACTCAAATCACTGGCCAGGATTTGCCGTTAATGAAGGGTTGGGGCAGGGGTTTGCACTAACTGTTTGCATCAGTCAGTTCATCAGAAGCTTTACAATAAATGTCTGAGGAAGGCCCTGGTTTAAATATAACTGTAAACTGTAATGTTTAGATATATAATTATAAACTTATGCAGACTGATTGTGTGCAACTTACTACTCGCACTGATAATCCAGTACCATTGTATATTTTGAGATAATTTAAGTCATCCACCGCCCCTACCCCTGAAGATGCTGGTCTCAACAGTTTAACAACCTAAAGAAATTGTCAAATTGCAGCAAAAAAATCTCTCATTGAAGCCACTGAGAATAAAACGCCAGTGCCCTAAGATCACTGGTCTCCTTGTGTCATAATCTGCACATATTTTCCCCAACACATTTAAGTGTCCACTGAGAAACTGGTTTGGTCTGTGGGGGGGAGGGGGGGGGGGGTCACCACAGCCACTTTCTGTGCAATTGATCGACTACCTAAACGAAGATTCGGCAGACTCCCCAGGTTCACCAGTTGTCTAAACTGCCATGTAAAATGAAAATTATGCACCTTTAAAACATGCATAAAATTACCCTGAACTTCTTTTTAAATAGAAAAACAAAGCTAAAACATACAAGTTAAAGAAATTTAAAGAAAATAAAACATTCACTTAATGTGTACTAATTAAGTAAATAAAATGAAAAGCTTAATTAAGCTTTCACTGACTGCCATTTTCTACCATTCATTCATGTGACTGCTGTAATGGCACAACATTAATCTAGTATGCATTCATAGTGCAGATTTTGCAGCCCAAGAGCTGAAGTATTCTACAGAAGGCCACACTGCCCAGTTGGACTTCACAAGTCTAACAGAACAACAAAGGTTTCTGCTGAATGGATGGCTGCACTTGTGAACTGCTTACTTATCAATCTCAGCAGAACATTTGCCTTATTATGCAGACTGAAAATTAAATTGTATGGTGTGCGAAAGGCCAAAACAAAATCAAGAAGGATCAAAAGTCAAAGGTTGCGACTTCCCTTGCACATATTGATTCTTTAGTTTTTTTTTTCTCCTCTGCTCCTTGCGCATCCCTGACATGTTCAATAGAAGATGCCAGTCAAGGAGCCAGGCACAGTGCAGATAATAAGCAGAATGTTTGGAACAACTGATCAGGGTGACACTCTAAATGGCTGAGCAGACAATGTCCTCCTCATTGACAGTACCTGGGGACAACAGGATCAGTGCATTCACTCAGTGTTGATTTGATAAGTCACTGTTCCTGTTTTCTGAGCTTACTTTTTCATTGACTATTTCATGCAATACTTCTTCCTGTCTTTCATCATCCTTTTCTCTATTAAGCCACAGCATTTCAGAACACTTTCATGTCGGGTTTCAGTTACACTATTGGGATAGATATTGAGAAGCTACGGCAGTGCCTGGAGGGGGAAGATGGGGAATGAGGTTACAGCTCTACATGCCTATCCCACAATCACACTTATAATAAACTGCCATCAGCACCCCAATTTTAAGACACAGGCCTGGAGTGATCTGGAGAAATAAAAGACTAGTGAACAGAATGTAAGTATCACTGGGTTGGATAAGACCCTCCTTACCAATTGGCTTGGATTTCATCCGTACCCAAGCAGTACAGCAAAAAGCAATCACCAATATGATTACACCAGTGCCAACACAGTAATGTGTCCGTTCAGCTGCAAGTAACAGAACACAGATTAGCATGGGGCTAGAGGTATTTAAAAACAAAATTTACAACTACTCAATTATATTTAGAATACATCAGTTCACTTCATGCTTCTTATAGATCCCACACTAAGCCAACTTGACTGCATCACTAATCTGTTGCAGCACAGGGAGATAAAGAATCATTATTTACAAAGTGTGTATTATCCCATCACGAGAGGTTATTGTATTTTGAAATTTCTGATCTACATGCCAAACAGCTCACAGAAGCTGCAGACAGAAATGTTTAGGATAATTCAGCAAGGCAAATTCACCAAGGTTGTTGGAGGAATTTGTGTTAAATCTGCACCCTGAATCTGGCTTTCAAATGGAGCCCAGTTGCTCTCTTAATTACAAGTCAGATTTGGACAGCACGCAAAGAAAATCTCTTGTACAGCGGTAATGAGTTTCTCAAACAAGTCAGTTCATTCAGGCCCCGTTGCAGTGTACTCCACTGACCCAAACTCTTCCAGCAATTTATAATATTTGCATTGCAATAGTGACAAGTGGATTTCACAATTTCATCAATAATATTCTTTTCTTTGTAGCATTTGATCTTTGTTTTATCTCACTAAGGGCTGCCTTTAATTGCCTGACAAATAGGACATTGCTTGTGAATGGGTGGCCAATGGCATTCAAAGACTCTGTGGGTTGCAGGGACTGTTTTGGGTCTATGGCTGTATGACACAGCATGGCAACATTAAAACAGGAGTAGAAGCATAAACCTGGCTAATTTGTATACAAGTATTTGGATGTGACAGGGTTGCTTCAGAACACCATCTATAAAGCCTGACAAAATACTTGGATAGATAGTTAGATGCAGAGTAAAAAACAATAAGTTGTGTCACATCTTTATAAAACAAGGGAGAAGTGTTTAACCTAGGTACAAAGGGGAATTACTAGAATGATGTGTAATGCCCTAGTTAAGATTTCTACTGCTACACTGTGAGGTATTTTTATTTTAGCAGTTTTCTGCAAAAGCAGTGTGTCCTGCTAGTAAGAGTGTTTTAGCTTCGGCTAAGGATAAGGAGCCACGTTGTCCAACTTAGGAATGTTGTGTCAGCCAATCAGGATTGTCTTCATACGTTTTGTAACTTTCTGTCCAGTTGGGTCCAAAGGAAGATATTTTGAGAGAGCTAGGTGGGATCAGATTTCTGAAAAAAAGTAATCTGGTTCGGGGCCTTTGGCGAGAACTGCAGAGCAGGACAAGGAAAGATGCTGCTCAAGGGAGAGACCCGTTGTAAGTAATGCTTTGTGCAAATGAATGGTTCCAAGGAGGAAGTGCCAATACTCTTGAGTAACCCAGTTCATTCAAGGTGGTCTTTGCGTGAAGTTCAAACTGTGACTAGCGTCCTTGTTGCAGAATGTGGGTTCAGCGTGAGTAAAGCGATACACACGACTACTCCAGAAATGAGCTCCTGTGTTTATGTGCACATTGGGCAGGTTTAACTGTAATGGGCCATTTTCTTTTTCTTTTTTTTTTCTGTTAGCTGTTTGTTAAAGTTGAAATATTGGTAAATACAGTGGTGCTGGAAAGTTTCTGAATCCTGTAGAATTTCTGTATAGATATGACCTAAAATATGATCACATCTTTACATTAGTCCTAAAACTAGATAAACAGAACCCAATTAAATAATACAAAAACATTATACTTGTTTATTTGAGAAAAATTATCCACTATTACATGTATTTGTTGGAAAAAGTATGTGAATCTCTGAGGTAATGCCCTCCACAAAAGCTATTTGGAGTCTGGTGTTCCAGTCAATGAGATGAAATTGGAGGTTTGGGTTGTAGAGGTGTCCTGCCCTATAAAAAAGACACACAAAGTCAGGTTACTGACGGAGCTTGCTCTTCTCAAGAAAGATCTGTGTACGTGCACCATGCCTAGATCAAAACAACTTTCAGAGGACCTTAGAAGAATTGTAGGGATGAATCAAGTTGGAGAAGACTACAAAACCATTTCTAAAGACCCAAGTGTTCATCAGTCCCCAGTAAGAGAAATTGTCTAGTACTGTTGCTACTCTCCCTAGGACTGTGTGTCCTGAAAAGAACATACCAAGAGCACAAGGTGCAATGCTGAAGGAAGGGAAAAAGAACCCAATGGTAACAGCAAAAGACCTGAAGAAATCTCTAGAACTTGCTAAAGTCTCTGTTCATGTGTCCACTATAAGAAAAACACTGAACAAGAATGGTGTTCGTGGAAGACCACTTCAGAGGAAACCACTGTCTTCCAAAAATCATTGCTGCGCATCTCATGTTTGCAAAAGACCACCTGGATGTTCTACATTGCTTCCGGGACAATGTTCTGTGAACAGATGAGACAAAAGTTGAACCTTTTGGCAGAAATGCAGATTGCTGTGTTTGGAGGAAAAGGGCACTGCACACCAACACCAAAACCCCATCCCAATTGTGAAACATGGTGCAAGGAGCATCATAGCTTAGGGCTACTTTGTTGCCTCAGGGCCTGAACAGCTTGCAATTGTTGAGGGAACAATGAATTCAAAAACGTATCAAGACATTTTACAGCAGAATGTCAGGGTATCAGTCCATCACCTGAAGCTTAATAGAAGTTGGATAATGCAACAAGACAATGATTTGAAAGGCAAGAGTAGATCAACAACAGAATGGTTTAAAAAGAAGAAAATTCATGTTTTAGAATGGCCGAGTCAAAGTCTTGACTTTAATTCTATAGAAATGTTGTGGAAGGACCTTAGGCAAGCAGTTCATTCAAGGAAGCCCACCAACACCCCAGAGTTGAAGCAGTTTTGTATGGAGGAACGGCCTAAAACTACTCCAAGCTGATGTACAGGACTGATCACCAGTTACTGGAAATGTTTGGTTGAAGTTATTGCTGTACAAGGGGTCACACTTGTTACTGAAAGCAAAAGGTTCACATACTTTTTTCAACAAATACACATAATATTGGATCATTTTTCTCAATAAATAAATGATGAAGTATGATGTTTTGTGTGTTCTTTATTTAATTGGTTTCTCATAATCCAGTTTTAGGACTTGCGTGAAGATCTGATCACATTTTAGGTCATATTTCTGTAGAAATAGAGAGAATTCTACAAGGTTGACAAACTTTCTAACACCACTGTACATTTCTTCTGTAACTTTATGCCAATGTATAATCCGTTATTTTTCTGGTGAACGATAACTTTGCATGGGCCAGTATTTACACAGCATTTTCTACAATCAATGTTCCTCCCCAGAACATCGCAACTTTCCTGTTTGTTTGAACCCCAAATCATACCATCACAGACATGTATTGCTTATGAAAGGAGGCCCTCTCACTGCTGCATCACGTGGCTATCAGCAGAGCTAGCTAATGAGCCAAGTTTGTATATGAGCCTGATGAAAGGTTACAGGGAGAGAGTAGAAATCTTGGGATTACACTTAACGAAGAAAAATTTAATGTTGGCTCTTCAGAAAAATAATATTGAATGGCGAGCAAACACAAAACGATGAATGCCTACTCCCATATTTATTTAGTTCTGTAGGTATAATATTACTTCCATTTGTCAAAAGGTAAAGAAATTATACCCTTAAAGTTTGACATTCCAATCAACTTGAACATACCTGGACCTATTGCTGTTCGTGCTATTGGTTTTGCTTGTGTTGTTACTGAAAGAAACAAGATCCAAATAATATTAGAAATGTACAAATAACATAAAAGACGGGCAGCACTGCTAAAGACATCACCAAAGATCTGGGCTCAGATCTAACGTTGCCTCTGATGTGGAATGTCCCACATGGCTAGTTTAATTAAATAGTGCCATGTAGATTAGAGGGGACTGTCAACAATGCACCATATTAAATGCTAAAAATAAATCCTAAGGCACTTTAAAAGTAAAAGCCAACTCAAATGCACAGAGACAAAGATTAAACAGGGAAAACTCACGAAAAATCTTGAAAAGGTCAGTTTAGAGAGAGAACTCATAGGGAAAAGTTTTGAGGAATGACAAGATATGGTATGGTTAGTTGAAGGCAGGGTTGAAAATTGAAGGGAGTTGGGGAATTTGGGCTTGGAGATTACAAGGTCTAATGTATAAAAACTACTGAAATCTTGTCTCAATTTAACCCTGAAGTTTTTAGTTTTAGGATCCCTTCTTATAACAATGTACATACCTTTAAAAAATGTTTATTCCCTAATACATTTCCCATTACCACATCTAATCTCCAGCAACAATACTTGTCCCAAATATCTCCACCCATTGGAACACCATAACTTACCAATGGGAGTAACAGTTTGAATGGCCCGTTTGCAGTCATGATGACAACCTTCAAAAAATGGAATAATCTACAAGACAAGAGAGTCAAATTAATGATTTTCTTGTACCTAACTAGTGACTTTCAAAAGGACAACAAGACAATGACAAAAAAAGTGTTTCTGAAGATTTGTATGTTAGCTTGAAAAGATTTTTGCATTTTAAAATGCGTAAAGCGAGTAAAGTCATGCTTCAGTTGTTCAGATCACATTTGGAATACTGCATTCAGTTTAAGAACACAGCATCCTAGGAACAGTGCACAGATCTTGCAAAATCAATCAGAGTTGAATTAATAATGTTACCAACTGATCAGGTTTTCACAAGCTTTTATAGAGACTTGAAAAAAGTTTATTTTTCTCTTGAAAACAAAGCAAAACAATTTATATTTATGTAACAACTCAACCTAGGTAAATCTCTCAAGATGCTTCAAGTAGCATCTTGTATGTAGCAACTATGTTTAGTTGGTAGCACACTTGAACTGTCTTGATTCAGGCAAGTACTACACCAGGGTCCATCACATAGGCCTACAATGACATAGATGACAGAATTCTGAACTCTTAATAGTAACATCTTTGAGGTGACATATTAAGCCAAGCCTCCATGTTTTTCATATGGGCATTAAACACTGAAGAGCAGAACAGCAATCACGTGTTTATGCCCTGGTCAACACACATCTTGCGATCAAAACTAAAAACAGGATCCGTGGTCATTGTTATAATGCCATATGTGGGATATTGTTGTGCATAATTTGTCTGTTACCTGTATTACAATGATAAAAAAATTAGGATTACATAGAATATATAAGACAGAAACAGGCCTATCAGCCCATAACAGAGAAATTCCTCCTTTCTATTCCAAATTTAGTGTCAATCTCTATTTCATTCACATCCATATCTTGTATGGACTCTTCTTAAATGCTTCAGTTATCAAGGTTCAAATTCTCATTCCTTGGGGAATTAAGAAGTTTCTTTTTACAGCAATAGTCATTTCCAAAACTTGCAATATTCTCTCTGTAGTGTCTTAATCAAAACTTTTAAATCACTTTACATAACATTCAGGCTAAGTATTCTTTCCTTCAAGCATCCTTTCCAAATTTGTAGGTCATTCCTATTTTCGTATATTTCTTGTAAGTTTTCTCTGCAATCTGTCATTTTGAAAGCCTTATTATAAAATATCATACTCTAAGCACAGTCAAACCAAAGTCCAGTGTAAGTTTAGTACAACTCCCCCACTTTTCAACACTAAGTGCCTGGAAATAAGGACAGTGTTATTGGTTGGTTTACTTATGGCTATATTAACCTGCAATGGCCAGCTAGTACTTAAAAATAATTTTTCCATTCAATCTGATAAAGACTTGCATCTTCTAAGTAATGTGTGACTGCCCTATGAATGTACTAGTGTGATATTCTGAAGTCCTTTTCTGAACTGATTTGTCATCAAGTTTGGATTCACATGCTCATTTAGAAATTGCATTGATTCTGACCTCAGAACAATCAATATTGAGCCAATGCAATACCATGCACTTTCCTACCAGCACATTGTTTCTAGCAACCGTCTTATTATAGACACTATGTATGGCTGCACATACAATTTTAGTTATTTTAAGATTATTTTCTTTGACAATATTAATCATTCTTTAGAGTTCTATTTTACTACTTGCTGACTTGCTATAAAAACCTTCTAGTATTTTTTTCCTTCACTTTTTCCTATTTAATATTCAGACTTCTCATGTATATTCCCTCTCACTTCTATTAAAGCTTTTGCCATCTGTTTACCCTTCCTGAGAATGCACAGGCCCCATCCTAGATCAGGCGGTGCCATGGCCTCTGGGTACAGCCCTTTGTGCTCAAAGTGGTTCTAAAGTCCAATGGAAGCATGACTATAAAGATTTTTTTTGAGATATGAACACTGTTGACATTTCTCACTCATCTCTTGAACTCTTAGCTAAATTTTAGAAGATACACCAGAGTTAAACACGCTGTTGCAAGTCTGGAGTGACACAAGCCTGAACAGGTCAGGCTGGTAATTCCCTTCTCCACTCAGGCAAGCGCATGATCATCCAGCAATGTTTGTAATAATGGTAACAAAATTATGTTCCAGATAATCACATTAATTTAACTGTTCAACCCAGGGCTCTGGCTTTCTAATCAATAGATTAACTACTGTGCTATCACAAGGTATTTAACGATCTATCCAATTAGGTATTTAGAAAGATAGAATAAATAGTTAGAATGCATTTTGATATCAGCACTGCATCAAATGCTAATATTGCCAAAGGGGGTTTGATGTTTTTTCTTTGGTCTTTCTTTGTTTTGTGCCGTTTGTGGGACGATGAATCTCAGGGTTGTATACTGCATGCACACTTTGATAATAAGTGTACATTGGATCCACCACAAAGCACCACATCACTCATGGGTTGCAAGATCAGATTTAAGCACTGCCTCCTCAAGCAATTCTATTTCAAACTGAAAAAGGAATTCCAAATGTTTCAGACTTCTTTGCAGGCAAAACTGCATTCATACAAGTCTCACTGCAAAAGTAAAACTCAACCCCCTTCTGGAATTCAATTTAAAATGTGTATTGTTTCTTACCTGAATTCCATAAGTAGTACAGCTTTGCATCCAGTTTTCAATTGAAAAAGTTACATTTACTCTTTGTTCCACTATCTGTCATAAATTTTAAAAAATACAATAAAATTAGTTATTCTTAAATTTCACATACCTGCCTTTTCTCAATGTTGTGGAGGGAGATGTTATCTTACTCCAGTCACAGAAAAACTTCAAGTAGCCATTAAAAATTATCAAAAGTAATCAGTGTTAATCTATAATTAAAATACAACATTGGAAACACTCAAATCAGTAGGGAGAGAAAAAACTAATGTTTCAAATCAAGGTCCCTTCATTAGAACAAACGTTTTAAGTTGAAGTGAGGTGGAAGAACACACAGAACCAAGGAATGAAAGTTGTAAAGATAACAATAGAAATCACAGAGAAACTCCTATTATTATTTGGAAACTCCGATGGTTTGTGACCTGGCTCTTGCAAGTCCCCTTCCCCATAATCCCTAAACACATCTAGATCTTATTTCCTACACTCGCTTTAAACTTATTTGGTACTGCTGCCAACACTGCTTTTAAACTCACTGGAGCACCATTTCCCACACACTCTTTCAACTCACTGAGTTCATTGGAAAATAAATTATACTCCTCTGAGCAAACATGAGGAAATACTTTTCTGACATAACTTAAAATCTGTTAATTAGAAATGTGTTCCTATAGCCTGGAAAAAAAATCTACCAGACACCAAAATCTCAAATGTGCCAGAAAATCAGAGTTTCACTGGACTTTAAAAACCAGCAATTAGAATAAAAACAATAAAACAAAATATACTGACAAATCAGTGGAGAAATAAAAGAGTGAGAGTGAGGGACAAATGTGGTAAAATAAAATTACTGCAACATGCCCTATCAGAAGGTGACATGCTCTTCCTTAAGCTTATTCTGGACATCTTTATAGGAATCTTTGAGATGGATGGAAGAGTGGGAATGGGATAACTTGAAGCTCAAGGTCACCCTTGTGGATTGAACAGGGCTGTCCTGCGAAGCAGAGGCCCAATCTGCATCTGATTTCTCCAGTGTCGAGACCATATTGTGAGCACCAAAGCAACACATTAAATTGGGAGCAGTACAAGTGAATTCCTGCTTCACTTGAAAGAGCCATTTGGGTTCCTGAATGTTGGGAAGGGAAGTGATAAAAAGGCGTGTGTTGCATGGGAACCTGTTGTGAGAAAGGAAATAACCTGTTGAGAAGCAATAGTTGATCAGGTAGTCACAGAACAAACCATTCCTTTAAAATGCTGAAAGGAGGTGAGTAACATCTGGTGATGGGATCCCATTGAGTGGTGGAATATGTGAAATTTAATGGCTTGTTGGATAAAAGGTAAGGTCAAAATCATAAAACCACAACACAGAGGAATTAGGCCATTCTGCATAATTATTCCATCATGGCTATTTTACTATCCCTCTCACCCTCTTACTTCTGCTTTCTCCCCATAACCTTTGATGCCCTGACTAATTAATAACCTATCAACCTCCCCTTTAAACGTACCTAATGACTTGGCCTCCAGTCATCTATGGCAATGAATTTCACAGATTCCTCACCTAACGAAATTCCTCCTCATCTCTATTCTAAACGGACATCCCTCTATTCCTGAATCATTCCTGTGAACCTCCTCTGGGCACTCTCCAATGTCAGCACTTCTTTTCTTAGATAAGGGTCCCAAAGTTGCTCATAATGCTTTAAGTGTGGTTTGGCCAATGCCTTATAAAGCCTCATCATTATATCCTTGCTTTTATATTCTAGTCCTCTCAAAATGAATGCTAACATTGCATCTGCCTTCTTTACCACTGACTCAATCTGCCAGTTAACCTTTAGGGAATCCTGCACAAGGACTCCAAAGTCCCTTTGCACCTCTGATTTCTGAATTTTCTCCTCATTTAGGAAGTATTCCTTCTACCAAAGTGCATGACCATACACTTCTCTACATTATATTCCTCTGCCAATTCTTTGCCCATTCTCCTAATTTGTTCAAGACCTTCTGCAGACTCCCTGCTTCCACAACACTACCTAGCCCTCCACTATTTTTGTATCTTCTAAAAACTTGGCAACAAGGCTACCAATTTTGTCATCCAGATCATGAAAATATAACGTGAAAAGTAGCAGACCAAAACTGCCCCTAAGGGACACCACTAGTCCTCAGCAGTCAAACAGAAAAGGCCCCCTTCTTTCCCACTCGTTGCCTTCTGCCGGTCATGCTGGTATATTTCCTGTAATGCCATTGGACCTTATCTTGTTAAGCTGCCTCATGTGTGGCACCTTGTCAAAGGAGCTTCTGAGAATCCACGTAAACAACATCCACCGACTCCTTTATCTATCCTGCCCATTATTTCCTCAAGGACTCCCAACAGATTTGTCAGGGAAGATTTCCCCTCAAGGAATCCATGCCGACTTTGGCCTATTTTATCAGATGTCTCCAAGTATCCTGAAACCACATCCTTAATAATGATTCCCAATCACTGAATTCAGGCTAATTTGCCTATAATTTCCTTTCTCTACCTTCTCCCTTCTTAAAGAGTGAAGTGACATTTGTAGTTTTCCAATCCTTGGGAACCATTCCAGAACCTAGTGATTTTTGCAAGTTCATTACTAATTCCACCACAATATCTTCAACTACTTCTTTCAGAACCCTGGGGTGTAATCCAGCTGGTTCGTGTGACTTATCTACCTTCAGACCTTTCAGCTTCCCTAGCACCTTCTCCTTAGTGATAGCAACTACGTTCACTTCTGCCCCCTGAATTTCTGGTATACTGCTAGTGTCTACCACAGTGAAGACTGATGCAAAATACTTCTTAACTTCATTTGCAATTTCCTTGTTTCCCAATACTACCTCTCCAGCCATTGCTGTTCTGCCATCATCCCTGCTAGTGTCCCCTTCTAATTAACTTTGGCCAGCTCTTCTCTCATGCCTCTGTAATTGCCTTTACCCCACTATAACACTGATACATCTGACTTTAGCTTCTCCCTCTCAAACTGCAGGGTGAATTCTGTCATATTATGATCACTGCCTCCAAAGAATTCCTTTACCGTAAACTGCCTAATCAAATCTGTTTCATTACACAACACCCAATCCACAATTGTCTTTTCCCTAGTGGGCTTAACCAGAAGCTGCTCTAAAAAGTCATCTCAAAGACATCCTATAAATTCCCCTTTTTGGGAAAAAAAGGTTGGCGTTGGTTCCCAATCTACCTGCATATTGAAATCCCCCATGACTATCGTAACATTTCCCTTTTTACATGCCTTTTCTATCTCCCATTGTAACTTGTATTCCACATCCTAGCTACTGTCTGGGGGATTGTATATAACTCCCATCAGGGAATTTTTACTCTTGCAGTTTCTTAACTCTACCCATAAGGATTCTATATCTTCCCATCCTCTTTCCAAGTATTAGGTTTCATTTTTTAACCAACAACCACACCACTCCCTCTGCCTACCCATCTGTCCTTTCGATATAAGGTGTATCCTTGGATGTTAAGCTCCCGACTACGACCTTTGTCCAGCCAAGTCTCACTGATGTCCACAACGTCACAGCTGCCAATTTCTAACTGTGCTACAAGATAATCTACTGGATACTGCATACTGTGTGCATTCAAATATAATACTTCCAGCCCTGTATTCATCACTCTTTATGATTTTGCCCCCACACCACATTTCAATTCATCCCACGGACTGACTGGAACAAAAGCATAGTTTATTTTGTAAATGGGCAGAAAATTCAAAAATCCGATGTGCAAAGGGACTTGGGAGTCCTTGTGCAGGTTCCTTAAAAGTTAGCTTGCAGGTTGAGTTGGGGATGAGGAAGGGAAATACAATGTTAGCATTCATTTCGAGGACCAGAATGCAAGGATGTAATACCGAGCCTTTATAAGACACCGGTGAGGCCTCACTTGGAGTATTGAGAGCAGTTTTGGGCCCCTTATCTAAGAAAGGATGTGCAGACATTGGAGGGGGTACATGAGAATTATCCCAGGAATGAAGGGGCTATTGTATGAGGTGCATTAGTTGGTTCTGGGCCTGTCCTCGCTGGAACTTATAAGAATGAGGGGGAATCTCACTGAAATCTATAGAATGTTGAAAAGCCTAGATAGAGTGGATGAGGAGAGGATGTTTCCTAAAATGGGGGAGTTTATGACCAGAGGACACCCATTTGGAAAGGAGATGAGGAGGAATCCCTTTAGCCAGAGGGTGGTGAATCTGTGGAATGCATTGCCACAGGCTACTGTGGAGGCCAGGTGATTGGGTGTATTTAACACAGAAGTTGACAGGTTCTTGATTAGTTAGGGCATGAAAGGTTATGGAGAGAAAGCAGGAGAATGGGGCAGAGGGGTGAATTGGATCTGTCATGATGAAATGGTGGAGCAGACTCGATGGGCCAACCGACTTAATTCCTCTCCTGTCTAAGGGCTGCAATTTTGCCCTATCATCTGCCAGTCCTTCTTCAGGCTTACTACACATTGTGTGTACTTGTAGAGCAACTGCCCCATTCTCAGACTTATCCACCTGGCTCCCCTCCTGCTGTCAAGTTAGTTTCAACCCTCCTGAACAGCTCTAGCAAACTTGCCCGCAAGGATATTGGTACCCTTCATGTTCATGTGTAACCCATCCTTTTTGTACAAGTCATAAGAGATCCGAATGATCCAGAATTCAAACCTTGACCCCTGCACCAATTTCTCAGCCATACATTCATCTGCCAAATCATCCTATTCTTACCCTCCCTGACAGTTCCGATAGCTAGCAGCAGATCCAGGAACAGAAATATAGGTAGATTGTAACATTGTAGAGGGTGATTTGACAAGGAGCCACACACAAGGCTGCTGACCAAGTTAAGAGCCCATGGTATTACTAGAAAGTTACTGACATGGTTAGAGCTTTGGCTGATTGGTAGGAGGCAGTGAGTAGGAATAAAAGGATCCTTTTCTGATTGGCTGCCAGTGACTAACGGCGTTCCACAGGGGTTGGTTTTGGGACCGCTTCTTTTTATGCTGTATATAAATGATTTAGATGATGGAATAGATGGCTTTGTTACCAAGCTTGCAGATGATACAAAGATTGGTGGTGGGGCAGGTAGTTTTGAGGAAATAGGAAGGCTGCAGGGATTAGATTTGGAGAATGGGGAAGAAAGTGGCAAATGAAATATAATGTTCGAAATTGCATGGTCATGCACTTTGATGGAAGAAATAAATGTGTGGACTATTTTGTAAATGGGAGAAAATCCAAAAATCAGAGATGCAAAGGAACTAGAGAGCTCTTGACAGAACAACCCAAAGGTTAACTTGCAAGTAGAGTTGGTGATGAGGAAGGCAAATGCAAGGTTAGTATTCAAGAGGTCTAGAATATAAGAGCAGGGATGTGATGCTGAGGCTTTATAGGGCTCTGGTGAGGCCACACCTTAAGTACTGTGAACAGTTTGGGGCTCTTCATCTAAAAGATGTGGTGGCATTAGAGAGGGTTCCAAGGAGGTTCACAAGGATGATTCTGCGAATGAAAGGGTTATCATATGAGGAATGTTTGATAGCTCTAGGTTTGTACTCACTGGAATTTAGAAGAATGAGGGGGGATTTCATTGAAACCTTTTGAATGTTGAAACGCCTAGACAGAGTAGATGTGGAAAGGATGCTCCCATGGTGGGGGGCAAGAGGGCACAGCCTCAGGATAGACGGCGTCCATTTAAAACAGATGGGGAAAAATTTCTTTAGCCAGAGGATGGTGAATTTGTGGAATTTATTACCACATGCAGCTGTGGAGGTCAGGTTGTTTGGTGTATTTAAGGCAGAGCTTGATAGGTTCTTGATTGGACATGGCATCAAAGGTTTTGGGGAGAAGGCCGGGAACTGGGGTTGAGGAGGAGATAAGAAAAAGGATCAGCCATGATTGAATGGCAGCGCAGACTCGATGGGCCAAATGGCTTAATTCTGCTCCTATGCCTTATTATCTTAATATTACCAATATTGACCCTTAGTGTCAGAGGCTGACGAGGACCAGAATTTATCAGGCATATCCAGGAGGAATTCTCGACAGTGTGGAAGTAATCCAACCAGGGAAGGGAGCATTAACAGACCTCGCATGGGAAATGAGCCCGGCTAGGTGACTAAAGTTTCAATAGGACAGTATTTTGGGAACAATGATCATAACTTCCTAAGTTTTCAGATAGTTATGGATGACAATAAGAATGGACCTTAGGGAAAAGTCTAAATTGGGAAGGCTAATAACATAAACATGAGAAAGTCTGCAGATGTTGAAAATCCAAAGCAACACAAACACACAGTGCTGGGGAACTCAGCAGGTCAGGCTGCAACCATGGAGAGGAATAAACAGTCAGGAATAGCTGTTATTGGATAAGCTCACAGCTGACCTTTAACTTGATTAAAGGTCAGTTGGACAGAATTCAGGACCTATATGTTCCTGTTAGGAGGAAAAAAAAGAAAAGCAAGATTCAGAAACTTTGAGTAACGAGATATTTTGCAGATTTAGACAAAAATAAAGAAGCATATACAGGTTTAGGAAGCCGAAGTTGGACAGAGCCTTTGAAGAACATAAAAGAAGAACTAAGTTACATACAAAACACTGGAGGAACTCAGCAAAATCAGGAAGCATCTATGGAGGGAAATGAACAGTCAACATTTCCTGCCAAGACCCTTTATCAAGACTGGAAAGATAGTGGGCAGAAGCCAGAATAAAAAGGTAGGGGTAGCAGGAGGTGAATGACAGGCAAATCCAGTCAAGGGGGAAGGTAGGAAGGAGTTCAGAAGCTGAGAGGTGATAGCTGGAAGAAGCAAAGGACTGAGAAGAAGGAATCCGATAGATGCCAGTAGACCATAGAATAAAGGGATGTGGGTGAGGAACCAGTGGAAGGTGAAGATGATGGGCAGGTCTTTTGAGGTGGGGAGGGGAAGGAGAAAGACTAAGGGTTCAGAAGGATAAGGGAAAACAAAGGATGATGGTGGGGGAAGCAGAGGGGAGTGGTTATCAGAAGTTACAGAAATCAATGTTGGTGCCATCAACTGGAGACAACCAAGACAGAACATGAGGTGTTGCCCTTCTGATCTGTACCTGGTCTGAATGTGGTAGTAAAGGAGACTGTGAACAGGATTGTCGGCGTGGGATGAAGAGTGGAATTAAAATAGGTGGGGATTCTGGCTGTCACAGAGGACAGAGCTAAGGTGCTCAACCTCCATACCGTTCCATCAACGTAGAGGAGGCTGCGCGGGAGCACCAGATGCAATCAACAACCCCAATGGATTTGTATGTGAAGCGTTGCCTCGCCTACAGGGACTGCTTAGGGCCCCGATGGTGCTGAGGCAAGCAGTACAAGTGAAGGTGTAGCACTCAGAAAGGTTGCAGGTTTAAGTGCCTGGAGGGGGACTGACATGGAAGGACGAACAGACAAGGGTGTTGCAGAGAGAAACGCTCCTGTAGGAAGTGGAGAGGGGAGGAAAGGAGAAGGTGTGCCTGGTGGTGAGGTGGCGGAAATTGGGGAGAACAATGTGTCGGATGCAGAGGCTTGTGGGACTGTGAGAACAGGGGGAAGCCTATCCCTGTTATGCTGAGGCGGGGGAATAGGCAAGGATAGACTTGCAGAAAATGGAGATGTGGGTAAGGGCTGCAGTGAAACCAATGGTGAGAGTCTCCATTTTCTGGCTGTCATTGAGTGGAAAGCCTTATCATGAGAACAGATGCAGTGGAGATAGAGGACTGAAAAGGGAGTAGCATAACCGCAAGTGACAGGGTGGGAAGAGGTTAGTCATGGTAACTGTGGGAGTTAGGGAATCAGGAGGGCCAAAAGGGGCAATGATGTGTTTTTGGTGAGTAGGATTAAAACCCCAGTATTTCAACAACAAAGTTGGGAACTTACACCTGGCACAGAAGTGAACAAGGTACTATACTAGTATTTTGCTTCAGTATTCACCGGGGATGTCAAGATTAGGGATATTCCAGGGCATTGTGATATTGAGATGTGGTGTTGCAGATCTTGAAGAACAGTAAGGAGGGCAAGTCCCCACAACCTAATGAAATTTTAATAACCAAATCTACCAGGGAAACAAAAAAGCTGCATAACATTCACCAGGAGATTTTTACCTCCTCAAGAGTTTGTGTAGCAATATTGCAGGTCTTATTTGATTCAAGACTTTGCAACACGACATTGTACTTATATGAATAATTTCCAGTCTGGAAGAAGATGGTCATCTTCATTTCATTTCTGATGTATGTCACATTAGGATTCCATAGACTGCCTGTAAATGCAGAGATGAGGAATTATTAAAATCCATTATCCTTCTTGCCTTTTCCACTGTTCCATGATGACCTTTGGTGTTAATATTTTTAAAAACTTTTCACTGTATAGTGGACATTATGTCTGTTATTAAGTATTCAGACTTCAAAGTAAACAACAATTTTGCAGTGAATAAATGGAATTACTTCCACAATCTTGTACATCATTACTGATCATCAGCAATAAAACTACTAAGGTAAATTATTGCTACAAGTGCAGCTAAGACTTTCCTTCTCTGTCCTATATTTGCCAAGACTATATGCAATGGTCTGTGCAGAAAATATGTCCCATTTGAAGATTACACAATTTTGTTCCCCACAGATCAATTAAGAACATTCAATTGTCTTCAAAAAGTCTTACCTGGCTTTATTTAAATTAATCAGTTTCTTACATAATTCAGTTGCTAGAACACCATTCACGAGTGTTCATAAAGAATGCACATTATAAATGTAAGTGGCCTAAAACAGGTTTTACTCAGAATAGGTCATAAGCATAATTCAAAAATTGTGTTTCTACAACTAAATAGAAAATGCAGGACGTGCAGCATAGTTGGAGAGATAAACAGTGTTAACACCATAGTTCAATGAAGAGCAAAAAGGATTGGATACATTGCAGAGAGGGGCAGCAGTGGAGTGAACATAGGGAATGTACATTAAGTGCTCACCAAAGTTGTCAATGTGGGGGACAATTTAGAAGGTGTTATGTGGATAGGGTAGCATTGTCCAGATAAGGCATCATTAACTGTGAAGTGCTTTTAGTTGTATGTAGTTCATCTTAATACAGCTCCAAAGTACCCAAATTCTTACTCCTCACAGACTACTTAAGTAAGTTCGCCCTGGCAGATTCCTATGCTCCCCAGTGCAGAAGACAGCTTTTCTGTCGGGCATTTTGTGTAGTAGGATGGTCTCTTTTGGTAAATTATGGAGTTCATTCCTTCTTCTCTGCACCGACAGTGACTGAGCTGCAATGGAGATTGTGCTTATAAAAGGGACAAGATGCAATTCCCACACACCAAAATATCCACAGTTGTGTTGAGTTGTATGTGGTTCCATCATGAATTGCACAGATTCAATTTTAATCAATTTTCTCCAAAACATTCTAATGCTAACAAACACTAGCCTGTACATTTTTAAAAGCAGGGAGATCAATCTGACTGAATGATCTTCTAGCACATCTGAATCGGATACAATCTAAATTCTAGGCTAACGTCCCACCCTCCCCCATCCCCCTACAAAATCCCAACTGCTGTTATCACCCTATTTACAGAACAAAGACATAACAATAATTCCATCTCCTTCCATTCTCTTTTTACATTGGCTGCTTGCTGGTCAAATCAGCTGAGAACTTGAACAGTAGCTTAAAGTAATGGAAGCCTAGCCTTAATTGTTCTGTGCAAGAATTAATGATCTGCATGCTTCAGAGGATTTCCTACTCCAAAAAGAGTATTTAAAAATTTGAGTTAGTCAACAAATGCTTACTGTAGTTCAAAGAAGACAGCATAGAACCATAACTCATTGTCATAGAATTACATTATAGCACCTTTTACAAGAAAATTATTCCAATTCTCCCAAGCCTACTGTATCTTTAAAGCATAATTAACTCACCTCTTCGCTTGCAAACCTCGGTATACTTCATCAAGTTATGGCTGCAACCTACAGGAAAAAATAGTCAGTTCGACTTCTTCCCGAATAAAGCAAATTACAGACCATTCTGAAAAAATGAACCTTTCCCCAAATTTAGATATCTGTCTTGAAACTGCTGCACTGCATGAGTACTTATGTAAGCTATCAGGAATCTTGTTAAATCAGAATCAGATTTAATATCACAGTATTGTGTCATGAAATTTGTTAACTTTGCAGCAGCAGTACAATGCAATACATGATAAACACAGGAAAAAACTGAATTACAGTAAGTACATATATGTATATTAAACAGTTAAATTAATATAAGTAGTGCAAAAACAGAAATAAAAAAATGTGGTAGTGTTCATAGGTTCAACGTCCATTTAGAAATCGGATGTCAGAGGGGAAGCTGTTCCTGAATCGCTGAGTGTCTGCCTTTAGCCTTCTGTACCTCCTACCTGATGGTAACAATTCATGTCCTGAGAGCTGTGGGCCATTCATTACCACAACACAGAAAATAATTTAAAAATGAGCAAGTATGATAGAGTTGCATCAGCAGGACTGAAGATTGATGCCAATCTTCCCTTGACTCATTATTTGTGCTTTCTAAAACCTCTGCTTTCAGGACAAGTAAAATAAAAGCAGACTTTTTCAGGTTAAGATCTTTACACCAGTGACTGCAATAAACCCTATTCTTACTATAAGTTGCTGAGTATTTACAACTTTTTTCAACATTAACAGTTGTTTAATTGAAAGTTAGTGTGTTCTTTTATTTCTTCAAAAAACAATGTTTTTCCAACCAAAAAAACTGCATTTCCCCAAAATAATTTGCGCGAGTTAAAAATCATGAGGAATGAGCATCTCATAACTGCTAACATATTTTAATTAGAACAATATTAATGACCATATCGCTTAGTTCAACAAATCTATCTCCCTTTAAGTACTATACATGTAACTTCAAGCACCTTCAAGAGGACAGGTGCTTCTAACATGATAGTATAGAGCAGCAAATGTATTAGAAACTTTGATGGTCATTTACTTGACCTCACGAAAAACAGGCAGAACAAGAATGTTAAAAAAAAGTGAAATAGTAACACTACTTTTGGAACACATACCAGGCACAACGTATTTCACTCTTGGACAATCATTATCTTCATCGATTTTGGCTCTTGGTAAACTGCATGCTGTTACTGTGTATTCCTGGTCTGGATCTACCTCAAATCTCTCCAATAAGAATGTCCACTGCAATGCAAGAGTAGACACCATCAGCTTCTAATATTAATACAAATCTATAAAATGCAACTTGGTGCCTTAGAAAGACACATCGTTTATGTTAACTTAAATTTATCAGAACTTGTGTTTGTCCTCACTCTGTGGTGAATACATGTACAATGCTGTTACTGCAAAAAACTTAATTTTCAAGGCATTTACACGCTATGTATGCCTATGATTACAAGTTAAACAGGAAAATGGGCAAAAGTTGACAAGTTTAACAGATCTAAATTTAAAGCTGTACACAAAGTTCAGTTAGATTACTATATGCAGGCTTGTCCCACACTCAAGTCACTTGTCCGAAGCATGACAAACTACTTTGCAGCACTGATACATGTAGAAATTGTTGAACAGGATGCAGTGCTGACAAAAGCCTCACATTCTAAAATGTTTTAAACATAATGCACATGGAATTAGCACTGCTCTTTGAACCGTGTTTTGTTAATTCTCCTCTCCAGCAGGTCAATTGTACATCAGAACATGATACAGGATATAAACAGCTGATCCATTCATTTAATTATTGATGAATCCACTATAACTCTTAACAGGCACACTGCCTTATGCTTTAATAAGCTAAGAGAGGCTACAGAGGCACTTCTGAAGCCAGTAACATTACTGCAAAATCTTTTTGTTTTAAACTCAGGTTACACTGTCTCCGTTGTTACAAGAATAAAGGTCAGACTCTACCACTGCATATGAAGAGGCTGTGGTTGGGATTCAGCTCTAGTGCAGATTGAAGTATAATACTGAAAAGTTGCTTATTACATCAAATCATATGTCACTATTAAACATGATTCAGTAATTTATTTTAAAAAGTATTTATTAATATAAACTAGGAATTTAAAAACTAAAGCAACATACACAAAATGCTGGTGGAACACAGCAGGCCAGGCAGCATCTATAAGGAGAAGTGCTGTCGACGTCAAGATCACAAGATGAAGCCACACTCAGGTTGGAGGAACAACACCTTATATACCGACTGGTTAGCCTCCAACCTGATGGCATAAACATTGACTTCTCTAACTTCCGTTAATGCCCCTCCTACCCTTCTTACCCCATCCCTGATATATTTAGTTTTTTTCCCGCCCTCCCCTTTTTTTCCCCTTTCTTTCTGCCCATCACTCTGCCTGTTCTCCATCTCCCTCTGGTGCTCCCCTCCCCCTTTCTTTCTCCCTAGGTCTCCCATCCCATGATCCTTCCCCTTCTCCAGCTCTGTATCCCTTTTGCCAATCACGTTTCCGGCTCTCAGCTTCACCCCACCCCCTCCGGTCTTCTCCTATCATTTAGCATTTTCCCCTCCTCCTCCTACTTTCAAATCTCTTACTATCTTTCCTTTCAGTTAGTCCTGACAAAGGGTCTCGACCTGAAACGTCGACAGCGCTTCTCCTTATAGATGCTGCCTGGCCTGCTGCGTTCCACCAGCATTTTGTGTGTGTTGCTTGAATTTCCAGCATCTGCAGATTTCCTCGTGTTTGATTTAAAAACTAATGGTCGACTAGACCTCAAATTAGGAGCTAACAAAAGTAACTAAAGCAGACCTCAGGATGAGGTGGCATTCTGGGACTGTTAAATATTCTGGAAAAGACATTTCAACCAGAAGAAAGACCTGAATCTTATGTTTGTGCAAAAGAAAAGTTAAATGCAGTAAAAAGCCTGCAAGCCAAGTCCAAACTAGATGTTTCAGGACTGTATGAAGAAAAGCAAATTGGAATATTGCAAAATGACAGATGGGTAGGGAAGGTAATCAAGGAAGTGATCGAGAATTAGTGAAGATGATGGAATTGGATGCAGTTTACAACAGACAGGGAGGGCAAGGTAAAACCTACGTGAGGAACAGTGAGGGGTAGAGTCAATGCAGGAACAAGTGCCTCAATCAGCAGCAACTGTCTACCCACATGCCTCAAACCTCCACCCTGCCCCGAAATTCACCTGAACCATTTCTGACACCTCTCTCCCCTTCTCAATCTCTCTGTCTCCATCTCTGGAGACAAAATGTCGACTGACATCTTTTATAAACCTACTAATTCCAATGGCTATCTCAACTATACTTCTTCCCATCATCTCCTGTAAAAATGCTATTCCCTTTTCTCAGTTCCTTCATCTTCACCAAATCTGCTCCCACAATGTGGCTTTCCTTTCCAGACCTACTTCTTCAAAGAACAGGGTTCCTCTTCCTCCATTACTGATGCTGCCCTTATGTGCATCTCCTCCAGTTCCCGAACATCTGCCGCCTTAGCCATGATAGTTCCTCTTTTCTTTACGTACCAGCCTCTGTACCTCCACATGCAATACATTCTCCACAGCTTCCACCATCTCCAAAAGGACCCTACCGCCAAACATATCTTTACCAACCCCCTCTCCGTTTTCCACATCGATCTCCCCCTCTGTGATTCCCTTGCCCGTTTGTCCCTCCCCAGTAATCTCCCTTCAGGCACTTATCCCTGCAAGTTGCCAAAATGCTACACTTGGCCACTCACCTCCTCCCTCAGCTCCAATCAGGGCTCCAAACAGTCCTTCGAAGTGAGAAAACACTTCACCTGCATATCTGCTGGGGTCACCTATTATGTCCTGTGCTCCCAATACGTCCTCCTCTACACTGGTGAGACCCATCATAAATTAGTGGACCACTTCGTCCACTCTATCCACCAAAAGTAGAACTTCCAAACAGCCCAGCTTTTTAATACCAATTCCCATTCCCACTCTGACATATCATAGAAACATCGAAACCCTACAGCACAATGCTGGGCTGAACATGTACTTACTTTAGAAATTACCTAGGGTTACCCATAGCCCTCTATTTTTCTAAGCTCCATGTACCTATCCAGGAGTCTCTTAAAAGACACGATTGTATCCACCTCCACCACAGTTGCCGGCAGCCCATTCCACACACTCACCATTCCCTGCGTAAAAAACTTACCCTTGACATCTCCACTGTACCCACTTCCGAGCACCTTAAAACTGTGCCCTCTCGTGCTAGCCATTTCAGCCCTAGACAAAAGCCTCTGACTATCCACATGATCAATGCCTCTCATCATCTTATACACCTCTATCAGGTCACCTCTCATCCTCCATCGCTCCAAGGAGAAAAGGCCGAGTTCACTCAACCTATTCTCACAAGGCATACTCCCCAATCCAGGCAACATCCTTGTAAATCTCCTCTGCACCCCTTCTAAAGTTTCCACATCCTTCCTGTAGTGAGATGACCAGAACTGTCAGTCCATGGCTTCCTCTTGTACCACGATGAGGCCACCCTCAGGGTGGAGGAGCAACACCTATATTCTGTCTGGGTAGCCAACCTGATGGAATGAATATCGATTTCTCCTTCCGGAGAAAAGAAATTTGCTTTCCTCTTCTATTTCTCACTTTGGCGCCATACCTCTTCACACCTGGGTCATCTTCTCTTTCCCTTTATCCTATGGTCCACGCTCCTCTCAGATTCCTTCCTCTCCAGCCCTCACCCACCTGGCTTCACCTATCACCTTCTAGCTATCTTCTTTCTCCTCCACCACCTTTTTATACTTCGCCCTTCCTTTCCAGTCCTGAAGAAAAGTAATAGCCCGAAACATCAACTTCCCAAAAACTTCCATGGATGCTGCCTGACCTGCTGAATTCACCTAGCATTTTGTATGTGCTGCTTTGGATTTCTGCAGAATTTCTCATTTTTCTGTTCTTATACAAGAGCTAGCTCTGTATTTGCTGATATATGATCATCAGATTATGGAAGATTTGATCAGCCAAGGAAAGCAGTAACAGAATGCAGTATCTCTGTGTTCTGTGTGGCACTTACCTTCTCTCCTTGAGGATTTACTTGGGATGTAATTCTGTGATTGAACTGGTATTGTATGCACTTTTCCTCTCCAGTGCTCCATTTTGTCAAAGAGATCTCTATTCCTTGAGAGTAAGTTATACTAGCTGCAAAACCCAACGGATAAAGGTATGAAGTCACACACAAGGCTGAAATGTTTAGGATCAGTTATTAAGCAGCTTAGAAAATTTTGCTCATTTTCAAGAGTTGGCACTGCACTGAACACTTTGAGCTCAGCAGACAGTGGGGTAAAGCTTCTGTTTTGGGAACAGGGTAACCTGAATTGTAAAAGCTTTGAAAAATGTTTCTCTCCAGTTCTAATGAAAGATCTCGGCCTGAAAGATCGACTGTTTATTTCTCACCATCAATGCTGTCTAACCTGCTGAGTTCCTCCAGCATTTTGTGTGTGTTGCTCTGGATTTCTAGCATCTGCAGAATATTTTGAGTGTCTATTTCTCTCAACTGCCGGCACTTCAGAGTTTTTACTCAAATTTATACATATATTATCAAAACTGAAAGTAGAAAGTAGAAAGTGAAACACAAAATGCTAGAAAAACTCAGAGCAGGCAGCATCTGCGATGAGAAATAGTTAGCGTTTCAGGTGCAGGATCCCCCATCCGGTCGGGAAAGAGAGAAACCAGCTGGCTAAGACGGTGGCATGGGGGATGGGTGGAGCAAAGGAAATATATCTGATAGTGAAACTGGATGGTGGTATTTAAAGGGCAGTTAAAATCAGAATAAGCTTCTTTGTATAATATGTTGGTAATGTTATATAACATGTGTAATTGTCTAGCCTACTGGGCCACGCCCAGCACAAAAGATAAAAAGATAAACAGAAGTATGAAGTATGAAGGCTATAATTTGCAGATCTCATTTAAAAACAGAACGGACAAGTTACATAAACTTGGAGAATTTGATAGTGAGTTGTACAGGCAGTAAGGTGCCCAGATGGGAGATGTTTTGTTCTTTAAGCTTGCATTAGGGCTCATTGTAATAGTGTAGGAGGACACAGACCAAAAGGTCAAAATGGGAGCGAGATCCTGAACTGCACCTTTCATCATTGGAAATAAAACAGAGCAAAAGATTGGAAATTTTGGATTAAAAATTATAATTTCTTTATCACTTTTCCCTTAAATTTTGAACTTAAATGACAGCATAAAATGGTGATGATCGATTTGAGACCCTCTTCAAAAGTCTCCCCATTTTTCTCCCCCATGGATTATCCTCTTATATTTTACCACAGGGTAAACTTTGTTTGCTAGCAAGAGGTCTGAGCCAGAGAAGGAGAGAAGCGCTAATGAAAATCAAATCAATGCTTCTGGGTTGTTGGATCAGCCTATTCGAAATGCAAACACCAAATGAATCTACACCCCCACACAGAGATGAAAACGTTGCCGAGCAATCTCTTCAGTTGGAAGACAGGCAACTTATCCTCACATCATTTTTTCAACTGCAGACACAAACCCTTAAGAGAACATGCACTAACAATTTAGAAAGGGAAGAATGTATGCTTACCATCTGTTGCCAATTTCCATCTGATGGACAGTACAGGCTTGTAGAATCCACTAGCATTCCTTTGCTTGGTTATGGCTACCGAAAGCTCTTTAGGAAATGAAGGTGTCCAGGTAGATGGTATCAACCAGCTGTCATCCAAACAGTTGCCTAATGGTGAGGAGGAAGAAAATACAACATGCTTTATCCCTTTTGCAATTTCAAATTTGGAAAGAACTGTTTTCACAAGCAGTCTTTAAAAGTTCTATTGGGCATCAGGTGTGCTTTACCACCACTCACGTACTGAAATATTAAGGAGAAATCAGGGTTCTCCTAAAATGACAGGGCTGATCCCTAGTGATAGCCTCTTCTGTAGTTTTTCTTGATTATAGCATGATGCCATTTGCAATCTTCAATTGTTCTTGCAAATTGATGATGAGTCTGGCGAATACACCCCAAAATAACAAGAGTTGCAGGACGTTGTGTCAGAAACAGTGAGGAAAGCGATTTCCAACTTAAATAGGGGAGTATTCCATCACAATTTTGCACAATACAGTACATTGTCAAACACCAAGGACAGTTAGCACTCAGCTTGACTGTAGAACTTGGCATTTTCGTTTGTGATACACCTTGAACCAAGTAGCCCTGTTGAATCAAATTCCAGCTATCAGTTATTCATAACTGTCAAATAACTGGGTAGATGACAGTGTTGAGTACTAGAATAGCTTGGCAAGAAGGCATACTAGTTCCAGAAGCAAGCCTACATTGCTTTTTGGTTTCATCTGACCTAGAGCTGATACCTGATATAATTTATAATTCCCGATTCACTCATTCCTGATAACTGATATAGTTCATTAATAAGACTACCGATGACTAGTCACCATGAAGGCAGTTACCTCTGGACTACACGGAAAAGGATCGACCACTCAAAAATAGTCTGAAGTTGGCTGCAAAAGCATCAATATATTCCTTGGCAGTCATATGATTGGTACCACCATAAAAATCATAACGTCTTCGAATTTAGTCCAACAGTTAACTGAATGATTGATGGTGGTATCTTTAGCTGTGTTTGACAAGGTTATTTCCTTTTCTAGTTCAGCCCATGCTTCATGCATGTTTTTCTTCACTCAATGAACTGAAGGATAAGCCACACAATGAGGTTACAGATTGTAGTGGAATACAAATCTCTTACTTCTGATCACTGTGGATGGCCAGAGCTACCAGGTCTGTTCCAAATCCATCACCCTTTTTATGACTGAAGACAGCAGAACGTGTCGTCACTGATTAACTGGACTCTGACAATTCAATTGCTCCTCAATCACACTTTACTTACTTGTGCACAAGGAGACATGTCACCAAACTGTTCAGAAATTTGAACAAAATGCCATTTTTATACAGAAATGTACTAGTTGTGTACAGATATTGATCCAACGGAAACTTTGTAGATTTCTGAATTCCATCATTTGCATATTTAAGTACCATAATACACATTTCAGATGATAATAACCAATTATCCCTTTGGGAAAGGGTATCTGCCGACCTTACCCAAACTGCTCTATTTGCTACTAATGTGATTGCCTCAGCTCAGGGGCAATTAACAATGGACAAGTTCCAGCCATGGTAAGTGCAGCTTCTGGAAGAAGTGCTGGTAGAATGATGTGGAAAACTATAAGAGGGTCTTCCCCATCTATAATCTGTGATGGCTCCCAAATATACCTAAAGTGACAAAGGCACATGATCAGAGATGGCCACTGGCATGAACTGTGAAGCCGTCAACAAACCATCGTCTTCTGTAATAACCAGCAGTTATATTATAACTATTTGGAGTGTGCAGATACCATCAAATCAAACAATTAAAGATTAACACATAAAGTAATGTGATTATTTGTCAGTGGAATTTCAGTTCTCAAAGTTGTTGAGACTAAATTACTGCACCAGTTGGAAACAAACATATTTACCAAATCAACTGATAAATGGGTCAGCAACAGGTAGACGTGGCAGAAGCAATAAAGGGCACAAATAACAAGGTCATACATATATTCAAAACAATACCAAAAATATGTCACTGAAAGTTTCAGTGTTGATAAAATCAGTTCTGTTTTCGTTATAGAAAGGGGTGGTTGGGCCTTTAATTTTCACTTGACTTCGCTCAAGGCTTGTTTTCTATAATAAATGGCATTTTAAAACAACCCAGAAAAAATGAGGTTCTTTTATTTGTAGTTTTTAAAATTAAGGATTACAGCCATTATCAGATAAATCTGAAAGTGGACCCACTGCATATTTTGTTGGTGCGACCTTCTCCTACGTATAACTGTCACTAAGACATCCAAGTAAACACGGGAGATGAGTCAATGGATTATTTTTGTGTTTTTTTTTAAAATAGGAACAAGTTACTCGATAACCACCACAACACTGACTTATAGTTTGCGAAGTTGCTGCCTTCCTACCCTTGGACAAGGACAAAATCCTGCCCAAATCTTTTCCAACGAAACCCAGAGATTTGAATTTTCCTGCCCTGACTGTCCACTAGGTAACCTGGATCAGATTCCCGCTCCACCACCACCTACAGATAAAGAAGAGATTTCCACTGAAGTATTACTATTAAGCAATACTTATCAATGCTTGGTTCAAAGTTCAAAGTCAAATTTATTATCAGAGTACACATGTTGCCACATACAACATTGATATTCTTTTTCCTGTGGGCACACTGAGCCAATCTATACAACAGTAACTGTAAACAGGATCAATGGACAAGAAACTGGGCAAATGCAAATATAATTAAATAGCAACTTATAATGAGCATGAAATAACAAGATAAAAGGTTCTTAAAGTGAGACCATTGGTTGTGGGAAACCAGAAGCAGAATGAATGTAGTTATCCCCTTTGTTCAAGACCCTGATGGTTGAGGGGTAGTAATTGTTCTTGAACCTGGTGGTGAGAGTCCTGAAGCCCTTGTACCCTCTACTTGATGGTATCAGCGAGAAGAGAGCCTGGGTGGTGAGGATCCTTGACGATGGACACTGCTTTTCTATGGAAACGTTTCATGGAGATTTACTCAATGTTAGGAGGATTTTACCCTTGATGTACTGGACCAAATCGTCTACCTTTTGTAACATTTTGGTGTTCCCATACCAGGCTTTAATGCAGCCAGTCAGCACATGTTCCACCGCACGTCCATAGAAGGTTGCCAAGGTCTTTTAATGACATGCCAAATCTCCGCAGACTCCTGAGGAAGCTGTGGTGCCGTCGTGCTTTCTTTGCAATTTATATGATGGGTTCAGGACAGGTCCTTTGAAATAGTGGCACCCAGGAATTTAAAGCTACTGACCCTCTCCACCACTGATCCTCTGATTATTACTGGCTCTGGCCTCCCTCTCCTGAAGTCCACAATCAGTTCCTTGGTCTTAGTGACAATGGTTGAATGGTTGTTATTACAGCACTCAGCCAAATTTTCAATCTCCCTCCTGCTGCTGATTCATCACCACCTTTGATACAGCCCACAATAGTGGTGTCATCAGCTAACTTGTATATAGTGTTGAAGCTGTACTTACACAGTCATAGGAATAAAGCGAGTAGAACAGGGGACTAAGTACAGTTCCCTGTGGTGTTGTGTGCTGATGGAGATTGTGGAGGAGATGTTTTTGTCAATCCAAACTGACTGGGGTCTACAAGTGAGGAAATCCAGGATTCAATAACTTAAGGGGGTACTGAGGCCCAGATCTTGGAGTTTACTGATTAGTTTTGAGGGGAGTAAGGAGTGCTGAGCTGTAATCGATAAAGAGCATCCTGATGTATGCATCCCTGCTATCCAGATGTCCCAAGGTTGTTTGGAGAGCCAATGGGATGACATCTGGTATAGACCTGTTGCTTACATCCTCTCCAATTCGACACTCATATACGCTTCAACACCAGACTCTCAAAACACTTCATCAGTGTGGTTGTAAATGTCACTGGGTGATAGTTCTGCATTTGCAAGGATCTCTTGGCTTCAGCTCTCACCACAGCCTCACTGCAAACATAGACCCAAGTTCTGAATTCCAGAGTTAAGATGAGAATGATTACATTTTCTACCACGGCAGCACTTGATCAAGTGTCAGCCCAAGAAGCCCTAGTTACAGACACGCAGGTCTGACATCAAATCTCACAAAGATGGTTCTTTTTCCTTCCTTAACAAGGTAAAAGATGGGGATGTTCGCTGATGATCACACAACATGCGATTCCATTTGCAACTTGTCAAAAACACCTCCAACAAGAACAAGTCTAATCATTTACCCTTGACATTCGATGTCATTATCACGGTTGAGGTATGCACCAACAAACATTTCGGGAGTCACCACTAACCAACTGGACCGGCAATGTACTGTAAATTCTGTTGCTACCGGAGGCAAGTCAAAAGCTGGCTATCCTGTCGCAAGTAACTCACATCTTGACTCGTTATACCCACCATCCATTTGTCTGGATGAAAGCAGCTTCAACACCACTCAAGCAGTTCCATACCACTCAGGACAAAAGACTGTGCTTGACTGGCACCCCATCCACCCCCTTCAGCATTCAATCCCTTGACTACCATCTCACCATGGCATCACCATTCTCCATTTTCAAACCAGACTGCAGTTACCTTGACTACTGTGACAGCATCTGAGTGTTAAAGCAGCTTAGTTGTTTTGGACAAGGCCATTACAGCTCCAGGTACTCCGGAGATAATTATGGTGTTGTCCTGTAAGGAGTCTCTGTACATCTTCCCGTGGAATGTGTTGGTTTTCTCCAGCTCCTCCAGTTTCCTCCCACAGTCCAGAGACGTACCAGATAGGTTAATTGGTCATTGTAAATCGTCCTGTGATTAGGTGAGGGCTAGTCAGGGTTGTGGGTTGACGTGGCTCAAAGAGCTAGAATGGCCCATGCCACGCTGTATCACTGAAATAAACAGAGCTCACAAACCCTCAGCCTCATCCAACAAGACAAGGACAACAGGCAAATGGGAACAGTACCATCTGTAGGTTCACTTCCAATCACAGACCATCCTAACTTGGAAATAAATTGTCATTATTTCATCAACGCTGGGTCTGAATCCTGACATTTCCTATCTATCTACATTTTAAGAGTCCCTTAAGGGGGTTTCAAACTGGCAGATCAACCTAAACAGTAGAATTATTTATTGAAACAACGGACTTTCCGTTACGTCTAAAGCAGGAGCTTTTAAACACAAAGGCCAAAATTCAAGACAGCACATTCTAAATTTAACAATCGCATCTGATTTGAAGATCTTTTAAATGTTGGATTTGCAAAATACCACTCTCCCAAACAACAAATGTTAATTGTACTTACCAGATAGAACTGTGCAATTTAGGCCCTGTATGAAGAAAGAAAAAAAACATTTTAATAATTACATCTGCTTTGGCTGTATGTTCAATGTTGTATCCAATGCAATTATAGGCCATGAGCATAAATGCCTTGGAAAGCAGGGGCAGGAGAATGGAAACAAAAAAAGTCTTTTAATTTGCAGTCAGTAAAATACAGGGAGTTATTACATTGTGGCGGTAGGCAGAGGGGGTGGAGAATGGAGAGAAGGGACTGGGCTCATGACCTTTTTAAGGCTAAATGACAAGATAATGCTGATCTTTTACACCATCTGCACTTTCAACATTGGTGGTTATTTTTCCAATGTAGCCTGGATATTCTACATGAATTAACATGCAACGTAATATCATACTTAAAGAGTATTTGGATAGACAGGGACTGATTAGGGATAGTCAACATGGCTTTGTGCTTGATAGGTTGTGTCTAACCAATCTTACAGTTTTTCCAGGAAGTTAACAGGAAAGTTGAAGGCAAGGCAGTGGATGTTGCCGTAGCAAAACATCTGACAAGGTCCCACATGGGAGATTGGTCAGGAATGTTCAGTTGCTTGGCATTCAAGATGAGATAGCAAAATGGATTAGACATTGGCTTTGTGGGAGATGGCTGCCTCTCGAAAGTAGATGGTTGGCTCACCGACTAGAGGCCTGTGACTAGTGGTGTGCTGCAGGGATCGTTGCTGGGTTTGTTGTTTGTCAACTATGTCAATCTGGATGATAATTTGGTTAACTGGATCAGCAAATTTGCAGATGACACCAAGATTGGAGGTGCAGTGAACAGCGAGGAAGGCTATCAGAGCTGCAGCAGGATCTAGATCAGCTGGAAAAATGGGCTTAGAAATGGCCGATGGAACTTAATGCAAACAGGTACAAGGTGTTGCACTTCAGTAGGACCAACCAAGGCATGTCTTACACTGTGAACGGTGGGGCACTGAGGAGTGTTGTAGAACAAAGGGTTCTGGGAATACAAGTCAATAATTCATTGAAAATGGGGTCACAGGTAGATAAGACTGTAAAGAGCTTTTGGTACACTGGTCTTCATAAATTAAAGTACTGAGTACAGGTGATGGAATGTTATGTTGAAGTTGTATAAACTTTTGATGGCCTAATTTGGAGTATTCTGTGCAGTTCTGGTCAACTAGCTACAGGAAAGATCAAAAGAGTTCAGAGAAAATTTACAAGGATGTTGCTGGGGCTGGAGGACCTGAGTTATAAGGAAAGATCGAATAGGTTAGAACTTTATTCCTCATAATGTAGAAGATTGAGGGGAGACTTGATAGAGGTATACAAAATTATGAGGGGTATAGATTGGATAAATGCAGGCAGGCTTTTTCCACTGAGGTTGGTGGGACTATAACCAGAGGTCAAGGGTTAAGCATCAAAGGTGGAAAGTTTAAGGGGAGCATGAGGGCTAATTTCTTCACTCAGAGGGTTGTGTGAGTGTGAAATGAACTGTCAGTGCAAGTTGTGATTGTGAGCTTGATTTCAACATTTAAGGTAAGTTTGGACAGGTACATGGATAGTAGGGGTATGGATGGCTATGGTCCAGATGCAAATCGATGGGATTAGGCAGTTTAAATGGTTTGGCACAGATTAGATGAGCCCAAGGCCAGTTTCCGTGCTGTACTTTTCTGTTACTCTAAGAGTTCTCATTAATTAAAAATGTTGGAAATGTACAAATGCTCCCTTATTTGAAAATGGAAGATTAATTCAAGAGCCTAAATATACCAAATTAATGTTAAATACAAATATTGTCGCAGCAACAAGGACTGAAGACCCAACTATCCCAGTATGGATAAAGAAGAGAGAAGTGATATATTTAAAGCAAAGTGCAAATAGTATTCTGGCATCTGTTTTCTAGAAGGACCCCGTTCTTCCCATGTTACCAACACCAGGATAATTTCTACATGTTCCAGCAGGGTCTGCTATAGTTGTTACCTCCTCCAAAGCCCCCCCCCCCCCCACTGAACTAATTTCTGCCATTTCCTCCTATAATACACAGGAGGGCAGTATCCATCAGGGCTTGAAGGATTGCAGAACTAAAACAGCTTTAAAAAACACACATTTTGTTGGGTTTGAGTAAATGTTCTGCATGATTAATGCAGAATTCTGTGTAAAATTACCTCTAAAATGACTTTAGTACGTTATATGTGTAGCAATATACAATTCAGATGTCTTGTTGCTTACTGCTCGCTTGATCTATAATGCCCCATTCCGTGCCAAGAATGTACCACAAAGAATAATTAATAGTGATATTGACTGAGACAAAAGTTTGGCAGAAGTTCATATTACGGCCAGCTATCAAAATACTTTATTGCACTCCAGCCCATGGAACTAAACTTTTTGTTTATGTGCTAAGTTTGAGGAACACAAGTCAAATTGACAATTTATTTAGAACCACATGCATGAGATACCAACTGAAACAATATAATCAAGCAGGGAAGTACAAGTTATTTCACAAATAATCAATAATACTTCTTGCAAACTGACTTTGAATAGGTTCCTGATGCAAACTCTAATGTAATCTTGGGAAACCCCAACATTGCGCAATACTTTTGATGACAAACTCTGTTGTTGTTGTAAATTATCCACACATTTATGAGAAATACTTTGAATTGACACAATACAAATGGACATGCTTTGTCACATCTGCCAGGAATGTAGTCATGGAAAATAGATCCTATGTGTCACTTCAAGTACATGAATTGCTCAATGCTCATTTGAGACTGTTGTAATGGAGGTAGTTGATAAAGGAGTTCACATCTTCCCAATTAAAAAGAATATCGTAGAAGAAACAGTTACAGCTGTGGTCCTTTATAAATTTGTGCCATCACAGTAAAAACACTTGCTAAAAGTTTATTGTTACAAAAGTCAACCTTAAGAGTTTTGAACATTCATTTACTGAATTTCTCAATATTATACCGTCCACAGAAGCCTTTAAGCTAAAATACACTGATTATCTACTTTAGTGCAGGAATAATTAACTACTCTTCCGAATATTTCTCATGTGCATGTTGCAGTCCCAATAGTGACAAATTAACTTAAGCAACAGCCCATTATCTGAAACAATCTATTGATGTTCTTGTTAAAAACTAAAATACTCTGAAACTTCAAAACATAATCTCCATCTCACTTCTCAGAAGTACCTCCTCCTTGGGTAAACACCTCCTAATAGCCAATGCCATACAAGTACAAAGATAAGGCTCTCACCGTCACCTCAACCACACTACCCAAATAGCAGGAGCTCCTGCAATTATGGGAAAAGGTAGAAGGAAAAAAACCTCACTCTGCACTCAAGAAACAAGAGTATAAGACCATAAGACATAGGAGCAGAATTAGGCCATTTGGCCCATTGAGTCTACTCCACCATTTCATCATGGCTGATCCATTTCCTTCTCAACCCCATAGATTTCTCTAATTTTGGGGCATGTTCCACACTCACAGGTACCCAAGAAGCAACCAACCAAAGCTGCTTCAGATCATTATTTTAATTATCTTTTAATTATCACCAAAAGCTAGTAATGGGTTCCTTGAAGATACAAGGAAATGTTCAGGAAACTAAGAAATTGGGCTAAATGAAGCAGGACTTGGAATTTCAGAACACACATTGGATCTAGTCAGAGGTCAACGGAGTCAACCAGTGGCCTTGCTGGTAAAGAAGTACTTCTTCCTGGTCAACAGTAACTTTACAGGCATGATAGCTACTGTTCTGGTGGCATTTCCTGCCTGTAATTACCAAAGGGCTATAACGATAAGACCAGAAGATAAAGGAGCAGAAGTAGGCCATTCAGCCCATCGACTCTCTGCTCCGCCATTCAATCATGGGCTGATCCAATTCTTCCAGTCATCCCCACTCCCCGCCTTCTCTCCATACCCTTTGATGACCTGGCTAATCAAGAACCTATCTATCTCTGCCTTAAATGCATCCAGTGACCTGGTCTCCATAGCTGCTCGTGGTAGCAAATTCCACAGACTTACCACCTTCCGACTGAAGTAATTTCTCCACGTCTCTGTTCTAAGTGGACATCCTTCAATCTTGAAGTCGTGCCCTCTTGTCCTGGACTCCCTATCATGGGAAATAACTTTGCCATATCTAATCTGTTCAGGCCTTTTAACATTAGGAATGTTTCTATGAGATCCCCCTCATTCTACTAAACTCCAGAGAATACAGCCCAAGAACTACCAGACGTTTCTCATACGGTAACCCTTTCATTCCTGGAATCATTCTCGTGAATCTTCTCCGACGTCAGTATATCCTTTCTAATATATGGAGCCCAAAACTGTACACAATACTCCAAGTGTGGTCTCATGAGTGCCTTATAGAGCCTCAACATCACATCCCTGCTCTTACATTCTATACCTCTACAAATGAATGCCTAGAAACATTGCATTTGCCTTCTTCTCCACCGACTCAACCTGGAGGTTAACCTTTAGGGTATCCTGCACAAGGTCGTCTAAGTCCCCTTGCATCTCTGTATTTTGAATTCTCTCCCCATCTAAATAATACTCTGCCCATTTATTTCTTCCACCAAAGTGCACGACCATACACTTTCTAACATTGTATTTCATTTGCCACTTTTTTGCCCATCTCCCTAAACTATCTAAGTCTCTCTGCAGCCTCTCTGTTTCCTCAACACTACCCGCTCCTGCACCTATCTTCGTATCATCGGCAAATTTGGCCACAAATCCATTAATCCCATAGTCCAAATCATTGACATACATCTTAAAAAGCAGCGGTCCCAACACCAACCCCTATGGAACTCCACTGGTAACCGGCAGCCAGCAGAATAGGATCCCTTAATTCCCACTCTCTGTTTTCTGCCAATCAGCCAATGCTCCACCCATGCTAGTAACTTCCCTGTAATTCCATTGGCTCTTATCTTGCTAAACAGCCTCATGTACAGCACCTTGTTAAAGGCCTTCTGAAAATCCATGCACACCACATCTACCGCATCTCCTTTGTCTACCCTACTTGTAACTTCCTCAAAAAATTGCAGTAGGTTAGTCAGGCAGGATTTTCCTTTCAGGAAACCATGCTGGCTATGGCCTATCTTGTCATGTGCCTCCAGGTACTCCGTAGTCTCATCCCCAACAATCAATTCCGACAACTTCCCAACTACTGATGTCAGGCTAACAGGTCTACAGTTTCCTTTCTGCTGCCTCCCACCCTTCTTAAATAGCAGAGTAACATTTGCAATTTTCCAATCACCCGGTACGATGCCAGAATCTATCGATTCTTGAAAGATCTTTGTTAATGCCTCCGCAATCTCTCTAGCTACTTCCTTCAGAACCTGAGGGTACATTCCATCAGGTCCAGTGAGATAAACAACTGAAACTGCATGTTTCAATCAGACACTTGTACTGCAGCACTTACCAGCACTGCATTTCAATGAGGCCCAAGGATCTTTGATCTCATCTGAAGGCTGATTTATACTTGTGTGTCGCACCTACGCTGTAGGTGTCGCATACCCTACGTCTTACCTACACTGTACTCTATGCTGTAGGGTGATGTGCACCTCTCCAGAAAAGTTACCCACACGTCGTGGTAATGCAGACCACAACTGTGATTGGTCTGTTTGGCAGCATCGCATTTCCTCCTATGCATTTCCAGTTGCTTCTTCTCCGCCATGTCTGTAGGCTGTGCGTACACCGATACGAAATAGATGAACCAAATCGTCAAATCTACCCACCGACATGTGAAAATGTTTGAAATGCATTTCCTCATCCATGTCTCTCACGAAGAAACTCAACACAGTGCATAGAAACCTCACCGCCAGCTAGCATTTTGGCACACACCAACGCATGCTCGCTACATGTAGAGCGACGTAGAAGTGAAAATCAGGCATAGGCTGCGGCATAGCCCGTACGCACAAGTATAAATCAGCCTTTATTCAGAGAAAGACAGTATTGATGTCACACCAGCAGGTAAGCATTACTTAATTTTCATTTAGTAGGTCTGAATATTGCAGTCCTGGTTTCCTCCTTTCTCACAAATCAGTGTGAGATGAGCGAAAGGGATAGTGACATAATTTAGCTACAAGCACAGGAATACAATTAGACAAAAATTACTCTGTAATATTAGGTTTAACATAAAACTTTGTCATAAGTCTCACACAATGTTAAATTAATTTGTCAAACAGCAGAGAATGTCTTCACAACCACCTGTTGCAATTATTGTCACCGCAACCATTTCACCCAGTTGTTATACTGACAATAATTACCACAGCTAATACACGTCTAGAGATAAGGAACCAGGTGGAATTCAACACTCTGAACCTCGGCTGAATGTCCAAGGTTACATGCCGTATTGGCAGGCAAAGGGGGTGGCGTCGCTCTGCTGGTAAAGAATGGCATCAAATCAGTAGAAAGATGTGCAGAGGATGTTGAATCCTTGTGGGTTGAGTTAAGAAACTGCAAAGGTAAAAGGACCCCAATGGCAGTTATATACAACCCTCCCAACAGTAGCTGGGACACAGTAACAGTAACCACAGATTACAACGGGAAATAGCAATGGTGAATCAAAAGGGTAGTGTTATGAATGTCATGGGAGATTTCAACATGCAGGTCGATTGGAAAAATCAGGTTGGTAATGGATCTCAAGAGTGAATTTGTGGAATGCCTACAATATAGCTTTTTAGAGCATTTGTTGTTGAGCCTACTGGGGGAATCAGCTATATTGGACTGGGTGTTATGCAATAAACCAGAGGTGATTAGGGAGCTTAAGGTAAAACAACCCGGGTAGACAGTGATCACAAAATAATTAAGTTCAACTCGAAATTTGATAGGGAGGAAGTAAAGACTGACGTAGCAGCATTTCAGTGGATTAAAGGAAATTACAGCGGTATGAGAGAGGAGTTGGCCCAAGTAAATTGGAAGGAGCTGCTGGAAGGGATGTCAGCAGAGCAGCAATGGTGTGAGTTTCTGGGAAAAATGAGGGAAGTGCAGGATAGATGTGTTCCAAAGGCAAAGAAATACTCAAATGGCAAAATAGTACAACCGTGGCTGACAAGGGAAGTCAAAGCAAATGTAAAAGCAAAAGAGAACAACAGAAAAATTAGTGGTAAGACAGGATTGGGAAGTTTTTAAAAACCTACAGAGAGCAACCAAAAGAAGCATTAAGAGGGAAAAGATGAAATATGAAAACGAGCTAGCAAACAATATTAAAGTGGATAGTACGAGCTTTTTCAAGTATGTAAAAAAAATAAAAGAGGGATGAGAGTGGATATAGGACTGCTAGAAAATTAGGCCAGAGAAATAATAATGGGGACAAGGAGATGGCAGATAAACTAAACGAGTATTTTGGAAATGAGGACTGGAAAATTGCAAATATCACTCCACTCTTCAAGAGAGGAGGAAGGCAGCAGAAAGGAACTTATAGACCAGTTAGCCTGAGCTCAATAGTTGGGAAATAGTTAGAGTCATTTGTTAAGGATGAGCTTATGGAGTACTTGGTAACACAGGACAAGACAGGACAAAGTCAGCATGTGTTCCTTAAGGGAAAATCTTGCCCGACAAATCTGTTGGAATTATTTGCGGAAATTACAAGTAGGATAAAGGGGATGCTGTAAATATTGTACATTACAACTTTCAGGAGGCCTTTGACAAGGTGTCACACACAAGGCTGCTTATCAAGTTAAGAACCCATGGTATTACAGGACATTTACTGGCATGGTTAGAGAATTGGTTGATTGGTAGAAGGCAGAGAGTGGGAATAAAAGGATCCTTTTTCGGTTGGCTGCCAGTGACTAGGGGTGTTCTGGATGGGTCGGTTTTGGGACTGCTTCTTTTTATGCTGTACATAAATGATGCAGGTGATGGAATAGATGGCCTTGTTGCCAAGTTTGCAGATGATATGAGGATTGGTGGAGGGGCAGGTAGTATTGAGGAAACAGGTAGGCTGTAGAAGGACTCGGATTAGGAGAATGGGCAAGAAAGTGCCAAATGAAATACAAAGTTGAAAAATGCATGGTCTGCACTTTGGCAGAACAAATAAATGTGCAGATTATTTTCTAAATGGGGAGAAAATCTAAAAATCTGAGATGCAAAGGGACTTGCAGAACATCCCAAGGTTAACTTGCAGGTAGAGACAGTGGTGAGGAAGGCAAATGCAATGTTAGCATTCATTTCAAGAGGTCTAGAATACAAGAGAAAGGATGTGATGCTGAGGCTTTATAAGGCCCTGTGAGGCCTCAGCTTGAGCATTGTGAACAGTTCTGGGCTTCTCATCCAAGAAAAAATGTGCTGGTACTTTTCCTTCACGTGTGGGATCAATTTTGGTTGTATGTTAATTTAAACTTAAATTAGAAGTTTTTTTCTGTTTCTTAGTTTTATATGTTTTCCTGTCATGGGATGGCTGTGTCTGCTCTATGATATGCTGTGCTGCTTTGTAAAATAAGAATAAATAATAATAAACATTTGAATTACAAAAAAAGAAATGTGCTGGCATTGAAGAGGGTTCAGAGGAGGTTCACAAGGGTGATTCCAGGAATGAAAAGGTTATCAATCAAGGAACATTTGATAGTCCTGAGTCTGTACTTACTAGAATTTAGAAAGACAATTGGGGGGAGGGGTGTATTTCATTGAAACCTTTTGAATGTTAGAAGGCCTAGACAGAGTAGATGTGGAAAGGATGTTTCCTCTGGTGAGGAGTCTAGGACAAGAGGGCACAACATCAGGATAGAAGGGCGTCCATTTAAAACAGAGATGCAGAGAAATTTCATTAGCCAAAGGATGGTGAAGTTTTGGAATTTATTACCACAGGCAGCCGTGGAGGTGTATTTAAAGCAGAACTTGGTAGGTTTTTGATTGGACATCAAAGGTTATGGGGAGAAGGCCGGGGAGTAGGGCTGAGGAGGGGAGAAAGGATCAGCCATGATTGAATGGCGGAGCAGACCCAATGGGCCAAATGGCCTAATTCTGCTCCTATGTCTTATGGTCTTATTACTTAAAAATGTTCATGAATGGTTCTTAAAAATTCAGCTTTGTTTGTAGGGTTGTGAATTCTGATTCTGGAACACTTCTAAAGGAGTGGAGCCTTTTTATATTTCTCAAGGGACTGGTGGCATTACAGCTTGGTACGGAAGCACTAATGTTCACCAATAGAAAAGCTGTCCCCATCCCTGAGCACATTGACAAGGAGTGCTGCCACAAGAAGGCAGCATCCATTATCAAGGAACCACCTTCCAGGTCATGCTCTCTTCCCACTGCTGCCATCCAGGAGGTGGTACAGAAGGCTTAGGTCCCAGGTACAAAAACTGTTATTACCCTTCAACCATTAGGCTCCTAAACCAGTGTGAGAGGAGAGTTGCTGTTTGGCTTAGTAACATCTTACATGGTCTGCTTTGTTTTGTATTTTTGTAAAGTTCTAACTGAACGGCAGATTCTAACTTCCAGTTAAGATGTCGCCTGTGTACAAGGGTCCTATGGACGACATCTTTTGGATAGATCATGAAACCATCTTTTTCACTTCTTTTATGTCTTTTATATTTGTTTTTCGTCTTGAATGTGATTCTGGAACTGTTGGAGCCTGTGTTTTGTTGTCTGGGTGGTTCAGTGCACTGCAGTCTCTCAGAGGATTCTGGAAAGCTGAGGCAGTGTGAGTGAAACTCGTAGTGAGAAGGCTGCAGGACGGTACACGAGCCGACGTCTGACCCCATTTCACTGATTCTAGCGTCCACTGTTCAGCAACTAAAGTGATGAGGCGATTGAAACATCAAGGTGAGTGTGGGAGTTTGGAGATTGTTTGGGTGTTCCAGCACTCTGCAGTCTCCGAGAGGATTCCGGGAGGCAGTGTGCATAAATCTTGTAGTGGGCAGGCTGCAGGACAGGGCACGAGCCGATGTTTGGCTCCATTTTGCCAGTTAAAGCTCCCACTCTTTGCTGAACAAAGTGAGGAGGGAGATTGAAGCATTGAAGTGAGTGCAGAGGGTGAACGCCGGCTGCCTGATTTTTGATTGGTTACTGTGTGCCGGCGAGGGGAGAGCCTGCCGCTGCACCCGGAGAGTATTGCCGAAGTTTTTTTCTGCATTTTGGATGTGGACTTTGGACAATAGACTCTTTTTTTCAGTCTTATAGTTTTTATATTCTGTCCTGCCCAATCTTCTGGGTTTTTTTTGTGTGGGGAGGGGGATTTTGGGGTCGATGTGCCTGATTCGTTTTGTTCATTTTTTTCTGCAGGAGAAGGGATTTGGGTGCTGATGTGCCTGTTCCATTTTTCGTTTTTTTTTTAATACAAAGTGGTGTGTTTTGGGGGTTGATAATCATGCCTTTCTTTTCTTTCTTGGTTTCATTGCTGCCCGGAGAATTGAATAATTTCAGAGTTGTATTCTTTGATAACAAATGTACCTTTGATTATGATATTAAATGAAAAACTTTAACATCTAGAGAAGCAATATTTGCATATACATTTTGCCTTTAACTCAGTAAAACACTTCAATGTACTACAAATAAATCAACATAATGAGATAACAGAACAGAGGACCAAAACCAGAATGGTAAGTTTATTGTTCTGTCTTCAGAATGAAAAGCTTTACGAAGAAATTGCCAGAGCTTCCATTATCTGCAAGCAAGCAAGCTTGTACCACTAACATATTTTTAACAAAACAGAGCCTGCACAAGGGAAATGTAAACCCTTCAAAAATAAATTTCAGAAATAACATCAAATGCCTAGACTCTCCAATACAAGAAGTGATATGCCAAAATAAACTGACAATGCAAGGGAGATAATTATCAACTATAGATTTAAGATAGCAATTTAATTCCTGTTTGGTCATTGAGGCTTAGCAAACAATTTCTGGAACTTTCCACAACAAGAAACCTGTATTTGCAAATTATAGACTGTATAATGTACGTGTGCTAATAAATACAATGCTGATACCAGCTTGCAGAAGCAGAGACTGGCAACTGGAAAATTATATTATATTCCTGTTGGTAGTGAAATGAAATTTAACCCTTTACTTTTGTCCTTGGAGGTCAAAGCCTGACTGTCATTTACATTCCTGAAACTGTAAACTTTAGTATCTACAGGAGACATGACATTGAGAAAGCAACCATGATCCACACCATCTTTTTGCAGCTCCTCTCAACAAAAATTACAGAAACCTTAAATCCCACACCACCCAGTTCAAGAACATCTACCTCCCTTGAACCGTTTGGTTCCACAAGCAACTGGAAAAATCTTAATCACTAGTTTGGCAACACCATGATCACTTTCATCATTTTGCACTAACCTTTTGTTTTTGTTCGAATTGTGTTCTTTCTTGTATAATATAAACTTTTCTTGTGCTATGTGCCCAAGATACTGCTGCAAATAAGCGTACTTGTGCATATGCCAATAAACTCAATTAACAATATATCTTTGTCTAAAATTACCGGTGAGGAAAGAAGAGAATGTCTTCAGCATTATAAGGAAGTGAACTGAATAAAATGAACTGCATTTAACATGACTCAACAACGTCTCTGATTTGCATATTTAACTTCCCTCAAATTCCCCTTTATAACTTCCAGCCATAAATTCATCACAGTTTTTTTCCTGACTGAGATAACCAAAGAAAACTTAGAAAACTGGGTGATGCCTCTCTTTTCAGTACATCACAGATTTTAGGGCTGGCCTAGGATTTGAAAATGGAGATATTTGTGCAACACTGTGCGTAGGACTGAGTTAACTGAGCAAAATGGAACCAAATTTATAATGCCCTCACATTTTATTTTAACATATTAATGTCTAGTTTGGCTCCTTGCAGGAAAGCATGAATGTAACTTGGAACGTTTAAGTAAATGTTCCATTCAGGAGTTGGCATGCTGTGGTATACAAACTTACTGAAAAGGAAAATATAAAATGCAGCGAGGGGAGGGGAAGAAGGGGAAACTTTTTATTGAACAGAAAAGGAACAGCTCTCATTCTTTATTGACTCTAACTGCTCAGAATTTCTCAGTGTGTCAGAAGAGCAATTCACCGTCATTGGAGGTTTGAATCAACAGAGCACTTTAAGAATAAAGGATTGTTGCCAAATTTTGTGTAATTGTGCATATGTAATATCTTGTAGTCGTCATCCAATCTACTCCACCTTAATAGCATGCACAGTTAGCCTCTTCATTATCCTCACTGCACAATCTTGGCCAATATGATCATGTTGGCAACGATTGGCTCCGCTCTCCTGACTTGCACTGCTGTGATAATTACTATGGTGCAGTTGTTCACTATACCTTTCAGCATTCTGCTAACAAAACAAGCACGATTATTCTGACATTTTACTGAAATTACAGGTCATGTAGGTCACAAAATGAGACAACAGCCAGGACTGTTGAAAATTAAGCTACCAATAGCTTTCCAATGGTGTTTCTGGTTGAGTGGCATTTCAACGACAACCACACAATCATTGTCAGCAACACCAAACAATCAGTTGTGGAGTTCAGGAAGAAGAAATCAAGAGAACACACACTAGACCTCTTTGAGGGGTCAGTGGTGTTAAGGGTGAACAGACTTAAATTCCTGGGTGTCAGTATCTCCAATAATCTGTCCAACACATTGATACAATCACCAAGAAGGTGTACCAGTGGTTCCAGTTTGTGAGTTTGAGGAGGTTTGGTGTGTCACCAAAAGCTCTCTGCAAATTTGTACAGCTGTATGGTGGAGAGCATTCTGACAAGCTGCATCACTGTCTGGTAAGGAGGTACCAATGTGCGGGATTGCAAGAGGCTGCAGAGGGTTGTAGAGCCTCTACTACCAGCTCCATCACGGGCACAATCCTCTCCATCACCAAGAAGCAGTGCCTCAAAGGCAGCATACATCATCAAGGACGCTCACCAACTGGGACAAACTCTCTTCTTGTTACTACCATCTGAGAGGAGGTACAGGAGCCTCAAGACTCCCACTCAATGATTCAGGAAGAGGTACATTCCCTCCACCATCAGATTTTCTAAACAGGCCACGAACACTACTTGTTATACTTCTCCTTTTGCACAATTTATTTATTTTGTAATTTACAATAATTTTATGTCTTGCTGCCACAAAACAACAAATTTCACGTCATACAAAACAATGAGAATAAACCTTGTTCTACATTTCCACTCAAAAGCAGTATCCCAAATGACAGAGGTCTTCAGTCTTGCTTCAGCCATACTGTTTAGAAACTAGGAATTCATTAGATACACGTGCAAACCAGAAACTTGGCTTATGTACAAAATTAGGAATCGAGAGGTTGAGCATGGTGGGACTGATGTTCTGAACTGTGAATCGTTCAAAGCAAGGAGTGTTGTAGCAAAGGCACATGAGCCGAGGGCATGGATCATCAACACGTGGAATTACCACATCGTGGCCATTAGTGAGACTTGGTTACAGGAGAGGCAGGGTTGGCAGGCCAGTGTTCTGTTCTAGAAGTGATAGAGCGGCAAGGATTAAAGGAGGAGGGGTGGAATTACTCGCCAGGGAAAACGTCATGGCAGTGCTCAGACAGCACAGACTGAAGAGCTATAGGGGAAGAGAAGCAATCTAGATTCTGAGAGGAAATTCAACTCTGGCTTGCTTGATCAACTTCACCTGGATAAGCAACAAGGGAAGCAACCAGGGCCATAAAATGGTAAGTTACATCACTTTACTAAGACAAAGTCTCAAACGCCTATATGTTGCCAATGGAGTTGATGCTACATTGGCAAAATATGAAGGTAATGATATAACCCACAGTCCAGGAGCAGCACAGCGAAGATGGATAGAAAACCTACAGCACAATGCAAGCCCTTCTGCCGGCAAAGCTGTGCCAAACATGTCCTTACCTGAGAAATTACCCAGTGTTACCCACAGCCCTCTATTTTTTTTGAGCTTCGTTATCTGTCCAGGAGTCTCTTAAAAAATCCTATTTTATCCGCCTCCACCGCCATCACTGACAGTCCACTCCACGCACGCACCACCCTCTGCATAAAAAACTTAACCCTGACATCTCCCTTGTACCTACTCCCCAGCACCTTAAAACTGTGCCCTCTCCTGCTAGCCAGTTCAGCCCTGGGAAAAAGCCCCAGACTATCCACACGATTAATGCCTCTCATTATCTTATACACCTCTCATCCTCGTTGCTCCAAAGAGAAAAGGCTGAGTTCGCTCAACCTATTCTCATAGGGCACGCTCCCCAATACAGGCAACATCCTTGTAAATCTCCTCTGCACCCTTTCTATGGTTTCCACATCCTTCCTGTAGTGAGGCGACCAGAACTGAGCACAGTACTCTAAGTGGGGTCTGACCAAGGTCCTATATAGCTGCAACATTACCTCTGGCTCTTAAACTCAATCCCACGATTGATGAAGGCCAATGCACTGTATGTTTTCTTACCCACAGAGTCAACCTGCACAGCAGCTTTGAGTGTCCTATGGACTCAGACCCCAAGATCCCTCTGATCCCCCACACTGCCAAGAGTCTTACCATTAATACTATATTCTGCCATCATATTTGACCTACTTAGACTGGAATTTTGATCCATCTCATTAGAGAAGAGCAGAAAGAATGAGAGGACATTTGAAATAGGTTTTAAGTATTTACCAAACACTGGAACAGCAGAAACTCCTAGGATTACACTCCAGCATCCAGGAGGAGACCCTACCCACAGCCATCCTGTCAAAACCTCTGGCATTCTTGCTTCAATCAAGTCATTTCACACGATACTAAACACAAGTGGATATTAACCATGGCTAAAGTCATTCATCATTGGACAACATGTACGTCCAGGACTTTCTGGAAACTCGTCTCTGCACCGCATCAAATAGATTACTAAGTTACTTCATTATCGAAGGAAACTGAAAATCAAGCCGCAGATATAGTCTCAGCGGTACTCCGTATAACTAAAGCATAACCTCCCCACTTCTGTATTCAATCCCCAAGCAGAAGATATAATCCTGCTCATTTTCCTAATTACTTGTTGTACTTGCATTCAGGCCCTTTACAAATCATAAGCATTTCTCACAGTGGCACGATTTTTTTCCAATCTTTCATCATCTAGAAAATGTATCACTTCTTCCATTTGCCTGATATTTGATCCGTCATGCTTTTGAAACCTTACATTCCTCTTTACAATTTCCAATGCCGTGCCGTCAGTAAATTTGACAGCCACAGTTTCAGCGCCTACTCTCGTCTTTCATACAGTCTTATAAATTGAGGACGTGCAACAATCCTAATCGTCCACCACTTGTTACATCTTGCCAACCAGAATATGCCTACTCGCTTTTCGCTTCAAATTTCTTGTTAAATCCCCAAGCTTGCTCTTTATATTTATTAAAAAGGACAGCACTTCAGAGCGTTTGTGCCTTGATTATTTCACCTTTTCAATCTCATCCACTTTAAAAATAAATTTACAATTCAGATTAAAATGGCTTTGACAGATCCAGTTTATGCGACATATTGCTGTCGCCAGTTATTAATCAAGTTTGGCATGAGCAGTTTAACTTAGTTGGTAGTTGTTTTGCTTCAGTTTAGTATTTCATGCTCTTGTGGAAAAAGGGGAAAAAAACTAGACTAGGAAACACATTGTATCAACAGCATTTCAGAGAGACAAGAAAAGTGATTGCCCAAAGTGGCAAATTATCTCCTGGTAACTACCGCGATCTTTCACTACATTGTAGATTTTTGCCCAGTTTATTGGAACTGTCTATAAACTCGGAAGTGCCGTGCCCAGATACAACATACAACCACACACTGGGCGCCCTACCTGCTGCGAGCAGTCGCCAAGATACTCCGAAGCGGTCAGGTCTCCAACCCACAGGACAATGAGAAAACCTCGCAGCAACGACCCAGCAACTCGACTCATGGCCAACAGCCTTTTCAAGTTTAAAAAAAATCAGCCGTACAAGTGATGAATTTTCTAAATATTTCCAGAAGTTTCCAAAAAAAAACGCGCACTTCCCACACAACAGCAACCCTAGTTGGCAAGCATCTTCCGTCTTCAAACCCACGTTTCCGTCACCCTCTGGCTTCAACCAGCACACGTCATCACCCCACCCTTTCGCTCAACCTTGGCCACGCCCACTCTTCCGTCATCAACCCCAATCCCCACGTCATCACCCCGCCCATTCGCTCAACCTCGGCCCCGCCCACCCAATCATTCTCTCTCACCTTGTCCCCACCCACCCATCCATCATCACAGCCCTGCCCACCACTAGGATATGACATTAACTCAGCTCCAGTGACAGGACCTCTGGACTTCTGCAACCACCCTCACCTGGGCCAAGACCCCCAAGTCCCCCGCCAGGGTCCTGTTGCTCTTCCCTTACTGCCAGTTACGCGTAACACCCCCCCTCCATCTCAAGTTACTGGGTGTCAACATCTCTGAAGATCTCTCCTGGACCCAACATATTCAAACATGAGGAAGTCTGCAGATGCTAGAAAGAGTTCTGATGAAGGGTCTCAGCCCGAAACGTTGACTGTTCACTCTTTTCCATAGATGCTGCCTGGCCTGCTGAGTTCCTCCAGCATTTTGTGTGTGTTGCCCAACACTTTCACACAATTACAAAGGAGCACACCAGTGGCTATATTTCCTAAGGAGTTTAAGGAGATTTGATATATCACCACAGACTCCAGTAAGTTTCTACACATATCCCATGAGGAGCATTCTGACTGGTTGCTTCACTGTCTAGTGTGGAGGCACCAATGCACAGAATCAGAAAAAGCTGCAAAGGGTTGTAAACCCATCATGGGCACTCGCCTCCCCACCATCGAGGACATCTTCAAAAGGCAATGCCTCAAAAAGAAGCACCTAGCTTTAAGGACTCTCATCATCCAGGACATACCCCCTTCTCCATCTGGGAGGAGGTACAGGAGCCCAAACACACACATTCAATGTCTGAGGAACAGCTTCTTTCCCTCCATGAAGGGGGGGGGGGGGAGGAGAGAAAGAGAGAGAGAGAGAGCTATGCTGACTACAACTATATTACCAAGTACCAAAATTACATCCTTAACTAATCGACTCCAACATCTTCCCAACTATTTGAGGCCAGACTAACTGGCCTATAGCTTCCTTTCTTCTGCCTCCTTCCCAAATATCATGTGATGTGACATTTGCAAATTTCCAGTCCTCTGGAACCATACCAGAATCCGTTAATTCTTGAAAGATCATTACTAATGCCTCCACAATTTCTTCAGCCACCTGTTTCCCAAGCACCTTCTCCCTAGTAATAGCAACTACACTCACTTCTGCCCCCGACACTCTCAAAATTCCAGCATCCTGCTAGTGTCTTCCACTGTAAAGACTGATGCAAAATACTTATTCAGTTTGTCCACAATTTCCTTGTCCCCCATTACTACCTCTCCAGTAGTCCAATATCTACTCTTGCCTCTCTTTTCCACTATATATATATCTGACAAAACCATTGGTATAGTCTTTTTATATTGTTGACAAGCTTACATTCATATCCCATCTTTTCCATCGTTAATTTTTTTAGTTGCCTTTTGTTGGTTTTTAAAAGCTTCCCAGTCCTCTAAATTTCCACTAATTTTTGATCTTTATGTGCCTTCTCTTTGGCTTTGACTTCTCTTGTCATCCTGCCTTCAGAATATTTCTTCTTCTTTGGGATGTATCTATCCTGCTCCCAGAAACTCCAGCCATTGGTGCTCTGCTGTTATCCCTGCAAATGTTCCCTTCCAATCAATTTCTCCTCTCTCATGCCGCTGTAATTCCCTTTACTCCACTGTAATACTGATACATCTGACTTTAGCTACTGCTTCTCATATTCCAGGATGAATACTATCACTGTCTCCTAAGTGTTCCTTTACCTTAACGTCTCTAATTAATACCAATTCATTGACCAACAGCCAGTCCCGTAGTGGCTCAACCGCAAGCTGCTCTAAAAAGCAGCTTGGATATAGGATATCTGGAACTCAATGCCAGAGGGGTGATGGAGAACTGATACAATTACTATATTTAACAGTTCAAAGTTCAAAGTAAAATTTATTATCAGAGTACATACATGTCACCACATACAACCCTGAGTTTCTTTTTCTACAGGCATGCTTAACAAATCTATAGAACAGTAACTGTAAACTGTAAACAAACTGTGCAATTGCAGGTAGAAATAAATAGCAATTAATAATGAGCATGAAATAACAATATAGCAGAGTCCTTAAATAAGTGCCTCATTTTATTCAAGATCCTGATGGTTGAGCGGTAGTAACTGTCCTTGAACCTGGTGGTGTGAGTCCTGAGGCACCTGTACCTTTTACCTGATGGCAGCAGCAAGAAAAGAGCGTGGATGGGTGGTGAGGATCTTTGATGATGGATGCTGCTTTTGTACCCCAACATTTCATGTAGATGTGCTCAGTGGTTGGGAGGTCTTTACCCATGATGTACTGAGCCTAATCCACTACTATTTTAGGATTTTCTGCTCAAAGGCATTGGTGTTCCCATACCAGGCCGTAATGCAGCCAGTCAGCACACTTTCCACCACACATCTATGGAAGTTTGCCAAGGTTTTTGATGACATGCTGAATCTCCGCAGAATCCTGAGGAAGTCTAAGTGCTGTCGTGCTTTCTTCGCAATAATATTTATTTGATATGTCCAGGACAGGTCCTCTGAGATAGTGATACCCAAGGATTTAAAGTTACTGACCCTCTCCACCTCTGATCTCCCGATGATTACTGGCTCATGGACTTCTGGTTTCCCTCTCCTGAAGTCTACAATCAGTTCCTTGGTCTTATTGACATTGAGTGAGAGGTTGTTGCTGTTACACCACTCAGCTAAGTTTTCAATCTCTCTCCTGTAAGCTGATTCATCACCCCCTTTAATACAGCCCACAACAGTGGTGTCAACAGCAAACTTGTATATGGTGTTGGAGCTGTACTTAGCTGCACAGTCATAACTGTAAAGCGAATAGAGCAGGGGGCTAAGCACATGTCCCAGCATTGCTCTTGTGCTGGTGGAGATTGGTTTTGCCAATCTGAACTGACTGGGGTTTACAAACGAGGAAATCCAGGATCCAATTGCACAAGGGGGTATATGAGTCATTTAGATGGACACTTAAGTAAGCAGGGACATGTTCCTATTGTGGGAAAATGGGTTGAAAATCCTAAAAAAAAGTACCATGGAAAGCATTCTGACAGGCTGCATCACTGTCTGGTATGAAGGGGCTACTGCACAGGACCGAAAGAAGCTGCAGAAGGTTGTAAATCTAGTCAGCTCCATCTTGGGTACCAGCCTACAAAATACCCAGGACATCTTCAGGGAGTGGTGTCTCAGAAAGGCAGCGTCCATTATTAAGGACCTCCAGCACCCAGGACATGCCCTTTTCTCACTGTTACCATCAAGTAGGAGGTACAGAAGCCTGAAGGCACACACTTAGCGATTCAGGAACAGCTTCTTCCCCTCTGCCATCCGATTCCTAAATGGACATTGAATCTTTGGACAATACCTCACTTTTTTTTTAATATACAGTATTTCTGTTTTTGCATGTTTTTAAAAAATCTCTTCAATACATGTAATTGATTTACTTGTTTATTTATTTATTACTATTTATTTTCTCTCTCTCTGCTAGATTATGTATTGCATTGAACTGCTGCTGCTAAGTTAACAAATTTCACGTCACATGCCAGTGATAATAAACCTGATTCTGAGTGTAGATGGGCAAATAGGTTGGCATATTGTGTTGGGCCAAAGCACTCATTTCCGCACTCTACAACTCAATGACCATGACTCTCACTCGGGGAGAGTGGGCGGGAAACAGACAAAAGGTAAAGGAAGAAGAGCAGGTCATAGGGAAAAACAGTCCATGCTAAGCATAAGGCTCAATTAGCTATCAAAGCATTTCTGGGGTGGTGCTTTAGTACCTACAAAGTACTTACATTACATGGTCCTTTTCAGTCAAGGGTCATCATTGGGATTTCGTTCCAGACAGATGCAAGAAGGAGAGCGCAGTGCCCTGTCACTGAAATGAGTCGTGTGGAAGTAAGCCATGACTTCCTAGTCAGGCTAAACAGTCTCTAACAAACATTGGTATTGTATCTTAGAATGCTTAGAAATTACAGGACAGGGATCAGTATCTGAACAGGAAGCACGATAATCTAAGTTATTGGATGCAAATAGAGCTGTCCTGCTTCCAATCTATACAGTGAAGTTTGTTATGTGAGTATGTAGGTTTTGTTGTTACATAATCAACTTATATTTTCTTATGCTTTGCAATGAGTCTTATTGCTGTAGATCTCTTCACAACACTTCCTAAAATGCAGGAAACCTGATAAGCGTACAGGATAATCATCTTTATTTGCCAGTGTAACACTTTAAGAACAAAGGTCACCTATGTTTGATTTTGAGAAAAGATGGGGTTCATTTGCTCGTTACTACCATTTGAGTTAGCTGATAAATTTTCTCCATGATCTATTTGTAAATTTTGGTATAATTTTTTTTTGCTGGTGGTTTGATATTTATCTTTAGAAGCTTTTTGTATGACGCATGGCTCCGGTTGAACACCTAATGGGTTCTTTTTTTTCTCATGTTTTTACGATTTAGTAGGGGTTTTTTTCTTCTCTTTTTTTTGTGTCACCATATTTTTCAATCCTTAATATTTTTTAAATCTCTTTTGAGACATTGTAAGTGTTACTTCCTTCGATGTACTCTTGTATTTTGGATAATAATAAGAATAAAAAGATTTGAAAAGAACGAAGGCCATATTATAGAAATGTGCAGACCACTGCTTCTAGCTGCACGACTGCATTCAGTTCAGTCTCTGTGTTACAGCAAGAAGGTGACCAAAAAGGGTGCAGAGGAGATATAGAAAGTGAGGCTAGGGAGAATATTGCCCATGGCAGGAGACTGTAGGCTGGGCCTTTGTTTTGGGAAGAAAGGAGGCCACAGTGAGATTTAATTGAGATTTATAAAATAATGGAAGGCATACTAAGGGATGGTCATGGACAGTCCCAAGCCCATAAGGGATGGTCAAGTATGGTCCCAAGCCCATAAGGCATGGTCAAGTACAGTTCCAAGCCCATAAGGAATGATCATGTAGAGTTTCTTGCCCATAGGGAGTGGTCATGTACGATCTCAAGCTTTGATGGGATGGTCCCAAGCCCATAAGGAATGGTCATAGACAGTCTCAAGCCCATAAGGAATGGTCATGGACAGTCCCAAGGCCATTAAGGATGGTCCCAAGCCCATAAGGGACGGTCATGGACAGTCCCAGGCCCAATCAACCTGAGAGGAAGAAAGAATGGCCAAAGAACACCCAGTGACATGGCCTTGAAGCTGACACCGAGAAGATGGGCTACAACTGGGGACAACTTGAAAAAGACTGGCTCAGGCCAAGCTGCTGTTGGTGACCTATGCCCCAGTAAGCGTGATGGGCTTTACTCTCTAACTAAATGTAATAAGGGCTAACAGAAGGACTGGTTGTCCTTTGATGGGATTTTTAGAATGATAGACATAGAGAACAAAAAGACAGATTAGCAGGGAGGGGAAAAGAACATCATTCCTATTGCTAGAGGGGATCTGGATTTCAACCTGAGAAGACAATAGAGGAAAAAATGTTGGCACCTGAATCGCATTGACCTACAAGGTAATGGTTTGGGTGCTGAGAAAGGAGATTTGCCTAAATAATTCTCATTTTGTACGGCCAGGCACAATGGCCCAAATGGAAATTATTAGTCGTTGGACTGCGGGAGGAAACTGGAGCACCAGTCCTTGGTGTACATTCACTGAAATCAAATGTCTGCTTGACCAGAATCAGTTTCGACAGTAATGTCATTAGAAGAGGACCGGGGCAAATAGATAAATGAGTACAAATATGTACAAAAATGAATAAATATACAGAGGCTTTCTCCACAACACACTTGTTAACTTTCCAGTATAACTATTCACTTTCACACCTCTCAGCAAAGCCAAACTGAGGGTTCAAATTTTCGTGCGTAGGGTGTAGTGCACCTGTTCCCACTACTCGGGCATTATTTTAAGACACCCCAAACTGTCCCTCGGGTCTTTTGGGGCTGCTTTGCTGTTCCCAAACTGATGTAATGGTGTGAGTGAAAATAAATGAAACCGTTCGGAATGCCTGTGTCTAGAATCCTTATTTTTATGAGATATAAACCATTAGAGCATGTTAACTGAAGGGATTGTTTTGATTAGCCAAGTGATTGTTTTATTGTTGGGGTGTGTAAATAGTGAACTCCTAAGAGCTGCAGAATGGGAGGGCAAAGTGTGTGAGCTACTGGGGAAACTAGACCAGGGACAGAACGAAGAGGAGTGACTAACCTGCCAAAGGGGCAAGGTTAGCGGGAGAATTAGCATTGCCAACCTGTTCTGTCACACTGTGTTCCATCCTTTGAGAAATTTATTTACTTTCTTCATGCCTGCTGAGCATACATCTTCAAACACCACATGTAGAGAAATCAGCTAAAATAGCATTTGCCAAAGAATAAAACAGTGACACAAAGCCCCAAAAGTACCATGACCCCTATTGTCGTGAAGGAAAACAATATATGGCCAGGAACTGGGGATGGGAAGGAGATAGAAAAAAGGATCAGCCATGATTGAATGGCAGTGCAGACTCGATGGGCCAGATGGCCTAATTCTGCTCCTACGTCTCCTATATGCTTAGATCCAAGATGGCGGCGTGACGCAGCTTGCAGCGGCCACTCCGGAGCTGATGATCTGTTATTTGTGAAGTGAGGTGCCGTGCGCAATTATAATTGATTGGAAACGGACGTGGGAGCACGGAGGAACATTTGGAAATCTCCAGGAAGACCTTCTTTATTGCTGCTGCTGCTGCTGCTGTGAGGTCCGGAACTCTGCTGGGAAGAACAGGCCCCCAGTCCTCAGGGTCGCGTTGCCGATGGCCGTTGGCGGGGCCGTCTTAATACGCTCGGCAGAGGATGGTGCTCGGAGAAGCTGTGCTGGAGGGGATGGTCGTCGGCTCGGAGGTTCGACGGACTCAGGTTGCTTTCGGTGTGTGCTGCGTCTGTGAGGCTGGGTTCGACGGAGCTTTCATTGTCTGCTGCGTCTGCGAGGCTGAGTCAGGCGGCGCCGTGGAAGTCCATAACGGGGGTATTCCTTTTTGCCGCCGGCGTGGGATGGCGAGTCTGTCGGGACCCTGGGGACTTGTGGAAACTGTGTGGTGATTTCTTTTGAACTTATAGTCCTTTAACATCTTTGGACTATTTTTACTGTGCCCATGGTCTGTTTTTTTTTATCAATTATGCTATTGTTTGCACTGTTGTAACTATGTGGTTTTGTGCAGGTCTTGTAGCTTTAGTTTTTGGTCTTGTTTGTCTGGTGGGATTTGGAGCTCCTTTCCGGGGAACGCGCTAAGATGGTAGCGTGATATTAATACGCAGCAGCCTCTCCGGACTCTGGATTGGGGATTGCCAAACGTTATGTGGATTTTCTGGTGTAGTCTGTTTTGTCATATGCTTTTGTGATATCATTCTGGAGGAACGTTGTCTCATTTTTTAACTGCATTGCATTTGTGGTTTCTAAATGACAATAAACTGAATCTGAAACTGAATCTGAATGTCTCATGGTCTTATATTGCAAAATAATATGGGCTTGCTCAGTGCTGCCCTCTGGTGTTCACTAGGTGGAAGAACAAGCTAGAGCAGGACAATTTACCATTAATCTAGTCATGCCATACAGGGACTTAAGCTTCATTTTTTTTTCTCTTTGTGACTGTATGTTATTTTCTGAAATCTTAAGCATATGTGCTATCTGTGCTGTATATATATACATGCACAATTTGTGCTGTGTGCTGTTGGTAATTTGTTTTGCCCTTTGGCCCCAGAAGAATGCTGTTTCATTTGAATATGAGCATAAAATATAAAGGTTACTATGTTCTACTTCAGCCAGTAGCGCTCCATCTACAGTAATGAAATGCTTTGAGAGGTTGGTCATGGCTAGACTGAACTCCTGCCTTGGCAAGGACTTAGACGTACTGCAATTTGCCTTTTGCCACAATAGGTCTATGGCTGATATAATCTCAATGGCTCTTCACATGGACTTAGATCACCTGGACAATACAAACACCGATATCAGGATGCTGTTTGTTAACAATAGCTCAGCATTTAACGTCATCATTCCCACAGTCCTGATCGATAAGCTACAGAACCTGGGCCTATGTACCTCCCTCTGCAATTGGATCTTCATCTTCTTAACTGGAAGATCACAATCTGAGTGGATTGGTGATAATATCTCCTCCTCACTGACCATCAGCATTGGCGCACTTCATGGTTATATGCTTAGCCCACTGCTCTACTCTCTCTATACACATGACTGTGTGGCTAGGCTTAGCTCCAATACCATCTATAAATTTGCTGATGATATAACCATTGTTGGTAGAATCTCAGGTGGAGACGAGAGGGCGTATGCAAGTGATATATACCAGCTAGTTGAGTGGTGTCACAGCACCAACCTTGCAGTTGATGTCAGTAAGACCAAAGAGCTGATGGTGGACTTCAGGAAGAGTAAGATGAGGGAACATGAACCAATTCTCAAAGAGGGATCAGAAGTGAGCAATTCCAATTTCCTGGGTGTCAAGATCTCTGAGGATCTAACCTGGACCCAACATATTGATGCAGCTATAAAGAAGGCAAGACAGTGGCTATATTACATCAGGAGGTTTTGGAGATTTGGTTATCACCTAAGACATTTGAAAACTTCTACAGAAGTACCATGGAGAGAGTTCTAACAGGCTGCATCACTGTCTGGGATTGGGGTGGGGGTTGGGGAGAGGTGGGGGGGGGGGGGGCTACTGCACAGGATCGAAAGAAGCTACAGATAGTTGTCAAATTAGTCAGCTCCATCTTGAATACGATCCTCCGCAGTATCCAAGACATCTTCACGGAGCGGTGACTCAGAAAGATAGCATCCATTATTAAGGACCCTCATCACCCTGGACATCGTTACCATGAGGTAGGAGGTACAGAAGCCTAAAGATATACACACACAGTGATTCAGGAACAGCTTCTTCCCCTCTGCCATCCAATTCCTAAATGGACATTGAACCCTTGGACACTACCTCAATTTATAAAATATTATTTCTGTTTTTGCATTATTTTTAATTTAACTAATATACATATATACACACTTACTGTAATTGATTTATTTATTTTTTCTATATTATCATGTATTGCATTGTACTGCTGCTGCTAAGTTAATAAATTTTAATACACATACCAATGATATTAAACCTCTTACTGATTCAGATATTCCACATGCTCACTCCAGCCGTCCAAGGTATTTCAGCATTATATAACAAAACACAATACTTCAAATACAGCAGTGATCCTTTCTCTCTGGCAGAATGCCTGTCTTCCACATGAGGCAGTACAGAATCTTTTGCTGTTCATGATACACCCCCCTCGGCCTTAGTGTCTAGATGATCCTTCTTCAGCACTTGGCATGTATTTCTTCTTCAGTAGCAGCCTCTGGTACCTAAGAATAACTGAGAACATCTGCACATTTCCCCGCTTCAAAAACAGTGGGCGTCAAAGCCCTGAGGGTCTCTGAGGGACAAAGCCCATATTTAAACTCCTGGGGCACTGATTGCTCACTAAACAGCTTTAACCAGCTGTGAGTACATTTTCTTTGCTGCAGTTATTGAGAAATATACCTGACATAATCATTATATATACCTGAAATATAATCATTATATGTACCTGAAATATAATCACTATGTATTAGCTATTTACTATACTATGTAATCACTTCTAGGTACTGAATATTAATGTGTATTATTTTACTAGACATATTTTGCTATGTGTTGTTTTCACTAGATACTTTGTACTCTCTTAGCTGCATACTGTGGCACTTACAGGACACCTGTTTAGTTAGCAGCACTATTAGCTGAAATGTACCCCATGTATTACACTCAGCCTTTGTTTAGTACGAGATAACGGTGGCGGACAGGATGCTGCGAGCAGGAATGTACTGTGAGGGAGGTTGTCTGGAAAACATAATCTTGGCCACGAATAAGGCCCCAATGCGAACGGGTGAAATATAATGGTGGCGCACCGTGGGCTAGGCAAGAGCGATTAATTAATTAATATATAGATGATATGCAATTAAAACTTGATTGGGTATGCTGATGAAACCGAAATGTAACTGAGATAAGAAATTACTATAAAGAATGCTGTACACCAGAGCTCGGTGGGCTTTCGGTGACAAGTTCATTGATTGCCTCAGCCTTTGTTTGCAAATAAAGGTTTAATTTTCTCGAAGAATTGTTGGTGTCTCCAGGTCATTTCAAGTAACCACGACACAGTCAGCATTTGGATATAAATCCTAATGGCTTTTCAGAATCATTCTTTATTCAAATGGGAAAACTACATTACCAATACTGTATGGTGATATAGCACGGGATTAAATGAACCCTCTGACCGCTAAGCAGGTAGACAGGCACATCAACAGACAATGTCAATTATTTAGAAAGTGAAAAAGCCTTTTCCTGAACTTCAACTTACATCATTTCATGGCAATTGGTGCAACGATATTAAGAGTGATGTGAAATTTGGCATCTATTGCTGGGGCTCTCACAGCACTACCTAGGATAGTTGCCCGTTTACTTTCATCGTTGATGTCCTTTGCAACAAAAGACGCTACAATAAGTTGCAATGTTCCTTTTATACTTGAGTCAAACTATTGTTGTGACTATCCTTTTCATTTTTAACATTTTTAGTCTTTCATTTCTGAAAATGAAATGTAACAATAAACCACTCAATTCCTGCAGGACTTATAGAAGCAAGTACTGAGGACTTGTGTGTTCATGAGCATTTTCCAGAAATATCAAATGACTCAAGTTCCTTCAAGTAGTTAAGAGAACATGAAAACCTAATTGGTTAAATCTGCAAAAAGGAGAATATTTGTATCATTTTTTTCTTTCCAAAGGTGGAATTAGTGGCAGCTTACCATTGAATTATCAAGATATACATTAAAAAAAACGTATTTTTCAGGATCTGCTGTCATGTGCAAAGTCAGCCCCTATTGTCCAATGTTTACCACTCATCATCTAACATCTCTCATGATTCACAATTAACCTGTGTCATCCACTGACAGACTAAATGTTGAGTGCACATATACTTCCATTATAAAGAGAAGCCAATAATTAGAAAACCAAGGATAATTGTCACTTGGGTCATCTAACACCAGTAGGTCAGGCTGCAGGTCACAAATCTTTCTTTTTTTCATTGGCTTTCTCATTTATTGTCTTAGTGCTTCCTCAGAATATCCGTGTTGGTACTCCATCTCTACAAGAACTGCAGTAGGCCAGGAAGGTGACTTCTCAACAACTTCAGTGGAAATTAGTTATGAATAATAAAAACTAATATCCCAGTGATACCTGCAACTAAGAAGTTATAAGTAAATAAACAAGGAGACACGTACAAGCTAAGAAATGCAGATCAAAGTTGGAAGAAATGCCTAGCAGATCAGGCAGTGTCAGTGGAGAAAGAGAAATATAGTTAATGCTATGAATATATAACCTACAGCAGACTTGGCTGGTTCTGAAATAAGGATGAAAATGAGTTACCTGAAACTGTCCAACTCACTACTGAATCCAAATATTCAATGTTCCTGAATGGAAGGTAAGTGCTTGTTTCTCAAGCTACAATTAAGTATTATTGGAAAGGGCAATTAGCAAAGAGTTACGTTGTACCACAGAGGTAAAATTCATAAGGGCGAAGAATTCAGGACTGAAGGTGCTGTACTTAAATGTGCGTAGCATTCGGAATAAGGTGGATGAACTCATGGTGTAATTAGAGATTAGTCAATATGACGTTGTGGGCATCAGTGAATCCTGGCTGAAAGAAGGCCATGGTTGGGAGTTTAACACCGAAGGATATACTTTGTATCGAAAGGACAGGCAGTGGTGTGGCTCTGTTGGTAAGAGATGGAATTACATCTTTGGAAAGCGATGACATAGGGTCAAGAGTGTTGAATCTTTGTCGGTGGAGTCAAGAAACTGCAAGGGTAAAAAAAACGTTATGGGAATCATGTATAGGCCACCAAATAGAAGTCAAGATGTAGGGTTGAGATTACAACGGGAGCTGGAAAGGGCCTGTAATAAGGCTATTATCATAATTGTAATGGGGGACTTCAATATGCAAGGGGATTGGGAAAATCAGGTTGGTGATGAATCCCACGAGAGGGAATTTGTTGTTTGTCCTGGAGATGGCTTTTTAGAGCAGCTTGTGCTTGACGCTACTTAGGAAAAGGCTGTCTTAGATTGGGTGTTGTGCAATAACCCAGATCTTATTAGGGAGCTAATGTAAAGGGATCCTTAGGAGACAGTGATCATAATATGATTGATACCGCAATTTGAGAGGGAGAGGAATACATCAGTGTAACAGAATTGCAATGGAATAAAGGGAATTACAGAGGCATGAGAGAGGAGCTTGCCCAGATGGATTAGAGGAGGATACTGGTAGGGTTGACGGCAGAGCAGAGGTGGCTGAAGTTTCTGGGACTATTTCACAAAGCGCAGGATAGATATGTTCCACAGAAGAAGTAGTTCTCAAATAGCAGGGATAGGCAACCGTGGCTGACAAAGGAAGTTAAAACCCAAGGAAAGGTCATATAAAAAACCCAAGGAAAGGGGATATAAGATAGCGAAAGTGAATGGGAAGTTGCATGATTGGAAAGCTTTTAAAATCCAACAAAAGGCAACTAAGAAGCTAAAAGAAGGGAAAAGATGAAATATGAGGGCAAACTAGCTGGTAATATAAAACAGGATACTAGAAGTTTTTTCAGTTATATAAAGAGTAAAATGAAGGTGAGATTTCATGTTGGATCACTGGAAAATGATGCTGGTGATGTAGTAATGGGGTCAAAGAAATGGCAGATAAACTTAACGAAACTTCGCTTTCATCTTCATCTTCAGGTCCGTGAGTGTCAGGGAACAGGAGTGAATGACATTGCTATTAGAAAGGAAAAGGTTCCATTAAGACTGAAAGGTCTTAAGGTGGATAAGTCACCTGGACCAGATGATCTACATCCCAGCGTCCTGAGAGAGGTTGCTGAAGAGATAACGGATGCATCGGTCATGATCTTTCAAGAATCACTTGATTCTGGCATGGTCCTAGAGGACTGGAAAATTGCAAATGTCACTCCACTCTTTGAGAAGGAAGGAAGACAAAAGATAGAAAATTATAGGCCAGTTAGTCTAATCTCAGTGGTTGGGAACATGTTGGAGTCCATTATTAAGGACAAAGTTTTGGGGTACTTGGAGACAAATGATTAAATTAAATCAAAGTCAGCATAGTTTCAGTAAAGGGAAATCTTGCCTGACAAATCTGTTGGAATTCTTCAAAGAAGTAACAAGCAGGGTGGACAAAGGAGAAGCAGTGGATGTTATTTACTTAGATTTTCAGAAGGCACTTGGCAAGGTGCCACACATGAGGCTGCTTAACAAGATAAACTTCTATGGCGTAACAGGAGGTATGCTGGCATGGATAGGGGAATGGCTGACAGGCAGGAGGCAGCAAGTGGCAATAAAAGGGGCCTTTTCTGATTAGCTGCCAATGAATAGTGGTGTCCCTCAGGGGTCAATATTGGAACCACTACTTTCTAATTTGTCAATGATTTAGATAGAGGAATTGATGGCTTTGTAGCAAAGTTTGCAGATGATATGAAGATAGGTGGAGAGGTAGGTAATGTTGAGGAAGCAATGGATTGCAGCAGGACTTAAGACAAGTTGGAAGAATGGGCTAAAAAGTGGCAGATGGAATACAGTGTTGTGAAGTGTATGATAATGCATTTTGGTAAAAGGAACAATGGTGCAGACTATTATCCAAATGGGGACAAGCTTCAAATATCAGAGGTGCAACGGGACCTAAGAGTCTTCCCGCAAACTCCCAGGAGGTTAATTTAGTTGAGTCTGGGGTAAATAAGGTAAATGCAACGTCAGCATTTATTTCAAGGGAAATAGAATATAAACACAAGGGGATAATGCTGAAGCTTCATTAGACACTAGTCAGGCCGCAGTTGGGAGTATTGTCAACAGTTTTGGGCCCCATATTTCAGAAAGGATGTGTTATCATTGGAGAGAGTCCAGAGGAGGTTCATGAGGATGATTCCAGGAATTAAGGGGTTAACATATGAAGAGTATTTGTCAGCTTTGGGCCTGTACTCACAGGAATTAAGAAGAATGCGTGGGGATCTCATTGAAGCCTACCAAATGTTGAAAGGACTAGATAAGGTGGACTTGGAGAGGAAGTTTCCTCGGGGGGGGGGGAGGGAACCCATAAAGGGGGCAGAGCCTTAAAACTGAGGGGCAACCTTTTAGGCAAGAAGTAAGGTGGAACTTTTTTTTAGCTGAAGAGTGGCCAGTCTGTGGAATGCTCTGCCAAGGACTGGGATTGAGGCCAATTCTATGGGTATATTTAAAGTGAAAGTTGATAGATTCCTGATTGGTTGGGGCATCAAGGGATATGGTAAGAGGGCAGGTGTATGGGGTTGAATGGAATCCGGGATCAGCCATGATGGAATGGAGCGGATTCGATGGGTTGAAATGTCTTACGGTCTAGCTCTTTTACCTCATCCCTTCTACCATTCAGGGACTTAAACAGTCCTGTGTGTACTAGAAAAAGGAAATAATAGAGAAATTAAACATTGTGTCACAGAAGACATAATAAAAACACTTGGAATTAGTGGAGAGCAATGGGTCTGATAAAAATGAGGTTAAACAATGTAAACAATAATGGGACTGAAAGTAGATAAATCTCGAAGAACATAGTCTGTATTCTTGAGTTTGGAAAGAGGTGGCTATGGAGTTCATGGATGCACTGGTAGTCATCTTCCAAAATTCTAAAGATTCTGGAATGGTTCCTGTAGATTGGAAAGTAACCCCACTATTTAAAAGAGGATGGAAAAAGAAAATGTGTAACTAGTCAAGTTAGCTTGACACCAGTTGTGGGGTAAATGATATAACTTATCATTACTAAAGTGGGAACGGTATTTTCTCCTCTGATGAAGCCTCATCTGAGGAAAAAGAAGCATTGTAACCTTTCAGTAATGACTTGTTCTGTTAAATATTTACCAATCTGAAATAATAATTGCACTTTCCTCTGAAGGTGCTGTCCATATTGTCAAGAATTTCCCACTTCTTTTATTTAGTTTAAAAAAGCGATGGCTGATACCCTGAGAAAGAAGTACCAATACTTGCCTCACCAGGTTACCGATATTCCTCTGGACCAGCATCACAGCAATCTGTGGGGAAATAATTTGAGGTGGTGTTTGACATGCAAAAGCCCTTTGGGGCGTTGAGGAGGTCACTGAATGCACAACGGACTATATTAACTTTTGTGTGGATGCAGTTGTCCCTGTTAGAACTGTTCGCTGCTTTCCCAATAATAAGCCCTGGATCACTAGTCACATCAAAGGCCTCCTAAACCAGAAGAAGAGGGCCTTTAAAGATGGTGATCGGTTGGAGCTTAAAAGAGTTCAGAAGGAACTCAGAGTACAGATAAGGGGGGCAAAGGAGCAGTATAGGAGGAAGCTAGAACAAAAGCTGCAGAAAAAAAGCATGAAGGAGGTGTGGGATGGGATGAAGATCATCACCGGATGCGGTGCAAAGCGGAGGGCGAACATAAGTGGAGATGTGGAGAAAGCGAACCAGCTGAACAACTTCTTCAACAGGTTCGACAGCTCAATCTCATCCTCACCGCAGGAATCCACACCAGGCTTACTTCCCTCACAGGAAAATAGCCACTCACAGGAGACCTTGCCCACGCCCAGGATTACGGCTGCACAGGTGGAAGGTCAACTGAGGAAGATCTGTACCAGCAAGGCGGCTGGACCGGATGGAGTTTCCCCACGATTACTGAGGGCCTGTGCGACTGAGCTGGGAGAACCACTACAGCGCATCTTCAACATGAGCCTGGAGCAGAGAAGAGTACCCAGACAGTGGAAAACATCCTGTATTGTCCCGGTACCAAAGAAACCACAACCAAAGGAGTTGAATGACTTCAGACCTGTTGCCTTGACGTCGCACGTGATGAAGACCATGGAGCGGCTGATAATACAGAATCTGAGGCCACAAACCAGGCACGCCCAGGATCCTCTTCAGTTTGCGTATAAGGAGAAGGTGGGAGTGGAGGATGCTATCTCGTATTTGCTGCACAAATCACTCTCTCACCTAGAGGGGGTCAGTTGTGCTGTGAGGATTACATTCCTTGACTTCTCTAGTGCCTTTAACACCATCCAGCCCAAGATCTTAAGGCACAAACTAACGGAGATGGGAGTAGACTCTCACATGGTGGATTGGATAGTGGACTACTTGACAGATAGACCTCAGTATGTGCGGTTGGGAGACTGTAGGTCTGACATGGTGGTCAGCAGCACAGGGGCGCCGCAGGGAACCGTACTCTCTCCGGTCCTGTTCACCCTGTACACATCAGACTTCCAATATAACTCGGAGTCCTGCCATGTGCAGAAGTTCGCTGATGACACGGCCATAGTGGGGTGTGTCAGGAATGGACAGGAGGAGGAGTATAGGAAACTGATACAGGACTTTGTGATATGGTGCAACTCAAACTACCTGCGTCTCAATATCACCAAGACCAAGGAGATGGTGGTGGACTTTAGGAGATCTAGGCCTCATTTGGAGCCAGTGATCATTAATGGAGAATGTGTGGAGCAGGTTAAGACCTACAAGTATCTGGGAGTACAGTTAGACTGGACTGCCAACACAGATGCCTTGTGCAGGAAGGCACAGAGGCGACTGTACTTCCTAAGAAGGTTGGCGTCATTCAATGTCTGTGGTGAGATGCTGAAGATGTTCTATAGGTCAGTTGTGGAGAGCGCCCTCTTCTTTGTGGTGGCGTGTTGGGGAGGAAGCATTAAGAAGAGGGACGCCTCACGTCTTAATAAGCTGGTAAGGAAGGCGGGCTCTGTCGTGGGCAAAGTACTGGAGAGTTTAACATCGGTAGCTGAGCGAAGGGCGCTGAGTAGGCTACGGTCAATTATGGATAACTCTGAACATCCTCTACATAGCACCATCCAGAGACAGAGAAGCAGTTTCAGCGACAGGTTACTATCGATGCAATGCTCCTCAGACAGGATGAAGAGGTCAATACTCCCCAATGCCATTAGGCTTTACAATTCTACCGCCAGGACTTAAGAACTTTTTAAAAGCTATTATTAATGCTTTTGAGATAGTGATTTAGATGCATATCATATTTTTTACTGAGTTAAGTATTGTATGTAATTAGTTTTGCTACAACAAGTGTATGGGACATTGGAAAAAAGTTGGAATTTCCCCATGGGGATGAATAAAGTATCAATCTATCTATCTATCTATCTATCTTTGCATACTGGATTTCAGAACAATGACGCACAGCTGAAGTCTAAGATTTCCCAGATTTTTTCCTTTGCTGGGTGACCTCTGGCCAAGTCACAAAGGAAGATGAGATATTGACCATTAAGTACTCCATAGTATTTGGACACTGCAAGTGTTAACACTGAGCTGGACACCATTTCCATACCGGGAAGGGTGGATCTAAGTTCTGGACAAAATATATGTGGGAATGGAGTTGAGCTCCCATTCGATAGATTCTAGGCCTGTCCATGTTCAAGTAATTTGTCGTTGTCTGTAGGCTGTCCTAACAAATGTTTCACCCCAAACTTCTGGAACTGATTACTGGTAAAATGGTACAGCATCTACCTTTATTTTCTACATTGGATGCAGGATACTCATTGCCAGTGGCAGATTACATATAGCATTTAAACTACTCCAAGGGGATTGCCAGTATTTATTGTTGCTGGTGGTATGTACATTTTCACTGGAAGTGAAAATTGAGTGATATTGAGTGTTTTGTAATGCATGTAGATCTTCGTTCCAGATCTGATGGAAGGTCTTTGACCTTAATAGAGGATCTGCTGATTGGCAGTGGGCAAAGGGAACCTTTTCTGGTTGGCTACTGGTGACTTGTGGTGTTCCACAGGGATTGCTGTTGGGACCACATCTTTTACATTATATGTCAATGGTTTGGATGACGGAATGATGGCTTTGTGGCCAAGTTTGCAGACAATATGAAGATAGGCGGAGGGGCAGGTAGTGTTGAGGAATCATGGTACCTGCAGATGAACCTAAGATAGATTAGGAGAATGGGCAAACATGTTGCAGATGGAATACAGTGTCAGAAAATGTATGCTCATGCGCTTCTGTAGAAGGAAAAAAAAAGCGTAGACTGTTTTCTAAATGGGCAGCAATTTCAAAAATCTGAGGTGCAAAGGGACTTGGGAGTCCTTGTGCAGGATTCCAAAAGGTTAAAATGCAGGTTGAGTAGGTGGTGAGGAAGCCAAATGCAATGTCAGCATTCATTTAGTGAGGACTAGAATATAAAAGCAAGAATATAATGCTGAGGTTTTATAAACCAATGGTGAGGCATCTCTTGGAATGTTGTAAGCAGTTTTGGGCCCCTTATCTAAGGAGGGATGTGGGTTCAGAGGAAATTTATGAGAATGTTTCTGGTAACAAAAGGGTTATTGTATGAGGAGTGTTTGATGGCTCTGAGTCTGAACTCGCTGGAGAGAAGAATGAGGAAAATTTCATCGAAACCTATCAAATGTTGAAAGGCTTAGATAGAGTGGATGTGGAGAAGATGTTTCCTGTAGTGGGTGAGGTTAGGACCAGAAGATACAGCCACAGAATAGAGGGATGTCTATTTAGAATGGACATGAGGAATTTCTGTAGCCAGAGGGTGGTGAATCTGTGGAATTCGTTGCCACAGGCAGCTGTGGAGGCCAGGTCATTGGGTGTATTTAAGATGGAGGTTGATGGGTTCTTGATTAGTAAGTGTGTGAAAGGGTATGGGGAGAAGGCAGGAGAATGGGGTTGAGAGGGTAAATGGATCAGCAGTGATGAAATAGTGGGCCTGACTTAAAGGGCTTCTGCTCCTATATTGTATGATCTTATGGTCTAAAATATTGACTGTTTCTCTACAGATGCTGCCTGACCAGCTGACATTTTCTGTTTCCATGTTTGGATGAGGTGTTTGTAATGATCTAATAGTTGTGATCCATGTAGCTGTGAAATTGTGTTTAAGTGCTGTAACATCTCCAAATTCTATCACAAAAGATGTACTGCTTGATACATTACCTGACAGATCGGAAGGGAATACCCTTGAACAACTGTGGCCCCACCCAATAAAAGATGAGCTGTAATTGGAGAAATCCAATCCAGCACTGAAAATTCATTGGCTGTTTTCTGGGTGTTCATATCTGACAGCCAGACCATTCAACAGAGACATGTATTGTTTACTTATGTATCTGAAATGCTAATCTTGGTTATGCCTTTTCTAGCTCAGATGGAAGTTAGTGAGATAAACTACATTAAGAGCCACTGCATTGGTAAATTCTCCCACTTGAACATTCTGAACAACTCTCAGGATAGCATGTGATAACTTTGTGTAACTCTTCTTAAGGATTGGCATTTACAACATGTACTGTATATGCATAATGTTTACAGATTGCACATGCGAAACATTCATCCTACCAATGTCCGAAACAAACTGCTATGTAGCATAATTTTATTGTATGATTTTACATTCTTTATTCCTGACAATTTTCCTATTTTAATTGCCCAACGGACTTGAAAGATTTCCTGGACCAGAAGGCATAAATAATCTCTGTTTTGACTGCAACATCCAAAGCTGGGTTAAATATTCATGGTACCCATTCACTGCACTTGTCTGACATGCAGGTGTGTCTTCCACCATTTGTTAATTTATTGAGTACACCTCCTTTAAGAATTATAGGTATAGTTTCAGTCAGTGCTTGTTGACTTAAAATACATTAGATAAAAAATTGCACTACAAATGCTAATGTGATCAATAACACAGTCAGTGCAAACTGCATTTATCATCAATAAAAAATCTATATGACATAAAATCTATACAAAACCTCAGGTAGATTACCTATGTATAATTTTCTCTTACTATTCAACTTAGTCCCCATTACCTACAAGAGAAAATCTGCAGATGCTGGAAATCAAAGTAATACACACAAAATGCTGGAGGAACTCAGCAAGCCAGGCAGCATCTACGGAAAACAGTAAACAGTCATCGTTTCGGCTGAGACCCTTCATTAGGACTGCATTACCTCTTCCTTTATCTAATTATCTACTTGTGGGAATTCAGAGTTGAAATAACACTTCTACTTTTGTCATCCTGAAATTATCCTTCCATTAAACTGAAAAATGTGGATGCATAAAGTCTTGGAATTTTTGTCCCAGCTGAATTACCAGACCTTGTTCAACAAATTTTAGCCTGATGGAACCTATAGCTTACTTGTCAAATTTAAACAAACATACTCCATGGATCAATCACACAGAAAAACTGATCACTGTGAGTTGTTCAACAGAATGCAGGGTCTGAAGGTGCAAAGTTCAAAATTATTCCACAACCATATCAGTGTCTATACTCTTAACAGCTAGAATATTAGCGTTTATCTGCGGGGTTCCGTAAGAATAAACTAAGGCACAGTTAGGAAATTTAATTTATTTGCAATTTAATAACATCATTCCTTAGATAAAAATGCAATATTACAGGAATATACATCGTCTGAATCAAAGATGAACTTAAAACTTGTTTTAGGTCAATACATTCTAAATTTTACGTGCGAGAGCAAGACGGCGTAGTCCACCATAGACGGAATAACGTAACAGTAACAAACTGTACATTAATTATTTACAAATTAACTTGTTTCTGTTTCTTTTTAAACAGTGTACAAAATTGTTGAATTGAGTGACTTGAAACTGTTTCAAAAGGTGAAAGAACACAAAAGATAGGGAATTTACCATGTATTCTGCATGCAACATTAAATAATAACTTAAATAAAACAATAGCTTTTGCAAAAACGGTATTTCAAATAATTCTGGATTTGCTCAAATCCCTGACAGAAATTATTTCCCACAACTAGTCAGTTACCATATACGCCTGACACATAGAACTGAGAGCATTAAAGGAACAAAAATGTTTAAATATGGGCTTCAAAGACACTACTTTTCAAATGAAAGAGCTACATATTTTTCTTTATTTTTATCCTTGGCCCCTTTTTGCAGTTGACAAGTATAGAATTCCAGTCCGATAATCATTCCTAAATATAGTCTCACCATAACCCTGTAATGCAATCTATCTGATCAGCTGTTTTGTAAATTTTTCCCTCTTCCACTTTTCTTTGACCATACAAAAGAGCAAATTAACTGCATTCTCTCCACACAAAATTAAATTGTTTCCAAAGCAATTTTTAAAGCTAAATTATGATACTGTAACCAAACCTGCCCTGTTGTCCTTTTCCTCAATGAATCTCCCCAATATATCATCCTATAATTATGAGAGAGGTCTCCAAACACAACCAAATTATACCAAGTCCACCTGTTTTGTGTCTGGGCAGCTCCATAGATCCTAGAATACATAATCAGATCAATAATTTATAAAGCTAACTACAAGGCCATGTTCCATGCTGAAGTTTGCCATAGCTCAATAAGAACTTAGATTTGCATTTGATTAAATATGCTTCACTCATAGGAATTCCAACCCCATCAAATATTATATATTGCACACTGTGGGAAGCAACATTTGTTTTCAACAGAAATTACAACTTTACCACAATACAAAAAAAATCCTATGAATATTGTACACCTAGAATCAAAGGGCTACATTCTAAGCACCTCTTTATTTTACAGTAGATAATTGTACTAAAATTAAATATGCAAAACCTTATTATTAACCTTAATATGAAATAGTAATCCAAAAGTTAAAAGATGATGTGGGTGGTAGGGTGGTTGCAGAGGATGTTAAGATACAGAACTGATGCTGCACAGGGTCTTAACATTTGAACAAACCACAGGTAATGCTTTGTGACTGAAGCTTTTAATTCACCCTTCACAACTTTACAATACTATCATTATCACCCTAAGCAAAATATGACAAAATTGAAAGACAGAATTCAAATTAGACAGCTGATCTTTTAATTTTGACCATTAAATGGTGATTAGAATAGTTTAGTTTAAAGCAATGAGATATTTTGTCTTGTTTGTAGACTGGATTTTATGAAGTTTCATTTTCATATTTTTTGTAGATGTTATGTAAGAGCTGATTATAGTAGCTGGTTTATGTATTGCAGTGTGTAATTGTCACCATAAGCTAAATAGTCAGTACTACTTTATCTAAATTGTCAATACTGCATTGGTGATAATAGTACCTTTCATAAGATCATACAGTTCTAAATGACCTATTGAACAAGTGGGCTTAGTGCCGAATATGGATAAAACTAACTCCAAGAAATAAACTCTTTAATGTAAAATATATTCAAACACCAATGTGCGCAGTGATTTTAGGGCCGCCACTTCAGTTCTAGGTCTTTTGCCATTTTGATGTTTTCTCTTAGAATGAGTTCTGCAATTGTTTAAAATTTCCAGAGCTGGAGGGCCTGTAGATCACAGTGCACTTAAAAGGGCCTGTTAGATACATATTACAATGGGATGCTACAATTGTTCAGATGCTACCTGTAAACTATAGTCTGTTAGACACCCTTGAAAATATACTTTTTCGCAATGGAAGAAATGCTCCCCAGGAATGAAGCCAGGTCCTGAGATTTGGGAGAAGGGGAGAAAGAGGTCTGATAGAGTATGAGAATTAGGTAAAGAAAGTTAGTGCCTGGAGAAGAGATAGTGGATCTTTATCAAGGATGTAGGGTGAATAAATTAACTTTTTAATGTAACTTATATTTAAATCAGCATGTCAGGGATTTGAGTACAACAATACTGCTGTACTCAGTATTTATGTATGGTACAACAGAAATAATAGCATGCTGCCAAATTGTAGGAGCTTTCATCTGCATTGGTGATAATCAGGTTTTCAATCAGTTTTCTCTGCATATCCCAAGTAACAAGCTACATGAACAATCCATTCTTAATTAGGAAAGAACTGCTCAGTGTTCAATAACAATTTATAAACAAAGACTGATAGACAAACAGTGTAAAAAAGAAGCTGTGCAAGTAAAAAAAAAACCGAAAAAGCCGAGGTTTGTGGAGCTTCAATTTTTAAATGTAAGAATTGTCAGATATTTTGCTTTTCAATAACAATCAGACCATTCGCATCAAAAAGCAACTGGAACCACTTCCTAAAACAGGCTGCATCATTGTTTATAGTTAATGTCAGAATGATGGAAATTATGGACAACTCTTTCACTTTCTTCCTTTGCAGAAATGATTGGACCTTCTAATTTTTATATATACCTCTGCAGATGAAAAGAAGGTGTGCTGCAAAATATTTTAAATCCCTAAACGTACTATTAAGAAAAAACAGCTTTACTTACTAACAAATATAAAATGTTACATATTAATGTTACAAGGCTGTGTACTTAACTCCCTGCTCTACTTGATTGGTAGCTATGTGTGTGGCTAAATACAGTTCCAATGCCATATTCAAGTATTATGACCACTGTTGTGGGCTGAATCAAAGACGGTGTCAATCAAATTAAATGTAAGAATTAAATGCATTGTCAGTTATTTAGTTTATCAATAACAATTGCACAGTTCATATCAAAAAGCACTTAGTAAAAACAGCCTGAATCACAGCAACAGCCTCTTATTCAACGTCAGCAAAACCGAAGAACTGATTATTGATTGCAGGAGGAAGAAATGAGAGGTACGTGAGCCATCCCTCGTTAGGGGATTGGAGGTGGAGAGGGTCAGTAACTAAATTCCTTGGCATGATCATATCAGAGGATCTGTCCTTGGACCCAGCACGTAAAAGCCATCACAAAGAAGGCACAGCAGCACCTCTACTTTCTTAGAAGTTTGCACAAATTCAGCATGTTACCTAAAATTTTGACAAACTTCTCGAGATGCACAGTGGAGAGCACCCTGACTGATTGTACCGTGGCCCAAAAACGGAGAAGCCTACAAAAAATGTTGGATATAGCTCAGTCCATTACAAGCAAATCCCTCCACATCACTGAGCACATCTACAAGGAGTGCTGCCACAAGAAAGCAGTATCCATCATCAAGGTTCTCCACCATCCAGGGCACGCTCTCCTTTCACTTCTGCCATCAGGTAGGAGGTATAGGAGCCTTAGGTCCCACACCACCATGTTCAGGATCAGTTATTACCTTTCACTCATCAGGCTTCTGAACCAGCATGGATAATCTTACTCACCTCAGCTCTGAACTAATTCCACAACCTATGGAATAACTTTCAAGGACTGATATTCTCAGTAATATTTATTTATTTTTAAAGTTTTATTATTCAGTTACTCTGTATTTGCACAGTCTGTTTTCTTTTGCACACTGGCTGGTCGTCAGTCTTTTAGTGAAGTTTTTCATTCATTCTATTGTATTTCTTTGTTCTACTGTGAATGCCTGCATGAAAATGAATCTGAAGATTGTATTTGGTGACATATATGTACTTAGATAATAAATTTACTTCGAACTTTGAAGTGGAAATCAGTTTTAATTAAGGCAGAATTCAAGTAGGCAATTAATATTATTTGATGAAATGGGCTAAGCTGCGGAACTTAGATCCAAATGGAGCAGCAAAACAAAACGGGATTTGCAAAATATAAATGTAATTACTTCTTAGCAATTTGGAAAAACATTCCTTCTTTCAACCTTGCATATGGAAGACCCTTAAGAAAGTTTCAAAGTGAGTGAATTACATTTTGAATATTTCACATATATTAAATGATCACCAAAACAATACAGATTAAATTAATGAATATTTTATTAATATCTTATAAATATTTTATAGGTATTGTACAGGCAAGATGTATAGTTTTTGAGTTATTGGAAAATATTTTCTATTCAGATTAGGTGTGTTGGATGTAATTTGTTTTCACCTAAACCATAAAATAAATATCAAGGTCAAATAAGGTGTTTGTTGCATGGCGTTTTCTCTGTACATGGAGATCAGTTTGACTATTAGACAGATCTTTAAGGAAAAATACTTGCATTTGAAAATCAGTTCTCACACAATTATGCTGCCATTGAGTTTAAAGGATATTCTCCATAGCTTTCACCATGAGAAAGATCAGATTATAAATTACATAAAAATCTACTTTAAATTAATAATTATAATGTGCAACTTAGGTTAGGTTAGCATACCTAATGATGCCTTTAGCAGCAGATTGATTATGTATTTCATATTTATGATGCTAGAACCTTCACACCTCTCATTTCTTACACTTAATATACAAAATGAAGGTTGTTTGATTAATATTTTCAGAAATTCATGTCGCTAAGTAATATATTTTTTAGAACTGTGTTTAGACAATTTCAAGACTAAGGTCTTTGCAAATAATTTTAACTGATGCAAGGCATCAATTCAGAACACTGCAGTTTCTGTTTTCAAACAGGGTAGCCTTTTCTTAATTTTCTTGCAGTGCATGTTGGATGCAATGACACCATCTGGTTGAATATAGATCTACACATACAATTTAATTTATCTCATAATTTAGGTACGTATATGAAAAGTAATAAATCTTTCTTCATTTGTGAAAAACCCTTAATGGGAGAAGTAAAGGAATTTTTGAATAAGACGTGCTAACCAAAGTGGCATTAATATACTCAGATTTTATACTTGGCTTTATATTTTGTTTTTGATGCATTCTAAAAGCTTTTTTCCCCACTCTAGAAAACACAGGCTCACTGTTGGGAACCAAACAAACATGTGAAATTTACAATTTAAAGATAAAGCTGAGATTCCAATTTATTAAAGGCACAGGAACAGGTTACTGCCACTTGAAAGAGTCAAAGGAAACAAAAATAAACTAAATGCATAAATAATCATTTCCTTGAAGAAACTCTCATGTGTTCTGAGAGATTGCAAGATGGGGTGAAAACTAAAAGCAACAATCAATACAACGACAAATGAACACAAGATATGCAAAATCAGTATTTGTTAACTAGGTATAGTTGCCATATCATAGTAACTACAATATGTACACTTTTAATTTCCATTAAAAATGTTTACTTGGTTCAGATTTAGAAATCTTTTAGAAGTTAAAATAAGTATATATATTTATACATATATATTCTATAGCTTGGCAGACTTGAATACTTGAGTGGTTTCCATGCATCAAATATACACCAGCGTATTCAATAAATTCATTAAAAATGCACTGTTTTTTTTGTCTTTTTTTCAAATACTTCAACTGACCTGAATTCAAGTATTACAGGTTTTTAAACAAAAACAGGTACAAGAAACATCACAGTGAATATAATATTTATATATAAATTCATAGTTATATCTATTCAGTGTGATGCATATATACACACATTCATACATATATAATCTATGTTTTTAAGTTAATATGTTTATAGTCTTGATTACAGTAACACTTTATTGCATTGTTTTTGCATATCTTGTGTGCCACAAGATGATGTGCAAGGGGATGAGTTTTTGACAACAGACCGATTAATCACCACTTCAATAAAAAATCTGCCATGGGTTAACTGTTTAAGTGTTTAACTAAAATTAAAATTGATTTGAAATGTCATGCAAGGTTTGAGCAGTCCATGGGTAGATGGTATGTATTTACTTGGAATCATGATACTGAAAGTTATCGATATTAAATAATGTGCAATTCCCTAAAATGTTATTTTTTTTTCCATTAGGGGATGCAAACTATAGGAACACAGGGTGATTCCACTTAATAATGAACTCCTCAGTGAATTACAAAACAACAAAGAATTGAAGAAAAAAATCAATCACAATAAATGAAAAAGTAGGAAGTGGCTGGCCAAAGATTGCTAAAACACAAAATAAGCCACATCAAAGTAAGAATTGACCCTGCATTCAGAATGCAATCTTAGTGGAAAAGAACATTTGAACTGAACACCAAACAGTTCATGACTGAGCAGTAAAGTGGGATAAACTGTAAGCACTCTCAGAGAGGCTATCACACCAACATGTTCTCCATCATCAAAAGCTATATCAGGGATAGCTAAAGTCACTCACTAATTCTATACATTTCTTCATTCATCACTTCCCAACAGACCACCCATTGCTTTTAAAAAAAATCAGAGTATACGGGATTTTGCTTTCTGAGGTATTCTGTGGCAAAAGGGACAAATTCTTCACAAAATATATTTTGTGTGTGTCCTCTTAGCATTCCTATCTGTTAAACAAAAAAAAATCAGGATAATGTTTGGCCAACCATTCAGATATACAAACAACTCCTTTGGACACCCAGGATCCTCAGGGTCCTACCTATACTCCCATGACCCTAACATGTTTTTAGCAAATTTGAGATGTTGGGTAGCGTTTCTGCTGCAGGTTCAAAAGTAATGCCATTTTGCTACCTGAAGTCATGATTTTTATAACAGTTTTAATTTTTTTTTAAAAAAACCTCAGAGCTTTAACAGCTCTACTCCCAATTTACAACAGCAAATGAAGAAAGCAGCTGTTCTGGTTACTTCAGGTCACAAGAACAGTGAGGCACTTCTGAAACAAACTGATTTAAGCAAATAATAAAAACTATTTCCTGTCACTACAGAGTGCTTACATAAGCCATCTCATCTGTAAGTTCCTCCTCATTTTTCCCATGGTCCTGCTCCACTTCCATGCACACTTGCACAATATCCTGTTGCTGGTGTTCCCTGCAGTTTACAAAGGGTAACAGATTGCCATTTGGGCTTGCCTTAGTGTTCCCATTGAGCAGGTTGTCTGCAGCATTTTCCATCTCCTCGATTGTCATATCACAGGCATCAGCAATTTCATGGGCTGTTGCCTCAACAAATTTTGGGTCTCGTGCATATCGACCAAGCCCCTCCGAGATCAGAACCTTTTGATGAGATAAACAAAATAGTTATTCCGCAGACAAGATCATGTTTGCTTAATCATGTCTATTTTTTTTCTGATGCATTTAAATGTAAAAATTATGATACAGATTTCCTTTATGAAGTAGGTACGAGTACTCAGCTCCCACAAGACAGAGTGACTGAATCTCAGAATCCAGTGGGGATCTCAAGCAGATCTTCCTGTGGGTGCAGATGGAGGAAACAAAGCAGAATCTATTGCTCTTCACAGGAATTGTATGACCGCTCAGAAAAAAATGTAAAATATCAGATTTACGTGTACAAACTAGTTGTATTTGCCGAGAATGCTAGAATTCAGATTTAAGATAATGAGGTTTAAATTCATAGGTACAACTTAATTTAAGTTTTTTTCTTGTCACAGGAACATCATTTTGTTAACCACTTTATCCAGTTCATGTTTAGCTAACTTGACATCTGCTGTGAATCAGCCCTATCCTTGCACATTTCTGAGATTAGAAACTAGTGCTTCTCAATTGACCCACTATTTTTATTATATTGAGGTCAAGAAACATTATGATGTGAGTAGTATTTCTGCTTAATATAATGAGACCTTCACTTTACAAACTTGGAAGATAATTACAAATTATTAATATCATTTACCCATTTTGACTTTTTCCATCCATAAGGACTCCACATACTGCAGCATCCAAATGATTTCTGGGATCTAATTTCAGACTTTTCTAGAAGGCTGTGGATGCTCAGCCAATGAGTTCACTAAGGGTGGGAGTGACAGAATTTTATGCAAGAAGTGAATTAGACGACATGAGGATTGGGCCAAAGTGGACCTGAAGTACAAGAATACATTAAATGGCAGAGCATGGTCAAAGGACTATATTTCCTATTCTGATTTGTGTCAGTTCTAAAAATGTCAATCAATCTTAATCCTATTCCTATATTTTAAAATAATATTAAATTTATCTATTTTCATGCCCTGAGCTTTTGTCAATATATATCCTTAAAGATCACTTCTCAAAATATCACCTTTATCAGTGTGAAAGAAAATCCCCAGAAGTTCAATCTTTCACATTTGTTCCTTTGATCTCTCTCCTCACATCCCCACAGGCTGTCTCTAACTTCATCCTTAGTCTAATGTCTGGTGTGATCCCCTCTCCCCACACATACCTAAAACATGGCCCCCTGATTCATTCCTTCTTGGTTCATTCCCTCTTCCCATCTCTCCACCCACTATCACCACACTCTCCAACCCAACCACAGCCCAATGTTTTGATGCACGGCCCAGCAGTACAGCACAAGGCTCTGAGGCCTTCCTCTTGTAACAGTGACAGTGGATCACCGCAACCCCCTTCCTCCACCCTGCCACAGGCCCTATCTATCCCACCCCGGCCTCAGACGCAAACTCTAGGATGCATATTCCTGATTCAGACAATACATAATGCTCTTTGGTTATACTAAAGGCCAAAGGGACAACTGACTCTGGCGGCCAGGAGTTATTGACCAAAATGGTTATTCCCACTCTGCTGTAAAGAACAGACCTGACATGGGGGACATATAGCCTGCTCCTGCTATCTCTATGTCTTTAAATTTCACTGTGGAGACAAGAACATACTCAGCAATAATGGAAGAGTTGTGTTCTTCATGGATGCATTCTATTAATGAGCAGTTGAATGTTTGACAGTGGGTGAACACAGATATTGTGTACTAATAACGTTATCTGCATCAGAATAATCATACTCAAAATGAAATGGGTTTAGAATTGTTCCTTGCCTAAAAACATGTGTTACAATGGTTTCACATGGATTGGGTGTTAGAGGGATGTTCTCGTAGCTTTGTGCATGGCACTCCCAACAGCCCCAATCATCAAATTCTGACGCTTGGGTCTCAAGGTGTTAATATGTCATGGAGCATACTCCACAGCTACAATCATAAACAAAAACTCTTCCACTGTATATTCTACAGCTAATGAAAGCAAACAGAGAACTGAAGGAAGGTCAGCATTAAGGGAGAAGCCAGCATCGTGGGGAAATCTACAAGTACTGAAGTACAATCAGGGGAAGGAGCATCACTGGGCTTGGATACATGATGCCAGACAGCAGATAGGGGAAAAGGATATTGGGGCAGTTGGGAGAGGTGGGGTAGGGATGTTGCTGGTGTGCATCCAATCAAATCAGAATGGGGGCAGAGGGTTGGATGCTGAATTTGTGCATGGATATTACTGGGCAAGGTGGAAGTTTGGAGTGAAAATCGAGGAGAATACATCGAGGCAGACCTTGAGGAAGATGAGTGATGTGTCAGGCTCCCTGACAGTGCATTAAATCAGTTTGAAATAAATGCTGAAATGGGTCTTCAGTCACCATTAAATTTTCACCTATAACATTTCTGAGCCTTACTGTGAACAAAATGCAGATTACTGATGCCAGGATGTGGGTGTTACTCTTTTGCACAGAGCCACCAGGTCAAATAATTACTATTGTGTTGCATGTTTGCACCAGACCCGATCCTATTTAGAGACTGAGATTTAGATCAAATCAATTTATATTACACACAAAAGCTTTGTACTATGCAAAAGATTTTGTGTTGCAGAACTTCTATATGAGCACCTCATTTGCTAACAGAGCAACAAGGATAAATATTCAATGCTAACTGCAAACTTACCGCCTCTACTAAACTACTAGCACTGCCATGACAGTCAGGCCCCTTTTCCCTGAAGGGAGAGGGTACAGTCAGAGAGACTGGCCTGGCCTTTCTGACACTTCCATTTGTGTTGTCAGAGCACCAGGAACTACAGTTTACAGATGGAAGGCTGCTGTTTAGTTTCTCATACGATTCAATGCCATCTACAAATAACGCTGGAATATGCTGTCTTAATCTCCGTGTGCTGCATGGAGTTGCTGGAGGCGTTGCACAGAGTCTGGCAAACTGAGTTGGAGAATGGCTTCTTCTTACCAATGGGTTTAGACCTGCCACTGCCAATGCCTGTCAGATGAAAAAAAAATGTGTAAGTGCAGATACAGCAGGAGGAAAATAGTTGTGCCAAATAAGAGCTGCTGTTTACATCGTTTACATTCATAGAATGTGTAATTCTGTTGGACTCTAATGACAGGACTTCAACATTTCTTTACAGAATCAGAATCAGGTTTAGTATCACTGGCATATATCATGAAATTTGTTAACTTTACAGCAGCAGTACAATGCAATACATGCTAAATATAGAAAAAAAACAGAATTACAGTAAGTATATATATGTATATTAAATTGTTAAATTAAGATAAGTAGTGTAAAAACAGAAATTTAAAAAATAGTGAGGTAGTGTTTCAATATTCATTTAGGAATTGGATGGCAGAACTGTTCCTGAATCGCTGAGTCTGTGCCTTCAGGTTTCTGTACCTCTTTTCTGATGGTAACACTGAAAAGAGGGCATGTCCTGGGGTCCTTGATGAAGGAAGCTGCTTTCCTGAGGCACGACTCCTTGAAGATGTCTTGGATATTATGGAGGCTAGTACCCATGGTTGAACTGACTACATTGCAGATCTAAACAAAAAATAATGCCAGATAGTGGAGTTTGCACTTTCTCCCTGAAAATGCATGGATTTCCTTGGGTGCTTCATTTTAATTGGTTAATTGGCAACTACAAAATAGACTTGGTGCAAGTGACTGGAGGGAGAACTGGCGGGGTGTTAATGGGCATCTACAAGAGAACTGATTAGGGAATGGGACTATGAAGCTGATCTCCACCAGAGGGGCTGAATGGCTTTCTTCTATATTGATGGGAAATATAAAAAAAAGTGCATCTGGAAAGTCAGACCACCGTGTTCCAATAATTTTTAACTGTCCCCATCATAACCAGCACAAACCACTAAACTGACTAGAAATTTATTTACTCTGACTGTAAAGAAAACTTGAAAATGTCGCAACTTAATGAATTAATTAAGCTTCTAATGGCATAATAGGATATAATTAATGCTCAACAACCTCACTGACTGTAAATTGATTTATGTGTATGACATTGCAGGTTGAGAAAGTGAAAATCTACACCACAGATCCTGTTATTCTTTGTGGGAAGCTTTTTTCATGTTCTGACTCTTCCCTGCTGACCATAAACAAAGCTTTGCTTAGTTCTGGATGATCTTCATTTTCCAACCATGTAAGAGGTACACTTGCTTTCCTTAGCAATGTTTTGTTAACTCTTAGGCTGAACTACTGGCTTGAATATAAATCTCTGAATTCAGGCTGCTTTCCTCTAATTTTTCTAACATTCTTCTTTAAAATCTCATGGTATAATATTTCCAAAGACTGACTTTACATTATGAAGCAAAACAACTGGATTTAGTTTGCACTTGTTTGACAAAATAATTGAGCATTCTTAACTCTCAGGAGAATTTGGGCAATTAAGCTATGCAAAATAATCTATAGTTCTGGTGCTCCAATATATAAAAAAGCACTTTGTTGAACTGCGACCTGATTCCATTTAGTAAAAGACAAATTATTTTCTTTTATTGATTTGGTGGGAACAAGGAAATAGGAACTGTTATGTGAGCAATAACTTGTGGTAAATACAATCCATTCCTTTCTTCCCACTCAAGAAATGAAAGGATAAAATACTCTCATCTGCAACAAAGCAGAGAAAGACAAAAATACTCAGCAGGTCAAGTATCAACTGTGGAGAGAGAAACCAAGCCAGTATTGCAGGTTGATGAATTCATTATCCTTCTTATTAAAGGTATGTTTCACTCTCCAAAAGCACTATCTAGTTTTCAGAGGATTTCGAGCATTTACTATTTTTATCTTGAGTTTTAGAATCTGTGAAATTTGATTTTGTTAATCTTAATGGTGGTGTATAAACTTGATATTGAAGTTGCAGTAAACATTTAGGACTTGTTGATACCTGATGCTGAATTAAGTGAAGTGGTAGTGCAGTCTTTTGAGAGAGTGGTGGTGTGCAAGTTATGTCCAAGCCTTGACTTCTCCGTCTCTTCAGGCACTCAAGGTGAAATGACGATCTTCTTCCTACAAGAAGAAAGACACATTAAACAAGGATATTCAATTATATACAATTATTGAAATATTATTAAACGATGAAGGTTCTGATTTTCGCATTTTAATAAAACCAGATCCAATAACCCATAAACAGTTCTTCACTTGGACCAATAATATTTTCCTTAAAATATTAATGCAGTATATGAGTTCAGATATATTAGTAGTTTTCTTGAATTACTTGCAAATAATCATGAATAAACCATTTATGTTGGGAACGGGAATGGCATCAATGAGCTTGATCCTTCTTCAGCCAATGCATTTACTGAGGTATTCTCAACTAGAAACTATTATCCAGACTATTGTGCCATCTTATTTAACAGAAGCTGTTGAATCATTTTGAATGTTTTGCTAACAAATCATTTTTGCATGTTTGTTTGCGAGTCTGACAACACAGGTTGTAATCCAGCCAATTATTGTGATGCAAATTGTTCTCATTACAAAATCACTTTCTGTTCTAAAGTTTATACAAGATGTAATTGTTTGTGTGAACTCCAACTACAACACATAGCAGGGTCTGTAGCATATATCTGTCATTGATATGTGGAACATCAATGGCATATAGCAACTAAGTTTTGAGAAAGGCTTATGGCTGCTGGACACATGAAAATTTCTTAATTAAATACACAGAGAAGTAATTTACAGGACTACATCAAAATTAAATTCAGAATCAACCAATATTTATGTTGTCTGCTTCTTGATTTACTAAAATACCCAGGGTCATGACCTCATCGCAATTTATGGCATAGAAGGAAGTTCATTGTGTCTTCAGGTCAAGAAAATTGCTTCTTAGATTACCCCTACTTCATGGTTTCCAATCTGTAGTCTTGCAGATTAAGGCTCACCAAGTATACTGTATATCCAAAAACGTTTTAAACAGAGTGGGGAGGGATGAGTGGACAAGGGAATCTCGCAGGGTGGATAGTGAATCCATAATAATCATCTGGATGTACCATTACTGGATGAACAAGCAAGAACAACCTACTTAATAGATCTAAGCATTCCAAACACACAGAAATCAGTAAGTGAAAAACAACAGAAATATGCTGAATTAAAATTGGAGATTCAACAACTATGAACGTGAACAGAGTACATAGTCCCAAAAGTAATATCTACAACTGGTACCATACCAAAGTTACTGAAGAATCGGGCCTGCACAGCAATATTTATGTAACTCTTCAGAAAGCCACAATACTGAATGCCACTAGAATAGTCTGAAAGTTCCTAGCATTAGACAAGTGAGTGTGCTTGGCCATAACCGTACCTCAGGTTTTACCAGTTTGAGCAGACAAATAAATAAATAAACAAATAAATAAGCGATAAATATTGAGAACGTGAGATGAAAAGTCCTTGAAAGTGAGTCCAGTTCAGTGGTGGGCGAGTGCAGTTATCCACTCTAGTTCAAGAGCCTAATGGCTGAGAGGTAGTTACTGTTCTCGAACCTGGTGGTGCAGGTCCTGAGGCTCTTGTACCTTCTTCTTGATGTCTGCAGTGAGAAGAGAGCATGGCCTGGATGGTAGGGGTCATTGATGAGGGACACTGCTTTCCTGAGACATGCTCTGTGTAGATGTGCTCAATGGTGGGGAGGGCTTTACCTGTGACGGACTGGGCTGTACCTGCTACTTTGTTGACTTACCCTTACAAGGGTATTGGTATTTCCATATCAGGTTGTGATGCAATCTGTCAATATACTCTACACTACACATCTATCTCAGTTTGTCAAAGTTTTATATGACATGCCGAATGTTCACGAATTTCTAAGAAAGTAGAACTGCTGCCATGCTTTCTTTGTAATGTCACTTATTTGCTGAGCCCAGGCCTCCTGAAGTCAAGATTTATCTCCTTGGTCTTGCTGACATTGAATGAGAGGTTGTTGTTGTGGCACCATTGAGCCAGATTTTCAGTCTCCCTCCTATAATCTTATTCACCACCACCCTTGGTTCAGCCAATGACTGTGGCATCGTTGGCAAACTTAAATATGGCAGCACTCCACTTCTCCTGTTTGGCTTGCTATATGTTGATTTAAAATATTCAAAAATTCCACACCTTTTATATCTTTGCTATACCAGTTAATGTAGCTGAAATTTTGTACTATTACTGCCTTGATATTTTTGCATTTCTCAGGAATCTGTTTGCAAATTTGCTCTCTATTTCCCACTGACTGTTTACACCAAGCAAAGTGTGTTCTCCATTTCTGAATTTCAATTCTTAATCTTACTGACATGATATCAATTCTCATAGCTGTAATTGTTTCCTAAACAAATATTACATTATCACAGTCCTATGTGATTGTAATGTACTGAGACATGGTTAAAAGATGGGATTGCATTACACTTGTTAAATCTTACTCCCACAAGTCTGTTAATGCCCTCAGTTCACTGCATCTATTTTCATGGCTCTTTGCACTCTAGTAAACAAAACTAAGCACTGTCATATATCTTTATTTCTTTTTTTCACAGCTTTTATTTTCTTTGCTTTCCAAACTAATTTCTCAGACTTGTTTACTAAACCACCATTATCCTCATTCAGTTTCGCTTCTCTCACTTCTAAAACTGACGTTCAGTCCTCATCCTTGCCAAGCTATTTTAAACTCTCCCCAAAGACAGAAGCATATTTGTCTTCAAATATCTTGTTCCCAGCCCTGCCGAGTTGCAACCCTTCTGGAATGTAGGGGTCAAATCTACTAGATGCAGATCCAATGCCCCAGAAATATAAAATCCTCACTCCTGTTGGTTTTTTTTTAGTCACACATATATTTGCACAACCCTCCTAATTTTGTATTCTCTAGAGGTGGCACTGTTATATTATGGAATTAAATTCCTTTGAAATTTTGTTTCTTAATCTTTTCTAGCTCTCTGTGCATTTGACCCTACAGCCAGTGCTGTAGCACTGAATTGAATCCTACAATTGTCTTACTTATATTAAACACAATAAAAGTCACATGTAGTGAGACCTGGTCAAATAAAGGTAAGCATAAAATCCTTAAACTGTGAAGCAATAACACCAGTTTTTAAGCAGATTTTCTACAGTGCTATTTTAGTTTCAAATGTTCATTCAACAGTTAATCAGCACTCCATTACATATTACAAGATTCAATTTGTATAATCTGTTCAACCCACTAATACACTTTTCCAAAAATGGTGTGTATTGCTTTGTAGTTGAATGACACAGGATTTTCTAGAAAGTATAAAAAATGGCTCAAAGACAGCTTCTATTCCGCTCTTATAAGACTCTTAAATGAACATCTTTTACAATAAAGATGAACTCTTGATCTCTCAATCTATCTCGTCATTGCACCTGTCCGCCTGCACAGCAGTTTCTCGATAACTAAACCATTACATTCTTTTTTTTCCTTTGTACTACCTCAATGTGGTGAAGCACCTTCATGTCCTCTCTGCCCTGGCAGAGGGAACCCGGAACACATTCTCAGCAGCTGCCCAAAAGCCCTGGGAGAAGGCCGCTACTCCTGGCGCCATGACCAGGTGCTGAAGGCAATGGCAGAAAGTATCTCCTCAGCCATTAACAACAGTACGACCATAAGACCATAAGCACTCCCACGAACCCAGAAAGCCCATAGCCTTTGTCAAAGCTGGAGACCAGCCAAAGCTTCAGCCCAGATCACCAGTAGGCTTGCTCACCACGATGTCTGACTGGTAACTAAAAGTTGATCTTGGCAACCAATTACAGTTCTCTGACTTCATTGCATTATCATTGCTGAAGGCTGACATGGTCATTCTGTCAGAAACTTCAAAGCAGGTGGTCATGGTAGAACTGACAGTGCCTTAAGAAGACCGGATTGAGGAGGTGTTTGAGTGTAAGAAAGCCAAACACCAGGAGCTAGTAGAGGAGTGCCAGAGACAGGAGAGGAGGGCATGGTGTGAGTCTATAGAGGTGGGATGTAGAGGATTTGCTGGCTGCTCACCCTGTAGAACCTACTCTCTCCTTGGCATTACAGGGACTGCAAGATTGTCACAGAGACTGCTGAGTGACCTTCCAGATAACTATGGATCAAGAGGTGCAACCTGTGGACCAAAGCTGCTGGGACATAAGCCAGGGCCTGATCAACTCTGGCTGTGTCACCTGGACGAGAGTGTCTGATGTTGAAAGACCCAAAAGACCCAATGATCCCAGCATACATCACTGATGATGTGTCCCTGTGCAGCCTAGGATGTACCTCAGCATCGTATATGAAATTCAAAAGAAGAAAAAATATATTAAAGAAGTTTATCTAGCCCCTGACTCAATCACTAATGGAACACTCCAAGATGTGATTAAAATGAGAGATCATACACATGATCATCAGACACTACAATAGCCTGGAAGAGATTTGACAGCCAGTCAGTCACTCCAACTTGGAAAGCAAGATCGTGGTAGAGTCTAATGATCATGCATGTGATCTTTGGTTTCAATCAAGTCTTGGAGTGTTCCATCATCCAGGCCATGCTCTCTTCTTGCTACTATCATCTGGCAGGAGGTACCAGTCTCATGTCCCACACCACCACATTCAGAAACAGTTATCAACATCAGGCTCCCGAACCAGTGTGGATAACTTCACTCACCTCAGTGATGAACTGAGTCTATAACCTAGAGACTCACATTCAAGGATTCTATGACTCATATTCTCAGTATTACTTTTACTTTTGTTACTATTTGCATCATTTGTTTTTTTTTGCACCTTGGTTGGTTGTCAGTCATTGTTAGTTACAGCTTTTCATAAATTTATTTTACTTCTTATTTTCTTGTAAACTCCTGTAAGAAAATGAATTTCAAGGTAGAATATGGTGCCATATATGTACTTTGATAATAAATTTACTTTGAACTTTGAAGAAAGAAAAAGTTGTGGAGCGACTGTATATGGAAGTAAAAAGAGGAGGAACGGTTTGCTGAAAATGCTCTGCCAAGATAGCAAGGAAGGTATCATGCTGAAGTTACTGTAAACTACATGATTTAAAGGAACATAGCTTTTGTATTTTATAAATCACCCACTCTTTATTCAGGTAATTTCATTGTATAAACATATATGCTACTTATGACATGTGGTCAGATCAAGACCCCAGGTTCAATCCAGTCCAATTCCAGCTCAAAGTCTACCTTTGGTTCCACGCAGCACTTCTGCTCTCCTCCTTTCCCAGACCAATCGCAGACTTAAACCCCCAGCTTGATTGGATTTCTCCATATCTCAGGGATCCTCTAATTTCCTGCATCTTGATCTCCCGTGTTCCTATTGACCTTACCTTTTGTTTTCCCACATGATCAAACACTCCTCTTCCCTCTTCTCCATACAATAATGAAATCCTTTTAACAGTGCCAATACATTTCCCATTTTTCTATGTGCAACTGTTTTTGCAAATGGAAGTTTCGGTGAATCATGCAGGTTTGGTTTTAATGACTCTTAGAAGAATATGCATAAACTCTTCTCGGGCTTCCATCTGGGTCCAGGTGTCTTCATGGAGGAGTTTGTCCTTCAAACATCGGTTAAAATTGGCACCTGGGCCTAGCTGGAAGCCCGAGAAGAGTTAATGTGTCATATACACTGGGAAAGCATTAGATTCTTTTTCTTAGTGGAATATGTTTAACAATTTCATAGAGCAAGGGATCCCCAATTTTGTGATCTTTTAAAGTGACCATCAGCATTGTGTTAGGTAGTGCCCAGTTTGTACAGCAAAAATGTGGACAAGGAAACTTACAGGCTTCATTGTCAGTTCATCACCAACAAATAACCAGCATGACACACCCTACGTCAAACCTTCAGTATTCAATAAGGTGGTAGCTTACACTCTCCGGAACCAATTTATGTTAATAATAGTAGATATGAGCACTGCTCACATGGGCAACATCATTTGTCAACAAGCTTTACAATGCTCAGCGAAGCAGAACATTACTTCTCTTTAATTTCATTCTTTGGATCTTGATCAGTATTATATTACAACAGCATAAAGAAGGGATAGTTAATTGATAAATTCCTCATTAATGTTTAAATGTTACGTTTGTTATACCAAAGAACATGGAGAGAAAAAAACCCGACTAGAAGTTCATAGAAGTTGTGGGAGCTAAAAATTTATTGTCCTCATTGAGATGTGCAATTGAAAAAAACTTACAGATTTCATACTGTACACCAAAGTTCAAGATTTACTTCAGTTTTGACAGCAGCAATCAATGACCTCAGGGAGCACAGTTCTGTTCACTGACACTCCTAATACTAAATCTTTATATTACCTAATGATGTTGCTGAAAGTAGTCCCTTTGAAGGAGAAAAGCTGTCTTTATCACAGAAATCTGTTGATTGACCCAGCTGATTATCACCACATTCTTCTTGATAGGAAATTCTGCAAAGGTCAGAGAAGAATCAGTTATACAAATATTCATCGAGAAAAATGTGACCAAAAAGAACCTCCTACCACTCAGCCAATTGCTATATTGCCTGGTATCCCATGTGTTCTACCCTATTGGGACTTGGTGAAAGGCCTTGCTAAAGTCTCAACACCCTGCTCTTATAAATCCTCTTGGACAGCTCCTCACAAATCTCAGTTGAATACCTGAGACCTCATGTCCCATGCACAAAGCCACACTGATTAACCCTAATAGATAGTGTACAGCTATTACAGTGCCAGCAACCTGGGTTCAATTCCACCGCTGTCTAAACGGAGTTTGCACATTCTTCTGTGACTGCATGGGTTTTTTCCAGGAGGTCCGGTTTCCACTCATGTTCCAAAGACGTAGAGGTTTATTGGATATAATTGGGTGGCATGGGCTCGTTGGGCTGGATTGCCCTGTAACTGTGCTGTATATCTAAATAAGTAAAATAAATAATTATTCTTTGTTTTTCTAAATGTAATTAAATCCTGGCTTTCCAATAATTTTCCCACCAGACTTACTATGCATTATCTTTATGTGAAGATTAATGCAGGACTGACTGAATGAACTGAATCTCTCTTATGTTGATAATTCTGTTACATATTAATATTCCTTAATTCTCAACACAGCATATTTGAATTTTTGTAGGTGAAATTCAACTAAAGCACATGAATAAAATGGGAATAATAAACTATGTCTTCATTGTTATCCATTAATGAAGATTCATGAAAAAATTATCTCTATTCCCAGCACAGATATTCAGAAACATGGTCAAATGGTTGCTTGCCTAGGGTAAAGTAAAAAACTACTCCACAGCTTTGATTGCTTGCTTATTCATTAACTATTCATTTCTTAAAAGATGGTAAAACCATCTGTGTAAATGAAATGTACAGCAACACAAGATTCTGCAGATGCTGGAATTCTGGACTTCGGCAGGACAGGTAGCATCTATGGAGGGGATATTTCTTGCCAAGATCCCTCATCAGGACTGGAAAAAAGGGGGGCAGAAGGTAGGGGGAGCAGGGGAAAACATACAAGCTGGCAGGTGATCAGTGAGACCAAGTGAGGGGGGGAGGTGGGTGGGTGGGGAGGGAGTATTAAGTAAGAAGCTGGGATGGGTTAGGTGGAAGAGGTACAGAGCTGAAGAAGAAGGAATCAAATAGAAGAGGACAGTGGATAAAGGAAAGAAAGGGAAGGAGGAGGAGAACCAGAGAGAGGTGATGGACAGGTGAGGAGAAGAGAAGGGATGAGAGGGTAACCTGAATGGGAAATGTTAAAAGAGAGAAGCAGGGAGAAGGAGTAATTACTGGAAGTTAGGGAAATTGTTGTTCATGCCATCAGGTTGGAGGCTCCCCAGATGGAGTACAAAGTGTAGCTCCTCCAGACTGAGTTAGGCCTCATTGTGGCAGTAGAGGAGGCTAAGGACAGACATGTCAGAATGGGAATGGGAAGCCGAATTGGATGGGGTGGCCACTGCGAGATCCTGCCTTTCATGGAGGACAGAGCAAAGGTGCTTGACAAAGTGATACCCCCATCTGCATCAGGTCTCACCACTGCAGAGGAGACCACAACCGGAGCACTGGATTTATACAGAAACATATCTCTAGTATATAGAAATTAAAGCACAAAATTAGCAATTGCTTTCCAAGGTAGGATTTTGGTAGCAGGAGCTGATCTTTTCTAATAATCTTAAATCTGCACAAACTCTCCAAGTTTTTATGTGCTCCTGGCAACTGTGAGTCAATTCAGTGACGTTTCTTTTGCTTAATAACATTTCTCTGCCACCTAATCACCAAAGGGAAAACTCACAATTGTGAAGAGAACATGCTCTCTTCATTGCAGCAATCAGTATCTTTATTGAAGTCTTCATCACATGTCTCATCAGGGGATACTTCCTCTCGCTGAATGATGGGCAAATGACTATCTTTAGAGTAAGAGCTAGAAATGAGGAAAGTGTACCAATTCATCACTGTTAGAGTATTAAAATGTGAGAAACAAGGCAATCACATTTATGTTCTTGAGAAGAGACATCATGTGTTTTCAAGTGAATGATCATGCACTTCAACAACTAATTACAGTTATTGAACCTTGTTAATGCAAAAATGTTGATTGCAAATGACAAAAACAGAAAATGCTAGAAATTTGCAGAAGGTCGAAAAGGACAGATTAATATCTGAGAGATTCCATCTTTAAAACTTATTCTGAGCTTATTCTCCAGTATTTACTGTATTTATTTCAGATTTCCATCATTTAATTTAAAATAAAAGCTCTATAATGGTGGGAAGTATTGAAGAGAAAAATCTATTGCCGGAAGTATGAAGCCCACTTAACAAAAACATCGGCAAATAATTACTGACACCCTTAAAACATGGTTATAATTTTCATACATGTGAACTTAAAGTAAGCTCAAAAGATATTACAGAATGATAAAATTAAAATTCAAATGACAAACAGAGGGTTTATACTAGTTTGGCGGGAGAATGGGAACCAGAGCACCAGGTTAGAAAGCGAAGAGGAAGGTAGATATCAGAGCCAGTAAAATCGGGCAGGATCAACGTAATAGATACGACAGAATGGATAGTTTGAAGTGTGTGTATTTTAAAGCTGGGAGTATTATGGATATAGGTGATGAACTCCGAGCATGAATCAGTACACGGAACTATGATGTTGTGGCCTTTATATAGAGACTTGGTTGAGAGAGGAGAGGAATGAGTGCTTGATATTCCAGGATTTCAATGTTCTAGGAAAGATAGAGATGGAGGTAAAAGAGGGGGAGGAATTGCACTACTAATCAGGGACAATATCACGGCTGCACTCAGAGAGTTCATAATGTAGGGCTCAATCACTGAGTCTATATTGGTAGAACACAGAAACAGGAAGGGTGCTAGCCCCAGGGACGTTGAGGAACAGATGGGCAGGCAGATTAAGGAAAGGTGTAAAAACAATAGGGGCAATTCAACTTCCCTAATATATACTGGGATGTTCTTAGTGCTAGAGGTTTAGATGGAGCAGAATTTGTTAGCTGCGGCCAGGAGGGTTTCTTAAATCTATATGTATATAGCCCAACAAGAGGAGGTTCTGGTGTTGGGTAATGAGCCTGGACAGGTAACTGACCGTTTGGTGGTTGAGCATTTAGGGAAAAGTGACCACAACTCCTTCAGTTTTAAGGTAGCAATTAAGGATAAATATGGACCTTGTGGGAGAGTATTAAATTGGAGCATGGCAAATATGAGAACTTTAGGCAGGAACTAGGGAGAATTAACTGGGGACAGCTGTTTTTGGACAAGTCCACATCCGTCATGTGGAGGGTGTTTAAAGACCAACTACACAGTACAGGGCAGGTATGTTCCGGTCAGAAGGAAAGACAATGATGGCAAGGGAAGAAAAACTTGGATGTGGAGGGAGGTGATGAATTTAGTTAAGAAGAAAAAGAAAATGTATGTAAATCTTAGGAAGCTAGAATCAAACAGAGCCCTTAAGAAGCTGGAAAGAAGCCAGAAAGAACTCCAGAAGGGAATTAAGAGGGCTAGGAAAGGCCATGTTAAGTTCTTCGCAAGCAGGATTGGAGAGAATCCCAAGCATTCTATCCATGTATTAGGAGCAAGAGGATAGCTGAGGAGAGGATGGAACCACTGAAGAATATTTACTTGGATGCAGAGAATGTGGTTGAGATCCTTAATGAGTACTTTACATCAGTATTTACCAAGGAGAGGGACGTGGAGGATAGGGAGATCAGTGGCAAGGGTATTAATATGCTAGGGCATTTCGAAGTAAAGGAGGAGGTGGTGTTGGGTCTCTTAAAGAGCATTGAGGTGGATAAGTACTGTACTGATGGAATATATGCCAGGTTATTGAGAGAGCCAAGTAAAGAGATTGCTGGGGCCTTGACCAATATCTTTTTCTCCTCTCTAACTGCAGGCAAGGTCCCAGAGTACTGGCGAGTAGCTATTGATGTCCCATTATTCTAGATGGGAACCAGAGATAATCCTGGAAACTACAGACCAATGAGTCTCACATCAATGGTAGGGAAGTTACTAGAGAAAATTATTCAGAGTAGGATTCGTCAGCATTTGGAAAACCATAGCCTATTTAGGGAGAGCCAGCATGGCTCTGTGTGGAGCAAGTCATGTCTTACTAACTCAATTAAATTTTTTGATGAGGTGACAAGGGTGACTGATGAAGGTAGAGTGGTGGATGTTGTCTACATGGATTTTAGAGTGGCAGTTGACAAGGTCCCTCAAGAAAGATTCATCCAGAAGATTAAGATGCATGGGATCAATGGTGAATAATCCATTTGGATTTAGAACTGGCTAGCCTATAGAAGACAGACAGTAGTGGTCGAAGGGACTTATTCTATCTGCAGGTCTGTGTTAGTGATGTTCCACAAGGATCTGTACTGGGACCACTGCTGGATGAAAATGTAGATAGGTGGGATGGTAAGTTTCATATCATCTGCAGAGGGATTTGGGGGTTCAAGTTCATAGCTCCCTTAAAGTGGCTACACAGGTTGGTGGGGTGGTTAAGGAGACATATGGCATGCTTGACTTTATTAGTTGAGGCATTAAGTTAAAAAATCAGGAAGTTATGTTGCAAATTTTTAAAACTCTAGTTAGGCCGCATATAGAATATTACATGCAGTTCTGGTCACCACATTATAGGAAGGGGGTTTTGGGGAGGGTGGAGAAGAGGTTTACTCGGATGCTGTCTTGATTATAGGGCATGTGCTATAATGAGAGGTTGGACAAACTTGGGTTGTTTTCTCTGGAGCAGTGGAGGCTGAATGGAGATGTGATAGATGTTTAAGATTATGAGAGGCATAGACAGAGTAGACAGACAGTATCTCTTTACTAGGGCTAAAAAATCTAATACCAGAGGGCATACATTTAAGATGGGGGGGGGGGGGTAAGTTCAAAGGAGATGTGAGAAGCAATATTTTTTTCAATATTTATCCAACAGTGAGTGTTGGATGTCAGGCATGTGCTGCCTGGAGTGATGGTAGAGGCAGATACATTGCAGACTTTTAAGAGAAGTTTAGATAAACTCAGAAATGTGAACAAAATATAAGGAAATGGACATTGTGTAGGCAAAGAGGTTAGTTTAGTTGGCCATGTGATTACTAATCCAACTGGTTCAGCACATTGTGAGCTGAAAGGCCCGATCTTGCGCTAGTGTTCTATGTTCTAACATTAACTTTTAATTTATAACTCCAAAGGAATGGAGATCAAATCTCTGAGTCAGCAGTCGATAAACTTAGTAATTGATTCTAACTGAGAGATAACCATTGATTCAGTCAGGTTAGTCATATCACCATCAGAGTGAACACATTTAGCACTGTTTACTATTTCTCAATAATACAGCAATTATGAAATTCGTATTTGTATTTTTTGTTGGATACTTTACTTTTTCCTAAAGTTTTCTGGAGGTTATTTATTTAAATAGTAAGTGTAAAGTCCTACCCTAATTTGAGGCTATACTCTGTAAGATTTTCCGGTGAAAATTTTGTCAATCAACTTACTTAGTTCATTAGGAAGAAGCCTACTTGATAATATAATTCAGGATATATTGGGTTATCTTGGATGTTTTGCTGTGCTGATCAGATCTAAATATATGTTTGACCACGTTAATTTGGTCTTAAAAGAAACCAATGTTGACCAGATAAATAGTGTGGTTTCAGATCAATTGAATCCATGTAAGATCACGGAAAGAAGGAATATTATTGGTAGAGTTAATAAAACAATGTTAGCAACTTAGATGGAAATAAAGACTTTTGTTCCTAGAATCAAATCTGATCATTAAAATAAAATGATCAACTGGAAATAGAGAACCAGGAGTTACAATATATTGTTAATTAAGGTGATGACATTATTAACATTTGAGTTTAAATGGTTAAGTAGAATATTAATTATAATTTAAGCAAAATTTCAGAGTTATCATGATACAAATGAAGGCAGTAATCCAGAAGAACTTTACCATTTTGAAGTCATTTGAGGAGATTGTTTGCAGGCAAAGGGCATAGATAATTGGGAAGCTTTTAAAGGTGAGATGGTGAGACCCAGAGTCTGCATGTACCTGTTGGAATGAAGGCTAAGGCCAGTAGGAGTAGGCAACCCTGGAAGACAAGGGATACTAGGCTCCAGCCTGGAACAGTGAAACCTAGGTCAGGTATGGGTAGCTAGAATCAAGCAAATCCCTGGAGAAATATGGGGAAATAAAGAGTGTGTTGAAGAAGGAAATCAGGCGACCATGAGATAACATTAGCAGAAAAGATCTGAAGAGATTTTATAAGTATATTGAAAGAATAACTAGGGAGAGAATAGGGCCTTTCGAAGACAAAAAGGGAATCTTTGTGTGGAGCCACTGGAGATGGGCAAGGTGCTTATTGAATTTTTCTCCTCTGTTTTTACCATGGAGGAAGGAATGAAAACTTCAGAACCACAAAAAGTATAGGCGAAGATCTTGGTGATTAAGGAGGTACTGAATATCTTAAAAAGGTATGAAGTTAGACAAATCTCCAGGGCCTGACCAGGTATATTGAGGAACAAGGTGTGAGGCTAGAGAAGAGATTGTGGTAGCCCTGGCCAAGATATTTCAGTTATCATTATCCATGGGTGAGGTGCTGGCAAACTGTAAGATAACATACATTATGCACTTATGTAAGAAGGATGGCAAAGAAAAACCTGTGAACTGTTGGCCAGTAAGTCTAACATCCATGGTAGGATTCTGAGGGATAAGATGTGCATGCATCTGGAATGATAGAGGTCAATTAGGGGTAGTCAGCATTGCTTTGTGCATGGAAGATCATGTCTAACTGAGTTGATTAAGTTTTCTGATGATGTGATCTTGAAAGTTGATAAGGGCATGGCAGTAGATGTGGTTTAAATAGATCCTGGTTAGGCCTTTGATAAGGGCCCACATGGTAGTCTGATCTGGAAGGTTCGGTCTCATGGAATCCAGGGAGAGCTGGTTAGTTGGATACACTTGATGGTAGAAAGCAGAGGGTGATGGTGAAAGGTTGTTTATCAGACTGGAGGCTTGTAACTCATGGTGTCCCTTAGAGGCTAGTTCTAAGCCCATTTATTGTTTGTCATGTATATCAACAACTTGGATAAAAATGTACAGGGGATGGTTAATAAGTTTTCAGAAGATACTAAAACAGGTGGCATAGTGGGCAATGAAGGTTATCAAAAATTAGAGGGGGCTCCATCAGCTGAGTAAGTGGGCTGAGGAATGGAAAATGCAGATTAATTTGGATAAGAGCAAGCTATTGTGTTTTGCAAAGTCAGGCACAGTGGTATAGTGGTTAGTGAAATTGTATTACAGTGCCAGTGACCTGGGTTCAATTCTGCCACTACCTGTAAGGAGTCTGTATGTTCTCCTCCCACTTTTGAAAGGCATATGGATTAGTAGGTCACAAAATGGCAGGGCCCTGGGTGAGTATAGTGGAACAGAGGAACCTTGGAGTGTTCGTTTCCCTGAAAGCAGAGTCACAGCTAGATAGGGCGGTGAACAGGGCTTTTGGCATCCCAGCCTTCATCAGTAAGGGCATCGAATACAAATGTTGGGAGGTCATATTGCAGTTGTAGGGCACTTTTGAGGCAGTACTTGGAATATTGTATTCAGTCTATAGGAAAAATACTAGTAAATTGGAAAGAATGAAGAAAGTATTTCGAAAGGTGTTGCGAGGACCTGAAAGGCTAGGTTATGAGGAATAGTTGGACACGCTAGAATTTTATTCCTTGGCGCATAGGAGACTGAGAGGTGACCTTAAAGAGGTATATATAACCATGAGGAACATAAATAGTTTGAATACACTCAGTCTTTTTCCCAGGAGAAAAAAGAAGCAAAGGGCATAGGTTTAAGGTAAAAGGGGAAATATTTTTAGAATCTTGAGAGGCAACCTTTTTTACATAAAGGGTGGTGTATACACTATGTGGAATGAAGTGGTTGAGGCAGGTACAATGACAGCTTTTCAAAGGCAGTTAAACAGTAACATGGACGTGATTGGAAAGGTTTAGAAGTTTTTGAGCCAAATGCTGGCAAATGGTTTTAGCTGGATGGAATTCCTTGGTTGGCACGGACCAAACGGGCTGAGAGGCCAGTTGCCATGCCATATCATTTGGTGAACTCTTGACTAAGTTGGACACTGCAAAGGGGCCCAGAAGTCACAATGCATTATGAATTTTGCTTCAAGCTTCTGGTAATTCATGCTACAAACTTACTTTTATATTTGTTTCATGAACTCAGCAGCAACAGTACTGTTCATTGGCTTATTACCTTGGCAGTGCACCATTTATGCTTGTGCAAAGCATCAGTTCAACCCACTTTGCAAGTTTGAGGCAAATTTGCATATTTATTCACCTCTAGTACTGTTTCCATTGTAATTACTAGGAGTGCTCTACAACCAAAGCTGACCTGGGAGACATTTCAGAAATGGCAAAACATGGCAGTGAATGGGTTTCACAGTTTCAGGAGGTCCTCCAGAGCTACACTCCAAAAGAGGTGGAAGAAGATAACTGTGGAGACCAATCTCAGGAGACAAGAATGGAGACACCAGAGACGACAGATACTGGACTCCAAAACAAAAAAAAAACAAATTGCTGGAGGAGCTCAGTGGGTCAAATGACATAACATGGAGGCAAAGGATATTGTCTCCTACTGTCTATTGTCTATTGTCTAAATTTTGACTCAATAGCCTGGACTAGGACTCAGCATCAACATGGAATCATGATCGGAAGAGAGGATGGTTACGCAAGAGAAACTCAGCACCTGTTTGTAAAGAGCCTCATCACCTTGTCCTAAAAAGAAAGTGGAAATGTAATTTTCTGGCTTCTGAATTGTTCCTGACAGGTTTTCCCTGTGGGGAAGTCAGTGCTGCTCCATCATTCAGGTCTGAGAATAAAATAGCCTTGTGGCCTAGATACTGTTTGCTGCCTGCAAAGATGGAGCAAGCAGTTCCTACAAGCTGGACTAATCAACATTCTGTTTGTGGATTTACCACAGTTCAGCATCACACCTGGCCCAGGGCCTCCCTCTACAGATGCATCGGCTTTAAATAAGGTTTTTCTTTTGTACACTTTGAAGTGCACAGGTTTTGAAGTCTAGGTCCCAATCTGGTGGGACTATAAGGAGAGAGAGGCCCATGGGTGGAGAGGAATCAAGAAATAGACTCGGCATTAAGGGGTTTGCCTCATGTCTGTTGCTAGTGATTGCTGTGAGAAGGGGGAGCTATGGATAGAGGATATGATTGTGCCTTGAGAGGAAGGGGTAGATACTACTGAGTGATAAGAGGTGGGGGCTGATGGTCAGAGTTATGTTTTGTAATTTCCAAACATTAAATTAATTCAAAGGAAGACATGAGAGTCCGAAGTGTCAGTCTAACTTTGTGTTTACTTTAAGGGAGGCACGCACGTATCATGTGGTAGCGTGATGACATATGCATTCACACATTAACCAGTAACAAATTATTTAAAGAACAAGAATGTGTACTCAAACATATATTTACAACTTACTCATATATTATACAATAATCAGGGTATGGGATAAGGTCTTTCGAGTGTTGTGAGCTGTGGGGCATGGGGAATGTGCTTCAGAGGAAGAGCAAAGTGCTTTGATGGTGTGTGATCTGAAGGTATGGGCACTGGTTATGAAAATAAAGGGGACCTATCTGAATTGGGTTGGAGGTGCTGTGAAATCATTGGATTGTGCAGGTCATGCTTAGAGAATGCTGGAAATGCTATTCAATCATGTATCATACACAAATAACTTTATTCATGATGCATGCAATAAGCTGACAATTTCAAATACAAAAAGATTACTCCTACATGATCAAAGTTCTTGCCAAGTATTGCTTGCCAGAAACAAAACTTAGTAACTTAAAGGCAATCTTTCACATTAAGTTGGATAGTTAATTTAAAAGAAAGAGTTATTTAAGACACGACCAGAAATGATTGTTGGTTCCTGCTTCATTTTAATTATTTCTATATTGCTTTTATTATGTAGAACAGTTAAAATCTAGCTCTTTAGACACCTGATTTTATTTAGTAATGAGTTTGATAGTTCTGCTGTTTGTTTTTACTGATGTTATAAGCATGCAGATTTCTTCTGAGGTGATGAAGAACAATTGGTTGTTGAGTAGTGATCTATTTCTTTAAATTAACATTGAACTCAAGGTAATGTAAATCATTATAACTAAAGGAACAGACAGGAAGAAGACTGGGTAGCTCACAAGCTTGCCGTAGTAGACTTAGACCTTTATATGCTTGACAAGCAAATGGAATCCCTACTCAACAAAACCTAGGACTTGTTTGAGTATACATTTTGCAAATTAATTTATCTCATCTTCACAATTATCACTATTTGTTTCCTTTTTATTCATTGTTTCCCTTTATTTTACTCTGCTTCTATTCTTCCCCAAATTTATTATTTCTTACTTTTTCTCCATTCCTTTTGCAATTTCATAAACATTCACTGTCTCTCTCTCCATGGAAGTTATTGAATAGTTTCAACGTTTCTATCTTTTCATATTTTTAGCATTCGAATTATTTTGTTTTCATACATTTCTTATTTAACTGAAGCAAACAAAAAAGAAACACAGAGTTAAAACGGAAGAACACTGAGAAGCACACATACCGGATAAGTGTTTCATAATACCATGTCCTATTTCACAAGAGAGCACGAAGGTAGACAAGAAAAATTAATTAGATACTGATTTACATTCATATTACAACAAGAAGACAGTAATAAAATAAAAAAAAACATGAAATGAAGCATCTGGCTTCACACGGCAATACTCTGCTGGGTTGGGGGTTTGCTATGTTTGCATAGCATTAGTGAGGCTAATACTGAACTAATGTGGCTCAGTGAATGGAGAAGTCAGTCTGTTGTTTCACCTGAGAATTACTGTAATAGATACACAATACTTGTACGTAGCAACATTTGTGTGGAAAAGAGTGCACTGTAGGTACAGCTAGAGGTAAAGGCAGAGCTTTTGCTGATCAATGCTCCATTCTTCCATGTCAGTCTAATTATGGCCTCATCTGAACTTACTACCTCTTACATTGGGGTTGTGTACATACTTCAGTAATTGTAAGGGTGATATTATCATACTTCAGGCTATAATTGGTCCAAACCATATTCACGTTGTCTATTTTAGGGGAGTCTAACATTATATTCTTGTTATGGTGGGATCGTGCTGTAGTCATAATACTTTTCCTCTTTCGTTATCATTACCTACATCAACTATGTTGAAATAATGAAGCAACAAAGTAACTATCAATCGCATTATGTACGTCACACACTTACCTTTTGGGATTGATTTTCCATGCTGTGCCTTGCAGTAGGAGTGCTGACGTCAGGGAATTACCATGGCCGTCCACTGTACTGACAGTGCTTTGATAATTGACTGGGCTTGGGAATCTGGATATTGCAGTGTTGTTCGCATTGTTAATGTTGGCATTTGACCCCGTCGAGGAATAGCTGCTTGGAGTGAAGGTCGAATCCACCAGTTTCTCGTGGGACGGCGACTCTGTCTCAGCTTGAGAGATTCCTGATTTATTGAGATGCAAAGGACGCTGAGTGGTGAAAGTCTGAGGGAACGTGCCTCTGCCATCAGTTGGATAATAGCCAACATGGTTACCAAATAAGCCACCTGCCCTCTAATAAGAAAACACAGAGTTGTATTCAAAATTTCAATATTATGCAAGCTACATAGATAATCGATTTTTCACTAGAATAATATAATTCCAGCTGCCAAGTGTCATGCAATTTGGAGGAATAAACTTGCCACAGCTGGAAAGATGTGAATTTAATTTCCTGACTTCTCACATAATGACTGTCAATATTTGCCTGTCCCTGAGTAGAGCCAAGCTTTAACAGAACAGAATAAACTCTGAATTATTTCCACACAGCTAACTATACATTAACAGGAATCTGAGCAGAAACTCCTTTGATCCAACCACTACCACGACGGATACAAGAACAGTTCGGAAGCTGGATATCTTGTAGGGAGTGACTCATTTCCTGACACTCCCAGTCTTTTCCGTGTGTGCTATGGAATACTCTACATTTGCCTGCATGAATTCAATGCTGAGAAAACTCAGGAAGATTAACTCCATCCAGAACATAGTGGCTCACATGACTGTCATCCCATTATCCACCCTAAACATTCGGTTCTCCAGTCCTGCACACAGTGCTATGATGTACAGTGCCTCAACTATAAATTATGCTGTTTCAACAGCAACTCCAAAAAAAAGCATGGGTTTCATTCAGAGCCCTTAATTTTTAAAGTGTGCAGATATGGATTAGACCAAAGCTTTTAGCTTTTGAATATTTCTTCATTCTACAAAAGAATGCCATTCCAAGTGTGACGATGAAATTATTCAAAACTGCACCATATTTATAAGACCATAAGATACAGCAGTAGAATGAGGTCACTTGGCCCACCAAGTCTGCTCCGCCATTCAATCATGACTGATCCTTTTTTCTCCCTCCTCAGACTACTTCCAGGCCTTCTGCCCGTAACCTTTGACGGCCAATCAAGCACCTATCAATCTCCGCCTTAAATACACCCAGTGACTTGGCCTCCACTTGCCTGTGGTAATAAATTCCACAAATTTACCACCCTCTAGTTAAAGAAATTTGTTTGCATCTCTGTGTTAAACAGACGCTCCTCTATCCTGAGGCTGTGCCCTTTTATCCTAGACTCTTCCACCATGGGGAACATCCTTCCTACATCTACTCTGTCTGGGCCTTTCAACATTTGAAAGGTTTTAATGAGATCTCCCCTCATCCTTCTAAATTCCAGCGAGTTTAGACCCAGAGCTATCAAACATTTCTCATACGATAACCCTTTTGATTCCTGGAATCATCCAAGTGAACCTCCTCTGAACCCTCTCCAATCCCACTTCCTAGTTAAGGAACCCAAAACTGTTCACAGTACTCAAGGTGAGGCCTCACCAGTGCCTTATAAAGTTTCAGCATCCCATCCCTGCTCTTCTATTCTAGACCTTTTGAAATGAATGCTAACATTATATTTGCCTTCCTCACCACTGACTCAACCTGCAAGTTAACATTTAGGGTGCTCTGCACAAGGACTCCCAAGTCCTTCTGCATTTCAGATTTTTGGATTTTCTCCCCATTTAGAAAATAGTCTGCACATATATTTCTTCTACCAAAGTGCATGACCATGCATTTTCCAGCAATGTATTTTAGTTGCCACTTTTTACCTATTCTCCTAATCTAAGTCCTTCCGCAACCTTCCTGTTTTCTCAACACTACTTGCCCCTTCACCAATCATTGTATCATCTGCAAACTTGTCAGCAAAGTCATCTATTCCATCATCTAAATCATGGATATACAACATAAAAAGAAGTGGTCCCAACACCGGCCCCAGTGGAACACCACCAGTCACTGGCAGCCAACCAGAAAAGAATCCTTTTATTCCTACTTCCTGCCTCCTACCGATCAGCCAAAGCTCTAACCATGCTAGTAACTTCCCTATAATACTTGGTAAGAATGCTCAAGTGTGGCATCTTGTCAAAGGTCATCCGAAAATCCAAATATACAACAACCACTGCATCCCTTTTATCTATTCTACCTGTAATCTCCTCAAAGAATTCCAAGAGATTTGTCTGGCAAGATTTTCCCTTAACAAAACCACACTGACTTTGTCCTATCTTGTTCTGTGACACCAGGTACTCCATAACCTCATCCTTAACAATTGACTCCAACATCTTCCCTACCACTGAGGTCAGGCTAACTGGTCTATAATTTCCCATTTCTTGAAAGTTTATTACTAATGCCTCCACAATCTTCACATCTACCTCCTTCAGAACCCTAGGGTGCAGTTCATCTGGTCTGGGTGACTTATGCACCTTCAGGTCTTCCAGCTTTTTGAGCACCTTCTCCCTTGTAAGAGTAACTGCACTCACTTCTCTTTCCTGACACCCTTCAACATCTGGCACACTGCTTCCCAATCCTCCACCTTCTTGCATTGTTGTGTGCCCTGTCCTTTGCTTTTATATTAGCTTTGACTTTATGAAGATTAGCAACTGATATTATACATTTCACAGAAACAGGCCCTTCTGCCCAACTTATTTATAGTAACCACAATGTCCATCTAACCTAAACCTATTTGCCTGGGCATTTGGTCATATTCCTTTGAACCTTTCCTATTCATGATTCTCTTTATTAAATGTTGTAATTATATGTGCCTATATAATCACCTCTGGGAGCTCATTCATATAGCCAACAATCTCCATATGAAACTTGCCCCTCAAATATTCTTCCATATTTTCCCTCCCACAAACCTATGCCCCTCTTTCTGGACACCCCACAACCTGGGAAAAACACTGTATATATCTATCTTTTCTATGCTTCTCATACTTTGGTAAGCCTCAGTAAGATCACTCTTCAGTTTTCTTCACCACAGGGGAAATCGACACAGCCTATCCAATCTCTCCTTATAACTCCCCCTCCCCCCCAATTTCAGGCACCATCCTTGTGAATTGTTTCTACAACGTCTCCAACTTAATCACACCCTCCCTCCAGTGTAAGAGCCAGAACTGTACACGATATTCCAAGTGTGATCTAACCAACTTTTGTACAACTGTAACATAGCATCTCAAATCTTGTACTCCATGCCATTGCTGACCAAGGTAAGCATGCAATATGATTTCTTCACCAGCCTGTCTATCTATATTGCCACTTTTAGGGAACTATGTATTAGTACTCTTGGGTCTCTCTGTTCTACAACACTTCCCAGGATTGTGCCATTCACTCTATCTAGGCCTTTGAATATTTGATTGGCTTCAGTTAGATTCCTCCTCATTCTTCTAAACTCCAGTGAGTACAGACTCAGAGCCCTCAAACACCCTCATATTATGCCTTTCATTCCCAGAATCACTCTCATGAACTTCCTCTAGACCCTCAACAATATCAGCACATCTTTTCTTAAATAAGAGGCCCAAAACTGCTCACAATACTCCAAGTGCAGCCTGGCCAATGCCTAATAAAGCCCCAGCATTACATCCTTGCTTTTATATTCTAGTTCCCTCAAAATGAATGCTAACATCGCATTTGCCTTCCTTACCACCAACTCAACTTGCAAATTAACCTGTAGGAAATTCAGCACAAAGACTCCCACGTCTTAGCACCTCTGATATTTGAATTTTCTTTCCATTTAGAAAATAGTTTATCCCTTTATTCCTTCTACCAAAGTGCATGACCATAGTCTTATATTCCACCTGCCACTTCTTTGCCCATTCTTTTGATTTGTCCAAATCCTTCTGCAGACACCCTGCTTCCTCAACATTACCTGCCCCTCCACCTATCTTTGTATCATCCATAAACTTGACGACAAAGCTATCATTCCAGCATTCAAATCATTGCCAACTAATGTGAAAAGAAGCAGTCCTAGTACCGTTACCCATGGAAAACCATTAGTCACCAGCAGCCAATCAGAAAAGGCCCCTTTTGTTCCTACTCTTTGCTTCCTGCCAATCAGCCAATCTTTTTATCCATGCTATCACCTTTCCTATAATATCACAGGGTCTTATCTTGTTAAGCAGCCTCATGTGTGGCAGCTTGTCAAAGACCTTCTGAAAATCCAAGTACACAACATCAACTGATTCTCCTTTGTCTATGCTGCTTGTTAATTCTTCAAAGAATTCCAACAGATTTGTCTGGGAAGATTTCCCCTTAAGGAAACCATGCTGACTTTGGCCAATTGTGCTAAAGAAAATTAGGAAGTTTAAGAAAAAGATTAAAAGGCCAATTATATAAACACAACGTAAAAGTAAAATAGGCCTTGATAGAGTGGATTGGAGAAGGTGATTGCGGTGCTGGGAGTGTCTAAGACCAGAGGACACAGCCTCAAATTAGAGGGGCATCCTTTTAGAATGGAGATGAGGAAGAATTTCTTTAGCTAGAGAGTGGTGCAACTGTAGAGGCCAAGACTTTATCTATATTTAAAGCAGAGGTTGATAGATTCTTGATTGGTCAGCGCAGGAAGGGATACAGGGAGAAGGCAGGAGATTGGGGCTGAGAAGAAAAATGGATCAGCCATGATGAAATGGCAGAGCAGACTCGATGGGTTAAAATGGCCCAATTCTGCTCCTAAATCTTATGGTCTAACAAGCAGGTAGTGATGCTTTAGAACATAGGGAGGCTTGTTTGTAAATGACGAAGTTATACTTTTCCTTTTTGAACAAATGAAATGAGAATATAGATAGGATGGTGGGTATAGTGCAGTTAATGTTCAATTTTTTGCTTTTAAAAAATAGCAAAACAGTGGATAAGTAAATGAGTCTTGATGATCATTTAAAGAGATCATATTTTTAAAAGACATTTAATAATATTAACTGGTGAAACAGGACAGTTATTTCCAAATACATGTTGCTCTTTTTAACGTTTTATACTACACAAATCTAATATTTTATCCTAGCTGTTATAAATTAAACCCATTGACATATAGTTCCCATTCTGTGCCTTAGTCCTGTTTTAAAACAAATTTATTTTTATCAATTCAACAGGTAAAACTCAAATTTTCAAGATGTTAATGGTCAGAGAACACTCATCTTCATTTTTACTGATACTCAATGGAAAATATAATAGGGGTTTCAAGACTGATCTGCCTCAGGAGCTGTAATTACAGACTGACTTCCAAAACTCCAGCTCCAGGAGCATAGCATCCACTCCTATTTTCCCCAGCAACTCAGAATGAGCATTTGGAATTTAACACATCAATCATACTTTTAACATTACTTCCAAATGTATCCTGTAAAGTTACTCAATAGTGCCAATGATATTATAATGTGCAAAATACTGGTGAAAAGTTGCATGGGTAATTTCATGAAAAAAGATGACTGCAGGGGTAGGTAAAGACTTCCTCCTTGTAGCATAGGAGGCTGAGAGGATCACTTTATAGAGGTGTATAGAATTATGAGGAGTACAGAAAGGATGAATACGCAGTCTTTTTCCCTGGGAAAGCAAATCAAAAACTTGACGGCATTAGTTAAAGTGTGTGGAGGAAGAGTAAAAAGGTGCCCGAGGGGGCATCTTCTACATGCAGGTGGTGCTGCACATATGGAATGATCTACCAGAGGAAGTGGTTGAGGAAGGTACAATGCTTAAAAGACACTTGGGCAAGTACATGGATATGGAATGCTTAGAACGAAATGGAGGCAAAATGGGATATCTTAGATGGATGGGGATCTTGGGCCTATTTCCAACTTGCAGTACTCTATGACCCTGTTAGATAAATAGATCAGTAAACCATTAAGAGTGCATATTATAGTGGAATTTAGGTGCAAGTCTTTAGTTTATTGAAATCCCTAAGCTTTTTGGCATGATCTAATGTGAAACCTACCCTGAAAATATCATCCTCAGATGCAGCTGAAGCAGCCTCTGCCATTGCTTTCTCAAGTTCTTCTTCTGCTGTCAGGTCCCCTGATATGGCTCGACGAATCTCAGGGCCAATGTCATGCAAAGTACGCAGACCCGCCTATAAAGGAAAAATAAATGCGGAAAAAGGGTCTAAAAGTTTCTTTTTAGACAGTGAAATAATGTTTTTACATATTAATTCCACAATAATCATGGGGGGGGGGGGGGGAATTAAAAAGATCCCATCAACCACTTCTACCCTAGCCATCTGCAGAATCCAGGTGAATGGACCTGCAAACTTACCCACTGGTTTCCCACCACAATCTGGGCAACAACATGTACAGGTGGCAAAGACACTTGCCCCAAGCTGGCAGAATCTTTTAAAATCTGGAAAAATGGTATCAATGGGGCTCAGATGAAGAGATTAATGGAGGTCTGAGCTGGCAGCAGCAGATGTTGCCCGGAAAACCAAAACTGTAACGAGGTGGATTCAGAACTAAGCAAGGAAAGGAAGAATGTCACTCAAAAGTGTTAAGTGTTTACTTTTGGTTCTTTGTCATACGTTCAGTCTACAAAGAGAAACCACGCATCAGTTCCGATTATTTTTAGTCGAACTTTATGCCATGTTTTCTGTCTTGAGTGAATATTCTGGAGCACTTCATGGGTGACCCATAATTAATGCAATTTCAACACTTCTGCTTGATGTTGGCAGGAAAAAAAATAATACCCCAAATATTATTCTCCTGTTGGGAAGGCAAAAGGGCAGTATACTACACAGAACCCATATTTGTTTCGATTCCACACTTTGAAGGCTAGATTTTAAATACTGATGTTGGAATAGATCCTGCTCCACCCACAGTTGCAACCTTGTTAATACACTGGGATGTGCTTATGGATATCTGGCCCTCTTCTTTCTAGAAATTGTAACAATTAGGTCATAAATAAAAAACAAAAGTATGGCTATTTTGTGTGTTACTGTAATGTATAAAGGCCCCAGCACAGAGAAATAAAGCATTCATAAGAATGTCATACAACATAAGAATGCTCCATAAATGTTAGTAGATATATCAGAAATAATACTTTATCATTTACATATATTTAATAAGCATCAACTCTTATCTGGTAGGTATATATCCTCGTTACAGCCAGTAGGAAATAATAGGACAAGAGGAAATCAGAGGTGTGACTCCTGAAGAAGAGGCTCTGTCTGTCCAAGATGCACTCAGGGGTTATTAACTCAAAATTTAGCTTTTGCATCAGATGTGCAGAAGGTCAGTTTAGTCGTATCAAAATATTCTCAGAAAGTATAACATACAGTATAAGTGCAACTGGAAGCTTCATATATACAAGTTATGTTCTTTATGTCTTTTCATGTCTAATGTCCTCTTATATTGTTTCCATGGAGGGATATTTGTTTTGGTTGTTAATATTATGTGGCTGCCTGTGTACCCATATTCTGTCCTTCAATGGGTCAAAATGAATTTATGTTACTCCATTTCAAAAACAAAACTAACGTCCAGTGTGAATTTTTTATTCAGAGATTACCTGAAAAGAATATTTATTCTATTCTGACATCTTAATATGTAGTAAAAGTTCTAAAACATTGTGCATGTTTCCTGATCATAGATCACCTCATGTAACAAAGAAATCACAAATTAACTTTTCTCTGTCAGATGCTACATGACCTGAATACTTCCAGTATTTCTCCAATTATACTGAAGAACAAAATGTCTGAAATATTTGTGACCAATCATTGTGGGTGTGTGCGTGACATTTCCAGTTTTTCAGGGTGTATTTGAAACCTGCGTTATTTCTTCAGACATTAAAACAGAAATCAAAAACATTTCTTTGCCAATGCAATTCATATTACAAAACATTATACAATCTAATTCCAATACAAATGCTATGATCTATAGCTAATAGACTATACGCTCTGGGCTTTACACTGGAAATTATGCATTATACAAATGTGTTTAAAAACATTAGTATCAATTATGGTAATAATTTAAAAAATATATTAACATGCAATTACAATCATAACCTGCATAAGAAGACAGCTTTTCAGAGAATTCCTGAAAAGTAAGGCAACACACTACATATTGCTACCAAAAATGAAACAGTGCCTTTGAGCTTCAGAATTCCAGTGTTCCTGCTCAGCTACTGGAAGTGAGGAGGGTTGGGACTTCATTTTGCCACATAAGGTAATGAGAACAAAAGCATTTTAGTAATACTTCAAACTTCAAATGTGGCACCCATGCATTGAATAATAAGCACGATGTGAAGATCTAGCAAGGGTGAAGAAATTAGACCACTTAACTAAGTGTTCTTAAGGGAATAAAGAGGTGGCAGTGTAAAGTTCCATATGAAAAATTAGACAGAAAAATTGGAAGTGTGTATTGCCTAATCGTATCACAGACTCCAGAGGTAGATAAAGCAATGACAAATAATTCACCTGAATATCCATGAACAAAGCTTGAGTTGCACAACATTAAAAAAATAGAAGATCTTCAAGAAAAATACTTCAAATAACATTACCAGGCTGAAATTCAGAGCAATTTTTGCAAGAAATAAGAAAAATTGTTTTGGTCAAGGAAAAGGGAAATGACACAAAGGAGAAATTGATCCAAAGCCTTTATTCCAAGCATTTTATGGTAACTGGAAAATTATTTGGAATGTAGATGTCATAGAAGTTAAATGAAATGGTATTCAATATATAATTGCCAACCTTATAACACAATATATTAGAAATAATCAAATGCAACATAATTGAAACAAATTACTATAAAGATTAGTGCAACATGAACATTGAAAATATTTGTCTTAAAATGCAACTGTATAGCAAGAACTGCAAGTCATTAGGAAAAGAAAAGGAAAAGAATGCATTTTGAATCTTATCATATCCCAGTACTGATGAAAAGTCATCAATCTGAAAATTTAACTATTTCTGTATCCACAGATGTTTCCTGATTTGCTGAGGATTAGCTTTTTCTGGTTTTATATCAGACTTCCAGCATCCACAGTATTTTGCACATACAGTGCCTGATCAGGTATCATAATATGAAAATCATATACAATAACAATTATATACAATGTTTTTATTTCCAAATATAACAATCCATTCGTTTGAACTTTGAAAGGAATTCTACATGTTTACGGAATAATACATCAGCCACTATGTCCCCAGATAAAACCCCATTTCTCTCCAGTTGGTCTTCAGTTGACTTTGGAGCATTCTGGAAATTGACAAAGTGGATTCATGTGGGTAAATTCATTGATCTCAAACTCCTATTAGTTAAAAGTCCTGGAGAACTGGCACAACTGTGCCACAATCCTACCTCCAGCATGTGCTCCTGAGGAAGCACAAGATCAATGAATTTACATGATGGAGTCTTACAAATTAGTGCCTTATATTGACCAAAGTGACTGCATGCTATGACAATCAGACTCCACATTACTGCAAAACATTTTACCACGTACGCAAGTCCCTGTTCATGTGGTTGAACCCGCATTTGCATAGTGCCCACAAGTGCTAAGTAACCCCTTCTTATGCTCTGGAACTTTGTGGGGGAGATGAAGGCACTACACCTGTGAACTCTGCCTGAAGTCCCTATTTTTTTGCGTTGCTCCTGTGGCAGATAAATTCAGGTGAATATTGTCTCCAGCCACGTGCTCTTACATTCTAGGAACGGTTTCCATTATGGCCTTCCTTGCACTTCTTTACTTTCCATTGCTGCACCAGCCGTACAAGATTCTTCGTAATTCTTCTCTCAACAAAATGATGATTTGTTGCTGCTCTGCTTCCGAGAACTTCAAAGTGGCAGAATTATCTGTAAAAACACAAGTTTTTCTTATCTGATGCTGTACTGAATGACTACATATCACAATGAAAGTTTGCAGGAATTTTGAACATGAGAAATCTCACAACAGGAGTAATGCAGAGTCAATTAGTTGAGCAAAAGGATTTAGAAAAAAGTTTTGAAGGTGCTGTAATTATGTTACTAAGATGCAAGTGAGAGAAGGGTTAATGCTAATTGTTTGGACTGAAGGTAAAGAGTGTGGGTTTAAGTAAAACAATTTAATACTCACCAGAATTCAGTAGAGTCAAAGGAGGAGTCAGATAAGTCCATGTTCCACGAGGCGAATATTTTAGGGATAGAATTCTGATCATTTATATGGTCTGGTCCTGCACACCCTTTACAGTTAAGGTGCTTTAAAGGCACCTTCCCTAATTCAATAACAGCACACAGTCACTCCAATAGAGATATCCTGCTGTCCTTTCCAGCCTGAAGACAATTTGGAGTTAGTTTTTATTTTCCCTTCAAAGGGACATTTAACTGTTTCTTGGGACATTCTGGACATTCCCAACAGCCTGACTGTAACTTGCATCAGGTCTTACCTGCAAGTGTTTCATTGAAACTATTGTATATCAGGGCAGAATTCTTAAATGTGTGATGTGAACTAGTCACTCTCTTTCCCCCACTGTCAGAATATTGTTTACAGTCAATGTAATGCAGGACCCTGGCAGAACCGGGTCCATTCCAAATGCAAAAGCTGATGCACAAAGGATTCTGGATGTAAGCTGCTCAATAAGTGAGTTGCTTCACAAATGTTCATGTGAATAACATGGGTATTTCAGGTTTTCATTATGTATTCTTTCAGGTTCAATTTCTTATCTGTCTGTTCCTGTTAAGTGTAGTAAAGATTTACTTGCAGAGTTTAATTGGCTCATTTGGAATGAAGGTTAGAGATCTCTGTTTTTTTGTGGATTCCAATTTGACTTCTTGCCTGAAGTCTAGGAAGAAAGGGCTCCCCCATACTTGACACAGAACTCTGCCAGCAAATAAATTAATTGTTTTCCACCTGCTGAAACCAACATTAGAAATATTATTAAAAGAAAAGATATTGTTTTTTTCTCAGTGTCTTTGTTTGTCACCATATTTGTGTTGTTTCCACTTCAGAGTTTCATTAAGTATTCAAAACCATCTGTCTGTTCAATTTCATGTAATTTTCTAAATCATGCCTTGTCAGTGTTTGATTCAATTTTAAACACATTTCTCACAATACATAAATAAATGCATAGACAAGCCAACCAAATGAGAGATCTTCTTATATTGAATGACATGAAACAATCATTTTTGCTAGAAAGCAGAACACTAGTAGAAAATTATTTTGTGATTTTTCAGTGAAAAGCTAAAATGGACAAATAAAATAATGAAAGACCAGTTAAATGAAACAAAGAACACGTTACTAAATTAAATAGCCTGTAAAAGAAAGCATGGAAATCACAATATTCACTTTGCCTGAGACATTTACTTGAAATGTAAGCAAAAGGTCTCCATTCTGCCTGCTTATTAGCACAACTACCTAACGTAGTCAGCATTAAACTTACTTTCCATTGAATGCGTACATCAGAAGAAGGCAAAAAAGGGCCCCAAACAGTTCTTCCAGGTGAGGTAATACTTCACCTCTGAATCTGCTGGGGTCGTCTATTGTGTCCGGTGCTCCTGACCCGACCTCCTTTCTATTGGTGAGACCCGTGGTAAATTGGGGGAACTGCTTTGTTGAGCACCTCTGCTCCATCTGCCATAAGGGGAACTTCCCAGTGGCCAAACGTTTTAACTTGGATTCCCATTCCCATTCTGACATGTTGCTCCACGCCTCCTCAGGGTGGAGGAGCAACACCTTATATTCTGTCTGAGTAGCCTCCAACCTGATGGCATGCATATTGATTTCTCCTTCTAGTAAAAATATATTCTCCCTCCTCCTTCCTCTATTCCCCACTTTGACCTTTTACCTCTTCTCACCTGCCTATCACTTCCCCTGGAGGCCCCTTCTCCTATGGTTCACTCTCCTCTCCAGAAAGATCAGACTCCTTCATCTTCTGCCCTTGATCTTTCCCACCCACCTGGAATCACTCATCACCAGCTTTCTCTCCTCCTCCTTTTTTATTCTGGTGTCTTCCCCCTCTCTTCTCAGTCCTGAAGAAGGGCCTCGGCCTACAACGTTGACCATTTATTCATTTTCATTGTTGCTGCCTGACCTGCTGAGTTCTTCCAACATTTTGTGTGTGTGGCTTTGGATTTTCAGCATCTGCAGACTTTGTCATGTTTGAAAAACGTTGACTTCCTTGTAATAGTTAAAGCTGGTCTCTGCGAATCAAGCCTATCTTGCATTTCTTAAAAAGAAGGTGCACTGGTCAGATAAGTGAATCTGGTCTGGGAAGCACACAAAAATGTTGCAACATGTGAAAAATGTATTGGGATGGTGTTTCAGAAGAAATGGAAAGGAAGATAGATATGCTAGATCTGTTAGGGCTAAGAAATAGTCACAGAGGTTAAATTCCAAAGACCTAAATGTGATGCTTAATGACTGCTGAAGAGTGGTAGGGTTTCAGTAATGCATTTTCAAATGACATAATCTCAGTTAATCATTAGCCATTCTTCAAATGATCATTCTACCATCAATCACCTAATGAGTTTGATGAAGGATCTTTCTCTTATTACAGATGCTGCATAACTTGCTAAATATCTTCAGTATTTTCTGCTTTTTATTTCAGATTTCCAACAATAAATTATTTTCAATTACTGATTCAGTTTAAGATGATCCACCTTTTCACATTCTACTTCTCTATCCCACAATATCTTCTGAGTTTCAAGCCACACATGCTGTAAAGTAGACCTCCTAACTTCACCATTATCACCAAACCCTTCCCTCATTAGAAACTGTGTGTCTTTTTTTAATTAGATAACAAGAAGCATAATTAGCCAGACACCAACAGGAAAGTAACAGTGAAGACACTTCATCATTTGATTTTACAATTTGAACCACCACTTCAATTATCATATGCTACTATTTCATAGATGAATGAAGTGTGTAATGAGCAAGTTTTGAGATAGTGTTGAGGTAGGAGTAAGCTGTAGCTGAGGCAGTATGGGTATAAATTCACAGGAGAACAAAATTAGTACTTTGAAGTGGGAAACTACAGAAAAATGCTTCTTGATGGTGAGGCCTGGGTGAAAGTCAATTGGAGGCCAGTGTGCAAGTGGCTACCATCTCTATCAACGTACATCTTGAGTCAGTTATGACTGGACAACATCTTAGTTTAGCTTTTGACAGAAAACCGAGTGCACAATGGATGCTTGTATTAGAACCATGCAAGAATATATTGTCAAGAAGCAAGCTCAAAACTATTATTAACAAAAGGGCTTACACGTTGTGACACTAGTCCAGCAATCTGTTGTTTAACAGCCTACTAAAACAGTTGATACCACAGGATGTGGAGAGAGGAATGACAGTAGGCAGTGGCTAAATGGAGCTCAAGTAAATTGTTTTCTCTCCAAATAATATAATCCATCTGATGCACCATCAATAACTCACTCTGAGACGTAAAGGTGAGATATCAGCTTTTATTGACTGGAAGAAGGAACAAGCAGTGAGTGACCACTATACTACATCCTGGAGACAGAGAGGCCGGGCTCAGACCTCCATCACCTTTATACAGGGGTCTGTGGGAGGAGCCACAGGACCAGTCATCAGGGGACGTGTCCAGACAGGTATATGTAGTTTACCACACCATCTTACACGTATCTGTTATTCTATCTATGGTTTGCTGTTGCTTGTTACTTAGTCACAACCTCTGCCAGAAAAGTTACGGTCTGAAGCAGGGCCTTTTAGACTTATCCTCCAAAGTCATCTCAAGGCTAGAGTGACAAATCAGAGTAATTATCTTATCACCAGCTGATACCACCCAGTAACTATCTTTTTCCAGGGTAGTGAAATACAGCAGGCTTCTACAGAATTAAAGCACAATGATGGTTTCCAGAATGTCAGGCACTGATCTCCTTGCTACAGATCTTCCCTGAGTTATGTATAGACTGTATATATGGACCAACATTTGGGAGACTAGTGGGGTGGATTTCCAGATGTTGTGAGGCAGCAGGCACCTTTTGCCACGTGGGAATATGGGGTTTATGCCTCATTTCTGATTTGCAGGAACAGAATATTGTTTAAAGATATGCAGAGACAAGATGGCAGAAGCCCTTTTGACAGAGAAACATGGCAAAGTTAATAACCTGCAAAGCAATATGCATACAATCAATGGGAAGTTTGCAGTCTTAGGAACTCTGTATACTGTTTGTTTGAACAAGAACAGGGAGTTATCCTGAGGATTTCCCAACCAAGATCAAGAAAAAAACAACTATTTTGTTACTTTCACATTGTTATTTGTGAGCACAGACCATGTGCCAATTGAATACAAAATTTCTTGCATTACACAAATGACTTCATTCTATGAAGTACTCTCTGATTAAAATATTTTGTTAACTTGAAATCATTGCAAGCAAATGTGATATTTTCATTTTTATTGCAACCTCCCTTATTCAGGTTTATGTGAAACATTTAAGAAAGTATAAATATCTCCAACCACAAATGGATGACTCATTCAGTATGTATAATTTCATTGCTATAAACGCTTTGGCAGCCACTAGAAATGCAATTTTTGGAGCTGTGCTAGATTTCAACAAGGATGTCTCTACTGAAAAGTAGTTATTAGGACATTGTTTCTTGTGAAGAAAATTCAATTTGAATTGATTTGAATTGAATTGAATTGATTTAAATCTTATTTCCATCCCAGACGTGAGGGAGTAAAAATCTTTGTGTTATGATTCCATCACAATGTATAGACAGTTGGATTTATAAGTGTAATGGTTTGTAGAAAGAAGCTGTCCCATATTCTGTTCGTTCTGGCTTTTATGCTGTGGTACTGTTTGCCAGACAGACGCGGCTGAAGCAGTTTATGGTGGAGTGACTGGAGTCCCAATGATCTCCCAGGCCTTCTTTACACACCGGCTCCTGTAAGTGTCCTCAATGGGGGGAAGTTCACGTCCACAGATGCACTGGGCTGTCCGCACCACTCTCTGCAGTGCCCAGCAATCATGGTTGGTGCAGTTCCCATACCAGGCGGTGATACAGCCAGTCAGGATACTCTCAATGGTGCCCCTGTAGAAGGTCTTGAGGATTTGGGGGCTCTTGCCGAACCTTTTCAGTCGCCTGAGGTGGAAGAGATGCTGTTGTGTTTTCTTTGCCACACAGCCGGTTTGTACTGTTCAGGTGAGATCATTGGTGATGTGTATGTGATGAACTTGAAACTACTCACCCTCTCAACTGCAGTCCCATTGATGTTGATCAGACGGAGCCTGTTTCTATTTCTCCTGTAATCCACAATCAGCTTTTCTGTTTTTTGGACATTGAAGTTGATATCTTGGCACCACTGTGTCAGGGTGCTAATCTCTCCTCTGTAGGCTGTCTCGTCACCACTAGAAATAAGGCCAATCAATGTTGTGCCATCTGCAAATTTGCTCAGCAGATTGGAGCTGAGCTGTGTGGTAGCACAGTTGTGAGTGTAATGGGAGTAGAGAAGGGGACTCAGAACACAACCCTGGGGGGCACCTGTGTTGAGGGTCAGAGGGGCAGAGGTGAGGGAGACCATCCTTACCACCTGTTGGCAATCCAATAGGAATTCTAGGATCCAGCTGCACTTCCTGAGCACTCTGGGCAGGTATGACTTCACGCTGAAAACCTTCATTGACGCCCACTCCCTTGCCCAACTCTCCCATTTAGTCTTTCGTCTTGCTACACGTGCCATTTACTCAACCACCAATCCTTCCCTATAAATTATAAATTTGCCAATGACATCACTGTCGTTGGCAAAATCTCGATGGTAACAAAGAAGCGTACAGGAGTAAGATAGATCGGCTAGTTGAATGATCAACAACCTTGAACTCAGCGTCAGCATGACCAAGGAGTTGACTGTGGGCCTCAGGAAAGGAAGTTGGGAGAACACACACTAGGCCTCATTGAGGGGTCAGCAATGGGAAGGGTGAGCAGTTGCAAGTTCTTGAGTGCCAACATCTCAGAGTATCTATCCTGGGTCTAACACACTGATGCAATCACAAATGTGACAAATAGAAGATTTGATATGTTGAGAGACTGTAGCAAATTTCTACAGGTGTACTGTTGAGAACATTCTGACAAGTTCTATCATTATCTGACATGGAGGCTCTAATGGTCAGGACTGAAAGAGGCTGCAGAGGGTTGTAGATTCAGCCAACTCCATAATTGGGCACAACCTTCCCCACCATTAATGACATCTTCGAAAGCAGGTGCCTCAGGAAGGTGGCATCAAACATTGGCGACCCTCACCATCTGGAATACTCCCTCTATTTATTACTGATGTCAGGAAGGAGGTAAAGAAACCTGAAAATTCACACTAAGATGTTTTAGGAATGATTTTTTTCCTCTGCCATCAGATTTCTTACAGTAAATTTTTATGTCTTACACTGGACTGCTGCTACAAAACACAAATGTCATATTTGAGAGAGATAACAAACCTAATTCTGATTCTGGTTCCCTATTTCAAAGAGTAGGCCTAATCAGTAGGGTCACTGATATCAAGGAAAAGGTGGTTAATATTGAAGTTCTGGTAGCAATAAATCCCTTGAGATCTGTTACATCATTCCCTAGAGACCTCTGGATTCCAATTCAATTGAGGAAACCAGCAAAGTTCAAAGAATTGCAGTGGAAGACAGAAGGAATCAACTCAAAATTTATTGGAGTTCAGGGCAGACATACTTGGCAAATACCGCATACTAGAACGATGCAGTCTGAGGTGATTTTATATAGGACTTCAGATCCTATTGACAGAGAGATAGCAAATGTTACAAACCTTTCATTTATGCGCATCTACTTAGAAAGTGGGCTACTACTGTTATTACAGGGGCCCTCAGTTAAATGTTTGGAGGGCATCAGAAAAGATGGGATAACATTAAATCCAGAATCAAGCCGGGAGCTGGAATGGAATGCAAGCAGGCTTTTTGTGAATGCTTTTTCCACTGAGGCTGGGGGAGAAAAAAAACCAGAGGACATAGGTTAAGGGTGAAGGGGGAAAAGTTTAAAAGGAACATTGGGGGGGTGCTTCTTCACACAGAAAGTGGTGGGAGTGTGGAATGAGCTGCCAGATGAAGTGGTAAATGCAGGCTCACTTTTAACATTTAAGAAAAACTTGGACAGGTACATGGATGAGAGGGGTATGGAGGGATATGGTCCAGGTGCAGGTCAGTGGGACTAGGCAGAAAAATGGTTCGGCACAGCCAAGAAGGGCCAAAAAGGTCTGTTTCTGTGCTGTAATGTTCTATGGTTCTATGGGATCAAATGATCTAGAGATGCAGGGTGTGGGATTGTTTTTTATGGGATGTGAAATCAAAACACACATCAGGGGTGGAGTGGGTTGGCCGAGAGATTGTCTCAGAGTGTGTTGAATTCTTCATCTGAAATCTAACCAATTTCTACCCACACAGTTCCCAACCCCCTATCCTTCCATTATTCTCTCAGATTCATTCTGCCACCGATCAATATCTGTTCTTCTTCTCAAGGCACTTTCTTATCCAACTACAGGAAATCCAGCAATTGTCTTTTTCACTTCCACTTTCCTGCAATCCAGGGCCCACAGCACTGTTTCCAGATGAAGAGACGATTTACTTGCACTGCTTCCATTTTAATATATTGCAGTCAGTACTTGCAGTGCAGTTTCATTTGCATTGAAAGAACCAAATGCATATTGGATGACCTCTTTGTAGAACATCTCTGTTCAATTTGCACATATTACCTTGAACTGCCAGTTCTCTGTCAATTTAATTCTGTATGCCTGACTTCTCTGCCACTGTTCCAATAAATCCTGTCACCAGCTTGAGAAATATTTTTCAGCTTCTAATGGGCACATCATAGCTTTCTGGTCTCAACAATGAGTTGAACTATTTCAGAAAATCAAACATTTAATCTTTGTATTTCATATTCCCAATATTCATATTTACCTCATTCCCTTCTAGTAATCTTAGATCTAGCACATCTCCTCTTTAACACCTCCCTCATCTTTTGATGTTCACTATTCTTTAGCAGCCTCTTCCAGCTGGCTCCATTAACACTTCTGACAATCAAAGGGTTTCAGCCTAGAACGTCGGCTGTACTCTTTTCCTAGATGCTGCCTGGCCTGCTGAGTTCCTCCAGCATTTTGTGTGTGTTGCTTCTGTCAATCAATCTCTCCTGCCTTGTCCTATCACAGACCCTCTACTGGTACTCTCCATCTCTACTTCCTTAGCCTGTAATTCAAGACCACTTTTATCTATAATGTATCTGGAATAAAAGAAAAATTGAAAATATTCAGCAAGTCAAGCAGTTGCTGAGGCGAGAGAAATGAAGTTGGCTTGCTCCATCTTTCTGATGAAATCTAAAAAGTTAATTCTGTTACTTTTTCCACATGCTGCTGTTGTGCTAAGTATTTCCAGGTTAATTTCAAATGCTGATATGTTTCCTTATTAGTGTAACGGGGTTTTTTTTTCTTTTTTCTTTGTTACTGTGTATGTAATCAAAATGGCGTCTTTGTTTTGTTAAAAGTAGGAATGCTGGCGCCTGTGTTAATAGTAGGAATGCTAGTGTCTTTGTTATGATAAGTGCTGGAAGCTTGTTTGGGACTATAAACTGATTGTTGGTGGGGGTTTTGGGGAGTCGGCGCGATGGAGTGAGAGAGAGAGGACGGGGTGCTGGAAGCTGGGCGACGGTACGGACCCCGAGCGGGGGTCCCCGGCCCAAGGTTTTCGGTGAGGAGAGGAGACGGAGACAGAGGAGTGTGGAGCGACTGGTCGACCACCGTGGGGGTCCCAGGAGGCGGGTCGAGGAGTTCGGAGGGGATCGAATACCAGAAGACTTCAGTAATTGAGCTCCAACGATTGTGCACGAAGTGGTTTGGACTTTGATAAGTTTGGCGCCTTTTCTTTTTTTCTCTTATTCATATATACTGTATCGTTAGTAATCGCTTAGTTATAGTACTCTTTATAAATTGTACTCATTTAATCGCATAAGGTGTACTGTCTGTTTTTTGGGCGAGGCGGGGACATCACACAGCATCCACACCAGCTGATTACCCAGTTTGGCGGGGCCGAAGGCTGCTGCCCCTAGACTAGAACGAGTTTGAGCGATGCCTGAGGTGACCCAGGGGTTACATTAGCGTTTTGTGACTGCCTTGTCAAATGTAACTTTATCCGTTTCTATGTGGTTCTCTCATTTCTTACACTCTTTTAAACTGATGCCCAATCCTTTCAAATTGGTTGAGCTCTGAATGCACTTTATAGAGCCTGATTTCCAAAAGGACCTGACAATATGTGTGTGTCCAGGTCAAGGATCAGAAAAATATGTTCTCAGCTTAGGCTAACATTTTACAAGTAAATAAAAGATCTTCCTCACTATTCAGTACAAAAGTGGGAAACGTGTCAAAAATTTAAAGTCTTTATGGACTGAGTTGGGAGACTAATTTCCTATATGAAGGGGATGATGATGATGCATTGCTGTGTAATGACCTGGCCAGAAGATTAAGTGGAGCCTTAACAAAGAGGTAAAGCCATCGCAAAAGAGCCTGCTGATCAAACCCGTGCCACACCCAAAGTGACTGAAGCCTGAGAATGGTGAAAGGGGAAGGGAGGAGGATTATGTGCAATTCTAATAACCCCCTCTGAGAAAATTTCTTCACAGCACTGTGTCTCAATGCAATGTTGGTAACATTCTAGGGATTGATGGCACTGTCCCCTGTCCATCTCTGCAACATTTGTTAGAACCTGGCTACCTGAGATGGAACTATCTGCACTGGATTGCATTGAGTCAGGAACCAAAGACCATGGGCTTGGGTTGGTTTCAGATTGGCCATGTTTGAGTTGGCTTTTAACTTTAAAGCCAAGCAGACTTATAGCATAGAATCCACTGCCACTATAACTTAAGAAATGAATAGAAAGCCACAAGGTATTATTATGAATAAACAATGGTATATTGCCATGATGGCAATTCAATTATTTTCAGTCTACCTTTGCTTTCAGATAATGAAGGCTCTCTACTCAAGACTGCCTCCTGGGGTATTGTGCATTAGGTAATGCAGGTAAAAAAATAATCAGGACTGCAGAATTTCTCATGAGTGATAGGGTGATGTTTTGAATGCATGTGCCACAGGAATTCCCAGTCACTCAGCATCAAGAAAGCCTGTTTCAGTTTGATTATTGAATTAGTCTGCAGACTCTGGAATGCCCTACACCCAGGAAGTTCACACGCAGCTTTTGGGCATGCTGTGTTTCAGACATCATTTTGGACCAATGATTGACCCTTGAAGTATAATGCCTGTCCTCTGAATCCCTGGCTCATGACGCCAGTCAGGGTTCCAACAGCTACACTACAGTGCTAGGAAGCAGGCTGGAACATTGTAAAGAAAACCACCAAGTCCCTAAATAGAGGTCTAGACCATACAGTTCATGGCCTGTGGGAGTTACCGGTGTACTCTCCACAAAAAGTCTCCAGTTATATTGTCAACATGCTCTAAAATTTTGGCCAAGCTGAAGAGCAAGGGGAGAGAACGATTAAAGAAGGCTGTGTCAACAAGAAGCACTCAGTAGACATCAAACAAGTGAGTGAATATTTTCCACTTTACCGGATGTGTACAGCTCAATCAGTATGAAATACTCGACTTTGTCCAGGAAAAATCAACTAATCTACTAATGTAGACCTCCTACAAAAATGAAGCAGCAGTTTGACAAAGCTTTTATAAACCATACCAAAAACCTGCAATTCCCATCACACATCATGAGGCAGGTTCAGTAACAACGTTTAAAAGACAGTTGAATAGGTACATGGATAAGGAAGTTTAGAAAGATATGGGCCAGATGTGGGCAAATAGAACTAACTTGAGTAGATTTCTTGGTTAACTTGAACTGAAGGATCTGTATCCCGGCTGCATGACTCTACGTCTCCATGTCTATGACCTGAGGCAATTTTATCAGTACAGCAAGACCTGAAAATTTACTTCAAAATTATATATACCATCTTGCTGGGCAGTATTTATTTAATGACCTGGTTAATGTGTGAATATTCTGGAACCTTCTACCTAATTGCACTGTGGCAGTTCCTTGAACTCAAGCACTGTAATGAACCGTACGGAATTTATTACTTTTTCAAGGAATGTTAGTGATATGTCTTAAATGTTGACCTGGAAACCATGATAAAATTCCCATTGGGCCACAAATCTGATCTTACTTTTCCTCTGCTGCTCTTTATCTTACTGTTCTTTTGATCAGAAATCATATATATACAAGATCAAACTAATCCGACTTTCCAAACTATATTTATTTATTCAACCAATCAAGCATCAACCAATTACTCTTACATATACTTTATATCTGTCTCCTGCATTCCTTTGTCTGTTGTACTGTGTGAAAATGATGGCTGCCAGAGGAAGGTTCTGAAGGAGTGACTGAAGTCGGCTATAAATAATAACTTTGAGCACATCTGGACATCTGCCTATGTTTGCACTACAGTCTCTTGCCATGACTACTGGTATAATTAACAACCAGCACCAAGGTGATGCACCATCAATAACTCTCTCTGAGACGTAAAGGCGAGATATCGGCTTTTATTGACTGGAAGAAGGAACAAGTAGTGGTTGACCACCATACTACATCCTGGAGACTGAGAGGCTGGGCTCAGGCCTCAATCGCCGTTATACAGGGGCCTGTGGGAGGAGCCACAGGAGCAGTCATCAGGGGGCGTGTCCAGACAGGTATATGTAGTTCACCACTCAAGGGCACCAGGAAAAGAGCAATGGTGGGATCACAAAAGATGTCATCATGAGAGAGGACAACTGATCCTCCCTCCACAGAGTTACTGCCATCTTCCCAGGATGGCTCCCAAACAACTACAGTAATATATTAGAAAGTAGACAGTGGGAATGTCATGGCACTCGGAACACAACTTGGGATACGGAAAAGCTGAGATACCACATTTTAGTGAGAGCTACAATTGCCACACTTGGGTGTTGGGTAGTTTAGTTCTTTGCTACGGTGTCAGCTAAGACAGCTGTCAGATGTTGTTTTGCCAGAAAGGACGAACTGTACGTTTTGTACAATGACCTGAGAAGCATAGCATTAAATGCTGCATAAATTTAGACATTTAAAACAGACTTTCAGCCAGGTCTTTCCGTGAGCCAAGCACTGTATTGTGCATTGCAATCAGCCATCATTGAAAGGCTGTCCCTTTGAAGATTTTTTTAATTAACAAGTTGAGGCAGCACATTTATTGCCCATTCCTAATTATTGCTGAACTGACAGCCATTTCCCAGCAAGGCCAACCTGTTACTGTGGTTACATATAGGCCAGACCAGGTAAAGATGAAAAATTATTTTTTTCTGAAGGAAAAATAGATCTGCTTTAACAGCAATCCTTCAGCTGCATAGTCACCATTAATGATAGCATCTGCCATGGTGGGATTCAAAATTGCAGGCCTCAAGGTATCAATCCGGTAACATAACCACAATGCTATGATGACTTGATTCACCAGAGTAGATCTCATGAGCAATTCTGCTTTCTGGACAACTAGCAACGAAGTCATAACTTCTCAGTGTCCCAGTCTTAGGGCCAACATGTCCGCTAACTCTATAACACAAGATATCAGTATCTTAGCAAGTGGCTGTGACTGCAATATCAAGTAATAGCTGTCTTCTTCTCAATTATCTTGTATTTCACTGATCAGGTTCAGGGCAGATGAATATTCCATGCTTTTGGAAAGAAGAAAGGCACAAGATTTAAGGAATAAGTAAACAATCTACATCTTATAAATGAGAATAAGATGGAAGTGGAATAAGAGGAGGAAGACTAAAAATAAGCACACTGTTTTCCTTAACAAATTTCATCTAGCCGAGGATTTTGAGATGCCTCATCCAGTAATAGACATTGCCACTTCTCCAGACCACTGAGCTGATAGACAAACCATCAGCACTGGTAGTCTACTGCTCTGGATAATGACTGCATCACATTTTCCACTGTAAGAGAGGGGAATATTAGAGAGGGTGTTGTAACATGCCAGAGTGATTCTACCAGCCATATCTGAATCGCAGACAGTGTAAATTGTGGTATAAAGGTTTGATTCTCGCAGTACTGGCAATTGTGTCAGGGGTACTTTGAGGGGTATGAATGTTAGGAATAAATCAAATAGAGATTGTTGTTAGTGAGTGGTGGGTCGAAATGAGGAGTAGATCATGTGTTGAATGCTGTTGGGAGATGAGATTTGATTTTGTGTTCAGTGATCATATTTCAAAAAGTAGAATGCTGAAATATGTTGTATTATATCATTACTTGCATCTCTCTGATTTGGTGATAGATCCAGTTCAAATGATGAAAAACAACTACTTGCATTTATGTAGACCCTTTCATGAGCCCAAGATGTCATAAGCAGTGACACTGTTATTAAAATACTTCTGGAGTCCATTTGCACACAGGAATGCAATAAAGACCAGATAATCTTTGTTTTTAAGCATTGATTTAGGGATTATGTTGACCAGGATACAAGAGATAACTCCCTTGATTTCTTCAGAATAGCACATTGGGGCTTTTACATACAGGTGAGAGAGCAGACAAGGCTTCTCTACAATATGTCAGCTTAAAGACATCACATCAAACTGTGAAATGTTCCCTTAGTATTGCAATGAAGCATTAGTTAGAAGTCTTTGCTCTGCATAAACATCATAACAAATTCTAGTTTGATGAAGTTAAAACTAGTTTTCATATAGCAAAACTATGAATACTGTAAATAAGACCATATGGCATAGAAGCAGCATTAGGCCATTTGGCCCATCGAGTCTGCTCTCCCATTCCATCATGGCTGATATATTATCCCTCTCAACCCCATTCTCCTGCCTTCTCTCTCTAACCTTTGATGCCCTGAATAATTAAGAACCTATCAAGCTCTGCTTTAAATATTCTCAGTGGCATAGTCTCCACATCCATCGGTAACAATGAATTCAACAGATTCACCACCCTCTAGTGAAGAAGTTCTTCCTCATCTTTATTCTAAATGGATGTCCCTCTATTCTGAGGCTATGCCCTTTGGTTCAAGACCAAACATCCACTCCACATCCACTCTACCTAGGCCTTTCAATAAACAATAGGTTTTAATAAAATCCCCCTCATTCTTCTATACTTCAGTGAGTACAGGCCCAGAGCCTTCAAATGTTCCTCATACATTAACCCGTTCATTCCTGGAATAATTCTTGTGACCATCCTCTGGATCTTCTCAAATGTCAACACATCTTTTTTTTGGATACGGCTCACAATATTCCAAGTGTAGTCTGACCAATGCTGTCTATCCTGCCTGATATTTCCTTAAAGAATTCCAACAGATTTGTCAGGCAAGTTTTCCCCTTAAGGAGACCAGGCTGACTTTGGTCTATTTTATAATTTGCCTCCAAGTGCCTCGAAACCTCATCCTTAATAATGGACTCCAACATCTTCCCCACCATTTAACTAGCCTATAATTTCCTTTCTTCTGCCTCCCTCTTACTGAGTGGAGTGATATTTGCAATTTACCAATCCTATGGAACCAAAGTAAGGTTATTACTAATGTTTCCACAATCTCCTCATCTACCTCTTTCAGAACCCTGGAGCCTGTACATCTGGTCCAGGTGACTTATCTACCTTCAGTCCTTTCATCTGTCCAAGCACCTTCCGCTTAGTAACAGCAATTACATGCAATTCTGCTCCCTGACACCCTCAACTTTCTGGCATACTGCAGGTGTCTTCCATAGTGAAGACTGACGCAAAACACTTACTAAGTTCTTCCGCCATTTCTTTGTCCCCATTACTACCTCTCCAGCATAATTTTCCAGTGGTGCAATAGCCACTCTTGCCTCTCTTTTATTTATATATATCTGGAAAAAAGTTTTGGTATCCTCTTTTATGTTATTGGCTAGCATAGTTTTCATATTTAAACTCTTCTCTCCTTATGGCTTTTTTAGTTGCCTTCTGTTGGTTTTTAAAAGTTTCTCCATCCTCTTAACTATCCACTAACTTTCACTGTATTTAATCTCCTATTTTGTTTTTATGCTGTCTTTGTCAGCCATTGTTTCCCTATCCTCCCTTTAGAATTCTTCATCTTTGGGATGTATCTATCCTGCACCTTCCGAATTGCCTCCGAAACTCCAGCAACTGCTGCTCTGCCACCATCTCTGGTCAATCAACTTTGACTAGCTACTCTTTCATGCCTCTGTAATTCTCTTTACTTCACTGTAATGCTGATACATCTGATATTATCTTCCCCTGCTCAAACTCCAGGGTGAATTCTATCATATTATGGTTACTGGCTCCTAAAGGCTCTTTTACCTAAAACTCCCTAATCAAATCTGGTTCATTACACAACACCCAATCCAGAATTGCCTTTCTCCGAGTGGCTGAGCCTCAAGTTGCTCTAAAAAAACATTTTTGTAGGCATTCTACAAATCCCACTCTTGGGATCCAGCACGAACCTGATTTTCCCAATTTACCTGCATATTGTAATTCCCCATGACTATCGTAACATTGCTCTTATTACATGCCTTTTCTATCTCCTATTGCAATTTATATCCCACATCCTGGCTATCTATTCAGAGGCGTGTATATAATTCCATCAGGGTCTTTTTACCTTTGCAGTTTGTTAACTCTACCCATAAGGATTCTACATCTTCCAATCCCATGCAGCCTCTTTCTAAGAATTTAATTTAAATTTTTACCAATGGAGTCACCCCATTCCTTCTGCCTACCTGGTCCTTTTGATAGAATGTGTATACTCTGGTGTGCTCCCAACTATGATCTTCTTTCAGCCATGACTCTGTGATGCCCAAGTCAAACCTGTTAATCTCCAACTGCACTACAAGATTATCTACCTTATTCCGTATACTGCATAAATTCAAATGTAACACTTTAAGTTCTGTATTCATCACCTTTTTCCATTTTACACTGCCACATGTTACACTTCAACACATCCCAATGACCGCAGTTTTGCCCTATCATCTGCCTGTCCTTCCTCACAGTCTCATGACAATGTTGTATACCAACTTATATACTTGCATACCAACTGCTTCATCTTTGGTGCTATCAGTCCAGTTCTCATCTCCTTGCCAAATTAGTTTAAACCCTCCTCAACAGCTCTAGAAAACCTGCCCGCAAGGCTATTGGTCCCCTTCAGGTTCAGGTGTGACCCGTCCTTTTTGTACAAGTCATACCTTCCCCAAAAGAGATCCCAATAATCCAGGAATCTGAAACTTTGCCCCTTGCAACAGATCCTCATCCACTTATTCATCTGTACTATCACCCTATTCCTGCCCTGACTAGCAGGTGGCACTGGGAGTAATCCGGAGATTACTACTTTGGAGGTCCTGACCTTCAACCGCTTCCCTAACTTTTTCACAGCCACAGAGCCTCCTGAGCCTCCCCTAACTACCGTGTCTCCTATCACTATTGGACTAATTACCTTTCTGTGTGGAGCCTCAGAGCTGGCAACAGTGCAGCTGCCGTGGCTGCACTGTGAATAGGTCATCCCTCCTAGCAGTATCCAAAGGGGTATACTTGTTGCTGCGGGAAAGGGCCATAGGGGATCCCTGCACTGACTGCTTACGCCCCTTGCCTCTGCTGGTGATCACCCATCTGCTGTCTGAAACCTGCATTCTAGATGTGACTATCTCAGTAAAAGTCTTATCTATGAAGTCAGGGTGGTCCTGAGTGCATCCAGCATTATCTCCAGTTGCTTGACCTTGTTAGTGAGAAGCTGAGGTTGGGTGCAATTCCTGCAGATACAGTCATCAAGGAGACTGACAGATACCCTGCAATTCCACATTTTACAGGATAAGCATTCCAGTACCTTAACTACTACCGTTCTGCCTGCATGTTATAGCTTTGGCTCTAACATCTTCAGCTTCAGTTCTACAATCAACCAAATGACTCTAAAAGACTCAGCACCTTTAGCCTCTACATATTCTCACCAAAGCCTGACCTCTCGAACACTGGCTCACTCCAATAATGGCTGAAATTCATCTCAGAAATTTTAGGATTAGGATATGGTGTTGAATAAGAGAAAGGGGGCTATATATTTTCCATGGGCCTAGTGTTTCATTCTGACACAAAGGTTAAAAGATTCTCTTCTTCTACATTGATTAATTTTACCTCATGCACAAAATTTCACAGCAAATAAATTTAACAGAAAACATAAGCACTGCATTAACATTTACTTTTTACAAAAACAGATCACAATGGTAATGACAAGACACTTTTCATAAGTAAAAATAAACAGAACATTTAAATGAAGGAAGATATCTCACAAATACCTGTAAAGAAAGTGCATTTTTCTGCACTGCTTTCCCGATGGTACCCTGTTCTTTGCGCTTCTTAAATTTTCTGAAATAATCCTGGATTAGGAATGTGGCGTAGAACTTCCCAACAGTAACTTCATCATCTGCAACATGAAGAAATTATACACTATGCAGAATAATTTATTCCCATTTTTGCACCTGCAACGAGTGTAGAAAAACAAACCAATTTTACGTACATTGGCCATGGGATTCCAGCAAAACTTTATTCTGAGTTAAGAAACCTGGAATATTCTCTAAAGTATTCCCAAAGAATCTTTGGGTTTGTTTTCTAAGGGTGAATATAAAAAAACTCCTAAATTCAACAGAGTGTACCTGTGCTAGGTAAACTGGTATTATATATGTTGATGTTATCCAGTATTGATCATCTTGAAGTGTGGTGAATCAAGAGAAAATAGCAAATATGCATAGGATGGGTACATTCCAGAGTTGCAAGCCCAGGAAGGTCTGGAAATATCCAAAAGGACTCAAGACATATTAATCAAGAAAATAAGTATTCACTGGTAGATATTTTGTAGGCCCAGACAATTTCCCAAGCTGGATCACCTCAATCTTTAAAATTATAAATACCTTTTCTCTCATATGGTTTATTGACTTTTTGTGAATTTGTAGGATTAGAATTTCTATTTTGGGTGACTTTGTTAGTATGGGAGGAAAATTTCATTACAGAATTGGGACTCAGTGGAAATCCTGTTGGAATCTGTCCATTTTCTGTGGCCTTCCATAAGATTGCTATGGAGTTGGAATGATTCTGTGCAAAGTCAGCTGGATGGCACTATTAGTTGTAGTTACTTCATGAATGCTACTCTGCCCAAAAGGACAGTTTGCCAGACTTGTCCAAATACAAAGCTTACATTAAGACTAAAATACAGTAATAGCATTCCAGATTCCAGTCAGATAATTTATAGGTGAACCTGACTACTGATTCAGCTCCCCAAATTCCTGAGTGTACTGGAGGCTGGAGGACAGAGGTGGCCTGTTCTGGGGTTAGTATGTGTGCACGGGTGGGTCAAAGAGAGGCAGGAACACAGCCTGATTTGCTGCTGTTCTGATATTGTTGCTTGTGTTGTTCTGTGAACATGGTGGGCAGGTTACGTTGGTGGCAGAACGTGGGGCGACACTCGTGGGATGCCCCCAGCCCATCCTTAGGTTCATCCCATCTATCCACCGAGACCTAACAAAGGATGAAAACCTATCAAGGACAGCTAGATACTTAGCGGCCACTGAAAGGATCACACTGTCCTTGATTCGGGACTTCCTTGTGAAGGAACCTATTTGGTCCAACATCATTGTTCCTGAACATAATATAATTAAAAAAATATATTCCTCACGATCAAATGATATCCCAGTTGACATTCTAAAACCCAGTAGTGAGGAACTTTATCCACAACTTCATCACCCATGAACATGAAGAGAAAAATACTGCAGGAAACTTGGAGACACAGTTTTCATTGCCACCTTAAGCAAAAAGACAAAGCTGACTACAGTAATTAGAGTGGTCTTTTTGCTGTCTTCCACTAGGAAAGTCATTGCCAGGGTCCTCCTCAATCTCTCCCTTCCAGTGGTTAAAAATTTGCTTCCCAAATTATAGTGTGGACTCTATCCGTCTAGTACTGCAGTGGGCATGATCTTCATTGCACTGTACTCCAAGAGAAATGCAGGGATAGCATCAATCATTTGAGTTCTTTTAAGGTTTTGACTCCATCAGTTGAAAAGAGCTGTAGACCACACTGCTCAAATTCAGCCACCTGTAGAAATTTACCTTCATTAATTTGACAACATGGGGCATTTGCATCTTCAGTATGCCCACTTCTGAGGAAAGCTTGTGATCGGCTGGTCAGCAGTATTCACTGCCCCCCTTTTATGCTTCTGAGATGTGGATTACCTACAGCAGGCACACCGGAGAACTGAAGAGAAACCACTTTTGCTTTTACTGTAAGGTAATCTAAACCAATTAGATGGATAGGGAAAGAAACATTAGTGTCCTCTTCCAGGGTGAAATCCCTGGCGTTGAGGTTGTAAATTAACTCTACTGGGCCAGTGAAGTTATTTGTGTGCCTGACACCTAGCTCTGAAGAAGACATTGAAGAAGATTTAGGAATGCTCACAAAGTCTCTGAAAAAATGCAGTATCTCCTTGTACTCCCCAAAATCCCTGGCCCATGAGTGTTCAGAGTGGAGAGGGAGCACTTATAATGGCACTGGGAGCGTAAGTGCATGTGTGGGGAGCACATTAAATACTATATTAACAACAGAAGGAGCACATCCTCTCATAAACTATTTACCCAGACATCCTGTCAGGCACTTCCTGCCCCACCTAAAGTAAAACTTCCTACATTGACTTTGTCAGCCACCTTAATTCCTACAGAACAATAATGCAGGCAACTCACCCTCAATCCTAAGGGACTGCCTGAAAAAAGCAATATGAAATATAAGGTTATGACTACTTGATTGTTGACTGCCTTCCATAAAAGTTGTTTGTTCAGCTGCTTTATCCTAGTACTTGCTTATAGAGTAGGATCTTTGGAACTGGGGCATAGTTGTGGAATGGAGAGATCACAGACCAGGACCTATGGGACAACATAATCGTTGGAGGGTAGTGGATATGTGGGTTGAAAATGGCAGAGATATTTTTGGGGGAATGACAGGAGGGGTAAAGAAAAAACAAAATTGCGTTTTGACCATTGAATTAAATAGTTGTCTAATTATTCTGCTTTTAATAAATTTAGAGATGGGTGAACTGGGATGAGGTTTGAGTTTTATATTTTCATATCCAACTAGTGCAAACCTTCCATTTTTTTGGCAGATAAAATCTTAGCTATATTTTCAAACTAATGAATGTTCAAATGATTTATTTAAGATGAAATTTTCATTCTTACAAGTAAAGTCATACATAACTTCCAAGTGTCATCGTGTTAGCTATATGGCAAGCTCAACCATAATAACCATGAAGAAAAGTTAGTAATTTAATTAATCCTCAAAGTTTAGCATCTACCACCATGGTGTTTACTTACTTCAAAGTGACATTTTATTTTATTTTATGAGTCTATGGTGGCCAGTGCTATCATGTTTGCTGTTGTGTGCTGGGGCAGCAGGCTGAGGGTAGCAGACACCAACAGAATCAACAAACTCATTCGTAAGGCCAGTGATGTTGTGGGGGTGGAACTGGACTCTCTGACGGTGGTGTCTGAAAAGAGGATGCTGTCCAAGTTGCATGCCATCTTGGACAATGTCTCCCATCCACTCCATAATGTATTGGTTAGGTCCAGGAGTACGTTCAGCCAGAGACTCATTCCACCGAGATGTAACACTGAGCGTCATAGGAAGTCATTCCTACCTGTGGCCATCAAACTTTACAACTCCTCCCTCGGAGTGTCAGACACCCTGAGCCAATACGCTGGTCCTGGACTTATTTCCACTTGGCATGATTAACTTATTATTATTTAATTATTTATGGTTTTATATTGCTATATTTCTTCACTATTCTTGGTGCGGCTGTAACGAAACCCAATTTCCCTCGGGATCAATAAAGGATGTCTGTCTGTCTGTCTGTCTGTGGATGCCTGAGCACTGTTATGGGGTGATGACTTCCATTTATCAAGCTTCTGTATTTGCATGGTCTTACCTCCTGCTGGTGGTACAACTTGATCCAGCAACTTCATACTTGTACGTTTCCATATTTTCTTGATAATTGCCCGAAGTTCCTCATTTGCTTGTTCCAAATTTCCTGTTCACACAGTACAATTGATTTATTATTGGCTGAAGTTAAATGTAGGTCCTGAAGTTAAAGTCAGAATCTAATTCTTTGTTCCCTCCTACATTAAATTTGTAAGTGGGGTACAGACATTGGCTGAAATTTGATCGCATGCCAGGACACTTTACTTAAAGCTATGGGTAATATTTTCAAGATCCAAATAATTAAATATTATCAATTAAATTCCCAATCCTGAAGAAGGGCCTTGACTGAAACACTGACACTATTTCTCTTCACATATATGCAGCCTGACCTGCTGAGTACTTCCAGCAACTTCTGATTTTTGTTTTAGAATTCCAGCATCTGTAGGTTCTTAAAATTAAACTAATTTACTGCCAATAATCTTCAAGCTTCAAATGTCCGGTCTAGTTGACTGTTATGGATAAACAACTGGCTTCTGCACAGAGGTGGCAGCAGGTAGTGAACTTTGGTGATGTGTGTTGAAGAAATCACAGCGAACAAGCTGGAACAATTTGTCTTAAAATTAGAAAAGAAAAGAAACCCTCTAATTTCTTCACAGGAGTGACTCCCAGGTGTTAAACTTCCCAACAAATGAATGAGGCAGACACATGTTAAAGTTCCCACAGAAAAACCATGCAGCTGAAGATTTCCTACAATAGATTTTGCATTGTATAGAATTTATTTTGCCTTGTTTATTTCAAAATGCAGCATTAGTAACAGATAACTGAAAGCAAGCTCCTATTATTATGTCAACAGATCAATGTTAAAGGTTACCATAGCTTAGCCATGGAGTAAAACCCATCAAGCTATTCTAAAATTTTATACCTTCAGTTTTGATTCTTAATGCAGTTCGAACCAAAGCAAAGAGGGTTGCATTGAACATAACTGTACCATCACTGTTTAAAGGCATATTCATGGATACCAAACGCTGTAGGAAATAACAAAAAAGGGCTTACTTTAGCAATAAAGATAATGCCAGATTTTAGGAATTAATGTCAAAATCAGGAATGAAACATATTTTCTCAATGGAAAATCAAACAGTTAGAAACATCCAAGTTTAAAAATAATGCAGACTCGATAAACTGTTGCTGCAAATTATAATTAGAACTGTTGAAAGAGAACTCAAGCATTCATGATCACAAGAAGTAATTTCTTAACTTAGAATTATTTACACTTGTGTTATTTTCTTCCAGTGTATTAGGCAATATTAATTCCTGCATGTCCACCTCCACCTTATATTCCTCAAGGTTTCTACCCTGAAAATTTTTCACATCAATGTGCAAAAGGATTATAATGGCTCTGTGCTTTTATTCCTGGACTAATAGAGGCCTGCACCAACAATCCAAAGAAAACTTACAAATTTCACTACCTAGCAGTTTGAGAATAATGAATTACAAGAAGAAATTTGTAAACACTACCAAGTTTGAATATAATATTTTGAGATATGGCAAGTAGGAAGCTTTAAAGATTAATATGGTAAGTGTAGCATGCTGAGGAGGAACTGATAACACTGGAACCAGGGACTCAAATTTGACTAAGGCTTGAGATTTCCTTTGCCTCATAACTATTTATAGAAATATTGTACACTAATTCTCACATTTATAGTTCTATGACTAATAGAAGCTAGAGAAAGTCTCTGGTTATAGGCATACATTTAAAGCAGGAATTGGGTCAAAGGTTAGGAAATGTCTCACTAAAATCTGCCAAGCTTACTTTGCAGGCCACTCTATGTGGGCACAGCTTGCCAAATCCTAAAGGTGGTTGTATCCGTCTAAGGAGTGTAACCACATCCAAGTGCTTGATGCGGCCTCTGTAAAGAAGTCAAAAAGAGAATCAATATAACTTAACTGAAAAAGATTTATCAGATTGCTCATCTGTGAGCACAAGGTTCAAGTTGTCTTCTAATCACTTCCCTTTCCTGCTAATTGATTTTCACACATCACAAATTGACAAGAGGATGAGTGAGATGGCAAGTATTCTACTTCCAGCAGCCTGCGTGTTCTGAAAGCAACACTTGATAGTGAATGCAAGGTGATCTCCTTCGTCAAACAGGAAAGTGCCTGACTCCATACATCATTTCACACTGCCCAACAGCCAGGACACTAGTTACAGAACAAGCAATTTAACACAATGAGGCGTTTAATGCTTCCAGATTCTAAATAAATACTTGTGGGATAATCCAATCTACATCTTCCACTCACCAACAAAATAAATAGGCACTAGAGTTGGGAAAGGGAAATCATGATTTTTATTCAGGACAAAGAGTTCAGAAAAAAATTTGTAAAGAATTGTACAGAAACTTTTAGCTTTGTTCTTCCAACTGGTGATATTTAATGCCTAAGTCAAAAGGAAGTGTGTTAACATTCATTGAAATAAGTCTATAATATCAGAAGACATAGGTGGAGAGGTAGGCCATTCAGCCCATCGAGTCTGCTCTGCCATTTGATCATGGCTGATTTAAATTCCCCCTTAAATCCATTCTCCTACATTCTCCATGTAACCTTTGATACTCTTACTAAGGAAGAACCTATCAGACTCTGTTTTAAATATAATCAATGACTTGGCCTCCACAGCTGTCCTTGACAATGAATTCGACAGATTCATTACCTACTGGCTAAAGAAATTCCTTCTCATCACTGTTTTAGAGGGATGTTCTTCTATTCTAAGGCCATGCTCCTTCATGCTAGCCTCTTGTACTATCAGAAACATCCTCGCCACATTGACTCCATCTAGGTCTTTCTATATACGATACGTTTCAATTAGATCCCCCTTTAATCTTCTAAACTCCAATGAGTACAGGCTATAGCCATCAAACTCTCCACACATGTTAACCCGTTCATTCCCAGAAGCATTCTGCCACTGTAGTGTAGCGGTTAGCGCACCACTATTGCAGCTTGAGGCATCAAAGTTTGTAGTTCAATCCCTGTGTCCTCTATAAGGAGTTTGTATGTCCTCCCCATGGAATACATGCGTTTTCCCCAGGTCCCGATTTCCTCCCACAGTCCACACTTAATTGGTCATTGTACACTGTCCCTTGCTTGGGTTTAGGATTAAATCAGGGTTGTCGGGGGTTGCACATCTTGAAAGGTAGGAAGGGCCTATTCCGTGCTCTATCTCCAACTAAATAAATAAAATAAATCTCCTCTGGACCCTCTTCAATGCCAGCACATCTCTTCTGAAATAAGGAGCCCTAAACTGCTTAAGTGCACTCAGACCAATGTCTTATAGAGCTTCAGCATTACATCCTTGCTTTTATATTCTAGTCCTCTTGAAATGATCACTAAAGTTGCATTTGCTTTCCTTACCACTGATTCACCCTGCAAGTTAACCTTTAGGAAATACTGAACTAAAACTCCCTAATCCATTTGCACCTCCAATTTATGAATTTGATTCCTGTTTAGAAAATAGTCAACATCTTTATCCCTTCTAGCAAAGTACATGACCATGCACTTTGTTACTCTGGATTCCATCTGTCACTTCTTTGCCCCATCTCATTTCATTGAAATACAATGTTGGAAAGTGTATGGTCATGCACTTTGGTGGAAAAAATAAACAGGCAGACTATTATTTAGGTGGGGAAAGAATTCAAAATGCAGAGATGCAAAAGGACTTGGGAGTCCTTGTGCAGGATACCCTAAAGGTTAACCTCCAGGTTGAGTCGGTGGTGAAGAAGGCGAATGCAATGTTGGCATTCCTTTCTAGAGGTATAGAATATAAGAGCAGGGATGTGATGTTGAGACTCTATAAGGCACTCGTGAGACCACACGGAGTATTGTGTGCAATTTTGGGCTCCTTATTTTGGAAAGGATATACTGACATTGGAGAGGGTTCAGAGAAAATTCATGAGAATGATTTCAGGAATGAAAGGGTTACCCTCAGCCAGCTCTTAGGCTGTATTCCCTGGAGTTCAGGAGAATGAGGGGGGATCTCATAGAAACATTTGAAATGTTAAAAGGCCTGAATAGATTAGATATGGCAAAGTTGTTTCCCATGGTAGGGGAGTCTAGGACAAGAGGCCATGACTTCAGGATTGAAGGACGTCCATTTAGAAAAGAGATGTGGAGAAATTACTTTAGTCAGAGGGTAGTAAATCTGTGGAATTTGTTCATCAGCATCTGTGGGATGACTGAACGAATTGGATCAGCCCATGATTGAATGGTGGAGTAGACTTGATGGGCTGAATGGCCTACTTCTACTCCTATATCTTATGGTCTTATGGTCTGTCCAAGTCCTTCTGAGGACCCCCTGTTTCCTCAACACTATGTACAGCTACAACTATCTTTGTATCATCTGCAAAGCCATCAATTCTGTCATTCAGATCATTAACATTTAATGGAACCAATACCAACCCCTGCAGAACAACATTAGTCACCAGCAGCCAAACCCCTTAATTCCCTCTTTTTGCCTTCTGCCAGTCAGTCAATCTTCTTTCCACGTTAGTATCTTTCCTGCTTTACCACGGGCTCTTACCTTGTTTAGAAGCCGCATGGGTGAAACCTTGATTTCCAGTCTTTTGACTCCCTCCCTTCTTAAGGAGTGGAGTGACATTTGCAATTTTCCAGTCCTCCAGAACCATTCTCAAATCTAGAGACTCTTGAAACATCACTACTAGTGTCTCCAGAATCTCTTCAGCTACCTCTTCCAAAACCTTGGGATATAATCTATCTGGTCCAGGTGACTTATCTACCTTCAGACTTTTCAGCTTCCTAAGCACTTTCTCCTCAGTGGAGGCACTACACTCACTTCTGCCCATTGATACTCTCAAATTTCTGCATGCTGCTATAAAGCCTGATGCTAAATACTTACTCCATGAATCTGCCACTTATTGGTTCCTCATTACTAACTCTCCAGCATCATTTTCTAGTGATGAACTCTTGCCTCTCTTTTACTCTTGATATATCTGAAATATCTTTTGGTATCCTATTTTATATTATTGGCTAGCTTACCTTCAGTTATTTATTGCACCCATTCATTAAATTATCATCATAAATGTTAGGAAGAGCCAATGAACCATTTTGGTTCTTTTATTGAAAGAACAATTTATTGGTTTTGGAAACAATGCAGAGGGAGTTTGGTAGGTTTATTCTTGGATGATTATGATCAAATATCAAACAGATTGAACCTTTACTTCCTGGACTGGTAAAAGAATCAAAATCTGGTATTTAAAAATTTGGAAGGGGCTTCTTGCTAGAATAAAATAAAACCAAGAGGCATTGTTTCAAGATTATGGATCACCCATTTAAGTCTGAAATCAGAGGTAATCTTTTCTCCCAGACCTGTGAATCTTTGTTTTTCTTTTGTGGGTGTTGTGTCATTAATTATGTTCAAGGATGAGATTGATAGATGTTATACCACTGGATTACAGAAACCAAAATGGGTGCTATTGAGCAATGGCACACCTAAAAAGATTCATGATGTATTCCTGTCACTACTTTGCAATTTTTTTCTAAATAGTACACATTTAGAGACTTATGATAAGTCACCATGGTAATGTTACATTACCATCAAAAATGCCTCCCGTTCCATCCCTCTATCTCATTTTGGGAAATTTGATCATCTGACTCTCCTTCTCCCACCTGCATACAAGTAGAGACTAAAGAGCAAGGCACCAGAGGTAAAGACAACAAAGAGGTGGTCACGGGAAGCAGAGGAGTGGCTATGGGATTGCTTCAAGTCAGTAGACATGCTTAAGAACTCATCAGAGGACCTGAATGAATTTGCCACAGTTGTTGCAGATTTTATAAAGACACTTGTGAATGAGTGTGTACCCATCACAATTATTCAGAGACTTCCCCAAGCAGAAGCCCTGGCTGAGCCAATGGATCTGCATTCTGCTGAGGGTGAGATCAGTAGCATTCAGATCTGGCAACCCGAGAAAGTATAAGAGGTCCAGGTAGAAAGCCATCTCACATGCGAAGAGGCAACTCCGGACCACATTTGAATCACAGAAGGATGTTTGACAGTTCACCCATCCAGCTGAACATAGTTGCTGTGTTTTCTGTCATATTTGCATGCTTGATTGGGCCATCATTAAATTTGGGGATGTACATAGATTTGCCATTTTCTACTTGCCAATGAACAATGGCACACTAAAAGTTACTCATGGTGAATTCCTGTACAATAACTTGTAGTCTGTGAGGAAGGATAGGCAGTGAAAAGAGCATATTGTAGTGAGTTGGATGGGTTGAAATGTATCTATTATGATGTGAGAAGTATTAGGAACAAGGGCAATGAACTTAGGACATGGTCAATACATAGAACTATGACATTGTGGGTAACACAAAGGCAGGAGTGGCTGTTGGATGCTCCAGTCTTTAGACAGGGAGGGAGGTAAAAGAGGTAGGGGATAATCAGGGATAGCATCACAGCTGTAAAAAGGAAGGACATCCTGGAGGATATGCATACTGAGTGAATGTGGGTGTAAATAAAAAACAGAAAGGGAACAATCACTCTGTTAGGAGTATTTTATAGGTTCCCCCAATAGCAAGAGAAGCACTGAGGTGCAGACTGGGAGGCAAATTTTTGAAAGATGTAAAAATAACAGGATTGTTGTCATAGGTGACTTCAACGTTCCTAATATTGACTGTGAAATGTTTAAATGGGGCAGAATTTGCATGATAAATCCAGGAAGGACTGGCTGACTAGAGGAGAGGCCATACTGCACCTGGTGCTAGGCAATGAGCCAAGTCAGATGACAGATGACAGATCTCTCAGTGGGTAAGCATTTCAGAGACTGTGACCATAACTCCCTGACCTTTAGCACAGCTTTGAACAGGAATAGGAGCAGATGGCATTGGAAGGTACTTAATTAGAGGAAGGCAAATTATGACGCCATCAGACAGTGTAAATTGGGAATGACGTACTCAGGGAAATGCACAAAAGTAATGTGGAGTTTGTTTAAGGAGCACCTTTACAGGGTTCTGGATGTTTGCCCCATTAAGGTATGGAAAAGATGGTAGGGTGAAGGAACCATGGTTGCAAAAGATGTGGAAGATCTCATCAAGAGGAAGAAAGAAGCATACCTAAGGGTTAAGAAACAATGATTAAACAGGGCTCTGGAGAGTTGAGGAATCTCTTGGGGTGCACGTCTAGAAATTCCTCAAAGTTGCAGGGCAAGTTCGTAGGGTGGTTAAGAAGGTGTATGGTGTGTCGGCCCTTATTAGTCGAGGGGTTGAGTTCAAGAGCCATGAGATTATGTTACAGATCTAAAAAATCTGGTTAGACCACACTTCGCCAGAGAGTTGAAGTTATTACTGGAGGTACTGAAAGAGAAGGATGATATATTTTTAAAAGACTGGAGAAATGAAGGCCATGTGAAAGTGGCACAGAAGACGTATTTAGGGCTTGGGCAAATCAACCTTAATCATATTGAATGGCGAGACAGACTTGAAGGGCCAATGGACAGCTACTGCTTCTATTTCCTTGTGGTCCTTTGGTTGACATCAGTGTTGTGCATCTTGTGACTCTACAATTGGCTGTTACATTAAAGATGTGGAAGTCAGCATTTGACATTCACATTTATGTTTTTAAGTAAAGATCATATTGAATGCAGTTCAATTATGTAAAAATGAGTTATGCGATTGAAATTTTATGCCATTACACACTTCAGAGATTCTGATTTTACAATGCAGTGTGTAATGACAATATTTGATTATAAAAACTCCAAATGCATAGAAATGAATAGGAATGATAGGATGCATGGGATCTGCCCATTTGGATTCAGAACTGGCTTCCCCATAGAAGAGAGGGTAGTGGATGAAGGGGCTTATTCTAGTTGGAGGTCTGTGATTAGTGGTATGCCACAGAGTTCTGTACTGGGACCTCTGCTGCCTGCAACAGATATAAATGATCTGGATAAAATTGTAGATGGGTGAGTTAGTAAGTTTGCAGATGATACAAAGGTTGGTAGTGTTGTGGATAGAGAAGACTGGCACAGAATACAATGGGATATAGATCAGTTGCAGATATGCATGGAGAAATGGCAGATGGAGTTTACTCTGTCCAAATGTGAAATGCTGCATTTTGGTAGGTCATATGTAATGAGATAGTACATGGTTCAGGTCAAGGCCCTTAACAGTGTTGATGAGCAGAGGAATCTTGGGGTTTAAGTTCATAGCTCCCTGAAAGTGGCTACTCCCTGAAAGGTTGATAGGGTGGTTGAGAAGGCATATGGCATACTTGTCTTTCTAAGTAAAGGCACAGAATTCAAAAACCAGGAAGTTATGTTGCAGCTTTATAAAATTCTGGTTAGGCCACATCTACAGTTATGCATACAGTTCTGATTGCTCCATTATAGGAAGGATGTCGAGAGTTTGGAGAGGGGGCAGAAGAGGCTTACCAGGATGCTGCCTGGATTAGAGGGCATGTGCTATAACAAGAGGTTGGACAAACTTGGTTGTTTATTTTTTCTGGAGTGGCAGAGACTACGGAGAGATCTGTTAGAGATTTATAAGATTATGAGAGGCATAGATAAGAGTAGACAGACAGTATCCTTTTCCCAGAGTTGAAATGTCAACTATCAGAGGGCATGCATTTAAAGTAGATAGGGATAATTTCAGAGGAGATGTGAGGGGCAAGTTTTTTACAGAGTGCTAGATGTCTGGAATGTGCTGCCTGGGGTGGTGGTAGCGAATTTTAAGAGATATTTAGATATGCACATGAATGTGAGGAAAATAGAAGTATATGGACATTGTGTAAGCAGAAGAGATTAGTTTAGTTGGCCATTTGATTACTAATTCAATTAGTTTAGCACAACATTGTGGGGGAAAAGGCTTGTTCCTGTGCTGTACTGTTCTATGTTCCATGAATTTTTGAAAGTAAAAATCAGTTAATGTTCATGTATTTGATACATCTGCTAAATTCAAATACTGTTCTTACAGTGACATTCATGCATATTTTAAAACAGGAGTATTCCATCATATCCAGAGTTTTGGAGCAGGACAAATGTTTAAGACCATAAGACCATAAGGTACGGGAGCAGAATTTGGCCATCGGCCTATCGAGGCTGCTCCGCCATTTCATCATGGCTGATTCAATTTTCCTCTCAGCCCCATTCTCCTGTCTCCTCCCTATATCCCTTCATGCTCTGACCAATCAAGAATCTATAAACCTCTGCCTTAAATGTACATTAAGTTTTAGCCTCCACAACTGCCCATGGCAAAGAATTCCACAGATTCACCACTCTCTGGTTAAAGAAATTCCTCCTCATCTCCCTTCTAAATGGGCAGCCCTCTACTATGAGTCTATGTCCTCTGGTCTTGCACTCTCCCACCACAGGAACCATCTTCTCCGCATCCACTCTATCAAGGCCTTTCACCATTTGATAGTTTTCAATGAGGTCACCCTTCATTCTGCTGAATTCAGGCCTAGAGCCATCAAACACTCCTCATATGACAAGCCATTCAATCCTGGAATCATTTTTATGCAGCTCCTTTGAATCCTCTCCATTTCAGCACATCCTTTCTAAGATAAGGGGCCCAGACCTGCTCACAATACTCCAAGAAAGGCCTCACCAATACTTTATAAAGTTTCAACATTACATCCTTGATTTTATATTCCAGTCCTCTTGAAATGAATGCTAAGATCGCATTTGCCTTCCTCACCACAAACTCAATATGCAAACCTACCTTTAGGGAATTGTGCACAAGGACACCCAAGTCCCTTTGCACCTCAGTTTTTTGCATTTTCTCTTCATTTAGAAAATAGTCAACCCTTTCATTTCTTCTACCAAAGTGCATGACCATACACTTCCTGACACTGTATTCCATCTGTAGTTACTTTGCCCATTCTTCTAATCTGTCTAAATCCTGTAGCTTCTCTACTTCCTCAAAACTACCTGCCTCTCCACCTATCTTCATATTGTTTGCAAAGTTTTCAACAAAACCATCAATTCCATCACTCAAATCTTTGACATATAACGTAAAAAGAATCAGCCCCAACACAGACCCCTGTGGAACACAAGTAGTTACCGGCAGTCAGCCAGAGAAGGTTCCATTTGTACCCACTATTTGCCTCCTGCCAATCAGCCTCTGCTTTATCCATGCTAGAACCTTTCCTGTAATACCATGGGCAGCCTCATGTGTGTCACCTTGTCAAAGGCCTTCTGAAAATCCAAGTACACTACATCAATGGATTCTCCTTTGTCTATCCTGCTTGTTATTTCTTCAAAGAATTCCAACAGATTTGTCAGGCAAGATTTTCCCTTGAGGAAACCATGCTGACTGTGGCCTATGTTATGTGTCTCCAGGTACCCTGAGACCTCATTCTTAATAATTGACTCCAACATCTTCCCAATCACTGAGGTCAGACTAACTGGCCTATACTTTCCTTTCTTCTGCCTCTCTCTGTTCTTGAAGAGTGGAGTAACGTTTACAATTTTTTTTGTCTTCTGGAACCATTGTAGATCTATTGATTTTTGAAAGATCATTACTAATGTCTCCACAATCTCTTCAGTCATCTCTTTCAGAACTTTGGGGTGTACACCATCTGGTCCAGGTGACTTATCTAACTTCAGACCTTTCAGTTTCCCAAGAACCTTCTCTCTAGTTATGGTAACTTCACACACTTCATGCCCCCTGAAACCTGGAACTTTCACCGTACTGCAAATGTCTTCCACAGTGAAGAATGATGCAAAATACTTATTCAGTTCATCTGCCATTTCATTGTCCCCTATTATTACCTCTTCAGCATAATTTGCCAGCGGTCCAATATCCACACTCGCCTCTCTTTTACACTTTATGTATCTGAAGAAACTTTTGGTATTCTCTTTAATAGCTTACTTCCGTTTTCAATTTTTACCTTCTTAATGATGTTTTTAGTTGCCTTCTGTTGGTATCTGAAAGCTTCCCAGTCCTCCAACTTCCCAATAATATTCACTCTATTGTATGCTCCTCTCTGTTTTTTATTTTGGCTTTGACTTCTCTTGTTAACCACGGTTGTGCCACCTGTCATCTTTCCTTTAGAGTATTTTTTCCTCTTTGGGATGTATATATTTTGTGCCTTCTGAATTGCTTCCCGAAATTCCAGCCATTTCTGCCCAGCCATCATCCCTGCCAATGCATTTTACCATCAATGCTGGCCAACTCCTCTCTCATGCCTCTGTAATTCCCTTTATTCCACTATAAAACTGATATATCTGACCTTAGCTTCTCCTTCTCAAATTTCAGGGTGAATTTGATAATATTATGATCACTTTCCCCTAAGGATTCTTTTACATTAAGCCTTTTAATCTATTCTGGTTCATTGCACAATCCAGAATAGCTAATTCTCTAGTGGGCTCAACCATGACTTTGCTCTAAAAAGCCATCTCGTAGGCACTGATGAAATTCCCCCTCCTGTAATCCAGCACCAACCTGATTTTCCCAATCTCCCTGCATAATGAAGTCCCCCATAACATTACACTTTTAGCATACATTTTCTATCGCCCATTGTAATTTGTAGGCCACATCCATACTACTTGGGGGTTTGTATACTACTCCCATCATGGTCTTTTTACCACTGCAGTTCCTTCATTTTATCCAGAATGATTCAACACCTTTTGACCCTATGTCATCTCTTTCTAAAGATTTGATTTCTTTTTTTTTTACCAACGCCGCCCCCTCTACCTTCCTTGTGATACAATGTGGTCCTTGGACATTAAGCTCCCAGCTATAATATTTCAGCCACAATTTTACTGTACATCTTACAGTCTAAAATACAAATAACATGGCCAACAAAAGTTTGTGACAGACTAACATACAGAGCCCTAAATGAAAAAATAAATTCCACAGCCAAACAGAACATTTCAAATTCTAATATTCCAATGGAAACACTTACTTGGCCTCAGGGTCATACTCAGCCCAGATTCTCTTAAATTCATCCAGATGATGAGGACCAAGAATAGACCAATCACGTGTTAAATAGTCAAAGTTATCCATGATTACAGCCACAAAAAGGTTAATGATCTGAAAAATATGCATAATTTGGATAGTCATGACATTTTAGACCGATGTCAGTCTTCTGTAAAGAAAAATGGCAGTAGGTTTTGAATTTATTAGACAGTTGGATAACACAAAATATGTGTAAATAGTTACTGAAATTATTTGGAAACATTTAGGAATCCTTTCAAATTATATGAAGAATCACTCCAACCCAATAATAAAATTACCTTAGTGCATATTGACCCAAATGTCAAGTAGAAATACCACCCTTGCTTTGTGACAAATGCCATCCCTCAATGGTAGGTGGACAGACAAAACATATACAGTCGGCCCTCCTTATCCACGGGGGATTGGTTCTGGAACCCCCTGCGGATACCCAAAAACACGGATGCTTTAATCTGTCTCAGTGCGGTGGACTTTAGGACCTGGTGGAGCTCTGAATCCACAATGTTTCTGTTCATGAAAATAATCATGATAAATAAAGTGGAAATAATAAAGCGATTGGAAAGTGGTAAAATGCCATCGGTCATTGGAAAAGTGTTAGGCTACAGTCGGTCAACAATCGGAACAATTTTAAAGGATAAAGTGAGAAAGGCCCTGCCCTGATGAAAGCTACAATTATTACTAAGCAACACAATGGTTTAATTATTGAAGTACATATGTTTCTTAAATGTTTTATATGCATAGAAAGGTAGAATATATACTATATACTAAGACAAATGTTTGATTAACTGACACTACAAAATACTGGATGTACCTGTTCCGACTTACTTAGTAAGAGAACCTCCGTTTTTTTAATCCCGATCCATGGTAACCTATGCACATCCTACCGTATACTTTAAGTCATCTCTAGATTACTTATAATACCTAATACAATGTAAATGCTATGTAAATAGTTGCTATACTACTTTGTTTAGGGAATAATGACAAGAAAAAAAAGTCTGTATATACTCAAACAACAAGTGCTGGAGAGAGAACTTCCGGGTTCTCCCGATCCGCGGTTGGTTGAATCCGCGCACGTGGAACCCGTGGTTAAGGAGGGTCAACTGTATATCATCAAAGAAATCCAATTCAAAATTCACACCTAAGGAAGCTGCTTTGAAAACGTTGTACTGGTATGCATCTCAGCATGCTTCTTGGAGGTAAGCAGGGCATCACATCATGATCCTTGTTGGAACCCAGTGGCCAGGATATGTGCATAAGAAAACTGCACGTCAGTAAAAATATTTCCATTTAAAAAACTGCTATCTGTGACAGTCACAAGTATAATCTAGATTTGGCAATAGCCACGCAACCAGTGACTGTTAAAGTGACAGTATCAGGCTACATCCACACTACGCCGGATAAATCTGTAGCCGAAGCTTTTTCTCTATGTTTTTACCCTCTGTCCAAACTAAAACAGCGTTTTCGTCCCCCGAAACCAGAGGTTTTCAGAAACGCTTTCCAGGGTGGGTATTTTTGAAAATGCTGCTCAGGCAGATCAGCGTGGACGGGGTAACCAGAGACTTCTGAAAACGCTGTCAGATGGCAGCGCGTTATTTCATTGTTTTCTTGAACGCAACCTAACAATTTCAGAACAGACGGCAAAGAGACTGAAGCCAGAAGAGTTAGAAATGTACTCACCAAATACTTTGACCCAGAACTTACTGAATAAATAAGTATACTGTACTCACTTTGCCCTGTTTTCTGTCCTTGCTCGTATGAAGGTGGTTTACCTATTTATGCAAGTACTTCTCTGACAATAGATGTGTAACAGCCTAATGTAACATTGTATGGAAATACAAGATAACACTGATGCAGACATGTTTTATATATTTAACAAGGTGCTTTATTAATGCAACAGAGTTGGTCAGTTTTTCAATGTTCGTCGTCAGCCAGGTCAATCTGTCCGTGAACTCCCTGTCGGTTGCCTCCATATGCTCCAGTATTTGTTTTTTTTTACTTTTAAGTTCTCCTGCGCGAAAGCCAACAGCTGTCCGTTGTTTTAAGTTTTTCTAGTCTGTAACTACACAAACGCGCACTTTTACGGCGAGATTCGACACCAAACATGTCGTTTGTTTTCGGTAGGTGTGTCCTGCGGAGGAGGAGATTCACCGAAATCTCTGTTTCAGTGTGGATAGAGATATTTTCAAAAATGCGTAGTGTGGACGCCTATCGTTTTTACGCGAAACTGGCGTTTTCAAAATTATCCGGTCTCGTATGGATGTAGCCTCAGTGAAGTTTTATTTCTTCCAGGCTAGAGCTGGAAATATTTGCAACTACTCAGCCAATTGTCCACCAATAGTGCTAACAATACCTCATTCTCTCTTGCCAAACAGCACCAGGCAGGGCCAACATGTTGGTATGCAAAGAATGCTGCTTCTTCATTATTCCTTTGTGGATAATGTTAATTTTGCAATCTACCACATCTGAAAGAGACCCCTCTCCCTGTTCTAGACAGCAAATCAACTAGGAAAATGCTTGGCACTTATTAAAAATTTGGCTGTGTAAAACCTTATGTAATGCTTACATTTTGAAAAAAAAGACAGATGTATGTGTGGGTGTATGAAAATGACAGTTTTGTGAAGACAGGCATCTTTCAAGTTCTGCTCCATGTGTAGTGAGAAAGAGAAGTGGTGAGAAAGACAGTGATGGAGGTGAATTGGGAAGAAAGAGTCTTCTTGTTTAATTTTCAAAAACTCCAGCTATGTTATTGCAGCCAATTAATACCTCGTCTGTGACTTGTTGATAAAAGAAGGAAAAAACAAATGCTAATTTCTAACACCTGTGAGACAGCTTGGGAAAGAGACAGCGGCAGAAACATTCAAAGGAAATCAGGCTTACAGTTCAATATGATTTCTCCCAAAGTAGAATTTAACAGCGGTAAATGTGGAAGTGATGAATATAATGCTGACCACCAGCATATCTCTAGCCTTTTAGAATCATTCCTTAGATATTGATTGGATTTCAGTTGTAGATGGAATGTTAAAATTGAGGTGAATGACTGTGGAGCGATGAATAGGAAATAGACCCGAAATGAGTACAGGCAGAAGAGGTCCAGGTAGGAATGGGTGTGATATCATGGGAAAAATGACAGATAGTAGTAAGTAAAGTATGGAACTACGTTGATGGAAATAAGTGTGAAAGATCTAAAGAGTTGGGGAAGCTGCTGTGACAAACATTTCTTCACAAAGTCCAAGCAACAAATGAGGCTTGAACCTATATCCCTGACATACAACTCACCACCCACCTCCTAAATTAAAAAAAAGTTGCAGAGGATAAGAAAAGGAAAATGAGAATGCAACAGTTGAAGATAAACAAAGACCCAGAAATAGCAGAGAAGAGATAGAGAAACCTCAAAATGAATATCGTGGACAGTGAACAGTTCTTCTCTTATTGAAGCCAATTTTGATGTCCACCAGTTTATTTTTGGCAAGAGCCAGTGGGTCAAAATTGCTAAAGGAAGTTTTATTGTTCTTTAGTTGAAAGTATCTGATCTAGTCCAATTTAGGTCAGGTCAGAAAAGGCATCCTAGGCCTCTGGTGGGAAGCTGAACTTTCACAAATCAGGTTCACACAATATACATCAATCTGTGATATGATTCTAACAGCCCCAATATTTTGTACATGTAGACCCGGTAGATCTCTATTGATAGCAGCCTAACCAGGCACTTTCAAATGTGCATGATCATTAATCTGAAAATACTAAACCTAAGGATGTTAAGAGAATGTTACACTGCTAAATATTTAATTAATTTTCACAGAATTTCTACATCACTATTTTAATGTGACAAATGGTCACACTAAATGGTTGCTGTTTAATTTTTCAGAACCACTAGATGTCCTCAGCATATAGAAACATAGAAACATAGAAAATAGGTGCAGGAGTAGGCCATTTGGCCCTTCGAGCCTGCACCGCCATTCAGTATGATCATGGCTGATCATCCAACTCAGAACCCTATACCCACTTTCTCTCCATACCCCCTGATCCCTTTAGCCACAAGGGCCATATCTAACTTCCTCTTAAATATAGCCAGTGAACCGGCCTCAACTGTTTCCTGTGGCAGAGAATTCCACAGATTCACCACTCTCTGTGTGAAGAAGTTTTTCCTCATCTCGGTCCTAAAAGGCTTCCCCTTTATCCTTAAACTGTGACACCTCGTTCTGGACTTCCCCAACATCGGAAACAATCTTCCTGCATCTAGCCTGTCCAATCCCTTTAGAATTTTATACGTTTCAATAAGATCCCCCCTCAATCTTCTAAATTCCAGTGAGTATAAGCCTAGTCAATCCAGTCTTTCTTCATATGAAAGTCCTGCCATCTCAGGAATCAATCTGGTGAACCTCCTCTGTACTCCCTCTATGGCAAGAATGTCTTTCCTCAGATTAGGGGACCAAAACTGCACACAATATTAGAACCTCCCTGCTCCTGTACTCAAAGCCTTTTGCTATGAATGCCAACATACCATTTGCCTTTTTCACCGCCTGCTGTACCTGCATGCCCACCTTCAATGACTGGTGTACAATGACACCCAGGCCTCGTTGCATCTCCCCTTTTCCTAATCGGCCACCGTTCAGATAATAATCTGTTTTCCTGTTCTTGCAACCAAAGTGGATAACCTCACATTTATCCACATTAAATTGCATCTGCCATGAATTTGCCCACTCACCTAACCTATCCAAGTCACCCTGCATCCTCTTAGCATCCTCCTCACAGCTAACACCGCCGCCCAGCTTCGTATCATTCGCAAACTTGGAGATGCTGCATTTAATTCCCTCATCTAAATCATTAATATATATTGTAAACAACTGGGGTCCCAGCACTGAGCCTTGCGGTACCCCACTAGTCACTGCCTGCCATTCTGAAAAGGTCCTGTTTACTCCCACTCTTTGCTTCCTGTCTGCCAACCAATTCTCTATCCACATCAATACTATACCCCCAATACTGTGTGCTTTAAGTTTGCACACTAATCTCCTGTGTGGGACCTTGTCAAAAGCTTTTTGAAAATCTAAATATACCACATCCACTGGCTCTCCCCTATCCACTCTACTAGTTACATCTACAAAAAATTCTATAAAATTCGTCAGACATGATTTTCCTTTCACAAATCCATGCTGACTTTGTCCGATGATTTCACCTCTTTCCAAATGTGCTGTTATCACATCTTTGATAACCGACTCTAGCATTTTCCCCACCACCGATGTCAGACTAACTGGTCTATAATTCCCCGGTTTCTCTCTCTCTCCTTTTTTAAAAAGTGGGGTTACATTAGCCACCCTACAATCCTCAGGACTAAGGAGTTTTGAAAAATTATTACTAATGCATCCACTATTTCTTGGGCTACTTCCTTAAGCACTCTGGGATGCAGACCATCTGGCCCTGGAGATTTATCTGCCTTTAATCCCTTCAATTTACCTAACACCACTTCCCTACTAACATGTATTTCCCTCAGTTCCTCCATCTCACTAGACCCTCGGTCCCTTACTATTTCTGGAAGATTATTTATGTCCTCCTTAGTGAAGACAGAACCAAAGTAGTTATTCAATTGGTCTGCCATGTCTTTGTTCCCTATGATCAATTCACCTGTCTCTGACTGTAAAGGACCTACATTTGTCTTGACCAATCTTTTTCTTTTCACGTATCTATAAAAGCTTTTACAGTCAGTTTTTATGTTCCCTGCCAGCTTTCTCTCATAATCTTTTTTCCCTTTCCTAATTAAGCCCTTTGTCCTCCTCTGCTGGTCTCTGAATTTCTCCCAGTCCTCAGATGTGCCGTTTTTTTTTTGCTAATTTATATGTTTCTTCTTTGGACTTGATACTATCCCTAATTTCCCTTGTCAGCCACGGGTGCACTACCTTCCCTGGTTTATTCTTTTGCCAAACTGGGATGAACAATTGTTGTAGTTCATCCATGCGATCTTTAAATGCTTGCCATTGCATATCCACTGTCAACCCTTTAAGTATCATTTGCCAGTCTATCTTAGCTAATTCACATCTCATACCTTCAAAGTTACCCTTCTTTAAGTTCAGAACCTTTGTTTCTGAATTAACTATGTCACTCTCCATCTTAATGAAGAATTCCACCATATTATGGCCACTCTTACCCAAGGGGCCTTGCATGACAAGATTGCTAACTAACCCTTCTTCATTGCTCAATACCTAATCTAGAATGGCCTGCTCTCTAGTTGGTTCCTCGACATGTTGGTTCAGAAAACCATCCCGCATACATTCCAAGAAATCCTCTTCCTCAGCATCCTTACCAATTTGGTTCACCCAATCTATATGTAGATTGAAGTCACCCAGTATAACTACTGTTCCTTTATTGCACGCATTTCTAATTTCTTGTTTAATGCCATGCCCAACCTCACTACTACTGTTAGGTGGCCTGTACACATCTCCCACCAGCCCCTTAGTGTACACTACTACTGTTAGGTGGCCTGTACACATCTCCCACCAGTTTTCTGCCCCTTAGTGTTATGCAGTTCTACCCATATCGATTCCACATCCTCCAGGCTAATGTCCTTCCTTTCTATTGCATTAATCTCCTCTCTAACCAGCAATGCTACCCCACCTTCTTTTCTTTCCTGTCTATCCCTCCTGAATATTGAATATCCCTGGATGTTGAGCTCCCATCCTTGGTTACCCTGGAGCCATGTCTCTGTGATCCCAACTATATCATATTCATTAATAACTATCTGTACATTCAATTCATCCACCTTGTTACGAATGCTCCTCGCATTGACACATAAAGCCTTCAGGCTTGTTTTTACAACACTCTTAGCCCTTATACAATTATGTTGAAAAGTGGCTCTTTTTGCTTTTTGCCCTGGATTTGCCTGCCTGCCACTTTTACTTTTCACCTTACTACTTTTTGCTTCAATTTTTACTTTTTTATATTTTGACAACTAAGTATTATGGCACAACTCGGTGTTGGGCTGCATGTCAATACCGATTCTAGGTGGAATTTTAATTTCCATAGTCGAAGTGTTACACAGCGCATCCAGGCGAGAGCGATTGTGAAGGCTTACTTCCTACAACAGCTGAGGCTTATTTTATTCCACTGATCAGCTGCTCATGAAAATGGCTGCCCAGCAAAGATTATTGCAGGTGGGAAATCAGGTTAATCATAAATGTTAGTGATATGGACAGTTAGGGAGTTGGGAGTTGTGACAAGACAAAAAGAACATACATTCTTCTTCAGACTCCATAAAGATAGGCGTTGTTATTTATCTAGTGAACAAAGCAGTCTAAGGGCCACAAATTAAACCATGATTCAAATGGGTGTATTAATTACAAAACAAAAATAAGTGGTATTAAAATGTTTGTGGGTCAGGGAAAAAGCATTCACTTAAGATTCTGACTGAAAAGTATAACATTTACAATTAAAAATTGTAGTTTGCTTTGGATTCCGAGTGTTTAGAAAAGAAGGAAAATAGCTAGGCTGCCCTTCAATTTGCCTAATAACCAGATGAAAAATGTCTTGTCACTGATCTAAAATCTCTAATGATGGATTTTTCCAAGTACCTTGGGTGGAAAACTAACTTTTCACATGATTGATTAGTTGAATGAAGCACATTAACAATGAAATACATTTTTTCACCAATTTAGATACAGTTAAAATGGGTAGGAGTGGTACTTAATTCACATATTACAAACACTATATTCAGTCATCTTTCTTCAATAGTATGTATTTCTTCATGAATTTTAAATAAAAGTCAAAGCTTCAGTTGGAATTTGCACTCACCAAGAAGGCACACAGCATGTAGAAACTAACAAAATAAAAAAAAGCAAAATAGGTTCCACAGTTGAAATCTTGCTCTTGAAGTGGTGACTCTCTTTCGCAAGGTTTTCCTGGGAGACATGATAACATGATCTCCTGCCAGGCTTCACCTGTAGCACATCTGAAAATGTAGAATAGTTATGTTAGTTGTTTCATTACAGAAACATGGATATTGCCAATAACCTACATTTTTACATAATTTAGAAAATCTACTGTATGTGTATGCAAAACATTTAATTATTTTGAAAGATACAGTAGAATAAATTATGAAAATATTGCCAATGAAATTCTCTGCTGTTCACAGTCAATTGGTTGAAAATAAACATACAAAACAAACCAAGATGCAGATCAATTTTCTTTCTGCTAACTGTTTCAAGCTGTCTGTGTGTGTGTGTGTGTGTGTGTGTGTGTGTGTGTGTGTGTGTATGTACGCGCACATGCGCGCTTACACCCTTAACTCCTGGTGGAGTTGGGGCGCCGTCATGACAAGCTTTTTGCACCGATCTCTTTGGTGATTGCTCATCATACACCGTGTCTTGGGCATCTGAAACCTGGTGGAGCCCATCCCTCTCCAGGTTTTTTTATACGAGGTCGAATTGCTAGCTCGACACTCAACCTAGGCACAGGATGGAGAGCATGCAAGGGAGCCGGCCGGATTTGAACTCTGGACCTTTGGCCCCGAAGTCCAGTGCTGATGCCACTACGCCACCAGCCTCCAAAGCTTCATCTCTACATAGAAACATAGAAAATAGGTGCAGGAGTAGGCCATTCGGCCCTTCAAGCCTGCACCATCATTCAGTATGATCATGGCTGATCATCCAACTCAGAACCCTATACCCACTTTCTCTCCATACCCCCTGATCCCTTTAGCCACAAGGGCCATATCTAACTTCCTCTTAAATATAGCCAATGAACTGGCCTCAACTGTTTCCTGTGGCAGAGAATTCCACAGATTCACCACTCTCTGTGTGAAGAAGTTTTTCCTCATCTCGGTCCTAAAAGGCTTTCCCTTTATCCTTAAACTGTGACCCCTCGTTCTGGACTTTCCCAACGTCGGAAACAATCTTCCTGCATCTAGCCTGTCCAATCCCTTTAGAATTTTATACGTTTCAATAAGATCCCCCCTCAATCTTCTAAATTCCAGTGAGTATAAGCCTAGTCGATCCAGTCTTTCTTCATATGAAAGTCCTGTCATCCCAGGAATCAATCTGATGAACAATCAATCAATCTGAATATTAAATCAATTTAATATTTGAAATTTTAATCACTTGTGGCATATGATTAATCTGACAATGTATCTTGCAATACAGTTAGGAACTCTGGAATAAAATTGGCTTTTTGTCCGTCCTGTAAGTACACCATTTTATTCTCTCAGTTTTTTTTGTCTCTGTTTTTACTTTACCCTTAACCATGAATTTCCTTCCACCATAGTTGATAGGACTCTCAACACATTTCATCTATTTCCCACTCTAAACCACTCCCCTCCCAGCTAAAGCAAGGTTTAATTTCCCCTAGTTCTCAACTTATGTCCCACCTATGTTCACATCTAAGATCATCTTCTGTAGCTTTGGTCAGCATGGAACATTCTGTCATCCAGCATTCCTAAGCGGCAGTTCCCCGGTTTGCTCTTCCACCTCCAAGAATGTCATCTTTCTCACAGCACTCTCCCATACAGCTGCAGGTCATGCAAAACATGTTTTCAGCTTGTCCTTCCCACTATGAAGTGACAGAAACACTCCTTTCAGGTAAAGCAGTAATTTACCTATTTTTCCTCTAATCTAATGGATGACTATTATTGTTTTACTTTGAAGAAGTCAAACACAGTTAAGGGGACCTCTGTCCATAAGAGAGTCACTTTAACTCTCTATCCCAATCTGACATTATTTGACCTTTGGAAATGTTCCAACAGAGACCAACATAAACATAAGAAACAGAACCTAACTCTCCTGCCCAACATTGAGTTAAACAATTGCAGATTTGCAACCTCTCCTGTCAGAGTATAGTTTAGTTTTGATGTAAGGTCATTCACCTATAATAGTAATTCAGTTTTTCTATTTTCACAGGTGCTGCTGGATCTACAGAATCACTCCACCATCCTGATTTTTTCAGGTTTTCAGCAACTACTACACTTTGCAGCAGACAGTTACAACGTGCCCTTTTGATTATTTTTTCACTTCCTCACTGGCTTCATTCATTTGTTAACTAGATGGCATTGGAAGTATTGTGTCAACTCTATCAAAAATCTCCAGGCAGGAAGATTAGACTTGCTCATTGAAAAAAGCCAAATTCCAAAGTCGTTTAGGCTGTGATAATTGAAATGAAAGATTCTGCAAGAAGTCCTTTCATGTGCCTGGATTGCTTTCGACCCAATGGAGGTCTCTTTCTTGTCACAGAATCATTCCAGCTAGCTGCAGCAGACCGCTGCCCTGAAGTCCCACCTGTTGCAATAGGGAGATCACTCAGAAACTATACTAGTGAAGAAATAATTATGTCCATTTTTATTTCAGCGAGGTCAATATGGGATTTTGTGCCGACATTTGAGGATTACCATTGCTGGAGGGGATAACCACAGACATTTCCCATCAGGCATTTCTAACAGTCTCCTCTCCCACTATCTCTTTGCCCAAATAGCACAGGTAGCTTCACTCTGGGATGTATTTTACAAATCAGTATTTCTGAAGATATTGAAACTTTCTCTCATTCTGTTGAAGTTTCTCTTTTCTCTTTGGCAAACTTAATTGCACATTTCAACTGTCTGGCAGCCACAACATATGAATCTTTAAAGATCAACATTCCTCTGTGAGTAAAGCATTGATAACTGTGTTCAAATGAAACCCAGAGTTTTACAGGGTATGCTACTTGATTGCTTGATGACGACAAACACTGATGATATGGCAAATACCAGGACCATGATTAAAATTGAATAAAAATCCTGCAATTACACAGCAATTCAGTCACATTTTGCAGAGAGAAAAACATTTAATGTTGCTGGTTATTTAATGAAAGGCATCAAACTAAATTGTTAACTCTGTCTCTTTTGTTGGGTGATGTCAATCATTCTGAGTACTTTCGACCTTTCTGTTTTATTTCAAACTCCAGCATCTGAAGTACTTTGCTTCTGGCTGGTGGCTATATTTGTTAATGGCACTATAAATGGCAGTGTATTTGATCATGAAGAAATTTCTTTACACCAGTAAGACTCGTCTGGTATCAACAAAAACAGCAAATAGATTTCAGGCTGGACAAATGTAAGGACATGGGCTTGGGAGAGCGAACAAAGCAAAAGGAAATGGAATACGTTAGGATACCAAGAAGAGCAGAGGAATAGTGGGAACATTAGAGTGCATTTTTTACAGATCCCTGGAAGTATCAGAAACAGTAGATGAGCTGATTACAAAAAATGCCTGCTTTTAATAGCCAAGGCAGAGCAATCAGACCATGCTAGAGTTAGACTTTAGATGAAGTATACTGTATAGTACAGATTGCCACACTGCAGGAAAGATGTAACAATACTAGACGTGGTGGAATGGAGATATTTGAGGCTGCTGTCAGGACTTGAGAACTTTTGTTATTAGCAGTCACCAACTTGGATGGTGTCACCAAAGATACCAGAGAGAAGGTTAGTTGAGGTACACAGAATTATGAGAGGCTGGGAGAGAGCAAACAAGAAATTCCACTTTCCTTAGCTTGGAATCCTGGACTTCAGTTAACTGGTGGGGAGCTGAAAAATATACCTACTGCCTGAAATTGTGATACAGCCAAAAGCATTCATTGCACATAAAAGGTATCCTGGTTTTTATTTAGAGATGTATAATGTCCAGGCCATTGGGTGAGAGTTAAGACATGAGAGACTGAATGGCCCCATTTTGTGCCAATAATTCTAAGATTACATGTAGCTAAATGACTGAAACTGCATCTTTTTATTTCATTCAAATAACACAAATGTTTTAAAAACAATCCAAATGATTTAAAGTCCATTGTTAACCATAGTAATATTTGCTGTTAATTATCATTATTAAATAGAGCAGATAAAATGGGCACACATACAGTACAAAACCTGTTACCCTGATTTTATTTTAGTGATGCACCTCTCATTTTTGCATCTTGTTAAGGAGTTTATCCTCTTGATAACAGCAAAATGTAATGAGTGATGTTCAGAAAGATCACTGTTGGAGGTCTGAACATTTTTACAATTTACATAGATTAACTGGATGAAGGCACTGAAATGTTGTTAAATATACTCATGACTAAAAGATAAGTAAGATTGAAAGCTGGGAACAGGACACAGGAGACTACAAATGATTATGGATTGTTGAGACAGAGAGTCATAGAAAAGTACTGCATAGAAAGGCCCTTCAGCCCATCTAGCCCATACCAAAACCATGTAAACTGCCTACTCCCATCAACCTGCACTGGGACCATAGCCTTTCATACCCTCCATTATCCATGTACCTATCCTAACTTCTCTTAAACATTGAAATTGAGTTTGCATACAGCTGGCAACTCATTCCATACACGCACTAACCTCTGAGTGAAGGATTCCCCTCACGTTCCCCTTAAACTTCTCACCTTTCACCCTGAACCCATGACCTCTGGTTGAAGTCTCACCCAACCTCAGTGAAAAAGCCTGCTTGCATTTACCCTATTGTTATGATACCAGCCCCCTCCTTTGTGAGAATTGCAAGAGCCCTAGTGAAAGGGGGGTCAATGACCCGAGAGAGAGAGAGCAAGAGAGAGAGAGAGCATGCTGAATGGACACAGGAAATGGAAAGACAGCAACGTGCTGGATACCGCATTCCACTGGGACAAAAGCTGGTGACTGTGGCATTGTTCTCAGGAGACACCTGGGAACTGCAGACGTGCCAACTCGCAGGGACATTGTAAAGCCCTCGGGCAAAGTGGGCTGGTTGAGAGAGAGATTGCATCACCTGCAACCTGATTGACACCTGAGATCCCGTGAGGCAGTATAAAGAAGGGTCTGAAAGAGGACGACCCTCAGACGCACCAAGGAGACACCAAGAAGCACGATACCGCTTCCCGTGGGAACGGGAAGCCATTTTGAAATAAGCCACGTGCGTTAAATTCCGAATGCGGGGTTTGTGGCTGGAACCAACGGAAGATCGCTTTTAACTAACAACGGGGAAGATCGCTCCCCTGATTCCATGGATGTTTTGGGCAAGTTTTTCCGTTTTATCTCTCTCTCTCTCCAACACGTGAAACCAAAAGGGAAAAGCCTGCAGACTGCAGAGTGACTCTTTATATTTCCAATTGGACTCAGTATTATACCCTAGACAACGAAAGAGCTTATTTCTGAGTGATTATTAATGTACCTGCGTTTTAGATTGAGTATTGACGCATGTTATCTGAATGTTTGTATTAACCTTAATTTTTGTGCCCCTTTATTAATAAAACTTTTGAAAATAGTACCATTGGACTTCAACTGACATATCTATCTTTGCTGGTAAGTGAAACCAGTTACTGGTTTCATAACAAGTGGGGTTCTCGTCTCGGGATTTGACACCAAAAAGGGGGAGGTCAGTCAATCGGGATTGTAAGTCAAAAAAAAATAATTTGGATCTGGTACGCAGGTAGCCAGACAGAAAAACCAGCAAAGATGGACGTGTGTGAATTTATGAAAAACGCGACTGTGGCGGCGCTAGAGGTGAGCACCAAATCAGACTTGTTAAATTTGGCGAAGGGGTTAGAGGTGGAAAACGAGCAGGATCAAGCTGAGAGGCAAAGACAGCATGAAATTCGGATCAGAGAGTTAGCAGCAGCCGAGAGAGCGGCAGCGGGGAGAGAAAGAGAGAGGGAGGAGCTAAGGAGAGAGCGGTTTAATGTTAGTTGGGAGCTGAGAGTAGTACCTCCGTTCGAAGAGACGGATGTTGATAGTTATTGCTTGTTTTTTGAAACGGTGGCAGCTATGATGCCGACCCGCAGACGGGCGAGTGCGGTGGCTCCGCCCCTAGAGTCCCAAAGCTATCGCGCATGCGCGGTCATACGCAGCCTGTCCAGAAAAGCAGTGAGCAGTTTAAATCGGGCCAGCAGTAATCTGGCCAAGATGTTTTTACCGACCCTGTACCATGAGGGTTCCGAGGGTGGTAAAACAGAAAGCAGTAAAGTAAAAGGGGGTAAGGGAGAGGAAATAGCCCTGCCCTTAGTGAAGAGAAAGGTCCTAGAGGTAGGAACTAAAGTTGAGAAATGGATAAAGTTGTTAAAATGTCCAGAGTTGGACATGGTTAATCTGTCTGGTTTGGCAGAATTGTTTGAAGAAGTTCAGAGTTCTAAAGGTGTTCTCGATTGTCCCGAGAGTGAAATGAGGGCAGTCTTAGAGAGGAAGGGTATCCTTGCTGTGGAGAAGTCAGCTGAAATGGCCGAGGAGGTTGTTTCAGCTCGCAGGGTTGCGCCTTCCCCAACGGGGGGCTGCCTAGAGAGTAGCTGGAAGGATCGGGGGACGTTAGAATTTGAAAAAGGTACGGGTATTGAAAGCCTGGAAGGGGCCAATGTCCCGTTTGAGTGTGTCCAAGATGGGGGCGCACGTGGTGCTGAACCTGGTAACAGAGCTCAGGGGAAGTCTGAGGTGTTTGATTCAGGGGGACGGGGCGGCCGTCTTTGTGGATCAGATAGGGTTGGTTCAGTAGGAAAAGGGTTAACCTTGGTAACCGTGGGAAGTGTGAGTTCCACGGTGTTTGTATTCGAGAGTGGGGCCAAGGTTAATGCCGAATTTAAGGGGGGAATGAGGATTGTTATTGAAGGAAACGGAAAGTCTGTAGTTCCCAAGTCGAAGGAAGAAATTTTAAACCTGGCAGATCGCTCACAGAGTGAGTCGGGAAATAGCGGGGCCCCCCACTCTATTGTTACGCCAGGGTGGGGTGTGAAGAGGTTGCATTCGAAATGCTACCTGAAAGAGGAGTTGGAATTAAAAACAAATAGCCTGAAGGGTCTTGACAGTTTGGGGCATGGTGTTGAAAAAAATAGCCCCGATGAACGAGGCGGGCGGGAGTTCACCACGCCAAATTACTCAAAGTCCCAACGGGGGGACTCGCCAGAAAAGAGGTGACGGTTAATGGGGATGCCATTTTTTTTTAAAACAGCAAAGCAGGTTTTACGGGTTGCGCCAAAGCCTGTGAATAATAAAGACAGACCTTTGGAGACCTGCCGGCGAAGTAAACCGACCGAAACGATTAGTATTCGCATAAACTTTTGTAGATGCACCTAAGCTAAGATCACACCTCCTTAGTTATGTTGCTGAAGAAAGCAAATAAATAAGCTGGTTATTGAGCTGAAGTCTGATGCTGCCAGGCGTTAGCATGGCACGTGAGGTTAAGGTATTAAAGGAAAGGGGCACTGTACTTGTTACCTGTTTAGATGCTGACTTGAATGTATAACTGTATTACTCTGTAGTGAAAAGAAAAGCTTCTGTATTGTATTAGATTCAAAATTTCTGTAAGACTGTACCACTCTGGGTTTTAACCGCTGGTAAAAACCTTTTTAAGAGGGGAGGTGTTATGATACCAGCCCCCTCCTTTGTGAGAATTGCAAGAGCCCTAGTGAAAGGGGGGTCAATGACCCGAGAGAGAGAGAGCAAGAGAGAGAGAGAGCATGCTGAATGGACACAGGAAATGGAAAGACAGCAACGTGCTGGATACCGCATTCCACTGGGACAAAAGCTGGTGACTGTGGCATTGTTCTCAGGAGACACCTGGGAACTGCAGACGTGCCAACTCGCAGGGACATTGTAAAGCCCTCGGGCAAAGTGGGCTGGTTGAGAGAGAGATTGCATCACCTGCAACCTGATTGACACCTGAGATCCCGTGAGGCAGTATAAAGAAGGGTCTGAAAGAGGACGACCCTCAGACGCACCAAGGAGACACCAAGAAGCACGATACCGCTTCCCGTGGGAACGGGAAGCCATTTTGAAATAAGCCACGTGCGTTAAATTCCGAATGCGGGGTTTGTGGCTGGAACCAACGGAAGATCGCTTTTAACTAACAACGGGGAAGATCGCTCCCCTGATTCCATGGATGTTTTGGGCAAGTTTTTCCGTTTTATCTCTCTCTCTCTCCAACACGTGAAACCAAAAGGGAAAAGCCTGCAGACTGCAGAGTGACTCTTTATATTTCCAATTGGACTCAGTATTATACCCTAGACAACGAAAGAGCTTATTTCTGAGTGATTATTAATGTACCTGCGTTTTAGATTGAGTATTGACGCATGTTATCTGAATGTTTGTATTAACCTTAATTTTTGTGCCCCTTTATTAATAAAACTTTTGAAAATAGTACCATTGGACTTCAACTGACATATCTATCTTTGCTGGTAAGTGAAACCAGTTACTGGTTTCATAACACTATCTATACTCCTCATAATTTTGTATACCTTGATTAAATCTCCTCTCAGTCTTCTATGTTCTAAAGGATACAGTCCTAACCGATTCAATCTTTCCTTATAACTCAGGTTCTCCAAACCCGGCAACATCCTTGTAAATTTTCTCTGTACTCTTCCAACCCTGTTTACACCCTTCCTGTAGGTAGGTGACCAAAACTGCACCCAATACTCCAAATCAGGCCACACCAACGTCTTATGCAACTGCAACATAACATCCCATCTCCTGTACTCAGTATATTTATTTATGAAGACCAATGTGCCAAAAGATTTCTTTACAACCCTACCTACCTGCGACACCATTTTCAACAAATTATGGACCTGTATTCCCTTTGTTCTACCACACTTCTCAGTGCCCCATGGTTCACTGTGTAAGACATACCCTGGTTTGTCCTACCGAAGTGCGAAACCTCGCACTTGTTTACATTAAAATTCATCTGCTACTTTTCAGCCCATTTTTCCACCTGATGCAGATCCCTCTAAAAGCCATGATAACCTTCCTCATTGTCCACTACAACCCCAATCTTGGTATCAGCTGCAAATTTGCTGATCCAGTTAACCACATTATCATCCAGAACATTGATATTGATGACAAACAACAATCCAGCACCGATCACTGTGGCACACCACTAGTCACAGGCCTCCAGTCAGAGAGGCAACCATCTACTATGACTCCTTGACTTCTCCCACAAAGCCAATATCTAAACCAATTTGCCACCTCATTCTGAATGCTGAACGACTGAACCTTCTTGACCAGCCTCCCATGCAGGAACTTGTCAAATGCTTGTTAAAGTCATGTACACAACATCCACCTCCTTGTCTTCATCCACTTTCCTAGTAACTTCCTTGAAAAGTTCTACAAGATTGGTTAGATATGATCTACCATGCATGAAGCCATGCTGACTATCCTTAATCAGTCCATGTCTATCCAAGTATTTGTATATCCAGTTCCTCAGAATACCTTCCAATAACCTTCCCACAACTGATGTCAGCCTCACTGGCCTACTACCTGGTTTATGTTTTTGAACAGTGGTACAACATTGGCTTTCCTTTAATTTTCTGGTACCTCCCCTGTCACCAAGGGTGACTTAAATATCTCCACTAGGGCCTGGAAATTTCTGCACTTGCCTCCCATAAAATCTGAGGGAATATCTTGTCAGGCCCTGGGGATTTATCCACCCTGATTTGCCTCAGGGTAGCAAACACGTCCTCCGCAGTAATCTGTACAGGATCCATGAAGTTGATGCCGCTTTGCCTCATATCTACAAACTCTGTATCTGCCTCCTCAGTAAATACAGTTACCAAGAATCCATTTAAGATCTCCCCCATCTGTTTTGGCTCCACACATGGAGTACCATTCTGGTCTGATGAGATATGTGAGTGGGTAAATGAAGAATAACATGGGAAAAGATGGAACTGTCCACTTTGGATTACAAAACTATGCAGAAATTTGAAGAGACATAACCTGGTCCAAATCTGGGTCTTTCCCTTAAACACAGCTTGATTCATGCTTTACTTATTGCTGAAATAAAATATCACTATTAATTCTTATCAGTAAATGAATAACCAATTTATCCTCCATTCTCACTTCCTCTCTGACCTCTCTGTTTTTGGCTTCTTACACTGCTTCTTTGAAGCCCAAAGTTTTAAGTCATATCATCTTCTAAGAAAACGTAGATCTTGGGACTCAACATAATGTCTGGTTTCTTATATTATTCAGTCAAAGGATGTGGGTTTCATGGGCTGAACTAGCTATTTAATTGCCCATCCGTAACTGGCCTTGAGAAGGTTGTTGTGAGCAGCCTTCTTGAACCACTGCAGTACATGAAGAGTCAATATACCAATGTTAAGGAAGGAATTCCAGGATTTAAACCCACCCTTTCCAGCTTGTGACAAAACTAAATGGATACATCAACAGTTATTCTCTCTCTAGAAATGCTTCCCGATCTACTGGGTGTTTCTTTTATTACAGTTCAACAGTGGTGAGTGGTTTAAATTTGATAATTGTTTTCCTTCTTTCCTTTGTCCTTTTTCAATTCCCTCCATTTATAGCTGCCTTTATTTAAATCTCCTCCACTCGTGAGCTTTCCCTTCTTCAACTGGAAGAAATCACCATCTTCTGTGCCTCTTTTGGTTTCCACTCTATTAGACATGTATCTCCTTTCACTGCTGTACCATTGAAAATGGACTTCTAATGTTGCCTACTTCTGATGAAGGGTCATCTATCTGAACTGTTTACTTTCCATCGCTGCTGCTTAATTAACTGAGTATTTCCAGTATTTTCTTTTTTTTTTATTTTTGGGGCAAAACTTCAATAACTCAATAATCTTATCAAACACAAAGACACCTCATAAAGGAAACCTCATAAATTCAATAGAAACTTTTGGTGACTGTGGCTTTTCCTCGGGGAGTATTTATTTGTATTCTTTAATTAAGCCCTTGCAAACATGCAGCAATTTCAACAACCCTAGCAACCACATTATTACTACTTTGCAACCTTGGAATGGTTGACACAAAAAGCGGACAGGAAATATTATAGGAATAGTCAGCTCAGATAGTTGCTAAGCATCAGTTCCTGGATGATTAGAAAGGAACGCTGGTGAAGTTCTCTGTTTCAGTTACCTTGATAAAGATCATTATAAATTACTGCTCATTCTTTTTAACACACTTCTCTTTTAATCCCATTAGCACAAGGGATACGTTGTTTAGACAATAATTGAAGTTAAGCAATAAATCACTTTGATACAACAAAAACTAAAATGTAATAAAAATGAATGGCTTGAAAAAATTTGGAACTGTACTTTATGTTCCTAAAGGAAACACGTACCAAAATTAGCTCAAATATTGTAGATTGAAATATTTTATAAATATATTTATAATTCTAAGACAAGGTAAGTATATGCCATCCATGTACCTTTTCCACAAGGTCAGAGACTCGATTAAAATATGCTGGTAGTTTTCACACCAGTCCTGAAAGAAAGCCAAGGGATCGAATGCAAGGTGGCCTCACCTCAGCATGTGAGTACTGCATGGGGCTGAATGATGAGTTCAGAGATCAGCTATGGCAGCAATTGACCTCTAGTTTGTCTTGGACTTCTAAATTTGATCAGTGTCCAAGAGGAACTGAGCCATGGACTAGACAGCCAGCGGTGTTCTCATGCACACATCTGTTATGATTCTACAAACACACCAGGTGCTGTTGCTAGCATTTGTTACTGTTTATAATATATTCTTTCAAGATATTTAGGTCACTTACAAGGAAAATCAACATTTGCTCAGGTGCTGATTACACTCCTTTCTGTTCTACCAGAGTAAAACATAAATGTTGCAATGAATCTTTTAACTTGCTGAAAATGAACAAAGTTACAACTAGAATCAAGCAAATATCTGATTAGACCATACTTGGTGTACTCCAAGTAGCTCTGGGCACAATTGGCTTATGAAAAATATACTGATCAAAGAGAAAGATTCATACAAAAAAATCATAGACCCACAGAACAGTATAGCATTGAAAGAGACGAGTTGGTCTGCCATGTGCTCATCAGCTTACTAAGAAGAATCTATCCAATTTTTTTACAGGTCCTCTTCAGGAGGCCCTAGAATTTATTTTTTTCAGATGATTTTCCAACTCCCTTTTCAATGCTACAACTGGAGCTCTCTCAACTACCATCCCTTGGTGAGTACTCCAAAATTCATACTCTGGTACATAAAAATGTTTCTTCTCTTGCCATCTTTGATTATTTTGCCAATCATCATGCTTCTACAACCCCTTCTTCCTGACCCTTCTTTCTATGGACTCTTTAACCCAGGCAACCTGTTCATATTCTATATCTTCACAGTATGGTTCGGGTCAATTTTGACCTGGCCCAAGAATCCCCTCATAACAAGTGTCTTTACCAAACTTTGAACCACAGATCTATTTAGAATGTATAAATAGCCCATCTGACATTAATAAATGGGTGATTAATCCTTAATTAATATTTCAGAGACCTAAAATCCATTTCAATAGATACGGGTCAAACTTGACCCGAAACAGCCTTAATATACAAAAATTTGTAGCACCTGTACAAAAGTATAAAATTTTTAAAATATTTTCATTTTTGCGCACTTTGGGTCACTTTAGGAAAAGTGATCAAATTTCGGCTAAAAAAAATAGCATTTAGGGTGTTTTTACTGCTGTCAAGTGTCAAAACGGGTCAAATTTGACCTGAACAGAATGTAAGGGTTAAGATCAAATACCTCTATCTGATACCTTGAAACTTCTCTTTCGAAAAGAACAACCCAATCTCCTCTGGCCTTTTCACATTTTGTGCATCTTTTATTCATGCAATAAATTTACTAAGTCCCTTCTGTTTCCTTTCTTAAATATTCAGAATGGGACACAAACCTATAGCTGTGGCCAAACCTTTATTTTATAAATGCTCATGATTACTTTATTGATCTTAGAGGCACAGAAAATAGCAGAAGTAGGTCATTCACTATCATAAGAATGCTTCATTATTTCGTATAATGATAGTTCTTCTATCTCAAACCATATTCTCACCCTCTCTCCATACCCTTTGATGTCTTTTACATTTATAAATCTAATACTTTCTTAACTATATTTAATAAATTGTCTTCAAAGGCATTCTAATGAAAAGAATTCAGCAGGTTCACCAATCTCTGAGTGAGGAAGTTGCTCTTCATCTCAGTCCAGAATGCCTTCCACTGTATCCTGAGACCAGAATACTTGCTTCTGGAATCCCTTGCCATGAGAAATACCTTGCCTGCATCCGGTCTGTCAAACTCTCTCAGCATTTTATATATTTGTATACCTATGAGATCTCCCATCATTATTTCTAAACTCTGGAGAATAGATGCTCAGTTGCCACAAGCTCTCCTACTATCAATTTTGTGAATCTTTGTTGCACTGCCCCCATTAGTAGGTATATCCTTTCTTAGGCAAGGCAACAAAGGCCACATGTAAGCCCCCAGCTGTGGTCTCACCAAGGTCCTGTAAAATCCTAGCTGCTATATTCAAAGTCTGTGCATTAAAAGCTAACATACCATTTGCCTTCTTAAGTGCTTGCTGTACTTACGTTTTGCTTTCAGTGATAAGTGTACAAGGACACTAGATCCTTTATACATTAGCATTTATCAATCATTTCCAATTTATAATTCCCCTGCTTGTTTTCTTGGGAAGGTAGATAACTTCATATATTTACCCATGTTGTACCCATGGTGACTACTTTGTGCATGTTATAGAACATAGACTAGTACAGCACAGTACAGGCCCTTCAGCCCACAATGTTGTGCTGACCCTTAAACCCTGCCTTCCATATATCCCCCCACCTTAAATTCCTCCGTATACCTGTCTAGTAGTCTCTTAAGCTTCACTAGTGTATCTGCCTCCACCACTGACTCAGGCAGTGCATTCCACGCACCAACCACTCTCTGAGTGAAAAACCTTCCTCTAATCTCCCCCTTAAACTTCCCTCCCCTTACCTTAAAGCCATGTCCTCTTGTATTGAGCAGTGGTGCCCTGGGGAAGAGGCGCTGGCTGTCCACTCTATCTATTCCTCTTAATATCTTGTAAACCTCTATCATGTCTTCTCTCGTCCTCCTCCTCTCCAAAGAGAAAAGCCCCAGCTCCCTTAATTTCTGATCATAATGCATACTCTCTAAACCAGGCAGCATCCTGGTAAATCTCCTCTGTACCCTTTCCAATGCTTCCACATCCTTCCTATAGTGAGGTGACCAGAACTGGTCACCCTACTCGAAGTGTGGCCTAACCAGAGTTTTATAGAGCTGCATCATTACCTCGCGACTCTTAAACTTTATCCCTCGACTTATGAAAGCTAACATCCCATAAGCTTTCTAAACTACCCTACCTACCTGTGAGGCAACTTTCAGGGATCTGTGGACATGTACCCCCAGATCCCTCTGCTCCTCCACACTACCAAGTATCCTGCCATTTACTTTGTACTCTGTCTTGGAGTTTGTCCTTCCAAAGTGTACCACCTCACATTTCTCCGGGTTGAACTCCATCTGCCACTTCTCAGCCCACTTCTGCATCCTATCAATGTCTGTCTGCAATCTTCAACAATCCTCTACACTATCCACAACACCACCAGCCTTTGTGTCACCTGCAAACTTGCCAACCCACACTTCTACCCCCACATCCAGGTCGTTAATAAAAATCACTAGAAGTAGGGGTCCCAGAACTGATCCTTGTGGGACACCACTAATCACAACCCTCTAATCTGAATATACTCCCTCCACCACGACCCTCTGCTTTCTGCAGGCAAGCCAATTCTGAATCCACCTGGCCAAACTTCCCTGGATCCCATGCCTTCTGACTTTCTGAATAAGCCTACTGTGTGGAACCTTATCAAATGCCTTACCAAAATCCATGTAGATCACAGCCACTACACTACCCTCATCTATGTGCCTGGTCACCTTCTCAAAGAACTCTAACAGGCTTGTCAGACATGATCTGCCCTTCACAAGGCCATGCTGACTGTCCCTGATCAGACCATGATTCTCTAAATGCCCATCAATCCTATCTCTAAGAATCTTTTCCAACAGCTTTCCCACCACAGACGTAAGGCTCACTGGTCTATAATTACCAGGACTATCCCTACTACCTTTTTTGAACAAGGGGACAACATTCGCTTCCCTCCAATCCACCAGTACCATTCCCATGGACAACGAGGACATAAAGATCCTAGCCAGAGGCTCAACAATCTCTTCCCTCGCCTCTTGGAGCAGCCTGGGGAATATTCCATCAGGCCCCAGGGACTTATCTGTCCTAATGTATTTTAACAACTCCAACACCTCCTCTCCCTTAATATCAACATGCTCCAGAACATCAACCTCACTCATATTGTCCTCACCGTCATCAAGTTCCCTGTCATTGGTAAATACCGAAGAGAAGTATTCATTGAGGACCGCACTCACTTCCATAGCCTTCAGGCACATCTTCCCACCTTTATCTCTGATCGGTCCTACCTTCACTCCTGTCATCCTCTTGTTCTTCATATAATTGAAGAATGCCTTGGGGTTTTCCTTTACCTTACTGCCAAGGCCTCTCATGCCCCCTCCTTACTCTCCTCAGCCCCTTCTTAAGCTCCTTTCTTGCTACCCTATATTCCTCAATAGCCCCATCTGATCCTTGCTTCCTAAACCTCATGTATGCTGCCTTCTTCCACCTGACTAGATTTTCCACCTCACTTGTCACCCATGGTTCCTTCACCCATCCATTCTTTATCTTCCTCACTGGGACAAATTTATCCCTAACATCCTGCAAGAGATCCCTAAACAATGACCACATGTCCATAGTACATTTCCCTGCAAAAACATCATCCCAATTCACACCTGCAAGTTCTAGCCTTACAGCCTCATAATTTGTCCTTCCCCAATTAAAAATTTTCCTGTCCTCTCTGATTCTATCCTTTTCCATGATAACGCTAAAGGTCAGGGAGTAGTGGTCACTATCCCCCAGATGCTCACCCACTGACAGATTTGTGACCTGACCTGGTTCGTTACCTAATACTAGATCTAGTATGGCATTCCCCCAGTCAGCCTGTCAACATACTGTGACAGGAATCCATCCTGGACACACTTAAACTCTGCCCCATCTAAACCCTTGAAACTAATCAAGTGCCAATCAATATTAGGGAAGTTAAAGTCACCCATGATAACAACACTGTTATTTTTGCATCTTTCCAAAATCTACCTCCCAATCAGCTCCTCGGTATCTCTGCTGCTACCAGGGGGCCTATAAAATACACCCAGTAGAGTAACTGCTCCCTTCCTGTTCCTGACTTCCACCCATACTGACTCAAAAGAGGATCCTGCTACATTACCCACCCTTTCTGCAGCTGTAATAATATCCCTGCCCTTTCCACCCCTCTCTATCCCTTTTAAAACACTGAAATCCAGGAATATCGAGAATCTATTCCTGCCTTGGTGCCAGCCAAGTCTCTGTAATGGCCACTACATCATAATTCCATGTATGTATCTAAGCTCTCAGTTCATCACCTTTGTTCCTGATGCTTCTTGCATTGAAGTACATGCACTTTACTACCTTTACACCCTTTATTCTGCTTCTCTTTCCTCTTTATATGTTAGGTCTGGCTTTACTCCATGCACTATTGCAGTTCTCGCATGACCTTTATCCTCCTCCACCTCACTATCTGCTCTAACACTCTGGTTCCCCTCCCCCTGCAAATCTAGTTTAACCCCCCCCCCCCCCCCCCCCCCCGAGCAGCACTAGCAAACCTTTCTGCAAGGATATTAGTCCCCCTCCAGTTCAGGTGCAACCCGTCCCATCAGAACAGGTCCCACCTTCCCTGGAACAAAGCCCAATTGTCCAGAAACATGAAGCCCTCCCTCCTGCACCAACTCCTTAGCCACATATTTAGCTGCATTATCTTCCAGTTTCTAGCCTCACTAGTACGTGGCACGGGTAGTAATCCTGAGATTGCAACCCTGGAGGTCCTGTCCTTCAACTTTGTACCTAACTCCCTAAACTCTCTTTGCAGGACCTCCTCCTTCTTCCTATCCACGTCATTGGTCCCTACATGGACCACGACATCTGGCTGCTCACCCTCCCTCTTGAGAATACGGAGAACTCGATCTGAGATATCATGGACCCTGGTACCAGGAAGGCAACAAACCATCCAGGATTCTCCATCTCTCTCACAGAACCTCTTATCTGTCCCCCTAACTATCGAATCCCCTATCACTACTGCTCTCCTCTTTTCCCTCCTTCCCTTCTGAGCTGAAGGTCCAGTCTCGGTGCCAGAGACGCAACCACTGCAACTTGTCTCTGGTAGGTCATCCCCACCATCAGTATCCAAAACGGTATACTTATTGTTGATGAGAATGGCCACAGGGGTGCTCTGTTCATTCTGTCTATTCCCCTTCCCTCTCCTGACAGTCACCCAACTACCTGCCTCCTGACTTTTAGGGGTGACTATCTCCCCGAAACTCCTGTCTACTTCTGCCTCTGCCTCCCGAATGATCCGAAGGTCATCCAGCTCCAGCTCCAGTTCCCTAACTCGGTTTGTCAGGAGCTGCAGCTGGATGCACCTTTTGCAGGTGTAGTCATCAGGGAAAACAGTGCTCACCCTGACTTTCCACATACTGCACACGGAGCACCCGACTGCCCTAACTGCTGCCTCCATTACCTACTCCTAAGTTAATTAGATTAATTAAAGGAGATTACCCAGCCTTACCTCACCTGGAGTGAAGCTGGTACTCAGCCTCTCGAGCCCAAGCCTTCCTACTCTGTCTCCCACTTGGTCCAAGTTACTTTGAATCCTCTTTGCACCTTCCTCTCTACTCATAATCCAACCAGTTTTAAGATGTTGGCAACTTCAGAAATATTTATTTATTGAGAAACACCACAGAACAGGCCCTTCCAGCCCATCGAGTCGTGCTGCTCAGCAACCCTCGATTTAACCCTAGCCCAATCATAGGACTATTTACAATGATCAAATAACTGAACAACCGGTATGTCTTTGTACTGTGGGAGGAAACTGGAGCACCCGGAGGACACCCACAAATCACAGGGGTTGAACCCAGCTCGCTGGTACTGTGATTTGTGCCCACCATTACGCTACTGTGCCACCCCATATTCAGTTCCTTCATCCAAAACGTCGATGAATCTCTCGAACTGATCCCTTTGGTAGCCAAAAGGTCACTTTCTGCCACCTAAAAAAGCCCATTTATAATTCTCTGTTTCTTGTTTGTCAACCAAATTTTAATCCATTATTTTATCTTCCAACCCCACATGCTTTAAAATTGCACATTAATCTATATATACAGTAGGTTTGTGTTGAAGGCCTTCTAAAGAATTAAGTAATATACATTAATTGGTTCTTTCATATCTATCTACTAATTAAATCCTAACAAAAAACATCAGTAGGTTGCAAATCACAATTTCCCTTTCATGAATCCATGTCAAAGTTGTCTAAAACCCTTTAGTGTTTACCATTATCACATCTGTTATTACAGGCTTCAGCACTTTCCCTATTGATAATGAAACTGAACTGTAACCAACTAACCAAGCCATAGGCTAACCATATTGTCGTTCCCCGTTTAAACACACTTTTCTGTTTTTAAATAATCCGCAGGAACTGTTCCACGATCTGCTGAAATTTGGAAAATGACAACCGAGGTATCCACTATTTCCATGGAAACCTCACAGTCCTCTAGCAGGGAGAAGATTAAAATGAACAGATTTATTCAGGCAGCATCTATAGGGAGAAGCACTGTTGATGTTTCGGGCCGAGACCCTTCGTCAGGACTAACTGAAAGGAAAGATAGTAAGAGATTTGAAAGTAGTGGGGGGAGGGGGAAATGCGAAATGATAGGAGAAGACCGGAGGGGGTGGGATGAAGCTAAGAGCTGGAAAGGTGATTGGCCAAAGTGATACAGAGCTGGAGAAGGAATAGGATCATGGGACAGGAGGCCTCGGGGGAAAGAAAGGGGGGGAGGGAAACACCAGAGGGAGATGGAGAACAGGCATACAACTAAATATGTCAGGGATGGGGTAAGAAGGGGAGGAAGGGCATTAACTGAAGTTAGAGAAGTCAATGTTCATGCCATCAGGTTGGAGGCTACCCAGTCGGTATATAAGGTGCTGTTCCTCCAACCTGAGAGTGGCTTCATCTTGACAGTAGAGGAGGCCATGGATAGACATAACAGAATGGGAATGGGATGTGGAATTAAAATGTGTGGCCACTGGGAGATCCTGCTTTTTCTGGTGAACTGAGTGTAGGTTCGATCCCTGCGAAAAGCAGAAAGAGGGGAGGAGGGAAAGATGTGCTTGGTAGTGGGATCCCTTTGGAGGTGGCAGAAGTTACGGAGAATTATACGTTGGACCTGAAGGCTGGTGGGGTGGTAGGTAAGGACAAGGGGAACCCTATCCCGAGTGGGGTGGCGGGTGGATGGGGTGAGGGCATCTCTCCCATTTCCCGCAGATCTGCCCTCACCCCTTCCACCCGCCACCCCACTCGGGATAGGGTTCCCCTTGTCTTTTTATATATTGGTGAAACCCGACGCAGACTGGGAGACCGTTTCGCTGAACACCTATGCTCGTTCCGCCAGAAAAAGCAGGATCTCCCAGGGGCCACACATTTTAATTCCATGTCACATTCCCATTCTGATATGTTTATCCATGGCCTCCTCTACTGTCAAGATGAAGCCACTCTCAGGTTGGAGGAACAACACCTTATATACCGGCTGGGTAGCCTCCAACCTGATGGCATGAATATTGACTTCTCTAACTTCCGTTAATGCCCCTCCTCCCCTTCTTACCCCATCCCTGACATATTTAGTTGTTTGCCTGTTCTCCACCTCCCTCTGGTGTTCCCCCCCCCTTTCTTTCTCCTGAGGCCTCCCGTCCCATGATCCTTTTCCTTCTCCAGCTCTGTATCACTTTCGCCAATCACCTTTCCAGCTCTTAGCTTCATCCCACCCCCTCCAGTCTTCTCCTATCATTTCACATTTCCTCTTCCCCCCACTACTTTCAAATCTCTTACTGTCTTTCCTTTCAGTTAGTCCTGACGAAGGGTCTCGGCCCGAAACGTCGACAGTGCTTCTCCCTATAGATGCTGCCTGGCCTGCTGTGTTCCACCAGCATTTTGTGCGTCTAGTTGTTTGTATTTCCAGCATCTGCAGATTTCCTTGTGTTTGCAGATTTATTCAGTTTAATTTTTCCAGGACTTCTTTGTTAGCCAATACTAATTTCTATTGATTCCTCCTTTTCATTAGACCTTTGGTTGCCCTGCATTGGAAAGCTAGTTAGAACATAACCAATTTAGTTTCACTGGATTGCTCTGCTATTTCTTTGTTCTCCATTACAAATTCTTATTTTTGTGACTGCGGGGGATCTGCAGTTGCTATCTTTCTTTTATGCATTGGTAGAAGCTTTATCATAGATTCAAAGAGCAATACAACATGGATACAAACCCTTTGGCCCAATTAGTCCATGCCAACCATGGTGCCCACCTAGCTGGTTCCAATTTCCTGTGTTCAGCCCCTCCATGTACCCAGCCAAGAGATTCTTATCTCTTGTACTATTGTAGCTGCCTCAGCCACTTCATCTGGCAGTTGATTTCATAAACTCATCACTCTCTGTACAAAACGTTGCCACCCAGGTCCCTTTTAAGCTTGTACCCTTACACCCTTAACCTACGCCTCCTAGTTCTGGACACCCTAACCTGGGGAAAGGATTGTTTTTTATTATTTTGATTTGAGATACAATATGGTTACAGGCCCTTCCACCCCAGTAAGTTCCACCACCCAGATACGCTCATGTGACCAATAAACCAACTACCCTGCATGTCTTTGGAATGTGTGAGGAAACCAGAGCACCCAGAGGAAATACCCGCAGTCACGGGGAGAACGTACAAATTCTTACAAACAGTGTCAGAACTGAACCCAGGTTGCTGTCACTGTAATAACATTATGCTAACTGCTAAGCTACCATGTCACCCCAAAATGCTGTGGTATCTAGGAATAAAAACCTAGCCTGACTAACTTTCTTAATATACAATCTCAATATCAATTTTCAAAGTGAAGTTTATGTTACCATAGAATAGCTTGAGATTCATTTTCTTGCAGGCATTTACAGGACAAGGAAACTTAGACCTTCTAGTCCTGGCAACGTCCTCATAAATCTTGGCAAGCATGATGGGAAAGTAATAGTAGGAAGTTTTAGCTGCCCTAATATTGATCAGGAAAGTTTGTTCAGGAAAGCTTTCTGAGTCAATATGTAAACACGAGGTAATCTGCAGATCCTGGAAATTCAAGCAACACACGCAAAATGCTGATGGAACTCAGCAAGTCAGGCAGCATCTATGGACTCTGATGAAGGGATTCTGCCCAAAATGTCGACTGTTTAACTCTTTTCCATAGATTCTCCCTGATCTGCTGAGTTCCTCCAGCATTTTGTGTGCATAGCTATGAAAAAAGATAGGACTGGTCCAGAAATTAATGTCCAAAATAAGGTGAAGCATACTTTTGACAGGAACTTGATTGGAAGATGCCGTTAGCAGGTAAAGTGAGTAGGAGGCTTTTAAAAGTTAGAAAGGGAGACTCCAGTGCTTGTATAAGACCATAAGATATCGGAGCAGAATTAGGCCAGCTGGCCAACCGAGTCTGCACCACCATTCAATCATGGCTGATCCTCTTACCCCTCCTCATCCTCATTCAGCAACCTGCTCTCTGAAACCTTTGAGGTTGTGTCCAATCAAGAACAATCAAGAAAATGTTCCTGTTAGAGTAAAGGCAAGGCCAGCAACATCAGGAAACCCTTGGCAATGAAGGATATTGAGGCTCAGGTCAGAAATAAGGAGGCATATGTTAGGTAAATGAAGCTGACATCAGGCAAATCACTTGAGGAGAATGTAAAAGTACACTACAGAAAGTAGGAGGGTAAAAGGAGGACACAATGGATTCCTGGCAGATAAGATGAATGAGAATCCTAAAAGTTTCTATAAGTATGTTAAAAGCAAAAAGTTAACCCAGGAGAGAAGATTCCTAAACTTTCAGTATGGTCATTTATTTATGGAGACATGGGAGATGGGAAAGGTCTTAAATAGACCATAAGACATAGGCCCATCGAGTCTGCTCAGCCCCAATTCCCTGCTTTCACTTTTGAACTTGTATCCCTTCATGGCCAGATCAATCACAATATATCAACCTCTGCCTTAAATATACAAAAAGACTTGACCTCCACAGCTGCCCGTGGTAAAGAATTCCACCAATTCACCACTCTCTGGCTAAAGAAATTCCTCCCCATCTCCATTTTAAAAGAACACCCCTCTATTCTGGGGCTGTGTCCTCTAGTCTTGGATTCTCCCACCATAGGGAACATCCTCTCCACACCCACTCTATCATGGCTTTCACTTTTTGATAGGTTTCTGTGAGATCACCTCTCATTCTTCTGAGTTCCAGAGATTACAGGCCCAGCACCATCAAATGCTCTTAATATATCTTATTTCTGTTTACGGAAAAGGATATGGAAGCAGGGAAAGGAACATTAATATTTTGGATTGTATCAATATTTCAAATAAAGGACATTGAGGGTCTTGAAGTCGATAAATACCTGTGACATGATCAGGTGTATCTTAAGATATTGAGGAAAGAAAAGGAATAAGTTACTATGGTTCTGGTAGAGATCTCTAAATCTTCATTAGCTACAGGTAAGGTTCTGAAAGACTGAAGGATGGCAAATTTCAGACATCTGTGAGGGAAAGCCAGGAAAATACATGCCTGTAAGGCTGTTATCAGGGGTAGGAAAGTTAATGGAATGAATTCTGAGGGAAAGGATCTACCTGCACTTTGAAAGGCAATGACTGAGGGATAGTTAGCTGGGCTTTGTGAATGGGAAATCAAGTCTTACAGATATAACTACATATTTTACAGAGATAACTAAGAGAATTGATCGAGCAATTTAGTAGATGTCATCTACGTGGACTTCCGCAAGGCCTTTGACAAGGTCATAGATGGTAAACTGGTCTGGAAGTTGAGAACATCTGGCATCCAGGGTGAGTCAGCAAATTGGATACAAAAATTGGCTTGGCGGTAGGAGGCGAAGAGTGGTGTGTGTTTTTCTGACGGGAGGACTGGACCAATGGTGTGCCACAGGGATTGGTTCAGGGTACCCTGTGAGATTTCATTTATATTCATGATCTGGATGAAAATATAGGAAGCATGATAAGTAAGTTTGCAGATCACTCCAAATAGGTGGCAGAGGAGACAATGAAGAAAGTTTCCTAACTTACGATAATATCTAGGTTGACTGAGAAAGTGGGAAAAGTAATGACAATTGGAACTTATCTCAGATAGATCCAAAGTAATTTATCTGAGAAGTCAAACCAGAGCAGGACATACATAGTGAATAGCAGGGTTCCGGGGAGTGCATGGAGCACAGAGACCTACAGGTATAAGTACATAGCTTCCTGAAAATGCTGACACAGTCAGGCAGGAAGAAGACATATGACATGCTTGCCTGCATTGGTTAGGACAATAATAACAGGAGTAAAGGCATCAAGTTACGAGATGTGGTTCAGACTGCTCCCTGAGTTTTGCTTGTAGTTATGGTTGCCACACTGCATAAAATGCATAACTAGACAAGAAAGGATGCAGAAAGGATTCACACGGATGTTGACTGGCTGGAGTAAAAAGGAGAGACTGGATAAACTGGGACTGCTTACCCTGGAACAAAGGGCTGACCTTAAAATACTATGGGGCATGGATAGGGTAGATAATCATTATATTTTTCCCTGGGGTAGAAGAGTTTAAAACTATATCTTTTCCCAAGCAAGAGGAATCTAAAACACAAAACCATAAATTTAAAGTGAGATGAGAAAGATTTAAAGGAGAACTAAGGGGCATTGTTTTTACAGAGAGGGTGGTTGGTACATGAACGATCAAGTCAGAGGAAGTGGTAGAGCCAGGTACAATTAAGGTGTTCAAAAGCCATTTACAGGTACATGGATAAGAAAGGTTTAGAGAAGTATGGGCCAAACACAAGCAAATCAAGGTATCTTATGAAGGCACCTTGATCAATGGGGGATGAATTGGGTCAAAGGGCTTGGTTCCATGCTGTATAACTCGTTTGGTTTCTATAACAAAATATATTAGTAGATACAAAGAAAAGCTGAGCCTACAGAGGAGGCCCTGAGCTCATCCTTTTAGCCACAAAGTCTATGCATCTCTGTGTAACCAGGTAGTACAGCCGATTACCCTGAAAAGGATGCACACCTGCCAAGAAATTAAAAAGAAAATCTATCACAATGGAGAACAATAATTTTTATGAGTTACCAGTCTTCAGGATATTGTTCCTGAAATATTAATTTCAAACATCATAACTAGTTTTATGTATGTTCTACATTCTATATTGAAAACTGGTGAGTGTTTTGTAAAATGTTTTGAAAAACTAATAAAAAAATTAAAAAAAAAACCAAAAAACTGGTGAGTGAAGGCATCTTTGGGTAGCTAGTCTCATCATATCGAATATTTTATGTAGAGAGGGAATGCTGCAATCTGTAATTAAAGAATCATTAAAGCACCAGCATCAAGGTTTATTGGATAGCACCAACTATGTGATCATTTCAGAAGTATAAGTGAGTATAATTACAAACCTGAAGAGCAACAGAACAGCTTGTGGAAAGGTTTGGAAATTGTTGTTCCTGTTAATTTGAGTCTCATCATCGATGGCAATCTTACCAAATACCTACAATAATGAAGCAAATAAATTCATATTAATTTATTATCTTATATTGGCTCATTATTGACATCATCTGGAAAACTTAATAGGTTCTACATGCATTAATTGCACTGAGTTCTACCTCACCACAAGCTATCTCAACCACTCCACTGTATGAAATTCATCCCACTGCTTGTTGATATTCATATTAGATGAGCAGAAATTTCCTCCCTTAAATATGAAGAAACATAGAAACATAGAAAATCTACAACACAATACAGGCCCTTCAGCCCACAATGCTGTGCTGAGCATGTACTTACTTTAGAAATTACCTAGGTTTACCCATAGCCCTCTATTTTTCTAAGCTCCATGTACCTATCCAGGAGCCTCTTAAAAGACCCTATTGTATCCAAAAGGTGAAAGACAATGTTTATACCTCCACCATAACCTGCATCTAATCCTGAAGACATTAGAGATTGCAGATGCTAGAAATCTGGAGCAAAGCCGAAGAACTCAGCTGTTCAAGCAACATTTATGGAGGGAAGTGGGCAGTCAAAATTTAGGGTTGAGGTCTTTCATCTTTAAACCCACAATGTCCTCTGTCATTTCACTCCATAGTGCTACTTCACTTGAATTCTTTCACCTTTTTTTGTGTTGCCCCTCATCTAATTCTGCTTATTTCTCTATCATACTCAGATGCTGAACTAAACTGTACACAATATATTACCTGAATCAGAGTTGAACTTCTAATTGCATATTACCTTTAGTACCACGGGCTTCCCAGTCTCCAGAAAATGCATCTCTTGATCCCTGCCTCTTAAAATTTTTATAATTTTGTTCATTCTTCAATAATTCACCCCACCTCTATAATTTCCTCCGAAACTATACACTATACTCTGATCTCGTATAATTCTTCCTTATTTTTATTCTACCACAGCACGCAGTGCTAGATTTTATGCTCCAAAATCTGAAAATCCCTCTCCTTAACTGCATCTTACTGTCTTTCACTGCTCTTTTAAGTAATTCTTCAACACAATATCAATGTAGATTTTGTACTTTCTATTTTTGACTGCATTACCAAAAATATTTTTCTCAAGGGTTAAGATTGAACCTCCTGAGAAAAAGCAAAATTGGGGGAAGAACAGAGTTAGATAGGATATGGGAGAGTAGATCGGGAGCAGCTGTTGTTGGGTAAGTCGACATCTAACATGTGAGAGTCATTTAAAGACCAGTAGGTCAGAATTCAAGATCAAAATATTCCTGTGAGGAGAAAGGCAAGAATGGCGAAGTTTGGGAACCCTGGATAGCAAAAGATGCTCTAACTATAGCCAAGAAGAAAAAGGAAGCAAATGTACAGTTTAGGAAATCAGATAGGCTATTGAAGACTATAAAGGAAGTAGGAAAGAACTTAAACAGGGTATCACGAGGGCTAAAAGGGGCAATGAAATGTTCTTGGTGACTAGGATTAAGGAGAATCCCAGGTCATTTTATATATTAAAATCAAGGAGATAGCTAGGGAGAAGGTAGGACCACTCACAGACAATGGAGGAAATGAATGCTTGGAGCTAGAGGAAATGGGCGAGGTACCAAATGGGTAATTCACATTGCTATTCACCAAGGAGTAGGACATGGAGGTTCATGAGATCAGGGAGGAGTATGCTGATATTCTAAGATATATTAACATGAAGGAGTGGGTAGATGTGTCATTTGAAAAACATTAAGGTGGATAAATTCCCCAGGGCTTGATGGAATTTATCCCAGGTTATTGGAAGAGAGACAAGGAGGAAGATTGCTGGGGCCCTGACTGATCTTTGTACTCTACTTAGCCACAGGTGGGATCCCAGAGGAATGGAAAATAGCCAATGTTGTTTCTTTGTTCAAGAAGGGAAATAGGGGCAAACTCTGATATTACAGGCAGTTGAGTCTTACAGGGAAACTACTGGAAAACCTTCTTAGGAACAGGATTTACTCACATTTGGAAAAGATTGGATTTACAGTATTACGGGTAGTCAGCATGGATGTGTGCTAGGAAGGTCATGTCTTACAAACTTGATTAAGTTTCTTGAATAGGTGACGATGATAATTAATGAGGTTAAGACAGTGTAAAGCATTCAACAAGATCCTTCATGGTATAGTGAGGGATTAAGAAGGATTAAGGTACGTGAGATCCACAGAGACTTGGTAGTTTGCGTTCAGAATTGGCATGGCCACAACAGATGAAGGGCAGTGGTGGAGGGATGTTATTCTGAATGTGAGCTGTGGTGTTCTACAGGATCAGTGATGGGACATTTGCTGTTTGTGATATATATTACATAAATATAGGTGTCTGAATGGTATGTTTTCAGACACGGAATTTGGTGGAGCTGTAAATAATGAGGAAGGTTGTGAAGGATACAGCAGCATATAGAACCTAGAACAGTACAGCACAGGTACAGGCCCTTGGGCTCACAATGTTGTGAACCAGCTAAAAAGCAAATAGAACACACCCCAAAACGAATCCTTCCTACCTACACAATGTCCTTATACCTCCACCTTTCTCATGTTCACATGCTTATCTAAATGTTCCTTAAAAGCCTCTGATTCATTTGCCTCTACCACCACACCAGGCAGTGCAATCCACTCTGAGCAAAAAACTTACCCCTCACAACCCCTTTGAACCTACCCTCTCTCACTTCCAACACATGCCCTCTGGTATGACACTTCTACCCTGTGAAAAAGATATTCCCTGTCTACTCTATCTAGGTCTCTCATAATCTTACAAACCTCTATCAGGTCTCCCCTTGGCTACCACCACTCCAGAGAAAACAACCCAAGTTTGTCCAGCTTCTCATGATAACACTTGCTTTTTAAATGAGGGAGCGCCTGTTAAACCTCTTCTGCACCCTCACCAAAGCCTCAAATTCCTTCCTATAGTGGGGTGACCAGAACTGTATACTAGACTCTAGATGTGGCCCAACCACAGATCTATAACGTTACATCATAATCTCTTAATTTTTTTAACTCAATGCCGTAACTAATAAAAGCAAGCATTCCATGAGCCTTCTTAACCACCCTATCAACCTGTCTAGCCACTTTCATGGAGCTATGAACTTGGACCACAAGGTCTCTTTCTTGGGAAGATAAATGGTAGACAGTGTGTGTGAGGTGTTGCTTTTTGGGAGGTCAAAAATAATGGGAAAGTATACAGTAAACAGCAAGACCCTCTGAATCATTAATGTACAGAGGGATCTTGGGGTGCAAGTCCATAGCTCCCTGAAAGTGGAAACACACACACAGGTTGGTAAAGAAGGCTTTCAGTGTACTTGTCTAATCTGATGGGGGGGGGGGGGGCACACTGAGTTTTAAAGTTGGCAAGTCACGTTGCAATTGTACAGTATGAGCTTGGTTACAGCTTGTTTGGAGTGTTGTGTGCAGTTCTGGTCCCTGCAATAAAGGGAGGATAAGAAGCCTTTAGAGGAGGTACAAAAAAGGCTCGCAAAGATATTGCTTCAGTTAGAGGGTGCCTAGCTATGATAGGCTGGACAGACTTAAATCGTTTCCTCTGGAGTGTTGGAGGCTGAGGGCCAACCTGATAAAAGTATAGAAAAATTATGAGAGGCATTGATAGGCTAGATAGTCAGGTTATTTACCCAAGGGTAAATGTTAAACTCCAGATGGTATACAATTAAGGTGAGATGGGGAAGTTTCAAAGCAAGTTTTTTTCACAAAGAAAATGGTAGATACATGGATTTTTCTGTCAGGACAGTGAGTAGAAGTAGATGTGATTGAAACAGTTAAGAGCACCTAGACAGGCATATGAACAGGGGTTGCATGGATGGCTTTTGACCACGTTTAAGTAGATGTGACTAATTTGATTTGGCATCATGGACAGCACATGTATTGTAAGCCAAAAGACCTGTTCAAGGTTGATAAATTCTTGATTAGTAAAGGCATCAATGGTTACAGAGAGCGGTCAGGAGAAATGGGATTGAGAGGGGGAAAAAAATCAACCATGATCAAATGGAGGAACAAACTTGATGGGCTGAATGGCCTAATTGTGCTCCTATGCCTTACGGTCTATGCTGCATTATTTTACATTCTCTACACAGTATTTCCTATGTAAACCATACTTAGTATTTGTGGATAGATACATTGATACAATGAGATTCTTAGCATGACTATGCTTGTTTTGGGAGCAGCATGAATGACTGGATTAACGCAGGCTCTATTGTTCTGGTTTCGAGGAATTAAGATGGGAAGAAAACCTCAGTTGCTCTCAGATGGGCTGTTATTCATGATGAATTAATTACTTCTTGCTTTGGTTGGAAGGTAATGGGAGAAGGATGTTATCATTTTTACTTGATAAGTCTTCAATAATATCTTATATTGCATAATATTTTAAATATTTTAGATGGTTCTTCCGATCAGCGAAAGTTCCACGGTTGTGGGAGGACCACATTTAGCTGGAGAGAGGTAGTATGTTCTCTTGCATCCAGTAGCAAGAGTAAAGCTCATTAATTTGACACAATTTAATAAGTACTATAATGTGTGTAATGTTTTTGAATAAAGCATCAACATATAGCAGCATATATACTGAACTGCAAGATATCACTCACTAGAGTAATAAATGTGCAATTTTACACCTTCTTTGCCCTGTTTTTATTATATATCGCTAAATGAAATACAGTGGATTCTGATTAATTGGGACGCACCAGGACCAGTACATTTTGGCCCAATTAAGCAGCTGCCTCAATTAGCTATGGTTTCATGGAACTAGTTTAAAAAAGACAAACTACCATTTATTTATCTGAGTAACAAATTATGCATTTAAATGAAATACAGAACAAATTGGAACACTACCCAAATTGCTACAGTATTATAAAACTCTGTATTACAGTAGTTTCTAATAGTTGGTGACAGAAGAATTCATCCAGTGTATGCTGCTGTGTTCTTTTAAATGACTGTAAATGAATGAGATAGTGCAGATAATGGACTGCCTTCATTTTCTTCCTGTAAGTAATACCAAAAATCCGCATTGGTTGGCCTAAATGAATAACATAACACAAATGACACTATTTAATAACTGTTTGCTCTAAGCTCAGTGTAGTGTCTAATGGCCACACAACTGCACGTGACTGATGCTTGCTAGATACCACTGCATGCCCCAAATCTTCATTTTCATTGTAACATTCAAGATGATTGAAATTCTTTGTAGTTCCTAATTTGTTGAAGTAGTGAAGTTGTTTCATTTTGACTTTTGGCCATTTCTAAATTGTCTTACTGCTTATTTCTCACCAACTGTTTGTGATGAAAATCACTGCTTTTTGAGCGTAAACATATGCAACTATTGCTACTTAAAAACTGCTTGCTCTAAACATGGTGTAGTGTCTAACTGCCATACATGTGCACGTGACTGATACTAGTTAGCAACAGTCTTCTGTCCCAGTTAAGCAGCATAGTGTCCCAAATAAACAAACAAAATCTGGTTATTTTCTTGATTAGTTTTTGTTCTTTAAGAGTTGTCCCAGATAAATGGCTGTCCCAATTAACTGATAGCCTAATTAACCGCAGTTCACTGTATATGATATGACACAGAACAAGTCAGTTCCTAACAATACAAAAATACTTACCTGCATTCCAATCACAGCATAGATGAAAAATAGCATAACTATCAAAAGAGCAACGTATGGTAGTGCCTGTAAAGACAGTTAAAACACCATTAATGAACATTGAAAAGCACCGCTGCTGAGTGCAGTAATTCTCGACAAATGGTGACATTTTTATCTTTTAGTTATAGAAAGCTACTAGAATGATCAGAAAAAAAATACAAGCCATTTAGGAGCAAGTCAGGTATTTGGTCTAGACAGGATTGAATCACAGAACTGTCATAAAAGATTGTCATTTTTATTAGTTAAAGCAGTTTTGATCTGTAAGATCTCTTCTATTTTCTAAATAGCTAGAGGGAATTCAAACCAACTGTTAAATAAAGATTAAGAATTAAATTTTGCAGTTGATTCACTGGTGCAGGATGCTTATAACACTTAGAACTGTCCATAGGCTTGAAGGCGTTTTTCACTGAACTGTTGAGAAAGCTATTTCAGTACAGCACTCTCTCTGAGGTGAATAGTGCAAGCAATTGGATAAACCCAGAAACCATACAACTAAGTGCATTAAAAGTATATTTCATTCTGTGTTCCATCTTGTTCTCAGATGGGATTAACTTAAACCAAGGGTTCCCAACCTAGGGTGCCCGAATTTCAGGGGGTGCGACAAAGAGTGGCTTGTGTGCTTGAGTGACAAGTCACGAGTCATCACTCAGCCAGCTGCCAGTGTGCCTTGAGAAGTGGTAGTAACATTTGTCCCAAGCACACTCCAGTCTCCTGCTGCCCGAGTCGAGAGAGACGTAAACTCACTCCAGTCTCCCGCTGCCCGAGTCAGTGTTGAGGATTCTCATCAGTGTTACCTGGGAAGTTACACCTCAGAGTTGAGGAGTCTCATCAATTTACTGTTTACAATTTTTTCTGAATAAATTAGAATCTAAATGCTCAATTTATATTTGCATTTTATGCACTGAGTTAAAAGCTTATTTTTTTAAGTTCAATTTGTTCACCCACAGTATTGTATGTGGTTCAATTTGTGGTTCAAAAATTAGAAATTAGACTTCTTCATCTTCAAATGTGATATTATTTTTGTGGGGAGTGCGAACATTAATCAAACATTTCCTAGGGGTGTGGGGCATAGAAAAGGTTGGGAACCACTGACTTAAACAAACACTTCATAAATATCTGTGTAAGTTTTATGTATAAGGGAAATGGTCCTTTAAATGACACTGCAAGAGAACAAGCAGAATTTTGGAGACCCACTAGAATTGCGACTACAATTCTTTGACGCATTCTGGGCAAAAATAAAGTTTCATTTATGTAGGGGTAAAATAAAAACTATTGATATACTTAAGCAAAAAAAACCAGTAACTTATATTAAGGAATATTATTTACTAGCAGACACTTCTGAAAGTCACTTAACTTCTGAAAGGTGGGACCCTTTAAATGCAAGCCTTACCTTCTGATTACATTATACTTTTGCAGTAAAGGCCCACACTTCTCTTTGTACAGTATTTGAAATAACTTATGTACATTGAGGTCAATTATCCATATTTTATTCTTATTATCATTGGCCCTCTATTCATATGTGTATCTGGCAATAAGGATCACAATGCACTCGATGGAAACATGCTGGTGAATGTTAGGTACCCACATTAGATTTTTGATAAAATTCAATTGTTTAACACATAAATGGACTCATTGACATTCTAGACTGGGAAAATTTTCTTTGCTGAGACCACAACTGGCACCTTTTAGTCTCTTTATCTGAGGAAGGATGTATTTCCCCTGGACACGTGCAACAAAGCATCTTGTCTGACTGCATTACGGTCTGGTACATGGACTTATTTTGTTCTAATTGTGTTCTTTCCTGTAAAATTGTGTATAATTTATGTTTTACTTGTGAACGCTGCTTATAGATGAATATTAGGGGAATATTACTTTTAAGCAGTAATCTCTAGCTCTCGATTCTTCGACACAGGGAAATGTCCATTCCACATCCACCCTGTCAAGTTCCTTTCAAGATCAATGAATTCAGCTGTCTATTTTCTAATCTCAGCTGATATAAGCCCAGCTCTTTCCTCCTACAATAATCCACTGATTCCAGGTATTCATCTCATAAACCTTCCCTGAAATGCTTCCAAAGCATTAACAACTTTTCAAAAATAAGATAGCTAATATAGTACATGTGCCCTATATGACCAAAACATAGCCTTATTACTTTTTTTATTCAATTCCCCGGTAATATATATCATTCAGTTAACTTTCCTAATTACTTGCCGCTGAATTCTAGCCTTTTTGTGAATCACATGGTGGGGCTATCCAGATCTATCTGCATCTCAGAGCTCTGCAATTTTTCACCATTTAGATAACATGTTTCTTTTAAAATTTTTCTTGTTGAAGGTATTTTTTCCCTCACAATTATATAAACATGGAATGGGTCATGAATTACTATAAATATCTGTAGATTTATTGATGCAGCTAAGGTCAACTGATGTTAAGTCTGATGAACTTCAGCAGTTTTCAAGTCTTGCATTTTTCAAACTGTACGTGTTGGCTTCAGAAAACAATACTTAAGTGGCAGGATATCTTTTCATCAAATTCAACCACACTTCAAAGAATAACCAGAAGTAACAAATTATCCATGATTTATAAACCATTTACTCCAACATCAAAGTTGGATAATGAAAGTAATTCATGTTGATGGAAATATTGAACCTTGACCGTGAAAATATTAGTACAGAACATACGCTTTAAAGGAATAATTCTTTGCACTGGTCCATTAACTTGAAGCAAACTGCTTGTTTGGCTTGCATTAAAGATACTGGCACAGAAATTCCTTTTCTCAACATTGAACAAAAATGGTGCTGTGCAGTTGAAATTAGGCTTACCGTGGAGGAGAGCAACTTGGTGCCTTGCAAGAAATTTGAACCCTAGCTTTACTGGAAGATGCATTAACATCCTTCTGTCGCATTAGCACCAAAAACATTTTCCGGCATGCAGTAAATCTTACCCAAATGATATCAACAATAGCACAATGCCCAAAATTTACCTTGAGCATAATTGGAACCGTATTGGTCTGAAAATAACTGTTCTTACAGAATTTCACTGATCACGTTTCCTCTGAAACTGTAACATTAAGAACTAACATTCAAACCCTATTCTTTGCTAGGCTGTTCCACAGCACTTGTCTTAGAGTTTACATTTCATACTACTATTAGCTAACACTGAATCTTGCTTGCAATGATTTTTAAAAAAAATCTTCGAACTGCAATCTCCATCTAATACCTCTATTAATGGTTGGCTTGGAGATAAACCAAAGGTATCAGAGATCACAGGCAGCCGAAGGAACTTCAGGGGAAGAGCTCATCCACCCATGAATTACAGATACCCTTGCACACTGCTAGACCTCTCGGAGAAGCAATGTTCATACAGGCATGGTAGTACTCAAAGAGATCACTGATCGCTTACAACTTCAAATTTAACCTCACACATGTCCCTGTCTTCCTTGGAAGTTGTTAATTTTGATTTCCCAATCTCTGGATCATTCTAAGCTGCTGTCATTGATCTAAGCCAAACCTCATCATCTGCTTCACACTTCTGCAAAAGATCATCCAATCCACAAGGAGAAAATACTTAATTTACTTTCCATTCAACCCGCAGAGAGAATATGAGGATTTGATCAAAAGGGGTGTTTTCCTAATGAATAGGCATTCATAGATTGTACTCATGTACGATTTGTTATAGAGACCACATCAGCATCTTGTGCCAAGAATGCCTACAGCAGCCCTACAGGATCTTGGTGGCTTCCTGGCACAAAGAACATAGTTTCTTTTTTTTTTATTAGTTTTTTTATACATTTTCTACATAGCTACAGATAAAAAACCCCCAGATCAAAATGAACATTAATACAGTGCAAAAATAAACATACAATAATAATGTGATACAAAGAAAGATAATCGAGAAAGCACCCAAATTGAAGACATGTAAAATTAGTATCCTCCCCAAGCCCCGCAACAAAAAAAACCTCCAGACCAACCACAACACAATATAGAGAATATAAATCAGGACAATCAAACCCCCAAAACTGTAAATACACTTAGCAACAGAAGATATTAATGCCTACTACCAACAAAAAAAAAGAGCTGAAAGCAAGGGACCGAAAAAAAACCCTAGTCAAGTGGAAGGTTATGAAAGTACTCAATAAAAGGTCCCCAGACCTTATGGAACTTTAAATCCAAATTAAGAACTGAATAATGAATTTTTTCAAGGTCTAAGCAGGCCATAATATCATTAGGCCATTGAGCATGCGTGGGCGGGGCAACATCTCTCCATCTAAGGAGGATTAAACGTCTAGCCAGGAGAGAGGCAAAAGATAGAATATAGTTTCTATAGTTACTGTTCTCCATCAATCTGACGAGGTCCCTCTGAGCCATTCTGAACACTCCCTCCCATTTAGTGTCTTGCAACAGTTACCCCTGAAGCATCAGTGGTTCCCAGTGGTCGTGGGTTATCCCTTTAAAGACTGAGTATCACCTTTGAAACTGCAAGGCCAAGTGCTGCCAGCTGTGAGATCTTGCAACAGATCAACACACTGAAACTGTTATAACATGACTTTACACTAGAAAATTCGACAGCACTGCTCTCAGAACCTTACAATTGAGGTTTGTGATTATGATGTGACTTTTAACAGCAACGCTTTTTGACGTACATAATTGCTTTAGCACAGATTAAAGCATAGATTAAATGTAGGGAAAGAATTTCTAGGCTTTTACATATTTCTCTTCAGAAAAGGTCTGTTTTCATGAATATTTTAGAATCAAAACACAAAAACTCTTTAAAAAACAGACCACTAAACCATCATGTAGCTTCACAGGAACTGATGTTTTAGAACATGATTTATGAGGTTCTTGATAATAATAAGGTCTGTCAAAATGTGCACATGAATATTCTGCTGATCTCTTCTTAAGAAAGAACTTACTTAGACTGTGTCTGCAGAAGATAAACTTGTTTTAAAGGACAGTCTCTTATAAGCATACCATATAAAGGCCCAAAGTAAACTAACCACTTCCTGCTGAATTTATATACTAAAAAGGGAATTGTTTTAACCATCCTAAAGCATAACAAAAGATCACTGTTATAACTACAAATTTACTAAGCTTTCTCACCTGAAATGATTTGATAAAGGTCCAAAGCAAAGTTCGGATTCCCTCGCCTCGACTGAGCAGTTTCACCAAGCGCATTACTCGAAAAAGACGGAAGAAGGTAATGGAAATCCTCGAGTTCTCATCTGAGTTCTGAAGAACCTCACAAAAAGTAACAGGTCACAAAATATATTGAAAAGTGCCAATTACTGATAATACTTTAACCAGAGCTCAGACCCAAAAGCTTTCTGGTAACTTTTAACAAAAGAAAAGTTTTGTTAAAAATGCTTGTGTTAATAATCTAATGCAAAAGGTATTTTGCAGCCAATTACTAAAATTGTTAACCCATTCATCACCAAATAAATCACCTGGCATCATTCCCCCTCTATAGTATTAAGCCCAGAAACTGTACAGAATGGATGCAGACAACAACAAGTGTCATCTGGAAAACAGTAGTTATCAAATAGGTTAAGCCAAGATGTACAAATTTAAAAAAATTACCCAACATTCTCCCATACAACACTGAAAGCGACTGATAAACTGTGACATTGTTAGTTTGTTGAAAAGGCAATCATAATTAGTCATCTTATCTGTATTAGTCCAAAGACCATAAAGTTCGTAACTTTTCTTAAAACATATTACATTAAACTTTATTTAACACATTTTAACTCATTCTGTCATTTTATCAATATCCCTTTGCAGTTTCTATTCATCTATTTTAGTGTAATCTGGAAATATATTTTTCCTCTTCCTGTAAACTATATTCTGAAATGTTATGAGACTAATTATTAAAAATATATAATTTCAGGAATTTGGCAAGATGAGATGTGTTTTTCATACTAATTAACACAAGGATTTAACTGAGTAGATACTTTCCCTGTTTGATGAGTCTAGAAACTGGTTGTGTCATGTTAGCATGAGGGATTGAATATTTAGGACTGAGAAGAGAAGAAGTTCATTCATTCTGAGGGCTATGAATCTTTGCAACTCTTTAATCTGGAGGACTATTTATGCTCAGTATTTGACTAAAAGCTCATGAGATACAGTATTTGTATTCAGGGGTATCAAAGGTACTGAGAACTGGAAAGGAAATGGCGAAGGGGCAAAGGTAAGCTATAAAAAATACAGCACAAGATAAACAGCAGCTGGTGTTGGGGTAGGATATTGACATGTATAGGTGAATAGCAACAAAAATCAGGATAAATGGACTGGCAATCAGAAACTACTGGTTTGTCACAGATCCGTGCGGAGAATTCAACTATTTATATTCTATCTTGATGACTTGAATGAAGGGACCTACTGTGCTATACACACACTTGATTCAGATATTAAAATCTATGGGTTAGCAAGTTGTAAGGAGAAGACAAAGAGCCTGCAAAAAGATCTAGATAGATTACATGAGTAAGAAAGAAGTTGGTAAATGGAGTATAATGGAAAATGTGAGGCTCTCCATATTGGAAGGAAGATTATTCAAAACACGACGATACTATAAAATATTGCAAAGCAGAAAGACCTGGGGATCTGAGCACATGGAGCACAGAAAGTAAGCATGAGGATGCAACAAGTAATTATGATAATTAATGGAATGTTAGCCTTTATTGCCAGTATAAAATTAGGAAAGTTTTGATTCAGTTTTATCAAATGTGTACAGTTCTGGTCACTCTATATAAGTTAAGTAAGATGTGCAGAGAATTTTCACCACATTATGGATGAGGAGAAGGAGTCAGATGAAAGACTGAGCACGTGAGGTAATCTTACAGTAACATGCAAGATACAAAGGAGGATTGAAGGGAAGATGTTGAGAATACGATCACCCTAGAGGGGGCATCCAGGATTCTGGGGTTTAGAGTGCAGCTGTTGAGAAAATAATTGGGTTACCTATGAGTGTCAGAGAGAGTGTTCAAAGGGCTAAAAAAAAGCACAAAAAACTTCAAGTGATGGAAAGCTGAAACCTAAACAAAAGATATTGGATACACATTTCCAGCATTTTCTGTTTTTATTGTTGGCTCAAGGAACTAACCAGCCTAGTCCTGCTCCTGTTTCTTAAGGAAATTCCTCGGATTAAGTCCCTGATTTTCAATAATGTGTATTTTTTCACAGGAATTCATACCAGTAACATACTTAAATACTATGTCTGGCTCATTTATTCTAAATTACCCCATAACATTATTATATTCATAAAAAAAACTCTTGCTAACATTATCAACTGCAATTTTCCATTTATAATCTTCTCAGGATATAAATATTAGAAATTTTTCTTTTAAAAAAGTAATTTTTCCAAGAAATTCAAATTTTTGGATTTTTTTTACAAATCTGACTTTGCTACTGTTTTAAATATTCTTTTATATCACATTATTCTGTTTTTCATGTGGTAACACTGAAACAGGCTTTTCATAAAATCAGTGCTATTCTGACATGGAGTCTATGATGCCAAATCTATTTTACCTCTAATAATTATTATTGCTTGTCTGAAACTTAGTGATAAACGTGAGCTTCTTTCACAAGTGAGAGTGCTGTTAATTGACTATTTATACTCAGTGATTTTTTTTTATACATGTAATTTATACAACTTGCTACCGTCAAATTCTTTGTTAGCTCCAAAGGTGACATGGGTGGGTGCTACAATGGTCCTTTGGATGCTCCAACATCAGATTTATTCTGATTGGAAATCCACTTGCTTGATTGAAATCAATAACCTGTCTGTGAACTCAATGAGCTTTACCAGCAGACTGTCCCTTCTTTCCTTCAAATATGTAGGTAGTCATGGATGAACTCTGTAGAGTTTAGCATTATTTATCAAATTGAAAAAAAAGTCAATAAGTTGACTATATAGATCCTGAATATACTACTTTATTATGTAACCAGAAAACTTAATGGTAGATAAAGCTCTTTGGAATCCAATGCATAATCTCACAAGAACTGAAAGAAAAGTCACAAATTATAACATAACGAACTGTTGCACACTCCACAATACTTTAACACAGACTGCAAAATAATGGACACTGGCAGAGGAAGTGAGCTCAAAATTGAGTTTCAAAAGACAATACACAAAACAAAGAAAACACATGCATTGGTTATGTAAGGAGACCTGCAATACACCTTTTCTTACCATGGGGGTGGAAGTGGATGGGTTATTTTCAGCTGGCTTTAAAGAAAGGCAAATAGAGATGAGCTGTAATAAAACTATCAAAAACATTTCTGCTATATTCCACATGTTAGTATGCTAACAAAGTTGTCTCTGTTAAGAGCAGTTGTTTTATTTTCCTTCTGTAACAAAGAACTATTAGCTTTAATGTTTCATTCAATAATCTTGAGTCATACAGTTCTCAGTCATTTCTATTTTGATATTTACTTAAAGGGAAGTCATTACAGAGTTGGTAAGAGTTTACTGGAACAGACAGCCATGAAAATTTGATCTTTTGAATCTATTACAGAAGAATGGCAGCAAGAGAGCATAAAATGTCCACTGAACTATGAGCATTGTGATAGTATTTATTGAGGTTATCTCAGATTTTTAATTTACTTTATCACTGAGTTAGTGCCACAATTTTTCCTCTCCTTTCATCACATGAAGGCCTTCTGGAATATAAACTGCTGCAATTCAACTTCGATTTACACGAAGAGTGCACAGAAATATTTTCATGGCTGCCTCCTCCAGAAAACCTTTGCTGTCTTTTCCAAGTGGCTTTTATTAATTTATAAACAGCCTATTTGGGAACAGCGACATCAATGTCCCAGTCTTGACCTCACCAGATGCCCATGTCCATGTTTTCCCACGACAGGTCACTGGAGAGTGATAAGCAGTGGGAACCCAGGCTGAACTAATCGATTGTGATAGTATCAATGGTCAAGCCTACTCCTCCTCCACCCAGGACAATCTGTCATTAGCTGGTAACTTTGCTGGTACAGAACAATAATGCCTTTTTAGGCATGTCACTCTGGCTAAATGACCTAGAACCCCTTGTAATTGTACTTATCAGTGTTTTCTTTGCCTTACTGCTTTAAAGAAGGGGAAAACAGTTAAACAGAAAAAAAGAACAACAAACTTTATCAACAATAAAGAACAAAAATATATTGTATTAGAGTATGTAAATGCAGCAGTTCACTCTGCTTAGCAGTTACAACTTCAATGTCTATTCTCATGTATATCAACAAAGATTTGAACCAAAGCAACAATGTCATTTGGCCGTATTAATTTAATTTCAGGTATTGATTTACTTTTGAATGATGATTATCCTGATGGGAAACTGTCCTTCTACTCACTATGAATAATTTAGCTCCTCAAATATTACCCCTCTCTCATTTACTTTCTTTTTATATCTGGGTGGGAAAATTGAGCAGAGTTATCACGTAATACTTGCTGTAATTGTCATTATTGCCATTCTTGTTTTGTTATCAGTATATGCAATTCTGGCTTTCTTCATTTTATTATGATTTTGTTGTGTTTGTTTGTAATTATCCTCTGCTGTAAGTATGAAACACCCCTGTTTCGTAAATTTTGCATAAACCACAAACTTTGTTGCAGTCTCTTTCCCTTTCCTGGGATTTGTTTTGCATGTACCCTTCAATTTTCTACTCAGTGTTTGGGATTTCAATTTGTAACTCAATTTTATCTGGACAAGGCTAGTTTATTTCAATGGAATATGATACATTTAAGGTCATTTTCACCTTCCAGCTCTGTCAGTAACCTTATAGTGCACAATTTTTCAAGTATTCATCCAAGTATCTTTCAAATGTGGTGGGTGCTTCAGTTCCTTCAATGTTTCTGTTCTACATCCTATCTCTTACTGGGAGAACGAGAAAAGGATTCTTCAATCCCTCATGAGTTAACTTGAAACAGTTAACACTCACTTACAAGTGAAATATGTCCTTCATATTCATCCTTGTTAGGACTTTTATAATTCTGTATACTTCAAATAAACCCACCTCAGTTTCCATGATTCTACAGGAAACAACCACAGCATCTTTCTGCTGGCCCTGACAACATTCTTGTCATTCTCCTCTGCATTCTCTTTGGTTCCATCACATCCTTTCCTGGTGCAGTGATCGGAATGGTACATAACACTCCTGCTGCAGACTAATTAGTATCTTATACAATATAGCATGACCTCCATGTTTATTGTTTCTTGTACTTCAGCTATAAAAGCAAATTGTCTTGAACATACTTCAGTCATTATTGCATATCATTGAAAACAAGGGAGATAGTACTGAGCCTGACAAAATCTGCCACTTACAAACTAATACTCAGTCACTCTGCTTCCTCCCACGTAACCGTTTGTAATCGAATTTGTCACTTTCCCTTGGCTTTAATTTCACTGAATAATTTGCTTATCATACATCATGCTGAAATCTGTGGAAACTATATAAAACACATTCCCTACCCATACTGCCATGTTACCTCCACAAACATTTAACCAAATTAATCAGACATGCTCACTATCTTTGATTCTCTGAGCACTTATTTGTGCCATTCATTTGAATGTTTTCTAATAACTTAATCATTGCATGCCAATAAGACTTCTGCATTTTCTCATCACAAAGATTCATCTCACCCAATCTAACCTTGGGATAATTAAAATCACCAAAAGTTTTAAACTCATTGTTCAGAATTATGTACAAATTTTATGCTAAATTTCCCTTACATTGTTTAGATAGTCTGAAACAACTACCTCTTGGATAATTTCTGACTTTACCTGTACACTAAAACACCACTGAATGGCATGTTAGTCTAAATTTGGATCTTCAAATAGATTACTAAAGTGGCTGTGCAACAGCATTAATGTGGAAGATTGAGGGCACTCCCAATTTATCATATTGTAATCATTTTACTCTGCATATATTGGAGAAGGGTGTTAGCTCAAAAATACACACTTCCCATGGCAGCCAGATATCAATTACATGCAATATGACTGCCACAGAAATGACAGAAGGCAGAGAGGAAATGGAGAGAGCATCAAAGTTCCTTTGTAGAGAAAATGATAAACAGGTGAATAAGATGCATGTTGAGAAGGAGAGCCTACATATAAAGAAGTAGCATGATAAAAGAAATACCAAGATGACCTCTGCTCCTCTGGAGATACTGACACTTGGTCACAGAAACATGCAAACACAAGCACAATTTTTCATCTCATTTTGTAGCTGTTCTTCCCCCTTCCCTCATTACTACAACCTCTACATATTGTTCAAGCATATAAATATACAATAGATAATTTATTTGCTTCAATCCTTTACTCTGAAAGAAATTTCCAGCAGTAAAAGGGAACGCATAGCTTCATGGGTGCAACACCTCTCCACGTAAGGGCAGAGAGGTCACTGAAATACACATTAAATGAAATAATCACTGTCAGCTTGAACTTAACTTAAGCAGCTTGGCAGGTATGTCATTAACCTCTAGTCAATTTTGGAGCTGCCGAGTTATGCTTTATGAGCTGAGGCCTTTAAAGTGTTGTCTAAATATAGCACAGGTCGCGCTCATTTTTTTAAATGACTGCCAACAATGTTTGTTTACTGGATCCCTTAGCTCCAATTTATGCCAGGAAGGATGCAAAGAGTTTTGAAGGTTGACTAATTCTATTATGTATATGTATGTTGTTGCAAAAGCTTCGGATGTGGCAATGATGATCTTGAACAGAAATGTCCAATATAATTTTGTAATTGCTGTGATTTAACCTAGCAATGTTCGCTAGTGCTACTTACTCTGGATTGCATTACATTTTTATTGTGTAGTACTAGAATAAAAATAGTGCTGTGTGACACAATTGACTAGAAATTGGGATCTATTTAATTTTGCCACACTTCACTTTATTCTCTTCCCAATAACAGAGTAATTGCCATTCCTGACTGAGCTTCGGTTATTATGCCATTACTCTCCACATTAAGCTCTAGTTCTAGTTATGTAGCTCTAGTTACTACTTTGCATATGGCTTGCATTGGCACATACAGTACATATTAATTCACTTTACATTTTCTTTGCAAATTGTTTCAATTCCCTCAGCATTTTTGTTTCTTTTGTGACTTACTTGGTGAACTTTCAAATTTTATCACTTGTGGACCAAAACATTGCTTTCATTTAAAATACAGACTTGACTTTAGCCTTTCAATTCCTGCTATTACATTCCTTCATTGCAAATCTATTTCTAGGTCCCAGCTACGTTCAACTCTGGCATAACTTAATCCTTTTTTTGCCAAAAATGGTCTAGATACCCTGAATACTTCTCTTCCTCCAGCCAGACATTGATTAATGTCAGGAGAGCTCCACAAAATATCTATACATTTCCTCTGTGGAAATCTGCTGCATTTGGCAGGAGTCCAGTCTACAATATAGAATGTAATCCAGCAGCTAAAATCACTAAGAATCAGGATACAAGATTGTTATTTGCCACTTTCCAAAGATAACAGTACAAATGCGGTAACCTGCATGGCGACAGTAAGAGCCACCTATGTTCAGAAAGTACTCTGCATGCCACCCTAGATCTTCATTAGTATTGCATCAATTGTAAAGTGCAGCCAGAAAAAAAATCTGGGTCAGTAAAGTGTGTGAAAATAATGCCTCGTAAAACATTATACACCAACCTTGGATGGCCAAGAAATGGATAAAAGAGGTAATATAGAATGTTATCAGCAAGATAGAGAAAAAAAATGTACTGGGGAGGTATTGCACTTATGGGTAAAATAAGGTCAGGGACTCAAATGTGGGGTCTGTACAGATAGAGATCGGTGAACTTAAAGTAGGATAATAGGAAATAGTCAAGGATTTAACAATTACTTTGGGTCAGTGTGCTCACAAGCTTATACAAAATACTGGAGAACCGAGCATAAATTAGAAAATAAAACATTCAGAATAATCCATTACGAAGTTTTGAAAGGGATGGGTATAAACTCATGGATATTAGAGAAGTGGTTTAAAATCCACATACTCTTAAATTCTTTGAAGTTTGGCCATTGTGACCCCACCTTTAAAGAAAGGAGGAAGAAGGAAAACATTGAATATTCATCCGTTAGTCTATCTGCAACAGGAAGCTATCCATAATTAAGGATTTCAGATCAAGAAACTTAGAAATCATAATATGATTGAGCAAAGTTATCATGAAAGAAAAATCATGTTTGACTAATCTACTGCGGTTCTTTGAGGGTTAGAAGAACCAGTGGATGTGATGTATTTGGATTTTCAGAAAATTTTTGGTAAATTCCCCAAAAGGAAGATGGAGAACAATGTTAGAGCTATGCTATTAGGTGTAATAGACGACTGAGGATTGAGTGATGAAAGTGCAAAAAGGCTGGAAAAAAAGATAAGGACAAGCTGAATGAATGGGCAATAATACAGGGGAGGGGTCACAATTCAAAAGAAAGAGTGCTCATCTAATCGAAAAAGCAAACATGTTGAGTATTTTTAAATGATGATGAGATTGGAAAGAAGTCTGGTCATCCTTGTAGGGAATTCAGTGAAAAGTAGCAAAAGTCAAATAAGAAGGCAAATTGTATGATGGCTTTTATGGCGAGAGGATTTGAGTACAAGGTTAAAGACATCTTATTATAACTACACAGGGCCCTGATGAGACCACACCTGGAGCACTGAGCACTGTTTTAGTTTCTTTATTCAAAAAGGGAGACAGTTTCTATGATGAACATTTACCAGAATAGTTTCTGAGATGGCTTGTCTGTCAAAGAGAGACTCAGCAGATTAAGCATCTGTTCTGTAGTTTCGAAGAATGAGAAGTGACATTACTGAAATACACTAACTTCTAAGAACATATAACAAGACTAATGTGTGGAGAATGTTTTTCCCAGCTAGGGAATCTAGTACTAGAAATCACAGACCTAAAACAATGAGGAAGACATTTCGGACTTTTATATCTCAAGAATCATACTTACTACAAAGAAAGAGCCCTTCAACCCATCAAGTCCACACCAACTAACAAATATCTAGTTACACACACAAAATGCTGGTGGAACACAGCAGGCCAGGCAGCATCTATAGGGAGAAGCACTGTCGACGTTTCGGGCCGAGACCCTTCGTCAGGACTGATCTAGTTACACCAGTCTAACAATATCCCCAATTTATTCTTTCCAATGTTTCTATAGCTTCCTGAAATTACAGAGTTCACTTCCACATTTATGGTAATTAATCTACAATCCACACATCTTTGGGATATTGGAAGAAACTCACACTGTCACGGGGAGAACACGCAACCTCCACACAGAAACACCAGAGATCAGAATTGAGCTGGAGCTGTGACGCAGCAGATCCACCAGCTGTAGTTCTATATCACCCCACGCCATTCCTCTACTCATTACCTGATGCCCATTCTAGTAAATCCCTGGAATTCTCCACTCTGGGTGCAGTGGAAGCTTAATTGCTGACTGCATCTATTGAAATAAAGATCAATAGATTTTTTCCCCATATTAAACCAAATCAGGGGAATTTTGTGTAAAATGGTATTTACATTAGAAAATTTGCCATGATCTGAAGGCTTGAGGAGCTGAATTGCCTACCCTTGCTCCTATCTGCCCTGTGCTGTTATGTTGTCACCTTTTGCCACTGTCATCCTTATTTAAGTGGTGCCAGATTGCAACCGTAAAACAATTTTCTTCAAGTTTCCTTGCTGAAAGTTGACTTGCAACAGAATTTTAATTTCTGTATGAAAGAATTTTAACTAAAAATTAAAGTTGAAAACATGATGTTTGATACTTTCCACCTTGATAAAAAAACAATCCAAACTTCTAATACAACTCAATCTCTATGTTTGCTCCAAAATATATTTATTAAATCATTTTTAAATTAACTTTGGGTCTTCAGCTTCAGTTGTCTGGATATGTGAATTGGTTATCCATCAACATTACTAGGATGAGGTTAACACTAGGGATAAACCCTTTCCCTGGCTTCATTATTATAACACTTCCTTTACGGGAAAGTCACCAGTAGCCAAAAGCATCACCATCCTTTGGCCTCATTTCATCTTGAGTTGTCATGTGCAGCATTCTGCAAGGCTGAAGTAGTAAACTGCACTCATCCATAACCCTTGTAGAGAGGCACTTCATTGGTCGGGGTTGACCACGGATGTTATGTCCTAACTGTCTATGTAATATGCAAGCCAGGGCAATAGAGAGAGCAAGCTGTTGCCCATGCAGCAGGCTCCTCTTCTCCATGCCGCCGAGGGATCCAGAAGAACAGTTTGGCACCGGTGGCATCAAAGGAGTTGCTGGTCAGCTGTGCGACTGTCTAAGGGACTCCAGCTCCAGAATTTTTCCCTCAGGGTTTACTCCCCAAGCCTTCCACGTGAGTAAGTATAGCTGCGAGGCAGTGGAGGTTTGAGATCAGAGTTTTCCTTCTCCTAGGTGAGCTGCCGACCACAACTGACAAGCCCCAGCTGCCCGAAGTGACTGGTTTTAAGGTGCCAAAATCCAGCTTCCCCTCTTCTCGTCAGTAGAAATGGGACTGATGGGCTTAGTAGCTGAGCCACATGTGAAAATCCGGAGCTGGTCTTGGCTGTCAGAGGCTATTTGAGGCACACACCATTGGGAGCACTTAAGCATTTAATAGATAGTGGGAGCTTATCTTCACTAACCCCACCCTGGCTATGACAACTTTAAGGAACCAAGGACATTGTACTTTACATAATTTAGGCCTAATTTTGCCCAGTATTGCTGACTCATAATTCTTTAATCATCAGTTGCCTACTGTGCATTTCCCAGGCAGAACACTGTTTATTTTGAGTTATTATTCGAGGGTAGGAAGGAAGATTTTTGTTACGACATCTGCCCACAACTTTCGCTGGCTAATAATTTAAAAAAATGCAGTAATACCACTTTCTTCACAAATCCTATAGGGACATAAAACAACCAGACTGGAACAGCCAACCAAAGCAAGTTGACAGAGGGTATGAGGAAGGTCATGGGAACAAGGTTAAACTAACAAACCAACAGTAATGATGCAGACTCATACTGTATACACTCACAGCAAAATACTTCCCAGCAAAGATTTGTGGTGGACTACTTTATAAGGAGCAGTGGGAATAGTTTTGTTTAGCTCTTTGCATTCCACAATCATTGTCATTGTGACTGTGGAAATAGATGAATGAAAATTGAACCAGAATTTATTTTAAAAGAAATACTGAATGGACATGTACTTAAAATTGTTCAAGTTAGTGTTAACCTCCCACTCTTAGCCCAACTTCCTTCTGTCTTGCTAATATACATGTACATGGCTGTTAAATTGGAGTTTTGCTATTAAATGGTTGCCATAGTAGCATAATACTCTTCAGTCCATAGAACACATTCTAGATATTTCACTGTCATTATGAAAGCCATGTATATTTGATGGTCCGTAATGTTCTAACTGATAATGGTATACCACAAATGAAGATTAAAAACAATATTGTTCATATTTGTTATTTGTTGATGACACAAATTATATTGGAAATTCAACATAAAATTGTATTGTGTTACATTCAGATTAAGGAATTTATAAGCATCAATTATTGCTTAAATTATTTAAAGGGAAGCATTTGTTTTGAAGGGGTAGGTCAGATTATTATCTAAATTTCAGAAACATTGCCAAGTTTTTAAAACTACCCTTAAGCAAAGGCAGGCCAAACAGTCCATAAGGCTTTATTTAATGAGAGCATGCTAGTAAACAAATTTGAAAACAAAAATTGTCACTTGACCTACTGGCTCATAGATTCAATAAACGAGGAAAAAAAATCATAGTATCTGCATACATTACTCTTTCTGGAAACTTGTGAAGCTCCATTTTTTAACTCTATTCATCATTCCTGCATTTTTGGGTTACCTTGAACCATGTAAGCCATATTATGTTCTTTGCCTCTCGACACTCCATTCTCCAAATTTATTGAGAGCCTATAAGTAAACTGCATCAATGTGACATGCTTCCCTGCTACCTCTTCAATTAAGTTGAAAATGCAAGGGTTTTAAAAATCATTTCATTTATTATTTGGCATGCATCTACCTTCTGTCGGTGTTCCATTCATTTTCCTGCTATTGACAGTAGAAAATATCCTCAGATTACAGTTTACCAATTATATAACAAATTACTGAATGGATTTAATAGTGCCTCTCTTTTCCTTTAATACATAAATATAATCCAAAAATGAGTGTATTATTGAGCTTGATTCATGTGTTTCATATTTTCCACTTTATTTTTTTTCTCATAAGTAAGTGATTATATATTTCTGACATTTTGCTGGCTGTGATGTTATCCCTCATTCAGACTTTTAACTTATGTCTAAAGAATATTCATTTTATGTACCTTGATAATTTAATTTCACAGTTTTCCTTTACCTTCTTAACTTGTATGTTATTTCTCGGGTTAACATTTGTCTTTGATTACCACAAGGTACACCAGTTGCAAATTCAGCTTCAAATAGAATCAAATGTGTGGTATTGAATGCAATCAGCAGCTCATAAGCTTGCACACAGTGAGTTCAAATGACCAGAGATAATTATCCCCTTTCCTCAACTTAGCATTCCCCCTTCTCATGCTTTTAATTGCTCTGTATTTTCCCCTACCCTTGATTATTCTCTATAGTTTATTCATTCATCAAGTTTCCTCAATATTTTTAACTTTCAGCTATGCATTTTTTCTAAGTTTTGTTAAATCACGCAAATATTCTTATTTGGTTCCACATCACAAATACTATCACTGTCCACTTCATTTTCAAAGTTTCAGTTTCTACCTCACAAAACTACCTTTTACCCCAAATTGATCATCCTGATCTTTGTTCAGCTTGGGATCTTCTGATTCATGATAAGGTCACAATGGCATACATTGCCTATGTTAATTCCTTGTTATACTTATATTCATTTCTAATTTCGAAAATACACCGGAACACAAGTAAGCAGGAGTAGGAGTTGACTATCAGTCCATTCCAGCCTGCCCTATCTTTTATTATGACCATGGCTGATATATGTTGGCCTTGACACTCATCTGTGCAGTTATCTGTAATCTTCTATTCCTCAACCCAACCATAAGGCATTTATCCACGTCCACTTTAAATGCATCTAATAATCCACCTACCACAACCCTTCAGAGCAGAGATTCTAGTGGTTCACTACCCTCTGTGAGAAGAAATTTTTTATGTACAGGTACGTTATTTTTCGCACAGCACAGGAACACGTCATTTAGCCCACAATGATGTGCTGAATTAATTAAACATCAAACTAAATTAATCCCTTTTGCCTCTACAATGTCCATATCCTCCCATTGTCTGCACAGTAATGTGCCTATCTAAGAGCCTCTTAACACTTCCATTGTATTTGCCTCCACTATCTCCTCTGCACCCACCACTCTCTGCAAAAAATAATTACCCCGCTCATCTCCTTTTAATTTACCCCTCTCACATTATCTTGTAGTTATGTCCACTTGTTCAAGACACTCAAATTAGGGAAAACATACCAGCAACAACCCTATTAAGCCTCTTAGGACTTTATATATTTTAATAAGTTCACCTCTCATTCTTCCAAATTCCATGGTATACATGTTTATTCTCTCTTGGTAGGACAACCTTTTCGTCCCAGGAATCAACTTGGTGAATCTCCTTTGGACTACTTTCAATATTACTATATCTTTCTTTTTGTGGAGGGGTACCGCAACTGTGAGTAGTATTCCAGATAAATAAAACTCACTTCTTGTTATTTTTTACACAGTAGATTAAGAAGTGAACCAATACACATTGTAGGAATCACCTCCACAACGTATTTATCTAATTCTTTTGGCCAATTACATTGAGGAAAGTTGTCTGACAGTTCTTAAATTTACTTTCTTCCTCGATATTCCCTAAATGCTTTTTCAACTGTTAGGTGATCTGCTGACTCTTGGTGTTGGTATAATTGATCCTCCTGTTATTTTCGCTGTGATGGAAGATTTAGACATATAAAATATCTTTTCTAAACTCCAGCCCATTCTAAAACTTTCTGAAACCACTGAAACATATTTTGAAGTGCAGTCACAATTACAACAAAGCAGCAAATCAGTACCCACTCACGAAAATCTAAACGCCATGAAATTATTTAGTTGATATTGAGTGAAAATATAGGCCCTAGTTGTACTTCCATCCTGTTGAAAGCTGGATCGCATTTTTCTACATCCCTATATACAGTATTATTGCTAATTCATGAACATTTTTAAAACATGTACTACTTTGAAGTATTTAATCCTTGGACTTAATATTTCTGTAATCACATCTCTACATTCCTTATTATGTCCAATTATTTATAATATATCATTTCCTCCACTTCCCTGTTTTATTATGGACACACTGCTGTACAAGCATACCAGTCTCATTTGTAATAGCCATTTCTTTCACTTTAATTTTAACCACCTTTTTATGTTTCTACTTATTGTGTGATTTTTTACAGCACTCCTAGTTCCACTTATCCTCCAGTTTCCTTTCCTGTTATGTCTATATTATTTTGTTTCCTACAGATCCTTCCATGGCTAATTTTGTTTAAAGGGATTTCCAATCCCTTAATACTGTGCTACCATCAAAAGGATAGACAAACCTAACTTCCTTTAGAACCAAGAGTTAAGTGTCAATATTACTAGATTGCTCATAATTAGGTAATATTATAATTATGGACAGCCACCCAAGCAGATAACAACTGATCCAGGATACCAATATGGAGATGGCATGCCCAACAGAAAACTATAAATTTACCCTATCCTAGAAAATGAATGTTACAATGACAAGAGCTAAATACTTAAAAAAAAATTTTTAAACACTCTCTGAGATACCGCAGTAATGCTGTTAAGAATCTCTTATATCATGCAATATAAAACTAGGGCCAATTTTATTAGATTAGCCAACATTTATTTTCCCAAAAGGTAACCCTGTTCATAATGACTACTAACTTAAAAGCATCCAGTAAACAGTTCTCTCAAATCAGCAGCCAGGATAGTTCACTCTGTTTGGGCTACACTAGATTGTACCGCCACCAGTTAATTGTCAGGCGAGGTAGAGGGAGACAAACTCTTAGGAGAATTTTGTTATTGACAAAAAGCATGGGGAGCATAGGATGATAATGGTCCTACAAACAAATAATTATATAATTAGCTTTTCCATTTCTGGTCAGATAGCTTTAGCCAAAATCATGCAAATATTTGGCAGCAAAAGTAGCTTCAGATACAAAATAAATCTGTAATTAGTCATACATTCATGGAGTCAGGCAAGTTATAGAGTCACAGCATCATTGAGAGATGCATCACCAAGTCTGTACTGACCATCATCCTTCATTTCTACAAATCCTATGTTTTCATTCTCCCCTCATCCTCCCAAATCCCCCCTCTACCTCCTCTCCCTGACTATTCACCTAAACATCAGACACAGCTAATTTTGTATTTAAGGGATTTCCAATCCCATAATACTGTGCTACCACCAGAAGGATAGACGATTGTATCACCTTTTTCAAAAAGATGAACACTATTTCAACTCCTGCATTATTTATATTTCTACCTCAATGTCAAGAGAGTCAACATTCAATGGCATAAAAATTTATAAGCACAGCACTGTTTTTTGCATTGCCACGATGAAAGTCAGTTAACTCTGTGGTGGCATGCTCTTGCAACGATCCCTGGGTTGAATCATTGCACTCCAGGAAGTTAATAGGGTAATTCCAGATGTGTTGAGTCAATACAGCATTAGAGTGTAAATTAGGTCATGCTGTTCTAAGGCCACTTGCCAATGGGCATGCTCAAATCAACTAAATTTTAATTTCACTTCTGAGGTCCTTATTAAACAGGCTCCCATTAATAAGCTGGAGCTGGAGTCAGGCTAAGGGGCAGATCTGAGGGTTGGGGGCAGCAAGGAACATGGATAAGGTGGTGAGTTTGAAAGCACAGATTATAGAGGATCAAAGCTAAGGATGATGAAGGATTGGAGTCACTAGAGGATCAGGACAAAGGTTAAGAACGGAAATTGGAGTTTGGATGGGTGGGGGGTTTGGGGAAATCACAGAGGGCCTCAAGGGAAAGAAACAATTTTGGGCTGGGGAGGGAAATATCAATATAGGTTGAGAAATAGGGTCAATTGAATGGCTAGAGAAAAGCAAATAGTGCTGTAGAGGCACTTACCTGCTGGATCCAACCAATCTTGCTTCCCTTCAGCTGCTGGGTTTCTTGAACTCTGCAAAACCCAACCCACAGCCTTCAAATTGGAAAGGGTGTTAGAAGTTGTGGTATACAGCCTTATTAAGATATATAAACACTTTGCCACAACTAACTGTTTAAAAATCAGGTGGCTTGTTCTGGGCAATCTCAGATATTTGAAGTTTTATCCTTCCCATGGGACAGTGGTGGGGATGGTTGGTGTGGGGCAGTCGTGGTAGGACAACTTAAAATCAAAGTCAATGGGGGGTGTAAACTGCCCTTGGTTATTGTGTCAAAATGGATATAAGCATATTGGTCATCAATTGTATGCACCTCCTGACACTGATTTCATTAATTCCACGGAAGTGGATGTCAGCAGCTCTGACAGTTGATATTCTTGTTCTGCTCATTACTGACAACTAAAGAGGAATTTCTTTCCTAACATTTCTTATCACACATTATCAGTGACTTAATATTAATTATTTTCTCTGCATTTTAATTCACTTTGACATTACAGAGATCCTCATCCCCCACTGTAAAATATCTCCCATAATTCATTAACATTGATTCTTCATTTCCCAAATTACTGTAAATGTTGCTGCTTAACTATAAAATGATGTAAAACAAGAACATAACATATTGCTACAAATTATGGATTAAGTCACATTCCCATATCTGGTCCAATTATCTCCTCCTTTTCAACCTTTATCTAGTTCTTGATTTTGTGGTTTGGATCTTATCTGCAAAGCAGAAATATGGTTTGCCCATCTGAATCCACCACTGATCTGCTATGATTTCCTGTAGGGTAATTAATTAAACTGAATTAATTCCTTTGGTTTTGAGTGATAATGCTACTGAAGATGAATTTATGACCACTTGAGAGGACTAAAATTAATTTTAGTAAAGAGTTTAAAAGGCAATAACCATTGTTGAGAACCGCTTGAGTGCTGCTTCCTGGATTTAAATAGAACTCATATTTGCGGCTAGTTTCTAACCTGCTCTCACTCTCATGTGGTTCATCTCTGACTCTTCCTTCCATTTTAGTTCCTTGTGTCCTATCATTCAGGGAACACACACTCCTTACAGATGAGGCAGTGATTCCAAATTATTTTATGTATTGGGGAAGTAAAATATATTCATCAAGACCATTTTGCTGAACAGTTTTGGTAGTCTGCAAGAATGATTCTGAGCTTCCTGTTGCTGGTCACAGTTAATTTTTCATGCCAGTTCTATCCTGACATCTCTGTTATTGGCCTTTCCTACTGTTCCAATAAAGCTCAACACAAGCTCGAAGAGCACCTCATCCCCCACCTTAACACATAAAAGTCTATAGAAGTCAATATCATATTCAAGTATTTCATACAGTCATTCCAATCCTATATGTCTCTACAGTTTCAGCATTCAGTTACTTTTCTCTCTCCTCTTCTGCTATTTCACATTTCATTTGTCTCCTACAAACACTATTTTTCTATCCACATTCAGTAGGTCCGACCATCACTTGGGTCATTCTATCTTTCTTGGTTTCCACTTTATTATAGACCCCTTTTCTCTCTTACATTTCCTAGTTCTGATGAGATGTCAATTACCTAAAATATTAACCCCATTTCTCTCCATACAAATGCTACCGACTCACTTTGTATTTTCAGTACTCCTCATTTTTATCTTACAGTGGTCTTGGAGATGCTTACAGCATCACTTCCAGGTTCATTAATGCTTCTATAATTTTGCTATCTGAAGTCAAGGCCAGAAAAACAAAGCTTGGGCATGGAGCCTGACATAATGGTTTACAACATAAGGAGGGAAACAATAGTCAGTTTTGTTTCAGCTATCCAAGAGCTGTAACACAGTCTTGCACGCGGGTAACCTCAAAAGGGAAGTTGAAGTAGGCTGAGCCACTTGTGTCAAAATGCAATGTTCACCATTCAGACTGGGTTAACTTATTTTTCCACCATTCTTATTCTGATTATCACAGAACCTCTTTTAAACGCTAACAGAAACTTTTCAAGGCTTGCAATTTTAATCAACTGTTCACAACCTATTGCACTGACTTCAATATCACTTCATTTAAATTAAAGGGAGAATACAACACCTCCCTGTCATTAACTTAGTATGTGCTCATTTATACATAAATACCCTTATGCATTTATTTCACATACAGAACTTCAGTATTGCCTTCTTCTCAGTCCTTTCTTAGATATCACATTCAGCCACCAAGATTCACAAAATTTATTCCAGGATAGGGGGAATGGGATTTCTCATCCCCTTAATTAGTTTAAAATAATTAAAGGGTAACATATAAAATTCTTGCAGTATTGGATGCAGGGATGAAATTTCCCCTGGCTGAGTGTCTAGAACCAGGGGTCACATTCACAAATTAAAGGATTGGCTCCCCAAGATTGAGATGACAATAAGTTTTTGAATTCAAGATGGTTTGAAAGGTTTTTAGCTATTAAGGGCATTTGGGAGACAGGGTTCATGCAAGAAGGAGCACTGAGAGAAACATAGTAGTAAATCAAACCAGCCCCAACAGCCCTAATGCCCGACAGGTCAATTAAAAAGCCTACTCTTCTGGGTTTCCTAACTCACCAGCTGCACCTCCCACATTATCCTCCACCTCCAACCCCATCCACACCACTCTGCAAGGAACTCACCTCTGGGCTAAAATTCTGAACTGTGTTACACACAGGAAGGTTGTGGGCTTAATCGCTAGGGTAGGCAAGTAGAAGAGGTTGGAAGCAAGACGAGAACGGGCAAGGCTCATAACTGGTTTCATGCATTTCAAATTATTACAATGCATTTGCACCCTGAATCTGTCACTTTATGGAAGTATATAACCGTTTGAATAGCTAAACAAACTCTTCTGTTTTTCAAATCATAGGGTGATTGTAGAAGAAGTCTGGCAGACAAGCCTAGAGTTACTAACTCTGATAGTTTATCATCAACTATCAGGCGAGCATCAATCCAGAGAAGCATAATCTTTGTTTGGATCTTAAAAACAAATTATTACCTGTACAATTAAAATGGATAGTAACATAACATATGAAGCCACTGGGTATCTGATTGCCAATTTTACTAACAGTACTTTCCATTAAATTAAATATTGAATGATTTATTTTGATGTTTGTCAATACTGATGTTAATGAATGGAAATAATTTGTACCTGATTTTTGGACAGTTTGTATCATATTTTCATATTTCTGGCAATGATAAAAAGGAGTGCTTACATTCTAAAATATATAATATTGTATTTGAATTACCAGCTTCATTGTTAGCTTTAAATTTGGTAAAAGCATGAATAAACTTTATGGTTATTTTGTCATGCAATTAACTACAGATGCTGTAAAACTAAAACTGAAACAAACATATCCGTGATGCTCAGCAGTCTAGGAGTATTAGTGGAGAAAGTTCAAATGCTTCAGATCAATGATTTTTCAGCAGAATTCTGATGAAATTTCAGCATCTGAAACGTGAACTGTGCTTTCTGTCCGTAGATGATGTCTACTCTTCTGAGTATTTCCAGAACTCTTTTTCACTGATGGTTGCATCCTCTGCTTGGCATAGGCTTTTACATTTGTAGATATTTACCTAAATATTCTATTTACTTTTTTATGATAAAAATATCATGGTAAAGAAATTTGGTAAGTTATAGATTTGAAAATAAATTTATTGTGCATTGTCAAAGAGTAAAAATCCCACCAAGGAAATAAACAATTCTTCATTTTACTAATGTTAAAATAAATTAGATATATGATTCCAAACAGGAAAAAAAAACACTCAAAAAGAAATGTTTAGATTACGTAGCAAAGAAGTACTTATATGGTAAAGTGAATATACTGATGCCTTTTTAAAATGTTTTACCCACTGACTGTAGAGATCCTGCACTTAAATATTGGACTGTATTTCTAAATTTGAACATTTCCCATCATGATAAAAATCTCTGGAAGGAAAAATACTAGGAAAGAAAATGGTTTCTGAAAATAAAACCCCATCTCTTTCCGTATTATAAGGCCATTTCAATGCCTGATTTAATAAAAAATCCATTAAAATATTTCTCTTGTGGTGATATATGTTAACCCATCTGACATGATTTAAATATATTTTCATATAGCACAAAATAATGAACCTGTTCAAATGAAAATAATATAAGACTAAATAAAAATAAAGTGAATTGCTTTTTACACAAATATATACATAAAATCACTTTACTGAATTGATTGCATTTTGTTTAAAACATTGAGAACCACAGTGAATGATAATGAACTTGTAAATGCCAATCTATAAGAACACATGAAGGAGCATAGGAAATAGTATACACCAACACATAAACAGTAAATCTTTAGCATACTAAACTAGCAAAGAATACTGTGGAAAAGAGTTCAAACCCTACATTCTTGCCAATATCAAAATATGGACACAATATCCAAATGAATAAAAGTTGTTACAGTAAGAATTAAATAAAATGCAAAAAATTCTTTTTCCAGGATTAAAAACGAACAGATAATAATCCCGCTAGGGTATAGTAGTCCATTCTTGGAAGAGAAAGGTTCTTCTTTATAACTAGTCATTTGGAATAAACATAACAAAAGTTTCTGCATTTTCATAATTAAAATTACTTTAAAAAACTTTAGGTTGGCTATGAGTGCTATTAGATATTGGTATTCTTGGCCTTGAGCTTCCTTCTCAATATTCAGTGGAATTGATTACCAATTTGATCCTTACAACTAAAGGTCTGTATACTGACACAAATACTTTGATGAAAGAAGCAGGATCATTAATGAGTGATATCACTATTATTTGGAAATTATTATTTTTAGGGAGAATTTTCTGAGAAAAAATCTGATCTATTTTGCTTTCTACTTTCCGATACCAAACGTCTACTACATTTTACAATCCCCTTTCCAACTATACTCAGCCAACATACAGGGCTTATAAAAACTTATAAATTGGTATAATTTCACATGTACATGGTCTATTTTGGCAAATGAATTAAAATGTACAATTGTGAATTATTTTTATTCCCTACTAGGATTGTATTTCGAGAGTAAAATTGTATGATAATAGATTTTGGGTCTCCATTATAAACGTACATTAATGCTTTCTTTATCATATCATTCATGCCAACTTAAGACAGACAGAGCAAACATTTTCTGTTGGATCTACATGATTTAAAATCATGCTAAAAGCATAGACACCTTATTTACTTGACTTGATAGACAAAACTTGATTTAAAACTGAGTGGCTTGACTTGAAAACAGATACAATGAAATATTTGTATTACATTGTTCATATGCATTGGGTAGTATGTTCCATTCTACTGTATGTTAATATGAAATTTATAGTTTAGATAAAACTATAGTTTAGATAAAATTCAGATTTTATAGTTATTCGTACTTTAAAAATGTGTTGTATTTGCTAAAGAATAATGTAACATAAGCATATGAAATATCAGAATACATACAATAAGCATATAGATTGTTTTAATCAAAGAAAGCCACTTGTTTAAATCAAGATGTTTCTTTTCATATCTCATTTCAATTCCCTTCTGGAAAAACATTCAAATGTAACATGTGACAAAACCATTTTTGACTACATGCACAATGTGGCAGCTAAAAGCAGAAGTCCATTTAAAACTACTGTAGGATTTAATAAAATTATGCAAATTATTTTAGGGGTTGCAGACTGAGTAAACTCTTTTGGGAGTGGGTATCTGATTATGTTTGCTCAGACAGCAATTTCTTTTGTACTGTATTAATCCATTTAATATTGAAATAGCATAGGATTTTTATGATGGTATCATAATTAATGCTTTAGCAGGACCACTAAGAAGAAATAACTGAAGCATTGTTTAGAACACATAAGATATAAGTCACATAGAATTTTGTGTTTGAAATCACAAGATGAAGACATAAACCATATTTCTATGATTCAGTTAGTTTATTATCTAAACCTGGGATATTTTGATTGGGACTTGACAAGGATCATTACTCTGGTGTTGAATGGTAAGTTATGAATTGCTAACATGTAGCATAAAGTGGTAAAATAACATTTATGCTATTAGGCTTATAATTCAGAACTTGGATGAAGTAGTGGAAGGTGGAGAATGTGTATTTGGTTAAAGGATAATATGGAATTAAAAACTTTATATTGGTAATCGGTTCATTAATTTCCTTTTGGGAAGCAAAACTCTGCAAAAATGGCCCAGGTACCCATTCAGCCATGGATGAACACAATATGGAAATTGGCTATTTGGCCCAATTTGTCCACGTTGCTTGCCTAAGATAGTCGCATTTGCTCAGATCCCTCCAAACCTTTGTTATGCATGTACTTGTCTAAATGTATTTTAAGTGTTGCTATTGCACCTGTCTCAACCACTTCCACTGGCAGTACATTTCATATATGTACTATTCTCTGCATGAACTTGCTCCATCGGGTCCTTTTTAAATCTTCTCTCCTACACCTTAAAATCATGGTTTTGATTCCCTCTCCCTTTGTTGCTACAAACCAGTATGACAGATAGAGTATGAAAAATCCCAATCATCCAGCATCAATCAAGGCACCAGATTTGAATTTAACCACTGGGCATAGTCGTCAAAAGATTCCTTGAACACCCGTCAGGGATGCCCCTTAAGTCCCTTTCTCTTTGATTTGGCTATAGAACCTCTGGCGATAGCATTTCGAAACTGTCCTGAATTGACCGGGATTTGGAGAGGGGGTGTTGAGCATAAAGTTTCTCTCTATGCTGATGACTTATTACTCTTTCTCTCAAATCCGTCTACATCCTTACCTCTAATGTTTTCACTTCTTGACCAGTTTAGCCAGATCTCTGGCTATAAACTTAATTTACATAAGAGTGAACTTTTCCCAATAAATAAAGAAGCACAAGAACTAATATTTCGTGATCTCCCTTTAAAAGTAGTCCATAATCAATTTACTTATCTTGGAATTACAGTCACAAGGAAGTTTAAAGATCTCTTTCGTGAAAACTTTGTCAACCTTTCATATGCTATAAAACAGAGTCTGGTACAATGGTCACCTCTATCTATGTCTTTGGTAGGTCGTATTAATGTTGTTAAAATGTATGTTCTCCCCAAATTTTTATACTTATTTCAATGTATCCCAATTTTTATTCCTAAATCTTTTTTTGATTCCTTAGACTCTATTATTTTGTCATATCTGTGGCAGAATAAGCGCTCTAGAATTAATAAAATCCACCTCCAAAAATCTAAAAAAGAGGGTGGCATGGCTTTACCTAACTTTCGCTTATATTATTGGGCAGCTAATATACGCTGTGCTACCTTCTGGTCTTTCTTCCACGGCCAACCCGAGTGCCCTAACTGGGTGGCAATGGAGTTGCGCTCCACTAAAGAATTATCTATATCTGCACTTCTTGGCTCTGCACTCCCTAGCAGTCTGCCCAGATCAATAGCTAATCCTCTTGTTAGACACACTTTGCGTATATGGGATTCAGTTTAGGAAATGCTATGGTTTCCAGGGGTTTTCCGTTTCTAGCCCTGTCGCACATAATCACCTTTTTTTACCTACTACATACGATTCAGCATTCCATGTTTGGTATAGGAAGGGCATTAGACATTTTGAAGATCTTTTCATTGATAATCGCTTCGCTTCTTTTCAGCAGCTCTCTGTTAAGTTCAACCTGCCTAACGCTCACTTTTTCAGATATCTCCAAATCCGACACTTTATTGCTCCTTTAATTCCTAACTTTCCTGAAATGCCTGCGAAAAATGCTATGGACCTATTTCTTTCCATTAATCCACTAGGTAAAGGTTTAATATCAATTATCCGAGATAAACTAGCAGCCTTATGACGGGCCCCTGTGGATAAAATTAAAATGGCCTGGGAGCAGGATTTAAATATCTCCTTATCCGAGGAGAGCTGGGACTCAGTTCTCAAATCGGTTAACTCAACCTCTCTCTGTGCTCGCCATTGCCTTTTACAGTTTAAGATTGTTCACAGAGCCCATATGTCTAAATCTAAACTATCTCGATTCTACCCTGGCATTAGCCCGCTCTGTGATAAATGCAAGAGGGGCGTGGCCTCTCTCATCCATATGTACTGGCTCTGTAAGATGTCTTCACTACATTATCGGGTATTCTGAATCAGCACCTAGAACCAAACCCCTTAATTGCTCTGTTCGGTTTTTGGGGCGAGACAGATTTATGTCTGGGTCCTACCAAATGCCGAATACTATCCTTTGCCTCTCTCCTGGCTAGACGCTTGATCCTCCTTAGATGGAGAGATGTTGCCCCGCCCACTCATGCGCAATGGCTTAATGCCTGCTTGGACCTCGAAAAAATTCATTATTCAGTTCTTAATTCGGATCTAAAGTTCCATAAGGTCTGGGGACCTTTTATCGAGTACTTCCATAACCTTCCTCCTGACTAGGGTTTTTTTTTTTCTTTTTTTTTCTTCTTTTCGGTCCCTTGCTTTCAGCTCCCTTTTTTTTTCTGGTAGTAGGTATTATTATCCTCTGCTGCTAAGTGTATTCACAGTCTGGGAGTTTGACTGTCCTGACCTATACTCTTTATACTGTGTTGTGGTCGGTCTGGAGTTGTTGTTGTTTTTTATCTTGTGTTGTGGGGCTTGGGGAGGACACTAAGCTTACTTGTCTTTAATTTAGGTTTTTTTTTGTTAAATTCTCTTCCTTTGTAGCATATTGTTATTGTATGCTTAATTTTGCACTGTATTAATGCTCCTCATTGGGATTTGGGGTTTTTAATTTGTAAAATGTTTTGAAAAACTAATAAAAAAATGTTAAAAAAAAAGATTCGTTGAAAACATTTAGGAGTCATGTTTATGCCTAAGTCCGAAGAGATATCCTGCAGATGAGTCAAGTAATTGCCTGATGAACTTACACTCAAAGAATTTTATCTTGTCCTCATAAAAACAAAATGCTGCCTTCAAACTGAAGACATCTTTTATGTTGCATGACACTGCTACAATGCTAAATAGTTTAGATTTAGAGCAAATCTAACAATTCACAATGGCATTATCTTTAGAGTGCTGTGGCTCAATCCACTACATCCCCTATCATCTCTAATTTCAGAGCACATACATATTCTGCATGTTAAAATGACCAAGAATAGTTCAAGAGGGAATATAGCAGAGCATGTATCTAAATATGAGTTGCTAATCAGTGAAGCTACTACCCAGAATTATGTGTACACTAAATATCAAAATCAGCTTGCTGTTCTCAGAGCATAGCCAATGAATCAAAGCTCTGGAGCTTGGAACACATCCACTGTGTGCTGTGCCTTGTGTTACTGGTAGGCCAAAATCTCAATGTTGTGCACAATTGTGATGCGGGCCCTTTTGTCCGCATTAGGCCTATATCCTTCTGTACCTTGCCTATTTGAGTGTTTAAGAGTGTCTTAAAATATTACAGTTGTCATCTCATTCTGTGTGTAGTCTATCCCTCAGATCCCATTTTAGACTCCTTCCTCACACCTTAAACCAATGTCTGCTTGTTTTTGATACACCTACCTGAGAAAAATATTTTGGCTCTCTACCCTATCTATGTCTTCATAATCTTATATACTTCTATCGGGTCACCCATCAGCCTTCTCCACTCTTACAAAGCAAGCCCAATCTATCCAATCTTTCACATCGACTAAAGTTCTCCAATACAGGAACACATCCTGGTGAGTCTCTTCTACACTCTTTCTAGCACAACCACATCCATCCAGAACTGCACACAATACTCCAAGTTTTGCTAACCAGTGTTTTATTAAGCTGCAACATAACATCTCAATTTTTATATTCTACTCCCAACCTACAAAGCCTAACAATCCATATGCTTTTGTTACCACCCTAAGAATGTATGCTGCTTTGTTTAGGGAATTATGGACTTTTAAGCTCCAAAAGTCGAAAGATCAGGAAAAGCACATTGCTACAGGGTGAAACATTATGACAGGTGGTACTTCTGGTTCTCTAATCTTTCTGGATGACCTGGGAGGAGAAGAGTGCCTTAACTGTCAAGTTTGTGATGGCTGGCACCAGTGAGGCCTGCAAGCATTGCACCTGTTCATTCTAATTAGTGTATTCACAAACAATGTGAACTTAATTGTCTGTTCTATGGTTTAATATTCATATCCCCTTTCTTCCATTTCTTGCCTAATGTGTATGTGGGCTATCTCCAGCAGAGCCCTAAAATGATCCAACATTACAGAAGATGGCTGATACTCACTCCTGTTGAAGTAGGCTACACATGTCTACCAGAACTTTTTACATGGCTTAGAACATCTTTAGACTTTTGTATTCCGACAAGAGGAAAGTTTTTCTCAACATGTACACTATATGAGGAAGGCACAGCCTCCTGTGAGCTGTTGTTCCTCTCCTTCCTATGAGGCTGTATCTTAGGTTACTCTTACTGCTGTTCCTCTTTGGTCTTCACCTGGGCTCCAAAGAAAAATAGCAAAAGTATGCCCTTGCTGATGTAATAGTTTAGAGCTCAAAGTGCCTCCCATACACAGAAATCTCAAAACCTTGCAGACTAACTACAATGTTGATCAAATTAGTTCTAGCAATGGCTTTTATGAACAAAGCCTGTCACAAAAGCAGTTAAGAAAGTAGCAGTGAGCTAGCAGCGCTTATTGACAGATGTGTTCATCAAAACTTCCTTCCACAGGGCCAGTGTCCTCACTCTGTCTTTATCAAAAGTCCAGCAACATATATCTCTGGCTAAACTTGTAAATCTATGATAACTTGTCTCAAATTAACAACCTCCTATTTGGTTGTAACACCCACTATACATAATAAGGTTAAATGCAAAGGCTGGAAATTAGATTCCAATTCTAATTGTCACTCCCAGTGCACCTTAGGCAATCACTCCAAACCTCTCCAAATCCAACAGTGCACACAATTTAAATTTAGCCAAAATAGTCCACCACATTACAACAATGTGAACTGAAGAGGTATAATCTCCATCAAAACCGTAATATTAAGCTTGCAAATAAAGACATCTGTAATTGTTGTCAATTATACTTCACTTTCTATTTAATTCCGGACAAAATGACAGACTGGCAGGCTATTAATACAGGTGCTTCAGCAAGTGCTGAGCCGAAACTGGAGCTGAAGTGAAAATTTATTGAAATAGGTTACTGTATAATTTTAACTTGTTTAAATCTCTTCAGCCAATTATGAAGCAAACTTTCTTTTTCCTCTAAACAATCAGCTTTATATTGTCTGTTCAAGAAATAATGGACTTCTGCTGGAAGCAGTTGCACACAATTGCAGAGTTCTGGTTTCAAAGACATTACTGCTAGAAGCATTGATATGTTGGCCTAAGACTGCTGACAGATAAGTGTATCATAGTTACTCACATTAAGAAAATCCAAATCATGCTTTGTGATAGAGAGGTAACGCATAGTTCAGTTGTTAACTGTATAACAGGTATTCAAATGCACACAATCTTATGACACAGCTTTCTAATTTTAATTACACTGAAGTTTCAGTTGTAATGGAAGTTAATCAGAAATGCTTTTAGTATCAATCAGGATGTTTAATTATTTGTAATTTTAATTTCCAACACTGCTTTTGGAGGAGTATATTAACAAGTAATTGGAGTTTATGCACCTACTATAGGTATAAGAAAAAGTTAGGCAGGATCTACAACAATAGTGTGACGATTTTCTCCCAGATAAAGAAAGATTATCCAATACCACTTTTCAGAAGGGATTAGAATTTTTTCGACTATATTGCGGGGAGCAAGTATCATAGGACCTCAGAAGATGAAGGCAAATTACTTCATATTTTAGGAACAGAGCATGATTTTTAGTTTTTTTTGGAGAAACAAGCATTTTGATTACATGTTCTCCTTCGTGATTTTTTTCCATACCTACAAATAATTTACATCTTCTACAAATTGAGAATGGATAACTAGTTCGCAGGGATCCACAAAGCCTACGGAAGATAGGTAACTGTCACCTGAAACTAATTTTCTGCTCTTCCTGTGTAAGATGCCTTTCTTTTGCTTAGCACCTTTTCACAAAAACATCAGTTGTTCAGAAAGTTCTCTGTATTATAAATGCTTCTAAATATGGATGATTACTTTTTTGGATACCTATTTTATTTAAAGCTTTCTTATCAAAAGAGTTATGATTATAAAAAAGACCTTTTGCCACACTAGTCAAGTTAGGTAATCTTTGGTTTTCATTTATGACAGTTTTTAATCTGGAAGTTGGAATAATTCAAAATCAAAGTCACTGTAGACATAATGCTGCACTCTGAACCTGCTATACAGTTTAAGTCATGCCAGGTTTGGGGGCAGGAAGGAGAATGACATTACAAACGTAAAATCATAATTGAAAATAAAACAAACAGGAGTGGAGCAGGCATGTTGATTGAGATGGTTACTTACGTTCACCTCTGTGATTGCTATATCAACAACGCTACCCACAACAATTAAGGCGTCAAATGTGTTCCATGCATCACAAAAATAGTGCTGCATGTGAAAAAGAGAAAGAAAATGGAAAAAAAGGAGGGAAGAATAAAAAATAAAAAAAGGGAAGAGAAGAGAAAATAAGAGAAAGAGGTTACATGTGCACAGTATTTGCTCTTACGGAAAAGATCATCTATGAAGAGATGTCCCTCAACCCTTTGTTACCTATATATCCAGGGCTTCAGAATGGGCCAGTTGGGCCACGTTAAACCATTTTCTTATAGTACAAAATTTATAAGTTTTCACAAATGAGTCTGCTCCGATTTGACCTGCGATGACTTCCTAACTCTGATGACTTGCCAGTTCCATGAGAGTGCCTGTGTCCTGAAACTTGCAGACTTAAATATCTGACAAGGTGAAATTGGTTAAGAAACAATGAAAAACACATAGGAGTGATCTGGAAGGGTATCATATATACTCACATTGATCTCACTCAGAATGACGTCTATAATGCTGCCAATTACGATGAGGAAGTCAAAAACATTCCAGGGATCACTAAAGTAACCCTACATGATGCAGGTGGGGATTGGGGGTGGGGGGGTGAAAGGCAGGTTAGAAGTTCGTCTTATACAAGACTTTATATGGCAAATATCTTCACATTCGATAACCTCAAGTCAGCTCAACAACACAGTTTTACACCATTTGTAGTATCTATCCTGGCCCAAATCAATTCTTTATATCATGACGTATTTACAATTTTATGATTGATGAAAAGCTTTCTTTGATTAAAATATTTTTATTTTCTCCACTTTTTTGGTTTCTTTGGATTTTACACCACCAAAATGGTAAGCAATTTGGCCCAGACCTTTACCCAGTCTACTTTAAGGAAAGGTTGAAGTTTTCCATTAATTTTCTTCTCAAAAGGGTCCGTCATGCATCTGATTCATGCCGGATTACTGACACTGGGAAAAATTTCACAATATCTGATGACAGTGTTAAATTTTACAGCAACACATGCTATTTCAAAGTTTTCTTTAATTAATGATTTGATTGTAATAGTTAATTTGTAGCTCTTCCAGAAATATAGTTGGTGTATTTTAAACTATGTTGTTAGCTTTTAACTGTTAGTCTTTTGTGTCCTGATTTGAAAATAAAATACAGCATTAGGTTATTCACAATAGTTAGTATAAAGTATGTTTCACACTATTAAGAAAATTTAGTATAATTTAACAACATAAATTATAGTTTTAGTGAGGGTACTTACAGATCGTTTTGAATCAAAAATTTATGAGTATGCCAATCTCATAAGTATCATTTGTACGTACGATTTCTATCCAATCCATTGAAAAGTTATTAAATTTAATCATGAATAGCTAATACACAAATAGTTTGGGGACCAGGGCGTGGGTAATGTTAAAAACAGCATTCTCAGGCACAGCACAGCCAGAGAGGAAAATATTTATAGAACATTAATGAGAAGTGAATTTATTCAAGGCCAAGAACTGCACTGGCAGCAGTATGAAGCCATTTGGTAACATTTTTCTAACTATTTGTCAACATTTATCTCATTTTATTAACTTTAACAATCTTAATAAAACTTAGGGTGATCTTAAATGAATAAGTATTACTTAACAAAATTTAAAGAAATTGCTCTTAAAACATTTTTCAAAACTATTTCAGGAATTTAAATTGTTAGATTAAAATAGACATTAGAATCAAGGCTGCTTTTTTCCTCACTGGTTATAAGATTAGCACATTCTTTATTACTTTTATTCTACTGATAAAACCAAGGATCTTAATTACCATTCTCTAAAGAGCTTTCTTAAAATGTCCAGTCATCTTCAATGATTGCTGTACATACATCCTCAGACTTTACTGTTCCTGCATCACTATTAGACTTGTACCATGTGGGTCAAATTGTTGCTCCTCACAGATCAGAAAACAAGATACCTGAGCATCAACATTGTTCATTACTGACTTATTACAAAACTGAGGTATGGGCTTGAATACTCTAGGACTCAATTCACACCAATGTTAGCAAATAACACATTTCTATGGACAATGCTCCAAAATAAATTACAGAAAAAAATAGATTAAATTTACCTGTCAAAGGTAAGATCTTTGCAAGGCAAAGATTTTCTTCAATATGGAATGTTGAAGCATTCTAAACATAAACCTTGGTTTAGATTGCACTTCTTACATTCATAAAAAAAGTTCAGATGTATCAAAATAGCAAAATCTCTAGTTTTCTGTTGAGAACTCAATTAATTTTGATGATCGATGGATAATTATATTTATAGGTGTTTAATATTAGTGCCACATCTCCGATTTAAGTGATGTCTTCCAGCATGGCCAGAAAATAATTCTTACTCTCAAAATATGGCATACATGCTTTAAACTTCTCCCAATGCCTGTACTTATTTTTTATTCTGTCAGTTGAACACGTTTGTAATATTTGTTTGAAAATCATTTGAGGATATTTTCTGCTTTCTAATCCTTTATTGGCAGGGAAGTTAAGATATTGTAATATTGAACAAGAGGAATGACAGTAATCTGTAATGCCATATTGCTCCCCAGTGTGAACACACCTGACCAGTTTTTCTTATTGACCTACATTATTTCAGTTAGGAACCAGTTAGAATGCAGCAAATTTACATTATTTTAGATATACATAGCAAATTGCATTCAAAGTTTCATCCAGTTAACTTTTCTTGAATGTTTGGCTAAGCAATACCAAGTGACAAAGTTTGTGTTTACTGTTTATAATGGGACTGAAGATTTATGCTCTTCCCATTGTAGTCAGGTTAGCTACATGCAAGCCATGCTATTTCCAGCTTACAAAACGATGTGCATCATATAACCATTTTACTAGCCTACTCTGTGGTGATGTCTAATATAACACTTTCATTGCAGTTTAGAAAGGCATTCTGGGGAGCTTCTGGCTCATTAAAATGTTCAATTTTGACGTTATATAGATTTTAAAGGGATGGTATTTGATCATAGCCAATAGCCTTCCATTGTCCTGAGGGTGAAGAGAGAAATATTAGCTGGGCTTTCTGCTCCTGACTGTCATCAGCTGCATCAGCTGCAAGGTTTGTGTATGTACACAGCAGGATAAGGATAAATTGGGTCAGACTTCATGAATGAATAAGCTGCCAATTTTCACTGGCATGGCTCACAGAAGAAAACTGGTCTGAAGCATATTGGATGGCTGTCCTCAGAAAACATCAGTGCCTTCGTGAGAGGGGTAAGAAGAGAACCGCTTGGAAGTCGGGTGAGGAGCCAAAGACTCATCATTTACTAGGAAAGAAATGATGTAATTTTACGACATGTGTTAGACCACTCCACTCTTTTCCAGAACCATATTGATCAAAATTGTAATGTTTCACATTCAGAAGACAAAAAAAACCTTTGATATCCTTTATTTTAAGGAAAAAAAGTCAGTTCCTCTTTCAATATAAATAAACCAAAGACAACTAGATAGATAGGTTAGTGCCATCTGTACAGCCAGGGTTAAAACCCACACATAATTTTGTTAAATAAATAAATGGAATGTTTTATTAAGACAAGCAGATTAAATGTTTAAAATGTACACAAATTCAAGTACAGAAAATTGCATTTCATAGGGTTAAGAAAGCAAATGAAGCAAACTCATTCAACATTTTGTATAATTCTTACCAAGAGGCAAAAGAGGAAAGAAAATGATGTGGTCAAATGCTACAAATGAACTGATTCAATAAACTGTTCCCAAAGTAAATAGAAGAGCATTTCAAATTTCATTCTTTTATTACCTACTCTACTCCCAGGGAAGATCAGAGGGATGGAGGAGAACTAAAAGGAGTCTTGCCCAGGCTCATCTTGTGAGTTCACAAAGTTCAAAGACAAAAGTAATGCTTGGCCTATAAAACTGAACATTTTAATTTATGTGATCAACAGCAAATTCCTCTGAGATAATTGCCTTAATGTTAAAACAGTGTGGAAAGAAAATTGAATAGTTAAGTATTATTTACTTATTATAACCACACATATTATTTGAAAATATGCATCATTTACTAAAATAACACTGCATTATTGAAAATTTAGAGATGGTATTTTTCCAAATGAAAACGCTAAATGGGAATTTATTTTTCCTGGCAGTAATCCTGTCTTCCAAGACTGACGTGAGAGCAGTTCATGGTGTTGAAAATCTGTTTCTTAGGAAATTATCCCTTTACCAAAGGACCATGTGAAAAATGAAGCAATCTCCTTGAGTACCATTGATTAGCTAGAAGCATCTTCATAGCATCTTCGTACATCTTCATAGCAGTAATAATAGCAGCTCAATTAATTTTATCAGCATATCCAATAAGAAGAGTTTTCCAATTTATGAAACCTATTGTTTTTACTTCCTTGTTGTGAATGTTTCTTCAAGTATAATTGCTGTAATTATAGGCAGACTCCTTCATCCTGTGATTTCCATCAACAAATTGTCAACTAATCATACATAAATTAGAAGATGATTAAATTCTGTTCCAGTGGCATTGTTGCTCAATAGTTGCTAGTTTTCACATTTGCAATGCTGAAGTAAGAGAGTATTTCCCCCACCTGTAATTTAGCTCTAATCCTGATATATTGGTTGCCTGTAAAACAGCAGGAATAATTTAGATTCTTGCATTTCTGCGACTCCAACTGGGCTGGAGTGACTGAGAAGCAACTGAATAAGACGTTGTTTCCCGCCACACCTCCAGCAGTGCCCTTAAACCAGCTGCAGGGTAATCAGCTGGAGACCACCATTCATCGATGCTTCACTCTCCTAGCCCTGGTATATCTCCTGGTGGCGGAGCATTGGCAGCTACATCTCCCTACTACCCCCTTCAGCTTTCAATGGGGTTAGAATATCCCCAAATTTCTGTCCTTCCTCCTCAGCCACAGCCAAAAGCCTCACTTTTCTGCCTCTTCAGCCGCCTCTCTGGTGGCCCTCCTAAGCCTTGCTCCAGTCACTGCTATATCACTGAGTAACCTTCTTAAACAAACTGCAATAAGTTATTCTATGCACTTCCATTATCTCATGTTTCAAGTGAACAAAAGATACCCTAATAAGCCTGTTAAAATAAAATGCTCATCAGTTTATGAAGTCAAATAGGTAGAGAGTGATTATTTCTGGTTTAGTACTTGGCTTTGCAGTACACGAGAGACAATGCAGATATCTGTAGCACTGATGTTATTACTTCTCAGCCTGAGTTTTCTGGTTTCTGGACCCAGGGACCTTCCTTCAAGTGGTCATTGAAAATTTGCAGGCAGTGAAATGTCATTCCATAAGAGCTTAAAGAGCGTCATAGAAAATACAACGCAGAACAGTACAGCATAGGAACAAGCCCTTCGGCCTGCAATGATGTGCAGAACCAATTAAATTAGTAATTAAATAACTAAACTAACCTCTTCTGCCTACATAATGTCCATATACTTCCATTTTCTGCTCATTCATATTGCCTATCCAAATGTCACTTAAAACTCCCTAAGTGTTGTAATAGTCTTGAATTCCTATTATCAAGGTGGTAGTGACTGTTCCTCTTTCAGTGTCTTCATTTCTAGTAATATTCCTCTGTGTTATTTCAGTTCGCATTCAAGGTGGATGATGGAAGTGAAGGTGTTGATCTGCAGTACCAGGGCTAGCTTATTCATCGGGATAAGTTTGAGCAATTTCATCAGCAGCTTGAGTACACCTCCTTTAAAGAGCATTGGTAAGAGCACTGAACTTTGTGGTGTTTGAAAAACCAGAGTGAACTGAACCCATCTCAGTCCAGTAGACCCAAAACTATTATTCAGCACGTGCAGTGCTTAGAGGCAAGACGGCATTGTAAAAATGCGATATCAGACCTTTAATCCAGGTTATGACAAGTCTGCAGAGACTAAACTGATTCCAGATATCTGTTAGAAATTAGTTCTGATGTGCAGTTTGCACCAGAAGAAGTCACACATGATTTAGTGAAGTGATGAAAATTCAGATGTGATGCATTACTGGAATCCTAAGTTCCACCACAAGATTCTAGGTGCCCGTGTTGTCACACATTGCTCTCCACCCACTCATTGTGAAGCAGCAGTCTACCTAATCCCTGCAAGCTAAGAAATCAATTGTCTCCCCGCTCTTCACATTTGATTAAAGCTGCTCAGGCCTTTCCGTAAAACCATTAGACATAGGAGCAGAATTAGGCCATTCAGCCCATCGAGTGTGCTGTGCCATTTGATCATGACTGATTTTTAGCAGTCATGATTGTCCTTCAGTCACACAAACTCAACCCCAATGAACTAAAATAGATAGAAAAAAACTAAGCCAACACCTTGTTATTAGTCCAATGCTCATAGACTACTCTAATGATCATTCATACAAATGTAGAGAAATGGTCAAATGTAAATGAAGTCTCCAGTGTACAACCCCAGTCAACCAGAAGAAGCCACAGACCATATAATCCACAACGATCTTCAAACAAGAAGGGGTACTCTTCTCATAATTGTATTGTTTAAATATTAAAAATAAATTATAGTTGCTGATCTATATCAGCTCTACTTGTGTTTATTTACTGAATCTATTTGCTTTAATGGGTGGCTGAAAGGAGAAAACTACTCTGAATGCATGGTCAATTTCCAGGCCAAAAGTTACTTAGGTCTCAATGCAACATTTTGGCTCAACTACCTACATATACCGGTAGGTTGTTCTGCATTTACTTCAGCCTTTTGAATGGCTGCTCAGAGAATCCTTCTTTGCACTCAAGTTAGTTTATCCCATCCCTGGATCCTGCATACTATCTAGTAATGGCTATTGAAAAAGTTAATACACATCATTTCCAGAACTCTGCAACAGAGGTAAACAAAAATAGCAATTTGCATACGAGGTTCCTTTATGAATAGGTATCTGATCTCCAACATACAAACTGAACCTTCAAAATAAGTATCTTTTGTTTATTTTCTGAAAAGGAGCCTCAAGCTATTTCTTTTGTGAGTACGGGTTAGCTCAACACCTGATGTAACTAATTGTTAAGTTATATAGCTCATGCTTTAGTGTTTTCTACTGGAAACTGGTATCCTACAGTTTGTAAAGGACAGCAATTTGCTATTTCAACAGCTTTATTCCTCAAACTTGAATTGTGATTAAGAAACCCAATGATTGTCAACGAGTCATCCAACAGGCTCAATGTGCTATGGATTCCGGGCTAATTGTCAAGCAGTTGCAAATCATGCAAACTCCAGACAGCACTGGACTTCAGGGTTCAACCTAGGCCACCGGAAATGTGAGGTAGCTGTCACAGTACCCAGATGGCCTATATTTTCAGCCTTTGGATGGGTGTTTTTCAGGAGAAAAGTAAATGGCCATTTTGAAATTTATGTGACAATTGCTTAGAAAGTATTTGTGGGATGCAAACACCTAGGCATTAGATGACAATTTACAAAATTAACACAAGGACAGATATAATTCATGTTAGCTTCCAATGATTCAATGAAATAAGAAAAAGATCTGCAATGGATTCATTAAGGAGTCAACTGCCTGGCTTTTAAGTATTGTTACAGTATAACAATGAAAGGACAATATAACAGGTAAATTCACACCTGTTAGAATTTGTCTATTTTTCTATACTTAAATTGATCAAAAGGAAATTTTCCAAGTTGGATTGTAAGCATATGATCTCTCACGATCAACTTTCTGCCTGACATTTTGCACAGATATCTCATAAGGTCACTAATGAAGACCAAAATTCATGTTTTTGACATGATTTAGGAATAAATATTTAATGCACAAATGAACATGTTACAAGGAACTGTACAGCGGACTCAACTTTAAATGTCTGATTCACTACTCTCTTTATTTCCACTATATAAACCTTAAATACAGTATTTCCCTCATGAAGTAGTGTTTTTATTTTCCCCATGTATGAGTTTTAGGTTCTACCAGGACAAAGATAATATCTGTTACTCCTCATTGCAAAAATCTGATTCATAATAGTCTGACTTTTGCTCAGTAGGTAGGGCTTCACAAAATTTACATTTACTGGCCAAGGAAAACATTAAAGAATACAGCCAAAGATTTATAGTGAATATTAATACTTAAGTCAATTTCTAACATTTAGTGAATGGATTTTTAATAGGTGTTTTAGAGATCAAATTCTTTCTGCTTTTATACTGTGAAAAAAATGCTTATCCGTGGCCTTACCCGTCAGAAAACCTGACGAGCTATCAAAATGAACAACATTATGCAAAGGTACACGAGTGAATCTGCAGATGCTGGAAATAAATAAAAACACAAAATGCTGGCAGAACTCAGCAGGCCAGACAGCATCTATGGGAGGAGGTAGTGACGACGTTTCGGGCTGAAACCTTTCATCAGGAGTGAAGTAACATGGAAGGGTTTCGGCCCGAAACGTCGTCACTACCTCCTCCCATAGATGCTGTCTGGCCTGCTGAGTTCTGCCAGCATTTTGTGTTTTTAACATTATGCAATTTAATCTCTGCTGTTGTTGCATTAATGAACTGCACTATCATAGCAAATGGAGGAACTATTTTCAGAGACTATCTTGAGAGTGGTATGTAGGAGAATAGTACAACTTGACAATGTGTTGATTATTCTTTTGAACATGCTAAAGAGTAGATGTATTTTGCATCTCTTCTCAAGCCATCATTGATTGTTAACATTTTATGAATGGCCAGATCTTGCTGGGTTTGCCCATCTGCACTTACTTATATTCATTTGGAGATACAGCACGGTAATAGGCCTTTCAGCCTAATGAGTCTGTGTCTCCCAATTGCAACCATGTGACCAATTAACCTACTAACTCGCACACCTTTGGAATGTGGGAGGAAACTGGAGCACCCAGAGGAACTCACGTGGTCAGGGGGAAAGAATACAAATTCTTTAAAGAGAGTGGCAGAATTGAACCTGGGTCACTGTGGCTGTAACAGTGTTATACTAACTGCTATGCTACCGTTCTGCCCCCTTCCCAAGGGTTGTTTCTGGAGGACTGATTTCCATATGCTCCTGCATCATTGAGGTAGGTGATTTATGGAATTATTCTCTTGGTCTCAACAAACTGAACAGAAAAAAATCCCCTTTCTTTCAAAGTACAACTTACAATTGCTGAAAACCATTAGACTAGATCCTAGTATTGATTTGTACTTTATTTTAGCAACTGAAAGACGATTTAGAATATGCAAGAGAACAGTAGTCTAATAAATCTTGCATGAGATTATCCAAGACATTGGAACCTAGGCCCATGTAACAAGAAAACAATGAGCAAACATGACCAATTAGGAGAACATTGTTTTGGTGGTCAATGGAAATAAAGGTAAGGAGGTATTAACATTGCTACTACACTCAGAACAAGAGCTGACCTGATTAGTCAGAGGAGTCATCTTCCCATTCAGTCAAATTCAACAAGTCCTTCCAGTCAAACTGACAATTCCAAGAATAATCATATGCAGCAAACAGCTAAGATAAGGATCTATACGTAGAATAGTTTAAGCAATTTGTTATAGTTAGTGAGGGTACTGACACGACTTGCTGAATGTTGCAATGCATAACTCAAAATAAAATTATTCTGCCCCTTTTTTCCCAGTCCTGATGAAGGATCTTGGCCCAAAGCGTAGACTGTTCATTCCATTCCACAAAAGCTGCCTGACTTGCAGAGTTCCTCCAGTATTTTGTGTGTACTGCTCAAGGTTTGCAGCACCTGCTGAATCTTTTGTGATTGTATTTGATTACTGGATACAACTTGGCTACGTTTTGTAAAAGTATAAAGTTGAAATTGTAAAATGGTTAGGTTAGCGAGGTCTCAGCAGTGATTAATACTCAGATGAAGCAGCACAATAGCTCTGTCCTGACACACTCCTTGCAGATGAAAGGTAAAGACTGCGAGTGGAGCTTCAACTTCTGTCAAAGGTATCACCACTGATAATAGCTATTTAAAAATTATTGTAAATCAAATAATAACTTCTTTAAATATTTTGAGTTGCTAACGGGGACAAATTAAACCATTTGCAAATAATTAAATATATTACACTGAAGTAAAATAATTAAAATAAAAGCCTGCTTTTTTGCTTATGAATCTGCAGGCAAAGACTCTTTACTGAAATCAAAGGAGCCTCCAATTTTATACCAGATCTGAAATAACCTAGGATCCGAGAGGTGATGCCCCAGCACAAGATGATGCTCTTCAGTTAGATACCCCATGGAGTGGCATATGCAGTACCGTTAGTGATTCAGTAACTCTTGGCTTCTACCCTTGATAGTGTAAAAGCTTTGAAGAATTCTCAAGTTTAAACGCCCATAATTCCAATCAGCAAAACTTAACTATTGCGCTAAGCTTATAGAGGACTGGACAATACTAATCAATGTCCCTGAAGGTTTGGTTTGTCACCCTGAGTCAGCTAGTAGCAGTCGCACCTCTAGATCTTAAGTCCCACTCCAGTGCATCTATGCTGCCTCCCCAGGGTAACAGTCAGACTCTGTTAGATGTCCATCTATTAATCCGAGGTTTACGCTGCTCACATACGAACATGAAGACTCAAAAATCATGGTATAGCATGATGAGCGCAGTACGATGCCATTGTGCTGACTGCTACTTATGAGTCCATCACTGCAAATGGGACAGTTTAGACATTGCTGAATCGTCACTTCTTGAGCCCTTTCGTGCAAAGCTGACTACATGAAGGAAAATGCACTATCCTAAACAAAGGCTGGATACTTAGAGATGTGGGCAATTAGAGAAGGCTTCTACACCCAGTCAGAGTCTGTGATCGGCTTGGCTTATGGAGTTTTGATCAATGGAGTATTTGGGCCTTAGGACATTGGAAAATGGTTATTATGTTACATTCCGAGGAAAGCGCACAATCAGCTGCTTAGCACTGAATCCTACAGCACATCAACACTACAGTACATCAGCTCTCTAGGCCAAAGAGTGTCATGGACTCACTTCAATGATGAAGCAGAAGCTTTCCCAAGTATCCCATAGACATCATCATTATCATCATCAGGTGCCATGCCCAGTTTGAGCTTTGACTGCCATGGCCCACACACTCCTGTTTCGGGTCAAGTGGATCAATTCATTGTTATTCATTTCCAATTCTCTGGCTGCTGTCTCCATCATCATTTGTCTTTGCTTTCCTCTTGCTTTCTTCCCTTCAATCTTTCCCATAGTTATCGTGCATTCTAACTCCTCTTTCCTAATCACATGTCCAATGAATCCCATAGACAACTCTAAAACACAACTACCTATTCATTATCACATTTTGGTCTGGAAGAGCTTGATAAGCACAAATATGAAAATGTATTTCCTGCACTGGAAATTGTGGCTACACTTCAGAAGTACTTCATTATCTAGGAAAGCATCTTCGGACTTCAGGAAAGGATGTGAATAACTAATTTTTTTCTTGAAACTGGCTTAATTCAACCTGCCTGGCTGAAGCAATATGACGAGACAAATGGGAGAAAAGGTGAGAGTTGTGCACATAAATAAAGCCGTAAGTTAAAAAAATAACATCAACCTATCCAAAGAGGGAAAATGAAACCCCGCTTTATGGGTTAAGTAAAAACGTCTGCAATGGTTAAAAACATACTGACTGGCTGATAAATATCACATCATTTTAGTTTTCTAAGTTTGGGTTGGGAGAATCTAAGATAACAGAACAGCTCAAATGTCATCATATGAATAAATTAATAACTTAAACTAGCTTAATTTAAAGTGGATAATTTATTTGGTTGGATTTAACTAAATATCAAGTGAAAATAGAATGTATCCTTCTGATAGAAGACAGGTCAGGGATGACAGGACAGATGTCTTTGAAATTTCAGTATGTGGTAGCTAGTGGAGACCAGGAACAATCTTCAGTAACTTGCTTTATAACTCTAGCAGTAGTGCAGTCAAGGATCCAGGAAGAGTGAATGCTGCAACCGAGATGTCAGGGTTCAGTTTTTGACTTGGAGAGTGGTGAGTGCATGGAATGGGCTGCTGGTGACAATGGTGGAGGCGGATACGACAGGGTCTTTCAAGAGACTCCTAGCCAGGTACATGGAGCTCAGACAAATAGAGGGCTATGGGTAGCCCTAGGTAATTTCTCAGGTAAGGACATGTTGGGCACAGCTTTGTGGGCCGAAGGGCCTGTATTGTGCTGTAGGTTTTCTGTGTTTCTATGAACCTTGCAGATGGTGAATCCTCATAATCAAGGCACCAGTATCAGTAGCCAGGATGCATTGCATCATTACTCTTCACATCTTCTTCATCCCACTAAATATCATCTGAGGAGGATATCATTTATTTGCCTTGTTTCTCCTGCAAGTGCAATTTCAGCTCGTTTGCTGTGCAATTATGTTAAGATCATATAATGTTGGACAGTTCAAGGTTTATTCAGGCATCTTCGTCATTCCTTTCACCTGTTCAGTCACCCTTCTCATGATGTTTTGGCATTCATATTACTTGCATGTTGGACTTCACTGGTCAGGTCTCTGATAAAAGATTGCAGTGGACATCTCTTTTGTTGCTCTACAACATTTTTAAAAATCTGCTTCGGATCTGCAGAGCTCAGACTGCCATGAAATGAAAGCATTGTGGCAGCTGTCCAGCCACCTGGCATGCTTGCTTCTATACCTATGTTTGAATGTGCACCGTCTGCACACTAACGTGGTTGAAAACTCCTTGTTCTGGGCTGCTCAGATTGTCATCCATGCCTATTCTATGGCAATATGCATAAGGTAGCCAGAATCACAAAGCTAAGTGACTTCAAAGATTAACGTAATTTCTGTTTCTGGAAAGCAACTAATTTCTGAATTATCTCATGCCTATGTGTCGGTTGATGGGGGAGATGCTAGATATGCAGTCCAAAGGCAAAAACAATTGAAGATTAATTTGCCAGCCATTGGTAATCTATAGCTAGCAGGCCAAAAGGCAACATTGTTCTGTACGACACTGGAGACATCAACCACTACCTAACCTGATATACTGAGACATCGCTATTTAATCACATCAAGAACATTTTTCTTCTGTCTACTGATTTGCTTCATGGGTAGTAGCTCCTTTAAGTTGAACTTCTTTGTTGGAGTGCCCTGCTGTAATGCTGTATGTCAGTGATGTCAGGCTGCAATGGAGGTGCCAACGGATCTCTTCACTCACATCAGATATCCAGGTTAAGGCATTAAAAGTGGCACTCATTCTAAAGCCAATCTCCAAAATGCTGAAGTAAATCCCACACTGTACAATTTAACGTCTCTAAAGATCATGTGAACAAATCCTTTCCCACAGCAGGCATGGAAGCAGCTGTGAGCTCACTATAGTTTTTGGCATCCTTACCTAAGCTTGCTTCAAATTCTGCTACCTCAGTTTGCTTGCCTTGGATCCACTGGCACATTTCAAGGAGCAAATGCAAATGAAAAGCATGTAACAACGTTATTTTCGTTGAATGATTAGTATATAGAATTTGAGAAGCTGCCTCTCGAAGGACTAGAGGACAGGACTGAACCCAGGTTGCTGGGACTGTGAGTGAGTAACACCACTGCTGAGTGATTATGGTCCCTTTGTGAAAGTTGTTTGGTTAGGTTTTCCCACATCTGCTTTAAACTATTCCCTCAATAGTTTTCAAATCCATAAACGCTAATCAATTTTCAGCTCTAACTTTTTATTAATAATTTACATTTAACCATTGCCTCTCTATGTTATAACTATGATTTTAATCTGTGTGTCCTTGAAAACTTTCCTGGGATATTTTGGCTATCAGTTTACTTGTTTACCAAATAGTCCCAAAATTTAACCTGAACTGAGCATTTAAGAATGTCAGTGGAAAGCAGCACAGCCCATCCTTAAGTTTATGTCTGTTGAGGGCAATGGGCGCAACAAATATAACGTACAAGGAAGCCCACTATACTCTCCAAGCAGGAAGAGGTCTTAAAATATTTTACTTTCCTCTGCCGAACTACTCTTCTGGTTTCCAAAATGAATGTTTAAACCTTATTTTCTGGTCCCCATTGTAGGGATCGCTCAAACTTCCTCCCTGCAATTTAACAGGTCTACAGCAAATTCAGTCTCCCTGGCTCTCCACTCAGCTTTTGAACACCTAGACAATGGCAAAGTGTATGTCAGGCTGCTGTTCATCTACAACAGCTCAGGTGTACAACACTATTATCCTCTCACTACTAATCAACAAGCTTTGAAACCTGACCTCTGTACCTCCCTCTACCACTGCAACCTCGACTTTATTTTCGGGAGACCACAGTCAATGTGGATTGGTAATAATATCTTCTCCTCGCTGACAATCAATGCAGGTGCACTTCAAGGATGCACTCTTAGCCCACCGCTCTACTCAATGTACACTCATGACTGTGTGGATAAGCACACCCATAAGTGTGTGGCTTGGCACCACCCATATGTCATCTATTAATTTGCCAATGACTTCACTGTTGGCAGAATCTTAGATGACGATAAGGAGGTGTACAGGAGTGAGATACATTGGCTGGTTGAGTGGAGTCACAGCAACCACCTTGTACTCAACATCAGCAGGACTAAGGTTGTGGACTTCTGGAAGGGGAAGTTAGGAGCACACACTGAAAGGTCAGCATGGAAAAGATGAACATTTTCATAGGAGTCAGCATCCCCGAGGATTTACTCTGGGCCCAATACATTGATGCAGCCCCAAAGAAGGAATTCCAGTGGCTCGACTTCATTAGGACTTAGAGGAGATTTGATAAGTCACCAAAGTCTTACAAATTTCTATAGATGTATGGTGGTGGGTCGTCTGACTGGTTACATCATATTGACCCTCCAATGCACAGGATCTCAAGGGGCTGCAGAGGGTTGTGGACTCCAGCTACTTCCACCAGAGGCACAACCCTCTCAGCCACTGAGGACATCTTCAAGAGGTGGTGCTTCAAGAAGAGGGCATGCATCATTAAAAACCCTCACCATCCAGGCCATGCCCTCTGTGCAATACCACCAAGGGGGAGGTGATACAGAAGCATGAAGACCCACATGCAATGTCTTAAGAAGAGCTTCTTCTCCTTCACCTTCAGATAACCGAATGGTCCATGAACACTATGTCGTCATTTGTCTTTTGTACTATTTATTTTGCAATTTATAGTGATTTTTATGTCTTGCATTGTACTGCTATTGCAAAACAATAAACTTCATAACAAACTTCTCCGATAATAAACGTGATTTTGAATCTGATTTCCCCAGTTCTAGACAGAGGCTTTCTGTGGTTTAATAATATATTGCGACCCATCAGGTGGCTACCAATTTCAACTGGTTTCAAATGACAGATTTATGGGTTATATGCAGATGAAGCCCAGGATTGATTTCATAATCTCAAGTTTGGGATGATTTACCTTAGCTATCGCCCGTTCTGTTTCCTGCCCAAGTTAAAATTAAGGGGCTGAAATTTAATTGAAGGTAACTAAAACCAAGTTTATTTCTCTAAACAAAACTGTAGAAGCATAAGTCTTTCACTTGGCTGTACGTTGATCCTTCTGAATAGCTGCTCAGGGACTAACAAACTTTCTGTAGTTTTGATTGGATGAAGAAATAAAGTTGTAGAAATTTTATCATTTATTTATCAATGATAAAAACAAATCATATAATTTAAACCAACGGTACCAATGTACAAAGTCTGAATATGGAAACCTTTGGGGTACAGGGTGTTGAATCAGGTCATTGCAATCTTATCATCACTAAACAGCAGGATGTTATGAAGGCATGAAGCTTAGTAATTATGCATCTGTGCACAATCTGTCCAATGGTGTTTTAGAAGTGCAATTAGTTCCCACAGCAAACTGAATGATGATTAAAGATTAATCAATAGATTAGTTAGGAAAGATAGTATGTAACCATGTGAATTATTTATGTTTGCAATACATACTCTGGGCTTGAAAGCGATTAACTTCAAAATCATTTCAACTGTGAAGAGTCCGGTGAAAAGCATATTAAGGACATCCATGGCTTGGCTAAAAATCGGTGACTGGCCGTGGTGCTGCACAATATGAAAACGAGGAATTAGATAATAATCCAGAACACCACAACATATTGTTATAGCATTTATATTTTAAAATAATTTCATTTAATCTGAGGTCCAAGAGTTTGGTTTCTTTTGTGACTTCTTAAGTAACCATTGTTATGAGAAAAAGGAATATACCCTGCACTGTCTTCCTTTAAGAGTCATGCAACCATCGTAAGAAAAAAAAGGAAAGAATTAACATATAAGTTTCTGATCGAGCAATTTAATATTTAAGTAACCTCAAAAATGGTAGTCTGAGATCTAGATTCCAGCATGGCAGTTTTGTATGTCTCCCTGGCTGACTATTATTTTTTACTGTTCTCTACTCTGAAAACATCCTTTGGCCACAATTTTCTGTTTTTATTGCCTATGACCAAACTTGTACATTTTTTTTATTCCAGCCAACTTTTTATATAGGACTTTAACAAACACCTTTTGAAAATCCATACAGAAAATTTTGGCTCATTCCATTCATTAGCCTTCTCCAATTGAATAAACAAACACTTGTATGGAATATTGTGGGATTTTGGTAGCTCAGGTTGGCTGTTTAGAAGTTTGGCTGATTTCCAAGCTTGGCAAAAAGTTTGCTGATGTTTCGGCTCCAATCGAGAAGCCATCATCAATGCAGAGTTGAGGGTGTTGTCTCCCCAGAATGCTGGCTTATATCCTGTGGGGTCTGAATGGGTATTGATTAGATGTCATGATCTGGTTGGCTGGTTCAAGACACTGTGAAGGGTCTGGCAGTGGAAGATTCTGATTGGCTAGCTTCTGATCAAAGAAGCTCTACATTGGTCAAACAGGAAGAAAACTATTGACCAAACTACACAAGCCTCAGCTAGCGAGCAGAAGGCACTCTCGCTAGTATCAGCTCATGAAGATGAAGGGGGCACCATTTCAATTGGAAGGCAGTCAGAGTCTTGACTGAAGCGAGAACAAGAAAAGAATGAAAATTTCTTGAAGCGTGGTTCTCTACAGAAGGATGCACCAACAAAGATCCGGTATATGAACCCTTATGTAGAAAAGAGAGACAACGAGGTCAACAATCAATGAATCACCAGTAATCTCGGGATCTGGACAGCGAAGCAAATACTTCCGACGGACCTCCATTGAAGCTAGCCAATCAGAATCTTCCACTGCTAAACAGTTCATGGTGTTTTGAACCAGCCAGCCAGATCACAAAGTTTAATTAATATCTATTTGACCCCAGAGGAATATATAAGCCGGTATTCTACGGAGACAACACTCTCAACTGCACACTGATGATTGCTTCTCGACTGGAACCGAAACGTCTGCAAACATTTTGACCAGCCTGGTGACCAACCACACTTCCAAACTCCTGTATATTATCACTTGCCCACAAGGATTGCTGGTTTTAAAAATATAAACCTGGCACAAAGGCATTCTTTTTAATTAGAAACATGGAGCAAATGGAGATAATTCAGTCCCTTAATCTAATTGCATGTCATATAGACTTATGCACATGAACTCCATTCATCTGTTTCAGTTGAATATACCTTGCGACTTCTAAAAAAACACAACCCTATTGATCTCATTTTTTAAAAATTTCCAATTATTCCAGCACTCAAAAATATTTTAGGAGGAAAAAAATCAGATTCTTCTCATTACTTATGCTATCCAAACCTGTTTGGAGCAGAAATAGTCTGATAGCATGCTTTGTGAAGGTTCACATTGAAACACCAATGACTTAAGTGAGACACTGAAATCCAAATGATACCTATGAATCCAGAGTTATTAAGAGGCTTAATTAACTGTAATTTCTCTTTCTATAGATATTGCCTGACCTTTTGAGAATTTCTGTCATTGTTTTGTCTGTTACACAAAATATCATTTTATGCTGCAGAATTCAGATAATGCTGTGCAGAAAGTACATGGCTCCTGATTTAGATTGCTTGCTATGATTGCCAAACCGCTAAATTGTCATTTGTGATTTAACTAGTAGCATTTTTATTCCTAAACCAGAAGAATATGCATTAAACCCCTATTCAGAAGGCTTCAATAGAATAGCTAGCCTGACATCTCAGTCTGTTGTTGAGAGCTGCGTGATCGGTTAAAGGGTAAAACTGAAGACCACAGGCAATCTCAAGTAAACATTAAAAATACAGTGTCACAGTTTGAAAAGAACAGTAGAATTTTCCATGATTGCTAATATTTAATCCACAGTCAACATGAAAAAAAATCATTACCTAGTCAGTAACACGCTGCTTTTTGTGAAAACCTGTGAGTAAATTGGTTGCTTTATTTCCTATCTCACAATAGAAACTAAACCTCGATGTTATTTGTTAGCTGTAAAGCTGACTGAGGTTGTGAAAGGCATTACCTACGTGAAATGTGTTCTTGTATCTTTTTAAACTGTGTGAGTGGCAGAATAGCAGAAAGCAAGTGTCATGTTGTTTTGTTCAGCAATTGCTGTGTTCTGGTGGGAGAGATTCTATTAGATTGCTTTCAGTTTTCCTCCCATATAACAGGCTGCCTGGTAAAGTACTTCCCAATGTATGATCGAAGGTGATAGAGGCGGTTCAGAGGTACAAATAAAATGATGGTTGCACTACATTGGAGGGTAGACAAATTTGAAAAACAACATAATTTTCAAAACACATGGTAGGAAGGTATTAAATGCACTTCTAAAACAATAAACAGAATCTTAAATCTGAAAAGAATTAAAGTAGATAAAAGTTATCAGCATCTGAATGTAGAACGTAAGAGAGAATTTAAATGTGAGGCTGCTTATGATAGGAGACTTAGTGAAGATATCTACGTGAGAATTGAAAGCTGTAAGGATCCAGGAATAACATTAGATGTATGTTTAGACCCCTAATGCTGATAATGATTTTAATGAACAACTCTATCAGAATATTTCAAGAGAAGCAAACTCTGAGGGTAATGTTATAGCTACGGGTTACTTTAATTTCCCAAATATTGTGTGGGAGGACCCAGTCACTAATGGATTACAGGAAAGTTTTTGATTGTTTTTTGACCCGGTACGTTAACGCTCAAAGAAGAGGGGAGGCCTACCTAGATTTGATAGTCCATAACAATCAGGATAGAATTTTGAGTATGAAAGTTGTTGAGCCTTTAGGAACAAGTGATCATAACATTGTTAGTCTTGAAGTATTTTTTGGCAGAGTATATCAGTAAAAACCAAAGCCATTAAACTGAATTTCAAAAACACAAAGTTCGTGCAGATGTGGCAAAGACTTCAGAAGGTGAACTGCAAAGAACTGCTTGATGTTGTGTCAGTTGAGGAACAATGGGGTTGGTTTAAAGTGGTAATATACGCAGAGCAGGAAACGCTCACACCCAAGGTCAGGAGAAACAGTAAAAATAATAGATCAACTATTATATGGATGAACAAAGCCGTTCATAAAAATTATTGAAGAAAAGCCTACAGTGCCTATAAAAAGTATTCACCCCCCCCCCTTAGAAGCTTTCACGCTTTATTGTTTTACAACATTGAATCACAGTGGATATAATTTGGCTTTTTCTGACACTGATCAACAGAAAAGAATTCTTTCATGTCAAAGAGAAAACAAATCTCTACAAAGTCATCTAAATTAATTACAAATATAAAACACAAAATAATTGATTGGATAAGTATTCGCCCCCTTTATTATAACACACCAAATCATTACTGGTGGAGTCAATTTTAGAAGTCACATAATTAATTAAATGGGATCTGTTTTTGGAGATCACTACATGCAGTCAATGTGTTTCAATTGATTGTGGTAAAAATACACCTGGTATCCTGGCAAAAACGACACCATGGAGACAAAAGAACACTTCAAGCAACTCCACAAAAAGGTTATTGAAAAGCACAAGTCAGGAGATGAATACAAACAAATTCTAAGTCACTGAATATCCCTTTGAGTACAGTTAAGTCAATCATCAAGAAATGGAAAGAATATGGCACAGCTGTAAATTTGCCTAGAGCAGGCTGTCCTCAAAAACTGAGTGACCGTGCAAGAAGGGGACGAATGAGGGAGGCCACCAAGAGACCTATGACAATGCTGGAGGAGTTACAAGCTTCAGGGGCTGAGATGGAGTGACTGCGCATTCAACAACTGTTGCCCGGGTGTTTCACTGGTCACAGGTTTATGGGAGAGTGGCAAAGTGAAAGCAGCTGTTTAAAAAAAACTCATTAAATTCCAGCTAGAGTTTGGTGGAAGGCATGTGGGAGACTCTGAAGTCAGATGGAAGAAGATTCTATGGTCTGATGAGCTTTTTGGCCATCAGACTAAACGCTATGTTTGGCATAAGCTGAACACCGCCCAGCATCAAATCACACCATCCCCACCATGGTGGCTGCATCATGCTGTGGGGTTGTTTCACTGCAACAGGCCTTGGCAGGTTTGTGAAGGTACAGGGTAAAATCAATGCAGCAAAATACAGGGAAATCCTGGAGGAAAACCTGTTGCAGTCTGCAAGAAAACTATGACTTGGGAGAAGAGTTGTTTTCCAGCAAGACAGTGGCCCCAAACATAAAGGAAAAGCTACACAGGAATGGCTTAAAACCAAGAAAATTGATGTCCTGGAGTGTCTAAGTCACCAAGTTAGAGCCCAGACCTCAATCCAATTGAGAAATTGTGGCTGGACTTGAAAAGGGTTGTTCATTCATGATCCCCATCCAATCCTACAGAGCTTGAGCAATTTTATAAAGAAGGGGGGAAAATTGCAGTGTCCAGATGTGTAAAGTTGATAGAGACTGATCTATATAGACTCAAGGCTGTAATGGGTGAGACAGGTGCATCTACTAAAAACTGACTTGAAGGTGGTGAATACTTATGTAATCAATTATTTTGTGTTTTATATTTGTAATTGACTTAGATCACTTTGTAGAGATCTGCTTTCACTTTGACACAAAAGAATCTTTTTCTGTTGATTATTGTCAAAAAAGCCAGATTAAATTCACTGTGATTCAATGTTGTAAAACAATAAAAAATGAAAACTTTCAAGCGGGTGGAATTCTTCTTAAAGGCACTATATATAAAGAATAAAGAAAAAATAGTAATGATGCTAAGCGTAAGGCATATGAAAATATGCTAGCTATAGTCAAGGGGGGAATTCAAATTGCCAAAAGGCAGGATGAGAAGGATATTGCTGATAATGCTAAGATTGACCCCAATAGATTATTTTCAATACTTTAGCAGTAAAAGAAAAGTCAAGGAGAAAGTTAACTGTTTTAGGAATAATAGTGGGGCGTTAAATTATGCAGAGAAGGACATAGTGGATACTCTTAATTCATATTTTGCTGAAGCATTCACGTATGAAGATGCTAGCAATATGCCAGTAAGTGTAGAGAAAAATAGGGTTGTTTTAAGTAACTAAGAGATCTTGGAAAGTGAGGTTTTGCTTCAGCTGAAAAGCTGTAAGTTAATAAATCTTCAGGGCCAGACAACATATATCCAAGGGTACTTAAAGAGGTCTGTGATTATATATACAAACCCCTAACATCTATTTTTCAAAAGTCAGTGAAGACTGGTGAAATCCCTAAGGACTGGAAATGGGCTAATGCTGTCCTGGTATACTGTATAAGAAAGGTAACCACACTGACCCTTGTAACTGTGGACCAGTAAGCTTAATGTGTATCATAGGTAAGATAATGTAATGATAATAAATGGAAAAGCAGCTGATAAGAACAGGCATGTTAGCAGAAAGCCACCATGAGTTCAAAAAGGGGAAATCATGTTTTACTAATATGCAGGAACTCTATGAAGAGGCAACTAAAATTTATGATAACAATAGAGCGGTTGATATAATTTACTTGGACTTTCAGAACTTTCGACAAGGTACCCCACGAGGGTAAATCAATTTGTAAATCAAATTCCAGGAGGTAGGGATTCAGAGGAAGGTGTGTGAATGGGTGCAGAATTGGCTCAAAAACAGAAAACAATGAGTTATAGTGAGAGGATCATTTTCACACCTAGATAATGTTAAAAGTGGGGTTCTGTTGAGATTGGTTTTGGGGGTGCTGCTGTTTTTAATTTACATTAATAATTTGGCTAAGCACCTAACAAATAAACCAGTAAAATTTGCCAATGACACAAAATTGGGGGGAACAGGCTGATAACACTCAGGCGGCAGAATCAATACAATTAGATCTAAACTAAATCCAGATGTGGGCAGATAAATGGCAAATGAAATTCAATATAATTAAATGTAAAGCTTAAATATAGGAAGTAGGAATATTAGATATAAATATACAATGGGGGTGGGTTGAGTTAAAATGGGCACTGTATAAGAAGGATTTGGGAGTCCATCACAATGGATAGACTCATCACTATCAATATCTAGAAAATGCACAAAAGTGATTAGGAAGACTCATAGAATGTTGGGCTACACAAGGGCTGATTGATAAGTTTGTGGCCTAAGGTAGAAGGAGTCAATTTTAGAAAACCTAGCATATTTATTTTTCAACATAGTCCCCTCCTACATGTACACACTTAGTCCAGCGGTCGTGGAGCATACAGATCCCTTCTTTGTGGAAGTCGGCGTCTTGGACCTCCAGAAGTGGTCCACAGCATGGGGTGGTTGATAAGTTTGTGGCCTAATGTAGAAGGAGATGAGTTATACAGCTCTCGTTACATGCATGTGCAGTTAAACTCTTTGTGTGATTATGCAGAAAGTTTGAAGTTAATAACTCATCTCCTTCTACCTTAGGCCACAAACCTATCAATCACACTTCATACAATGCGCTCAATGGAGTTTAAGTCTAGAGATGTTCTCCTTAAGCTCTATAATGTGCTTTAAGGCCACACCTTGAGTACTGTGTACAATTTCAGTCACCATACTGTGTTATGGGTGTGAAGGCACCGGAGAGCGTTCAGAGAAGGGTGACTAGACTTATTCCAGATCTGCAGGGTATGAGCTATGAAGAAAGATTAAAAGAATTAAATCTTTTTAGCCCAAGTAGGCGTAGAATGAAAAGAGACATGATAGAAGTGTTCAAAATCATTAAGGGCATAAGTAAGGTGGATGCTAGCTGTTACTTCAAGATTAATCCATCAATAAGGACACGGGGCCATAGGTGGGTACTGGTTAAAGGGAGATTTCAGACTAACATCAGGAAGCATTTCTTTACACAGTGAGTTGTGTAGTTGAGAGTGGTACCTTACAGACTTTGAAATCTAAACTCAATAGTTATTTCAACACACTATGTGAATGGGAATTTGGCAAGCTTTGTTGTGTTGAATGGCCTGTTACTTGTCAAAAATGTTCTAATGTTCTAACTTCTCCTGGTCACACCACAAAGTGATAAAAAATCAGTTGGCAAAGATTGTGTGGCCAGATTTGATGCATTTGGTTTCCTTGATTTAAGGTCTATTATTGGTGTGTGATTTTTTTTGTGCCCAGTTTCTCTTTCTGTACTGCGTTAATTTGTGTTAAGTCCAGTTGGCAGAACAAACATCTCTGCTAATGTCTCATGAATAAAAAGCAGTCTGTAACACATGTCAATAACGTTAAGTACTTTAAATACAATTCTATTAAATTAGCAGTAAGAGCATCCAAACCCCACAATCCTGCATAAAGAACATTCTTATTTCACTAGCAAATGAAACACACCATAAATGATGTACACTTTACAATAAATTGAACATTTATAAATAAATAAATTGTAAATTGTACATAAATTTACAGTAAATAAATTAGCATATAAATTGTAAAATAGTTTAAACTCTTCTGTTTCTTAAGCTGTCCCTCAGGATTGATGAAGGCATAATTTCACTTGAGTTTGGTGGGTTCTGAGGAGGCTGATGAGGCATTGAGGCAATGTGGGAAATGAAAAGGAGCCAGGGTGTAGACTGGGCTTTTGTTGATGACATAATCCTTCCACCTGCTTCTGCAGGGCACCTGATGCATGGATTTGAATCTCCCAAAGGCGCTGTGAATGCCTCTTTTGCACTTTGAGTACTCATGGTCAGTGAGGATGGCTGTGTAATGTGAGGAGATTTGCCAAAGGATGCACTAGGATATAGATCAATTGTAAATTTGGGCAGAGAAACAGTAAACGAAGCTTTATCCAGACAGTGGGAGATGTTGTACTTTGAGAGGATAAATGCAGTACGGAAGTATACATAAATGACAAGACTGTCAGGAGCATTATTGCACGGTAGGATTTAGGGGTGCAATAAAGTAAAGATGGTGCTGAAGCTTCTTTGTTTCATGCAACTCCGATAGGAATCATCAAATATTCCCAATTAGGACTACTACAGTTGAATCCACAGGCACAGCCATGGCTACTTCAGCAAACAGCATCGTTCTAAGATGTTTAAAAAAAATCTACTGATACCCAAAATCAGCGTATCCTGGATGGCAGACTCAGGGCTGCGAGTGCAGTTTTCCTTTAAGAAAACAGAAGCAAGGGCCGGTGCATTGAGCTACAGGGACGAATGAAACGCAGAGGCTTTAGCCCTCTTTCCTGACTATCCTGCTGGCGTACAGTCTCTGGAAAATAATACTGAAGACCTCAGAGCTAGATTGCAGTAGCAGAGAGACAACAGAGACTGCTGTGTACTTTGCTTCACAGAAACATGACCCCCACCCGCCATTTAGGATGCTGTACTGCAGCCCAATGGTTTCAACTCAGTCTTTTATAGATAGAGGAGGTGGAGTATGCTTTACGATTAACTCATCATGGTATGCAGACGTGGTGGTTCTGTATCAGTCCTCACCCTACTTGGAACATCTTGCAATCAAATGTTGCCCATTTTATCAGCTGAGGAAGTTTTCCGGCATCATCCTGATAGCAGTGTACATTCCAGCTGAGGCCAATGTCAGGCAGGCACTGGAAGAGCTGAGCACCACAATCAGCAGGGATGTAACAGCGCATCCTGATGCCTTTACTATCGTTGCAGGGGATTTCAATCTGGCCAGCTTGAAGAAGTCTGAACTACCACCTATCACTGGTGGAACCAGAGAAGCCAACACACTTGACCACTGATATACCACCATCAAGGACATTTACTGCACATCATCATGCCAACACTTTGAAGTGTCTGTTCACCTGGCTTTATTTCTATTTTCAGTTTCTTGGCAGAGACTAAAGACCACATTACCAGAGGTGAGGACCAAGGAGATATGGTCAAGAGAGGTAGAGGAGCGCTTAGAAGACTGCCTTGAATTGGTGGACCGTACAATATTCAGGGATTCATCTTTAAATCTGAATGAATACACCACAGTTGTCACTGACTTTATCAAGACCTGTGTGGAAGAGTCTGTGCCTCGAAAACATACTGGACATACCCAGATCAAAAGCTGGGGATGAACTAGAAGATTTGTAGTCTGCTGAGGGCTAGATCTGTGGTGTTCAAGTCCAGTGATCCAGGACTATATAGAAAGTCCAGGTATGATCTACAGAAGGTTATTTTAGGAGCGAAAAAACAATTCCAATTGAGGTTAGAGATGGAATTGGATACAAGTCAGCTCCGGCAGCGTTTCCAGGCCATTACTCCTTACAAGGTGAAACCTAACATCACGAATGGCTCTGATGCTTTAAAAAGGAGAATAAAACGATCTGTGCAAATCCCTGAAGCATCCGGTGACACTGTGATCTCTATCTTGAAGGCCAGTGTCAGAACGTCATTCATGAGAATTAACTCTTGCAAGGCCCTGATAATGTACATGGTATAGCAATGAAAACCTGTGCAATGTAAATGTTGGGAACGTTCAAAAGCATTTTCAATCTTCGTTGGTGCAGTCGGAGGTTCCCATTTGCTTCGAAAGATCAACAAGCATACCAGATTCAAGGAAGAGCAGAGTGAGCTGCCTCAACGACTACTGACCAGTGGTGCCCATATCTACTGTGATGAAGTGCTTTGAGAGGTTGCTCATGGCCAAGAATCAACCCCTGCCTAAGCAAGGACCTGGATCCACTGCAATTTGCCTATCATCACAAAAGGTCTACAGAGGATGCAGTCACTGGATCTCCACTCGGCTTTGGATCATCTGGACAATAGTACTCCCTATGTTGGGCTGCTGTTTATTGATTATAGCTCAATTATACCCTCCCTTCTAAATTAACAAGCTCCAAAACCTGGGCTTCTGTACTTCTTTCTGCAACCGGATCCTTGACTTCCTCACTAGGAGACCACCATCTGTGTGGATTGGGAAATAACATCTCCTCCTTGCTAATGATCAACACTGGATGCATGCTTAGTCCACTGCTCTGCTGTCTCTGCACCCATGACTCTATGGTTAGGCAACACTCAAATGGCATCTATAAATTTGCTGATGACACGTACAGTTGGCAGAGTTTTAGATGTTGACGGGGAGGCATAAAGGAGCGAGACAGGTCAGGTGGTTGAGTGGTGTTTGAACAACAAGCTTGCCCTCAGTGTCAGTAAGACTAAGAAATTGATTGTGGACTTCAGGAAGTCAAGGGAACACACACTAATCTTCATCAAGGGATCAGCAGTGGAAAGGGTGAGCAGTTTCATGTTCCTGGGTGTCATCATCTCTGAACATCTATCCTGCTCAACATATCAGTGCAATTAGTAAGAAGGCATGACAGAGGGTGTATTTCATTAGGAGCTTGAGGAGACCTGGTTTACCATCAAAGACATTTGCAAATTTCTATAGATGTACCATGAGAGCATTCTAACCTGTTGCATCACCTTCTGGTGTGAAGGGGCAAACACACAGGATCAGAAAAAGCTGCAGAAGGCTGTGAACTCAGCCAGCTCCACCATGGGCACGAGCCGTCTCAGAATCTAGGACATCTTCAAAAGGCGATGCCCCAGAAAAGTGGCATCCATCATTAAGGACCCCCATCAGCCAGGACATGCCCTCTTCAAAGTTCAAAGTACAGTTTATTATCAAAGTACATATATGTCACCAGATACAACCATGAGATTCATTTTCCTGCGGGCAATCACAGTAAATACAAGAAACACAATAGAATTAATGGAAGGCCACATGCAATAGGACGGACAGCAACCAATGCACAAAAGAAACTACAAGTTGTACAAATAGAAAAAGAAGAAAAAAGGGAAATAATAATAAATGAACAATAATATTGAGAACATGAGATAAAGAGTCCTTGAAGGTGAGTCCATTGACTCTGGAAACAGTTCAATTATGGGGCAAGTGACATTGAGTGAAGTTATCCCCCTCTGGTTCAAGAGCCTGATGGCAGTAGCGAGAAGGGAGCATGTCCTGGATGGTGGCCATGCTCTTTCTTTGCGACCATCAAGGAGGAGATACAGGACCCTGAAGACACACATTCAATGTTTCAGGCAACACACACAAAATGCTGGAGGAACTCAGTGGGCCGGGCAGCATCTAGGAAAAGAGTACAGTCGACGTTTCAGGCCGAAACCAACTGTACTCTTTTCCTAGATGCTGCCTGGCCTGCTGAGTTCCTCCAGCATTTTGTGTGTGTTCAATGTTTCAGGAACAGCTCCTTCTGCTCCAGCAATAGATTTCTGAATGGACAATGAACACTAACTGACATTTTTTCCCCTCTCTTTATTGCACCACTTACCTAACTTTTTAAAAATTATACTTATTGTAATTTTTTATTATTACAATGTACTACTGCTATAAAACAACAAATTTTGCGACATATGCCAGTGATGTTAAACCTCATTCTGATTCTGAAATTCTTAATTCCCTGAAAATAGCAACACAAGAGGATAAGGTTATTTAAAAAAAAGCATACAGCATGATTGGCTTGATCATTTGGGGCATTGTGCGTAAAGGTTGGGAAATCATTTTGCAGCTAATCTTTGGTTAGGTCATCTTTGGATTATTGTGTGCACTTCTAGTGGCTGCATCATAGGAAAGATGTGGAGGTTTTTGAGAGGATTTAGATGAGATCCACCGAGGTATTGCTAGGATTGGGAGTGTATTGGTTAAAGGGAGAGTCAAAACAATTGTTTTCTCCGGAGCATTGGAGGCTGAGGGCCGACTTGATATAAGTATATGAAATTATGAGAAGCATAGGCAGTTTAGTAATCAGAGTCTTTTTTTCCCCCAGTGTGGAAATTTCAAATAAAGGAGGGCACAAGCCTGGAGTGAGGTTGGTTGGGGGAGAAGGGGACAACTCAAACAGTTTAACACTGATACACCATCAATAACTCACTCTGAGACGTAAGAAGCGAGATATCGGCTTTTATTGACTGGAAGAATGAACAACACTACATCCTGGAGAATGAGGCCGGGCATCAGGCCTCAATCGCCTTTATACAGGGGTCTGTGGGAGGAGCCACAGAAGCAGTCAGCAGGGGTCTGTGGGAGGAGCCACAGGAGCAGTCCAGACAGGTATATGTAGTTCATCACAAACACAAAGAATGGAAAGTGTCTGGAATGTTCTGCTGGGTGGGGGTGGAGGTACAGATATGATAGTCACATTTAAAAGGCACTGTGGCACATGATCATAAAAGGAATAGAGAGCTAAGGGCCATATGCAGGCAGTCGGGATGAGTGTTAACAGAGACAAGGTTGGCTGCAGAACCTATGCTATTGTGTTCTGTGGGCAAGGGGTTTCTAAGAGTCAATAAGGATGTTATATTCTTACAAGGAAACTGAGCGTATCCTTAAACCTTTTCCAAAGTGTGCCTGGTAACCATTTCCCTTGGCAAGATGTCTATAATAGTGTCTTTTCACCTTGCAAGTGGCTGGAAAAATTCCACTGTGTTATTCAAACCCTGCATTTGTGGATTCCTTGCAAGTGCAGCAAAACATTAATTACAGAAAGGAATTTTCAATATCTTTTTTCTCCTACCTGCATTGCCAAGCAAATAGTGTTCAGCAATATAAGGACAAACATCAGGTATTCAAAGTATGTGGAATTAACCACATACCACACTTTGTATTGATAAGGATTCTTTGGGATATAACGACGTAGAGGCCGAGCCTTGAGGGCATACTCCACACATTGCCGCTGTAAATGACAGAAAAAGCATAATTATACCTTGCAATAAAAATCATGTTCCACAAGAAAATATTTCACACTATTTACTTATTGTAATTTTTATGTCTTGCTCTGTAGCTGCTGCCTTAGAACAGAAGCTTTCATAATATACGTCAGTGACAATGAACTTGATTTTAATATTGATAGGTTTCTTTAATTACTTTATAAAAATCAACATTATTTTATTTGTGAGAAATACTTTCATACTATTTCCAAATCATTAATCCGATACTGTAAAAAAATGTTAAAGATATACCAATCTTTATTTTAAATATTATATTTTACACCTTATCTACAAAATATTTACCTGGTATCAAAAGTAGATGAAAGCTTCAACAACAATTAAACCTGAAAATGCGGTACAGCTTTGAAAATGTTGTCACATGTTTAAAATCATTTTTGTTTTTGAAGCTTTGCTTCAAAATCAAAAATCTACACAGATGTACTGATATGTGAAAACAATTCTCATAGCCAAGTTATTCAACAGAAAGTGAACGTTTGGTCTAACAGAACTTAGCCAGTTTTTACGTTCCACATTGATGCACCATCAATAACTCTCCGAGACGTGAGGCGAGATATTGGCTTTTATTGGCTGGAAGAAAGAACAAGCAGCAATTGACCACCACACTACATCCTGGAGACTGAGGCTGGGCTCAGGCCCCAATCGCCTTTATACCGGGGTCTGTGGGAGGAGCCACGGTTAGTGGGAGGAGCCACAGGAGCAGCGGGGGTGGGGGGCGTGTCCAGACAGGTATATGTAGTTCACCACACACATGAAGCTTCTACAACACTGCTTCACCTTTCTGCACATCTTTCATTTTCTTTACCCCTCACATAGTACCCACCTTCTCTTAAAATTCTCTTCAGCCACTCTATTTTTCAGGTTAGCTTTGGCCATCTTATGTTTATGATCTCAAGTTCTATAAATCCACAATGGAGAAAACAACCTAGAAATCCTTTAATGGAACAGACCATACATTCCAGATATTTTGTGGAAGAACTCTGCTAGTATGAGGTTCTGATGTTCGACTGCAACATTGTGCAGAATTAGTATTACCCATGAAAATACTCCCCATTTTTCTCCCACTGTTGCTGATAGTTGATGAAATTTGTTGACAGAAGATTGGGGTTGTGCTTTGTGTGGAGAATAGGAGGTAGAGTGAAATGGTGAAATAATCATGGTCGGTGGCAGGAATGGACTTTGGTGGAGCTCAAAGGATAATAAGTGGCGGACTTAGCTGAAGAGTCAGCGAGGCATTAAGTGATTGGAAGAGCCATGTTATATCATTAGGGAGGGTTTGAATATAATTGGTGTGAAGATTTATGAAGAGAAGCTCACTTTAGAAATGTCAATGCCTCCAACTTCTCTCTGATGATCTGTTTCTTTATAGTCATTGTTCATGTAGTAAATTTCACTTAAAGAAACAGATCATCAGAGAGAAGTTGGAGACATTGACATTCCTAAAGAGAGCATGTGTAAATGTATGCCCAGTGGCTTACATGTGTGTACGTTACTGGAAATGCATTATTTGTGCATATAGCACACAATTACATTTACCATTTTGGTTCTTGATAAAATTCACTCTTACCACTTAGAAAAATATTGTGCTTGGAGAGAATTTCTATTCAACATTCCCTAAGTCTACTCTCGCAAAATGCTTTGCTGTTTTAAAGATTGTTTGAAATTTGAGGATAACATGTTTTCCTGTTGAAATGATCTTCAGCTTATTCTGTCTTGCTTGATAGTAAAAATCTGTTAGTTTCTGGATAATCCTTTAAAATATATTTTGCATATTTGCCAGTAATTCTAGTGCTTTCCAAAATAAGGAGACCAGCATATTGCACCATACTTTAAAAGTTATCTGGTCGAGCTTCATTATA